>NC_090445.1:1230133836-1230733836 GCF_031143425.1 Pleurodeles waltl
CGCTCCCCATCTCTAAAAAAAGAAACAACAAAAAAAAAAAACACAAAAAAAAAAATTGCCCTGCCGCCTAGAGGGTTCTGCCCCCCCCCCTGGGGGCAGTTCGGCCTAATATTAGGCCGATCTGTCCCCCGGGGGGGGCAGAAATGGCCTAAAATAAATTTTCCCCCCCAACCCCCACCACCCCCGTGAGCGACCCTTGCCTACGGGGTCGCTCCCCCTGCGTGACATTGGCGCCAAAAAACAAATCCCCGGTGCCTAGTGGTTTCTGCCCCCTTGGGGGCAGATTGACCTAAAATTGGCCAATCTGCCCCCAGGGGGGCAGAAATGGTCTAAATACAATTTGCCCCCCCAGGGGAGCGACCCTTGCCTGATGGGTCGCTCCCCATCTCTAAAAAAAGAAACAACAAAAAAAAAAAACACAAAAAAAAAATTGCCCTGGCGCCTAGAGGGTTCTGCCCCCCGTTCTGCCCCCCCCTGGGGGCAGTTTGGCCTAATAATAGGCCGATCTGTCCCCCGGGGGGGGCAGAAATGGCCTAAAATAAATTTGCCCCCCCAACCCCCACCCCCCCGGGAGCGACCCTTGCCTACGAGTCGCTCCCCCTGCGTGACATTGGCGCCAAAAAACAAATCCCCGGTGCCTAGTGGTTTCTGCCCCCTTGGGGGCAGATTGACCTAAAATTGGCCAATCTGCCCCCAGGGGGGCAGAAATGGTCTAAATACAATTTGCCCCCCCAGGGGAGTGACCCTTGCCTGATGGGTCGCTCTCCATCTCTAAAAAAAGAAACAACACAAAAAAAAAACACAAAAAAAAAATTGCCCTGGCGCCTAGAGGGTTCTGCCCCCCCCGGGGGCAGTTTCGGCCTAATAGTAGGCCGATCTGTCCCCCAGGGTGGGCAGAAATGGCCTAAAATAAATTTGCCCCCCAACCCCCACCCCCCCCCGGGAGCGACCCTTGCCTACGGGGTCGCTCCCCCTGCGTGACATTGGCGCCAAAAAAACAAATCCCCAGTGCCTAGTGGTTTCTGCCCCCTTGGGGGCAGATTGACCTAAAATTGGCCAATCTGCTCCCAGGGGGGCAGAAATGGTCTAAATACAATTTGCCCCCCCATGGGAGCGACCCTTGCCTGATGGGTCGCTCCCCATCTCTAAAAAAAAGAAACAACAAAAAAAAAAAAAACACAAAAAAAAAATTGCCCTGGCGCCCTAGAGGGTTCTGCCCCCCCCGGGGGCAGTTCGGCCTAATAATAGGCTGATCTGTCCCCCGGGGGGGGCAGAAATGGGCTAAAATAAATTTGCCCCCCACCAACCCCCACCCCCCCCCCGGGAGCGACCCTTGCCTACGGGGTCGCTCCCCCTGCGTCACATTGGCGCCAAAAAACAAATCCCCGGTGCCTAGCGGTTTCTGCCCCCTTGGGGGCAGATTGACCTAAAATTGGCCAATCTGCCCCCAGGGGGCAGAAATGGTCTAAATACAATTTGCCCCCCCAGGGGAGCGACCCTTGCCTGATGGGTCGCTCTCCATCTCTAAAAAAGAAACAACAACAAAAAAAAAAACACAAAAAAAAAATTGCCCTGGCGCCTAGAGGGTTCTGCCCCCCCCCTGGGGGGCAGTTCGGCCTAATAATAGGCCGATCTGTCCCCCGGGGGGGCAGAAATGGCCTAAAATAAATTTTGCCCCCCCAACCCCCACCCCGCCCCCGGGAGCTACCCCTTGCCTACGGGGTCGCTCCCCCTGCGTGACATTGGTGCCAAAAAACAAATCCCCGGTGGCCTAGTGGTTTCTGCCCCCTTGGGGGCAGATTGACCTAAAATTGGCCAATCTGCCCCAGGGGGGCAGAAATGTTCTAAATACAATTTGCCCCTCAGGGGAGCGACCCCTTGCCTGATGGGTCGCTCCCCATCTCTAAAAAAAGAAACAACAAAAAAAAAAAAACACAAAAAAAAAATTGCCCTGGCGCCTAGAGGTTTCTTCCCCCCCTGGGGCCAGATCGGCCTAATAATAGGCCGATCTGCCCCCAGGGGGGGGCAGAAATGGCCTAAAATAAATTGCCCCTCCCCCCCAGGGAGCGACCCTTGCCTAAGGGGTCGCTCCCTTTGCGTGAAATTCACGCAAAGAAAAAACTCCCTGGTGTCTAGTGGTTTCTACCCCCCTTGGGGGCAGATTGGCCTCATCAAAAGTAGGCCAATCTGCCCCCAAGGGGGGCAGAAATGGCCAAAATATAATTTTCCCCCCAAGGGGAGCGACCCTTGCCTAAGGGGTCGCTCCCCCACCAAAAAAAAAAGAAATATAACACAAAAAACAAAAAAAAAGGTCCCTGGTGCCTAGAGGTTTCTGCCCCCCCCTGGGGGCAGAAAAGGCCTTCCCGAAAATATGCCCCCCCCTGGGAGCGACCCTTGCCCAAGGGGTTGCTCCCTTTTGTCAATAACAATAAAAAAAATAAAAATCCCTGGTGTCTAGTGGTTTCTACCCCCCTTGGGGGGCAGATTGGCCTCATCAAAATAGGCCAATCTGCCCCCAAGGGGGCAGAAATGGCCAAAATATAATTTTCCCCCAAGGGGAGCGACCCTTGCCTAAGGGGTCGCTCCCCACCAAAAAAAAAAAAAAGGCAGAAAAGGCCTTCTCAAAAATTGCCCCCCCTGGGAGCGACCCTTGCCCAAGGGGTCGCTCCCTTTTGTCACTTTCAATTAAAAAAAAAAAAATCCCTGGTGTCTAGTGGGGTTTCAAAAGCCGGATTGCAAGCAATGCGGCTTTTGAAACCCTCAGAGGGACTTCAAAGGGAAGGAAATACTTTTCCTTCCCTTTGAAGCCCCTCGGGGCCTCCCAGTGATTGAAAAAGAAATGCTTTTGCATTCTTTTTCAATCGCGCTGGAAGCAGAGCTTCCAGCGCGACTAGGGAGGCCCCTGTGACACATCAGCGCGCGCGCCGCGCGCTGACGTCACGGGAGGTGGGGGGGGGGTCAGGGGTGTAAGGGGAAGGTCTTCCCCTTCCATCCCCGACTTGGGGGGGGAGGGGGGTGCACGGGGGGCGCGCTAGCGCGCCCCTAAGTTCCCCTGTGCTTAGGACGAGATGATCTCGTCCAAGGCACAGGGGAACTGTAGCCTTGGACGAGATCATCTCGTCCAAGGCACAGAAGGGGTTAAGCAACATTTTGGTAATGAGAATTTATTGAAATTTGTGGTCATTGATCAAGTTAAGATCAACAAAAGGGGTGGTAACAGAGTAAAGACGTTACGTACTTTGGAGTCTAAATACATAATTGAGTTTGAGACATTGGAACCTGTAGGGCTCAATTCGAGTGAGGAGCTGAGTATCCATCTAGAGTAATTGATACATTTGGAGGATATGTGGAGATTTGCATTATAATGAGCATTTTTTTATGAGTTTGTAGCGTTGGTGTTGTATATTTAGATATGGAGAGGTGGTAGTTTTTATTATGAATGAAATCTGTATGTCTACTCACTGGGGTTAAGAAGGCATGATACACCAGTAGAACGAGGTCATCTATATATAACATCGGAAGTGATATGTTATCCTCCGTGACAGTTATTTGCAAACGCATATGCCCACTTGGGCAGTAAAGGATTTAATAGTAATAATTGTGATATGGGTTTGAGTATCAAATACTTATATGAAATATTTTATAAAATATATTGGATTTCAACTTGATAATATATATAGACATTTTACTCAAACGTCAGGAAATGAACTATTTAATGATTGAAATATTTAATAATTGAGATATTTAATAATTTAATTATTTTATAAATTTGTAATGGAGTATCAAATATCTATTTATTTATTATATTTTCTATCAATTGTTTGAAGAGCAACATCATGAGAAGTAATTTTGAATAAGTCTTTTGATATGGAAAATCTCATGGGGGATATCAGTGTGATTTATAAATTATTTAAAAACTATTTAACATTTATTATAGTGTATTAAGATTGAAATTGCACTTTAAAGATGGCCACCACAAAGACGTGTTCGTCTGTGGGTGTATTAGGATTTGTCTGTTTTTTATTTTTATGACCAACTTGGGCTGTATATATGTGAAGCACTTTATTTATGTGGTGTCCATGAGTAAGGCTGTTGCCGAAACGCGTTGGATTTTGTGCTGAAATAAATTGAATTTTCATATTGGAGGTGTCCTGGTTCTCCTGATATTTGAAGGAGTGTCTAAGGTTATATTAGGGTCTCTCGGAACCCATCCAGGACCGCTGTGTGGAGCTCCTGCATTCCGGGACTTGGTTACGAATATATATATATGTATATATATTTCAAAAACTAAAGTAGTCTGTTATTTGAGTGACGATCTCATCTACCGGCGCTTGTGATGGCGGAGACCATCCACGTAGATAATTATTCAGCCAAAGGAACTTCACAGCACTCCACAAAATCCAGTTATCAATCTTTTATTTGGATTGCACAGCCACCAACGCATTTCAACTCGTCTAGAGTCTTGTTTACGGTAAAGAGTCCCTTCACTATTTTTACTTTTATACGATTAATCCAGGAAGCCAGTAATGAGGCATTTTGGATAAGGTAGTTTTAAACTGATGCTAAAATAAACTTGTGTGTTAAAGATATATACATAGTCATATATGATAAAACATAGTGCTAAGGCTTATATTTCAAACTGCATTACCATGACAAGATTAAATAACATATATATATCGTTCTCTCCTTATCGTTAATTCATTAAATTAAATGAACTAAAAAAGTAATTTTTAAATGATACAAACTTTATACTGGACAACTTTGCTATATATTTTCATGTGAAATTAGCAAATAAATTAAAGTGAATATTTTCTATAATTTACAGAATTAAATTATTCTTATTATTATTATTACAGGTTTAGTACTATAAACGTATTAATGGTATTCTTTCGAAATGGAATCCTGATGACCCTAATTCATATCATTCTTAAGCAATATATTGAATTCATTTACCGCAATGTTATTAATATATATATTTCTCTTCTCCATTTTACATATTCTCTTGCACTTATTTTCAAATCTTTCTTGTAAGTTCTTGTTATGAAGATTGGTATCTCATCCAAAATTATATAAAATTCAAACTTTTTTTGCACTATGAGTCAATTAAATGAACAAAAAGCTATTTGTCAGCATTCAATCCCCTCGGTGTCTTAGTCTGTAATTGGATAATGTATTTACTCTCCAACTGTCTTAGTTTCAGAGGCCTGTCTCCACCTCTATCATCTTGTTTCATCTTCGCCAGACCGAAAAACCTAATACTTTTCCAATCATTAGTATGTTCCGTTGCCAGATGTTTAGCAACTGCATAATTCAGGTCTCTATGTTGTATAGCTCTTACATGTTCCAGTATTCTTTTTAGGAGTGAACAGATGGTACTGCCTATGTACCATAAGCCACATTTACATTCAATAAAATATACAACGTATTGACTTTTGCAGGTGATTCTTTGTGTAATCCATATCTATTTTCCATTATGGTCCTTGGAGGTTTTTACATTTTTAGCTATTTCACAGACTTTGCATTTGTTGCATTTGTAGAAGCCGACCATTTCATTGTTCAGCCAATTAGTTTTGATGGGTGTTGTGTAATGGCTATGCACAATTTGCAGGAGGGGGCTTTCTCAGGGTACAAGAAGTCCCTCTATTGATCCTGTATTGTTCAGTGGTCTGCGGAATGGCAACAGTGAGGCATTGGAGGCTGGGTGTGAGTGGCAAAAGGTGAAGCATAATTACACGGTTTCCACCAAAACTCACAGAGTAATGCAGCAGCAGACTGCATTATTTTGATCACTGTAGCACGGGGGAATGGTGGCAGATGGATAATAAGGCAGTTTCAACAAGGATTGGCAATACTAATAGGTTGGTCTTGTTATTTAGGTTGTATGTAGTAACTGTTAGTTTTGCTAACCAAATGCTGAAAGAAAAGAATATTGTAATATCTTTATTCAGTTGTAGAATATATTCGAATACAAATAATAAAATGATTTTTTTAATGGGAATAGAAAGCAAACTATGTTGTGTTTCTTACATTACGTATCACTTAGGCATGCATTTGCTTAGTTTAGTAGTGCAAGTCTTGTAATTGTGAAAAGTGCTGCCTTTTTTTTAGTTATTTTTCAAAGTATGGTAGAAGTGTTTTAACTGAGTTGCTAGAACAGCTGTTTAATTTGTTTAGTGTACATGATTTGAGAGAAAGAGTGGGTGTTGTCAGAGTATTGGTATGTTATTGTTTACATAGAGCAGTGGTTCCCAACTATTGACTTCTGTGGACCCCCAGTTTATCCTTACTGGAACCCGGGGGCCCCCACTGAAACCTTATTGGAATCCAGGGACCACCCAATGAGTCATTACTGAAATCTGGGGACTAATCTGTTAAAATTATATAAATTTCTAAGTAGTTGCAGACCCCTTGAGGAGGCTTCGCGGACCCCCAGGGGTCCCTGGACCAGAGGTTGAGAACCACTGATATAAAGAATTGGGATGGTGTTCTGTATGTGAAATTCGGTCCCTTTAAATTTTGACAGTGGTATGTGAATGCTAGTTGTGTTTATAGTGCAAAACGTTATGATGCATGAAGCATGTGATAAGTGTCAAGGCCACTGTTTTTTATCCGGAACCCATTGCTGCAGAAGCAATGTGGCGCACACCACTCACCTGCTTCATCAACAGTACCAGACACATAATGCATGCCCCCAGGCCTAACAGCATTTAGCGGGCACGATGGGATGACAGGGATATACGGAGCGCACATCAGACAGACAGTGACAACTCGATTGGGTATATTGTATTTTTTTTTACCAGGGGATTTAACAATTTCCAGAAGAAACTCATTCTAAAAAACGATTTTACATTTATTTGGGAAATTTTTGATAAGTTCTTGAAAATTATCAAATTCAGCACAAACATATGCTGTCGCATTTGCACAAAACTGTGACCTCAGAGCAGGCATAACAGGTACCATAGGATTTGAAGCTTAGTAAGGACAGGTGAGGTTAGGTAAGGATAGGTGTGGTAATGTAGGTAATGTTATGTACAATAAGTTAAGTATTTTGGTTAGGTATATGAGGTGAGGGTGGGTTGGGTTATGTTAGATTAGGGTATGTATGGTAGGGTGTATAAGCGTTGGATAGGTTTGTAGGGTAGGGTATATAATGTAGGACTTGGTAGGACTGAGTTGGATAGAGTTGGTTTTGGCACTGGAAGGTACGTAGGGAAGAATAGCATTGAACAGCAAATGTTGGGTTAGGGGGAGGGTATGTAAAATAGGGTTGATTAGTATAGTGTAAGTTAAGTTAGGATTGTGGAGAGTATATAAGGTAGGATATGGAGGGTATTGCAGGCTGAGAATGGTTAGGTAGGATAGACTAGGTACATTCCATTAGGTATCTGAAACACGCCAATGGTCTGTTTGGAGTGACCTAATTCTCTTTCCTGAAGAATAAATGTTGTACTTATTTTGTTTATATTTATTTTATTTAGAGAGTTTTGTAAAGTGCAATCATGACTCAAGTGTATCAGAGCACTGTACATAGAGAAATCCCACATCCTGTTACATAACATATAGCAGCAAAACAGCAGAAGACAGGAAAACCAAAAAAGAACATATATTTATGCTGTCCCTGACTCCTTTATATGGGGAAACAATGTTGATCGCTCATAATCGCAGTGTGAGAGTAAATTAGTGGCCCTGTTGTCAGTCTGGATAAGACCCTGGTCAGGAACTGTATGATAGGAATCTGTTTAGTAAGACCTGTTTAACTTCTTTCTTGAAAACCATGGTTAAGGGATTTCTATGAATCTCTGTGGTTGTCTGCCTTTTTCCTGAACCTAGGAGGTTCCAGCAGGAGGGAGCTAGCACTCCATACGGAGGGGCTGCCCCAGACATTGTGAGTTTGTGTAAACGATACATGGGTGTTTCGTGCATGCAGGCTATCTTCAGCTGGATCATCACTTCGAATGGGAGCCAGAGGAGAGATTTGAGAGAAGTTGTGATATGGTCAATAGATTTTGTTCCTGTAATAAGTCTTGCTGCAAGATTGGGGATCTCCTTCAGCAGTGCCATACCTGCTTTTGTCAAACCTGTTAAAGTTGCACTCCTGTAGTCATAGCTGGAATTGACTAATGACTGCACTGGGAGTGGAAGGAATGCTTTCACCTTCTTGAGGAAGTTCATGTGGTTGCACTGAGGTGTGCTTTCATGTTCAGGTCATCCAGTGTTATCCCAAGTTATTTCACTGAATTGCTGATGATGCATTTACAGTGAGGGCACTTCAGTGGTGAATCAATTCTTCTGTAGGTGAAGAGCTCTGGGGTAGGGATATCTTTAGGAATTCAATTTTCAGGGCTTTCAGTTTGAGGTACTTTTTTGGCAGCCAGATATGGGTTTTCAATAGAACGTAGTTGAGTCTTATGTTATCCTGCAGGGAGGAGATCTTTAAGTATAACTGAGAATCTGAGTTTCATCTGCATACATGTGGTATGCTAACTTTGCTTGTTTGAGGGTCTCTGTCAGTGGTTCCATATAGAGCTTGAACAAAGTGGGTTATATAATGGATCCCTGAGGGACCTCACATCTGAACAGGGAGGCGTTGGATAGGGCATACCCCACTTTGATTAGTTGTGATTGATTATGTAGAAATGAGGTGACCCTATAAATATGTTTCACAACAACCTTGTTCTGTGTTGTAGCAACCACACAAGACCTTTGTGGTTGACTGTGTCGAACACTCAGGCTAGTTCAAGGAGAATCAGTAGGCACAAGTCGTTCCAGTCCAGGATTTTCAGTGGGTCATCTATAAAGTGTTTCAGTGCTATGACCTGGTCTGCAAGCCGACTGAAACTTGTCAACCAAGCTAAACTGTTCTTTGTGCTGAGATAGTTGGATGTCAACACATTTTCCACCAAATATGCTAGGAAAGGGCTGTTTAACACCAGGTGAAAATTATGTGGGTCTGTTGGGTCGAAACCTGTTTTTTCCATTAGTGGGGTTGCTTGTCCTGTCTTCAGGCAGTCTGGAATTGTGTCTTGTGTTAGAAATTTTAGTCCAGAGGGAGAGAAAAGATGATTAAGAACATTCAAGATTGTTGAAGGGGGATGAGTGCTGTTCAAGTACCTGGTTGGATTCACTGACATTATGACTTTATGGATTTTATCTTGGCTGAAGGTTGTGAATTGACTCCAAGTGGCCTTGTGCTTGGACTCAGTGGGAATGCTTGTCCCTCCTCAACTGTATTGATTTCCTGTTCAGGTTGTATGTTTATGCTCAGATCATGAAACTATTATTTTGTGATTGTGATTAACTTTTCAATTGTCCTTAATTTCTCCTAGAAGGATGAGAAAGTTTCACAGTTCTCTGAGGAGGCATTACTGGTTAAGGTGGTGTTTTTTCGACCCAGTATGTTGCTTAACAATTTCAAACAGTTTCCCTGGCCAGTATCTGGAATTATCTACCTGTGATCTGAAGAATTCTGCTTTAGCATTCCATATGAGCTTTTTGTATTTCTAAGTTCTTTTAGCTGTTTTAGAAACAGTGAGGCGGGGTCTTGCCTCCAGAGCCCCTCTGCACGCCTGACTTTCCTTCTTTTTTTGTTTAGGTTCTGGTTGTACCATGACTGGGCTAATTTGTTTGTAGCCTTTTGAGATGTAGAGGTGCTACTACTTTCATTATGTATGATTGCAGTGCTCTGTTTGTTCTTGTGGCAACATATTTCCTCTGGGGGTGTTAGGTTTCTCTGGCAAAGGAAGGAAAGATTACCACAGCTTATGTTTCTGGTATTGCTGACCCAGTGTCTAAATGTGAACCTTTGGCCTCTTGCTTTCTGTTCATGAGCAGTGATGTGGACAACGATGGAGTGATGATACAGCCAGTGAGATGGGTTTATAGAGTTGATGCTCAGAGCTCCTGCCTTGGATATGAGTAGGTTGAATGTCGCATCTTTGGTGTGTGTTGGTCCTGTTCAGGCTTGCACAAGGTTTTGATCTTTGAGAAAGTTCTTTAGTGAGGTAACATGTAAATCATTAGGTTGTTCCAGTGGAGGTTAAAATCCCTGAGAAATATCGAGTATGGGTGAAAGATGAAGTGCACTATGATTGTTTCCATTATTTGCTTGATGAATAGCTGTGTTTCTCCTGGAGAGAGGTAGATTGTATGCAATTGAGCTAGGGATCTCCCTACCATGAATATTTCAATGCTGATGTATTGACAGGAGGACAGATTCTCCATTAGGAACGTTCTGTGGATGACTGTAATTGCGTACAATCTATCCTTATCTGGTGATGTTAGGGGAAACCAGAGTATCCATAAAAGGGATGAAAGAGTGATTTAGCCAGGTTTCAGTCAGGAGTATCATGTCAAGCTTTTGGAATAGGATAGCTTTCACTTTTCAGGGCCTTCTCCACTTGCTAGTTGTGGCCGAATGGTCTCGGATGTGCGGGATAGAATTCAGGTTCTAGTGGTTTATAGTTGAAGGTCTGAGGTGTGGCATACATGTGTTGGTGATCTCTACAATCAGAATTTCACAAATCAGCACTAAGTGGGTCTGAGAAGGGCCTCATAGGACTGAAGCAGGTTCTCAGTATTTAATGCAGATAGCTGACTTTGTAGTCTTTTGGTGTGTTGGGTACTGTTTGGTGCTGGTCTGGACAACCATGGTTCAGTGGTAGAATCTTGCTGCGTGTGAGTGTCTTTTGGAAAAGGGAGATGCCCTGCATGGTAATCACATCTTCAACTCATGATAGTTTGGACTACCATACTTAGGTTGATCTCTAGGCTCTTACACATGAATGCCAGTGTGAAGTGGGATTGTGTTGATGGTAAGGACCATTCTTGACCTGGCTGGCTATCCTAACCGGCTTTTCGTCCGGTGTACTACTCAGAATCCATGTGGTCATTCAATCTTATTTAAGATGGGTTTCCTCTTAGTTGGTGGTGTAAGATTGGCATGTTGGTGTGTGGTTGTCTCCATTCAGGGAGGGTATTGTGATATATTCTGCCCTCCGTATGTGGAAGGTCATCTAGATGAGTCAGGGTAGAAGGCTTCTGAGTAGGGCAAAGACTGTTGGGCTGCCATATTTCTATCTCTGAGTGAAGGGCTTTGTTGGGTTGCTTGGGAGCACCATTCAGCTATGCCTGATGGAGTTCCTGGTATCTGGAATCATTGCATCCTGTTGTGCTTTAGTTGTTTTTTTACCACAGTTAGACTTTTGCCAGGCTTCAAGAGGTGATAGTACAGTGTGGATGGATACCCAGGTGATTTTGGCAGACATAGTTTAAGTGCCCTGGGTCAGGGTCTATCTCTGTCTCCTTATGAATGAAGTAGTGTTGGTGGGGGTGGGACTAAAACGGCATGGTCGGGAGTCAATAAAGGGAGTGTGGCGTTGGAACGGGGTGTCTTTGCTCCAGCGGACTTGTGTTGGATTAGTCATTGCATGGCAAGGGTTTTTAAGTTCATCAGATGTTGTGTGAGCTTTAGGGTTTGCAAGGGTCCATCAAAGATTTCCAAATTTGGGTCAGAGGCTTGCACATGAACATTGCTGTTCTTATAAACTGATATTATTGCCTGTAACATAAAGAAGGGAGATGAGGAGATGAATAGTTTGAGCTCATGAGGAATCTTTTATGAGATTGTGACGTCTAGAAATGCAGCTGTTGAATCTACCCCACGGGCTGTTTGATGAGTGAAAAAGATCAGGTCCGTTTTCAGGGCTTCTTTCTTCATGAAGACATATGTGTCAGAAATGGGTTTTTCAGGTCAGTGTTTTAGTAGCTTGTGTTGAAGTTCCTTGCTGCTTTTTTTGTTCAGTTTGGTGGGAAATTTATTTTGAAGCAGTTTGGGTCCATACAGGATAGCCTTAAATCGGAGATAAAGTAATTTGGCTCAGACATGGTTTGGTCAAATCTGACGTGTGTTGGGAGTGGTGACACTAGTTCAGTCTGACCAAGTCAGAGCGTGGGTCAACATCTATGTTGTAAGAAGATACCAACAGAGGAATCTCAATCATTTTGCCAGTCGCAATCAAAAATGTGAGGATTCTGTTTGGAAGAGGCTATCTGAAGAAGTCACACTTCCAGTTTTTGCTTGATTTAGAGGTTGTGCTTTGCTCCTCAGAATGCCATCTAGCACATCTGGTAGTGACTGTGTACACACTGTAATCGGAATATAGGGACTGAGGTTTGGGTGTTTGTCTGGGTGATTGAAGGCCTAATATGCGGGAGCTCTTTTCCAAAGTGTTGTTGGGCTGTTATATTGGCCTCTAAAATCAGCTCTAAAAGTAGCTTCCAACCCTCGGAGTGATTCATGAGGATTCTGGGTGTGTCAGATTTTGTAATCCAGACCTAGACCTGAAGGTCAATTAGTTGCTCCCAGGCAAGTCTTGGTTAACTTCTGTCTGGGAAACTATTTCATGTATCAAAAGCTAAACCCCTGAGAGGAGCTACTCCATGGGTAGAGACCTGTTTCTACTTCTGTGCTCTCAAGCAGCAGATGGGTAGGAAGAAGTCTTTAAGATCTGCCTTAGGATGAGTCCTTTTTTATTCAAAAGGCTTAGGAGCTGACACTGGTGGAATTTTCTATATTGACCTTAGAGGTATTTTGTCATCTTTGTGTATTGTTCCAACTCTCCACTCAAGCCTAGTCCAAGATGGGAAGGCCACTTCTTCTCCCACGGACACTCCTAGACAGTGGTAAGGTGAAAGAGAAATGAGACTGTGGAGGTGGTAGTGCAACAGATCTGGAGTGATAGGCCTTCCAATGTACTAGGTCACAGCATCCTCTTACCCATGCATGTGTCTGACTCAGCTGCCTGCTCTTGGACTTCCTATGTTGCAGAGCTTCCCAATTGGGCATGGCTTTGAGCACTGCTCATCTGCCTAGGATGTTGAGGAGTTCCTACTGCTCACATTCTCACAATCAGGGCTCCAGCTAATGCGGCAGTGCTCAGCACCCTGGCTCAGTCAGACTCACCCTCCCTGCAGCCATGAGCATTCTCTAAACCTGGAGGCAAGGCTTAAGGCTTGGAAAGTTAAAATTGCAGTACGTCAGTGTTGTCCCCGGACTGGTGACGTTGGACATTGGATCCCCGGTCCATGATGCAGCTGGGCTGATGGCGACACTGGGTTTCTGTGCAACAGTTTAGCTGGTCTAGTGACAATGTGGAGTCTCCACCCTGCAGTATGACCTGGTTGGCGGCGATGGTGGTTCCCCACACCACCAAACTCCTACCAGCCCTCCAATTCAGGGCCAATAGCAGGTGAGTCTCTTCCCATAGGGTTGCTGATTGTTCAGCCTGTCTGCACACAGGGACGTACGGACTAGCTCTATCACAATCCAAGAAGTAACTTGAGTAACTTGCACAAACCTTGATAATATCTTGCTCCCTTTGTAATTTCAAAAACTTCCTCTACGCAACCCACTCTTAATTGGCGGTTGATGGTGGATGTCTGGAGCAGGCCAGGGATTTTCATCACTTGTTATCCCAGGCCCCGGGAGTCAAGCTCCTGTATCATTGGTATGGAGTGTCTTGAAGTACATGAGGTACATGATGTTCTTCTGACAGCTAAAGCTGTACCCCCAAAGAAGAGTGCCATGAAAAGGAGTCTGAGGCTGATGTTTGTGTTTTAAATGATGAACTTAAAAGGCATAAGTAAGAAAATATCGTATAGTTGATGCCTTGGATAGTCTTATTGAAAGTCCGTAGTTAGTAGACGCAGAAATAAACCCAACTGTCCCTGCACTTCTTATATGACTTTTTGGAAAAAATGATTACTGAATGACTTTTATTTAAGTAAAGCTTCTATAGACAGACATAATAAGGAGAAAGAAGTATCATACTCGAAGACAGTAGCCATGTTTTTCCCTTGACTCACACTTGTGTTAGTTAGAAAGAGAACGTATGACAATAAAAACAATTATGGTGGCAAAAGATTTGGTTATATCAGTGAGCTTTGCTGCTTGTGGTTGTGCCCAGAATAAGATACAGCAGGAGTTTTCCTCTCACCACTTTGCAATCTACCATGCCCCCCCCCCCAGATGCCTTACTAACTGTACTACAGGAGTTCTGGCGGATATACCGCTCCCACCTATTCCTATTGCTACCAAAGCGGCCCTAGATGCCACGATCACCACACAGAAGGTAACACATGCTGTCAGGGACCTGTCACACAATGAGGCCTCAGGCCTCGAAAACTGCAGTTCAGGGTGCCGAATATAAATTTGTATTTAAGATCCTCACCAATAGATATTCTCGAGCCATTCTATCGCTCGTTCATTTAGACCAAAACAGGTTTGTCTCAGACCGCAACACTTCCCAAAACATCCAGCGCCTCTTCCATATTCAGGATCAGATACAGCACTGTTTCCTGAGCACTGCATTCCTCCTCATATTAGACCTGGAGAAGGCGTTTGACAAGCTGTTTTGGGAATATCTCTTTTATGTACTCATACGGGTGGAAGCTGGGAAATTACTACTTGCATGTATCCCGCTACTCTATCGGAACCCAATGTCCTGAATCCGGCTTGGCCCCCTTGTATCTGACCATTTCCAGTGGGTCATGGCACCCAGCAAAGCTGCCCATTTTCCAGACTGCTTTTTGCCCTGGCGATGGAGCCATTGGCATCACAACTCCAAAAAGGGCCATTCATCTGGTATTCCTTTGGAGGATAGCACTCATGACGTCTCGATGTATGCGCCTCTACCTTCAGGACGTGATGACAGATCTCGCTCTGCTTCACATTACACTGTCCAGTTTCACTGCTGCCTCTGGACTGCAGGTGAACTGGTCTAAATCAGCAATCTAGCCACTCTGCCCTGATCAACCTACATGCAACATCGACCTTGGGGAGGCACAACGTCACTGGTGTTCTAAAGCAATTAGATACTCAAGTGTCCAACTGTATCATTCTTCCTTCGACTTCTATGAGGGGATTCCCCAAATGACCTTGACAGGTATTCAATTGGAAATCACATTCAGGCAATCTCTCTCACTTGCTCGAAATAGCAAAAAAGCCTTGGCAAAGATGATTATTTTACCCAGGTCACTTTACTATTTTGCCAATCTCCCTCTCATTCCCCCATGCTAATTCTTTGCGGACCTAGACTCCCTCCTATGTACACTAATATGGGGCTCTAAAAGTAATTGCATGGCCCTTAAGCAATTACGGCTTCCGGTGGGCTGCGGTGGACTGGCTGCTTCCTCATTTTCTGGCTGGGTAACTGCCATGGCTCTCACGCTGGATGGCAGGTAGATACATGGGTGAGACCAGCGATTCTTGGGAAATCCTCCTGAGGACAACACTACAAAACCTCCTCCTCCCTGGGTACTGCCCCTCTTCCTTTGGTCCAGCAGGTAACAGTGGCACTCTCATGCATGCTCCAGATACACCACCTATCTCGCATCAAACCCGCGTATGCACCCAACCTCTCCCTAGAAGGCCTTCCCCGATTCTCAGGCTTCTTTACCTCAACAGAAATGGCAGTGTGGACATCACACTACCTACATACAACTGGCAATTGTTACTCTGAAGGTCAGCTCCTTTCGTTCGACCTACTTACTGCAGTCTATGCTCTTCCCATAGGTCAACTTCGTAATACATATTGCACCATATGTGGCGCTAGGGATTCAGAGCAACCCATCCACCTGGTCCAATAACCCATGCTTACGATGGGCGCAGGCCGACGCCTTATTTTCTGGCTGTATAAAACCATCTACGACCTTTTGGATTTTCCTCTCACTGTGCTGCGAAACAAATGGAAGGAGGACTTTCGGAGGGCCCTTCTCGACAAAGAGTGGGCATTGGCATTATTGCACCCCCAGCAGGTCTCACAGAATTCATGCTTCAAGAACATCCAGTTTTATATAATACCCAGGGCATACCTCACCCCTGCACGGTTGAACCAATATTACCCCAAAGCACGTCACCTATCCATGCTGCCATGCTCCAGATGTAGATTTCAAACATATCGTCTGGGCATGCACTGTGTTGCGCAGATTCTGAAACTCAACACACACTACTTTACAAGAGGTCAAAGAGTTCACAGACCTGCGAACATGGGAAACATGTTCCTTAGGCATCTTCAGGCGCAGGAAGAGTCAAAACATTTGCAGCCCTGGCATCCTCCTTGCTAAGCACACTCTTACAAAACACTGGCCCTCCCCAGCTCCTCTGCCAGTAGGGGCTTGGCCAGGGGCACTCCGCAAGTGGGGCACACCCAAAGAGGGAACGCTGACCTATGAGGAAGCCCATGACTTTCGAAGACACCCCATCTACCCTCAATGGGCAACCCTACTAACTAATTTCCAACAGAAAGTGAGGAGCGACAATATGCCCCCATGAAACGGTCCACGAGCCCCTTATTGTTCCCTGCAATCTCACAGCCTGTGCCCAAATCAACATCCCCTGCTACTATTCTACATGGGACCTTTCGCTTTTCCCACTTCCTCCCTCCCCGCCCCCCTTCCTGTTCCCGCCTCACATCTCTGTAATTAGTGCCTAATCCTAAACTATTTCTTATATACTACTGTATATCTTGCGCCTCTCACTCAACGAGACTGATTCATAGCCAATATCCCGCAATAATCCCCTCCTCCCCGCAGTTATGCTGTTCTTTCCCCAGTTACGTGCTAATAAACGCAGCACACATACCCTTTCTCACCTTCTTGGGCAATACACTATGCCTCAATGTATGGCTGCACTGCTGTGCAAACGTTTCTTTTGATGTTGCTGGATGCTTATATTTTGTTTGAATTGTACTGCATGCAGTGCCCCATGTCTGCATTTTCTTTTTACCCCAAATGACGTATATTTTCTTTTTTTCAGTGAGCTTTGCTGCAAGGCTACAGGTGGAACACGGGGAAAGCATTATATTCTCACACATGGGTTATGCTGCAATACTTTTAAAACTCCTGATTGTGGACACTGGGTTACTGCAGGAAAGTGTTATTGTTTGGTTTTCCAAACAGTGGGACTTAAGGTGTTGGGGTGTGGGGTGTTAGGACGTAGTTGGCCCAGTGTCTTTTCCCTCTGGGGAAAGGGGACTGTGTTTGTGGGAAATATTATTCAAGCAATATTGGTTATTTGTTGTTTTCATACTTTTTCTCTCTGCTTTTTCTCCGTCCCAAAGTTTAGGTCTGTTCTGGACCTGTAAATTGCATTATAGAAATTGATTATGTGAAATGTATATTGAGGGACACAATTTAGGGATTGTAATTGTGACTTCTAGCTTCTTTTTGCGACCCCTGCCAGCACTCATGTGATCCTCTGTCCAGGAGATTGTTAAAGAATTGTTAAGGAAGTGCTGGGAACAGAGGTTTAACAGGGTTCTTGTGGACGTTTTAAACTCACCTTAGCCTGAGGTGAACAGGGACATTTCGCTGTCATAAACAATACTGCAATGAAACAGTGTTACTACTAATCCTATTCAGGCGGCTCTGGTCTGCCTTTGCAACGTGTTGTGAAGGCAGAACGGTATGCTCAAACAGAAAATAAAATAAACTTGCAAAATAATTAATGTATTGTTGTAGTTGAGAGACCAAGTCAGAAAGCTGTCTCAATGTCTCTGGGTATTCATTTGCATTGTAGGGAAGAAGGAATTAAGGCAGAGAGACTAGACCAGGGAAAACAGAGACCAGAAGACAGACAGGTGTAACACAGGGAGGTGTAACACAGAGAGACGAAGATTTCTGCGTGAGGGGGAGAAGGGGAGATGGAAATAGAGATATATTATGGGAAATAAATAACAGTTGACCTGGAGAGACGAGGAGACAGATGTTGGAAAACATAGGTGAGGGGAGGGAGAGACAGATGAGAGACATGATGAAAGCAGAGAGAGGCAAAACTAAAAGCGCAGGAGCCAGAGGGGAAGAGAAGTGAGAGATGCGACAGATAAATGAGAAAGACGCAGCTAAGAGATAGAAATTACTGTGGAGACAGGAGTGAGAAAATGTGATAAACAGACAACCTTGAAAGAGAGATCAGAGTAGGTTGGCAAGTCAAAATGAGACATCTGAGAGAAGAGGGAGATAATGTGAAAGATAGGTGAGAAACAGACAGAGAGGGAGAATAGAGACAGGCGTAATAGAATATTAGAATCAATAAAGAGAGACTGGTCTAAAAGAGCTCAGAAAGAGAGGGAGACAGAGACGGGGATACAGGTGAAAGCGATGTGCAATAAAGAGTCAAACAGGATAGAAAGAGCTGAGACGTGAGGAATGGACACATGAATGTCATTTAAGCGTTGCCAGGGGCCGAAGCTGCAACCCTTGGCTTGCCCGTTGCGACCCCTGGCACTGCTTTTAAAACTCCTGGTGTCACTGATGGCAAAATCAATGGCGATAATAACGTGGTTATTCACTCATTCGTGCACCGGGCGTCACACTCCTTGCTTTTGACCAAATTTCATGATACTAATAAAGAATAATAATATAATGCTCACTATTAAAGTAAAAGGAATGGAGCACCAGGGGCTGGAAAAGACATTTGCTGACCACGGAGGTAAGTAAATAACAGTATCTGTAAGAGTGAAACTGAGTGAAAGAGAATATGTGACCAGTAGTGAGTGAGAATGAGCGAGACTGAGTATCGTGCGTGAGTGTGATTGAGTCAGAGTGAGCTAAGAATTATAAGAAGCGAGTAAGAATGAGTAAGAATGACTAATGACTGCAAGGAGTGTTAGTGAGTGTGAGGGAATGAGAATGAGTAAGAGAAAGTGAGTGTAATGCTACATCTGAATGAGTGAGTATGAGTGAGAATATCAAAGGAGTGAGAATGAGTGAAAGTAAACTTGAGTGTGATGAGAAACTATGAGTGAGTCAGCTCACAAGTGGAAGTGAGTGACAATGTGAGAGACAAGTGAATGAGAGTGTGATTTATTGTAGTTGTGAGTAAGTGAACATAAGTGAGTATGAGTGAGAATGCATTGTCATACTTACTAGCCTGCACTTAGACCTGGCATACAGAAGGTAATTCTTGGCTTATAAAGGTACCCACAGTAAAATTCGTAGCAGGAAAGGCATATGTGACACAATACTGGCACAGGCATACTGTAGGTAATATTTGGCTTATGGAAACAACCCTGACAAAATGCTCCATGCGTACCAATGGTAATTGTTGGCATAGGTGCACAATTAAGAAAATGCTGGAGCCTATATACTGGAGAATATTCTTGGTATAAGAAGAGCCCATGGCAAAATGCTGGTGATGGAATACTGCATATAATTCTTCGCATAAGGGAGGACAACCATGGAACTGTGCCATACAGGAAGGAGAAATAAATGTCAAAATGCGGGCATTGGCATACTAGAGGTAATCTTTGACATGAGTCTTCCCTGATATGTGAATAGCATAAATGGCTACATTCTTGCAGTGGCATATTTTATGTAACTTTTGGCTAAATAAATGTCCAAGAACTGTTTCTTAAGACCATGGTCTAATAAACAAAGAAAAATATTGTTTAATATACAAACACCATTAAAATTACATAAAATCATATACAATCTCATAAAATTACATAAGTAATCTTCCTAAGCCATAACAGCCAATAAAATATTTCCTACTTCACAATTTACGTCACACTAATGCATATTATGAAGGAACTATATTGTATCACTGTGAGAAGTTGGCCTGGTTTGTAGTGGTTACCAGAGGTACTTACACCTTATACCAGGTCCAGTGATCCATCTTGGTGAAATGTAGGAAGTGTCTAGCAGCTTAGGCTGTCTAGGGGTAGCTGTAGCAGAGCAGCCAAGGCTGAATTAGGAGACATGCAAAGCTCTTGCAATACCACTATAGTCACACAGTACTGATACACATGAAAGACAATACTCAGTGTTGTCAAAAATAAAGGTACTTTCTTTTAGTGACACAAGGCCTAAAATATCTTAGATAGGTATTATACACAATATATACACGAATAACCAAAATCAGGTAAGTAAACAGTCATAAAATACTGCAAACAGTCAAAAACACAATAGATTGCATTAGGCCTAGGGGCAAAACAAACCATTTACTAAAATAGTGGAATGCGAATTTCAGTTTCCCCCCTAGGCAAGTGTGGTGTGCCCCCAGTGACACAGTCAAGCAAACTGACAACACAATAAAACACACTGACATATAGGCCACAAACTATGCGCACTGGGGTCCTGACTAGCAGGATCCCAGTGAGACAGTAAAACCACACTGACAAACACTGACAAACAGGTAAAAAATGGGAGTAACCATGCTAGAAGAAAGCCACCTTCCTACAATCACTCCTTGCCTTTATCCCATATTTAATAAGCACAGTTTTTAATATTCAGAGCTTCACTGTTGTAAAATATATACAATCAATACAAGCATATTAGAACTGCATACCCTTACCCCACATCAACACTGCACGTCATCATCTAGGAAATCATTTAATGTGACACCGCGAGAATAGACTAGGTTGAGACTTATTTGAAATTGTAATTCTTCTGTTTGCATTAGGGGATCAGGTCAGTCTGAGGGGTGTGCGTACAAAGTGTTATCTCACCAGGATAGAGAGTATGGCTCTTGGTAGGTAAGTAACCAAGATCAGCTTGTCTGGATTCCCTAGAGCACATTTCATTTAGTTCCTTATTTAATATGAAAAGGGAGGAGGTCATCAAGCTTAACTCCTTTATTTTAAAATATTTGACAATCCAGGAGAGTTGTTGTTTTACTTTTCGCCCACCCTAAATCACTCTGACATTTTCCTTGGTGCAAAAAGTGTGAATAGATGAATAGGATTGTAATGTGTGCACTAACCCCATTTTGAGCATAAGACCCCAAAATGTTCTCAACTACTCAAATGAAGTGGGAGTTCACCAGTGTGCCTTAGAATGGTGCTCAAGAGTGCCTCCATGCTCCCTTATGGATTATTCTGCAGCAAATATGTTTACTGCACAATTTTATCAATGAAGTCAGCATCCAAAAAGAGATGGATGTAGCAATGCTCAACACATTTGCTTTATCAACTTCACATCCAGCGTCTCCCGTAAACGGAGGAATTTGGGGCTGTACTAAATTGGGGGGCTGTCAAATAGGTAGTCAAGTCTGTACTTACCACCTCAAATGTGCCTGCTCTCTTGGTTGGTCTATCCTGCTACAGTCGCTCCGCTGCACAGGTTGTACTTGAGAAGGGATATCACAACTGCCATACCATGTTCTTCAGAATTGCCGGAAGGTGAATCATCGGTTGAACTCTGCTGACTGAAAATGTACTTCTAGATTCTGCTCCGTTTTCCTCTCCCTCAACTGTTGGCTCAGGAACTGATCCTGCCTCAGGGCTGTCCTTCATAACTCAAGTTAGGGCTGGGAGAGCAGTCATCCACTGAGACATCATCTCTACAAACTGCCTAAAAAAATTATTCTATAACATTGTCCTACGTAGAAAGCAGAAGTATGTTTCTAGATCAGTTGGTGGATATGTGCATCTATGAGATGTGTACAACAGTAAATATACAAAATAATCATTTAGCTTATTCATTGCAACTGAAGGTTCCCCAAAGACACTACAAAAATTCAATAAAGGAACAGTATTACTTCACTTTGCCACATACCCAATACCACATCACACTTCAAAGTACAAGGGGTGAGCCTACTCCAACCACTGTTCATTTATTATGGTACTGGCATGGAGCAGAGACAATTTTCACTGGGAGACGACTAAAACATATCTTACTCAAACAGGGCCAAATACTAGGCTCAAGGATGACAATAATTTTCCCCATTGTGCAAATGTGAGACCTAGCAATCATTAGGAAAGCCAAAAGGCTGGCAATGATTGCAAGAACTATTTGTCAATGCTTGTTTTGTCATGGCTTATGAAAGAATTTACAGTAGCCGGAGCTGCTAAACCATTACCAGTATAAAAATAATTTCTCAAAGACAAAAATGTCAAAAAACACACATTCACATAGTTGCCCCTGTAACACTGTGCACGGATGTGCAGCTTGTGAAAATTCACTGTACTATCACTCACTATGAAGTTAGCCAACAGCAGAAATTGCCAGTCCCATTGCCCCATGCTGCACTGTGTGTAAGAGTAATGTGAGTGATACAACAAACTAATGGATGAAGGGGGCTATGCATAAACCCCCTACTATTATGTTTTTTTAATGTGATGTTTCAAACGGAGGTGAGCAATCGCCCTCCCAGAGCAAAACACACATTTCTAAAAAAAATATATACATGGCCCTAAAGGGAGTCGTCCCATATGGTTGGAGGACCGGCCGCCAACATTTTCTTTAAATGTGCATTTTCCCCTTGGGGATTGAGTGATCCCCAAGCAGAAACTTATATTTCACATAAACCTTTTTGGGCCTAAAGAGGGTCAGCCTATATTCCAAGAGGACAGGCCCCCTGACATACAAATTTCTCATTTTTTTTGTTTTCCCCTGGGGACCATGATGGGTGCCCCAGGGGAAACACACATTTAAAAAATATATATTTTCTACCAAATGGGGGTTGGCCCGTATGCCAGAAGGGCCAACCCATTGACATTTTTTAAAAATAAAAAATACAGTTTTTTTTTTTTAATATACCCTAGGTCGCAATCTCACTGTCTAGGGGAAAACACAATTTTTTTTTCTTTTTAAATGTGCCGCCTTAGAGGGCTCGGTCATCTACCACAATGGCTGAGCCCCCCCAAACACTGGTCCCTGGTGGCCTAGTGGATTTCCTGGTTGCGGATGGCAGCACAACTGCAGTCCACAACCATGAGACCATTTAAAAAAAGGCATTGTTCAAAAGGAGAGACTCTTCCCCTTTCCAACAATGCCTCCCTGGAACCTAGGGAGACACTGGTGGCTGTAAAAACCGCACCAGATGACTGAGAGAGTGCTCACGTGACTTCATTGGGGATCTGTGACTTCAACTCGTCGTGGCGTCGCAGAAGGGCAGGAGGGGAAGCAGGAGCTGAAGAGGAAGCAATGCTGCTTTGCCACGCTTTAAAAAAAAAACAACAGATGCTTCAGTGCAATGGTTCCCAACCTGTGGCCCGGGGACCACTGGGGGTCCGCAGAACCTCCTCAGGGGTGTCTATGACTGTTTCGAAAATTAACTAATATTAACAAATTAATAAAGTGTATATAAATTAAGAGGCTAAATGTATAACTGAAAATTTTAAAACGTACTGTAAATGTCAAGGAATTTTAAATTGGAGGTTAAAAATTAAATTATTATCCTCAGATTGATTTGTGTGAGCAGTGCAGGTGCATCAAATAGAAAATAGTATGAATGATGTGTAGCTTTATTTGAATTTATAAAAGCTCCAACCTTCCTATTGAAATTAAAATTTGCATTTGTAATATTTTTATTTTATTGTTTTGCACATTAAATAAAATGTGTTATCATTTGTGGATGTGTTTGATGGAATGCTTGTTTCTGTATTTTTGTATATTGTTTTGCAGTTCAAATCATCGACAATGTTTAGGCCTGGGTCCCTAGTTTCCAGTAATCACTCAATGCGGGGTCCCTGGACTCCAATAATGATTCAGTTGGGGTCCCAGGGTTCAAGTATTGATAAAGTGGGGATCCACAGAAGTCAAAAGGTTGGGAACCGCTGCTCCAGTGCAAGCATCAGAGGCTCCTTATAGTGCCTCCCCAGTGACCGACAAAGACACTGGAGAAGTAGTGCAGTCTCAGCCATTGCCCGACACCCACACTTAGCAGGTTAAATCATGATAGTTTGTGGTGTAAGTAATTTAGGTACCAATGTTGTCTGTGTTTTGTGGTGCTATGTTGCCTTCAGATGAAAACATTCTTTTTCATGTTATACAAAGAGAAAGGAGTAATGTTCCCTTAGCTTATAATGTCAGCACTCTAATACAGGTGGCATCAGCACATTTGTCTGTGTTGTGTTGTTTTATTAATTGTACAGTTATTATAGAACTTAATCAGCGTCATTTATTGTGTTGGCATCATGGTTAAGGTCATGTGACATCACATATTGTAATGATTCAGAGTCAAAGGTCATATGATACTACTTTCTGTAATTTAATTAAGGTTTCATGGTGTGTGATTTCACTTCCACTACCAAGCATTTTGGTGAATCAAGATCCATGAGCATACTTGGAAATACATGTTCTCGTTGAAGGTAATGCACTGTGGAGATGGATAAGATGAGGTGTTAAGTCTATTGTCTAGCATTTTTAATCTGACCTCTACTTGTGTTGTGTCTAATAAACAGATTTATAAATAAAAAACAGCACGCCTACCAGTCGCATCTGCTTCCAAGAAGGGGTGGAGTGGCAGCACGCAGAGCGGGGAGTGTGGGGAGCAGTTAAAAAAATATATAAATAAATAGATTTACCTGCCCCTGCTTGATTCGCTGGTCCCGGCAGCCGTCTCATCTTGTGTGCTTCCCTCCCCAGCCAATCACGACGCTTCTCTCATGCTGTTACACAGCATGAAAGAAGTGCAGCAATTGGCCTGAGCGTGCAGAAATGCTACTCAGGGAGGGAGTGGGACACTGTGCATAATCTCCACATGGCTGTAAAATAAAGCTGGATGGAGTGTTTCTAAGTGAGCATGTCAGTTTGGCTGGCATCGGACGGCCGGTCAAACTGACAAGCGACCTTAAAAGCACACATACCACTCTTCTTCCTGCCCTGCCCTACGAAGGTGGAAAAATAAAGGGATAATAAAATACTTTTATTATCCCTTTATTTTTCTGCTTTTCGTCAGTGGGGCAAGGCTCTTCCGCCATAGCCTACTGCTGTGTGTTGGTGAATAACTGTGATTATTTCCAGCTGCCTGCTCCATCAACCACATGCAGAAATACGTATTCTAAATAATCAGGAAATGTATAGATTTTACCCCATCGGACTTTTTGACTTTCCTCAGTTTCACCCCATTACCTATCACCATCACCTTGGATTAAGTTTTATAATCTGCCGTATTTTAGCGAAACCGTTCAAAGACTGTCAACAGCAAAGTCCGTCCGTGTCCGAAAGCTTTGCACTGACTACAGGTATCAGCATGGGAACCTGAATGGTGTTCATTTGGGGCACATCAGCTGTTACATTCTTAACGAGATGAGAACAAAAGGTAACGCCTCTGGAGAGCTGAATGATGAGGCTAAAATGTCAGGTAGAGACTAGTTTAAATGGATTTTAGGGCACAAAGCAGGAAATGATCATTCAAATATTCTTCAGTCGTTTAACATATTTAGAATAAATCCTGTTTTTTCTCCTTGCTAGGATCACTTTCAGAAGTTTATCCCACCTGGCACAGAAGGAGGTATTCAAGGCAGCGGCTATGGAATCATGCATGGAAGCGGACAAATGGTGTCCAGTGTAAATGTGACCCAGTACGGATGTCAAATGCAACAACCCCCCATTCCTCCACCCAAACCTGGGAGTGGAGGCCAGGCTGGGGCTGCCGGAATGGGACACCCCAGTGGCCTTGCTGGAGGCACAGAAGCAGGGACTGGCAGGAGTGAAGGGGCATGTGTACAAGGCAAGTATTCCTAGTAGTTGTTAACTTCTACTGCACAGCAGCATTACAGTGGCTCACATGAAAATAGGCAAGATTGTCCCAAACATGCAAAGGATGATAAACTAAATAACATTGAACATAGGACAAAGAAGCTCTGATATGCCAATAAGAAACACATTTTCTGCTTTTTGACTAAAGAGTAGAATTGTTAAGTAATATTATGTACTGATATTTTAAATATGTAAAAATGCCAGCTTAATTCTATGACAAGTTCTAGAACCCTTCTATGTTCTTATTATTTCTTCTTCTTTTTCTTCCTCTTCTTCTTCTTCTTATTAGCTGTAGAAGTAATAATAGTAGTTTTATACTATACTTATTATTATTCGTGTTGTCAATAATATTATTAGCATTATTATTTTGGCTTGAAGGTTTTGCAGTTTATGCACAGAGTCTGAAAACAGAAGCCATATTAGTGAGTGTCAGGAAATCCTTGCAGCTGAAGAGAGACACGTTTTAGGCATTATGGAATATAGGTGATTTGTACAGTAACTAATCCACTAAAGAAAAAGGATCAAAAGTTTAGATATAAGATCAATGAGAGCTTGCGCAGAGCAATGATTATTGTGAGTGGTGTCTGGTGGAACATTATCATTAGTAGGTGGTTACAATGAATAGTGGGTCTTTCATGTTGAAAGTGAAGTCTGAACTACATAAGTGTGGCTTCTGCAAGCTAATTGACATCTTATGTGGCTGGTGTAATGTGGTTACTTTCCTTGAAACTGAGCAGGAGCAGAGCTTCAGCATTCTAAACTTTTCGGAGGTTGTGAATTGGGAAGGACTGGTGCATGGAGTAGATGCAATCTCCGATGAGAGCTTTTTTAACAATCATCGGTGTAAAGCTGAGCTAACAAATTATTTTGGGAGAAGATGAGAAGTCAGAATCTTGATTTATACCAAGGATATGACCAGAAATAAGTATTTTGGACAAGGTCGTTGGGTAGGCGAAATTAGAAAATGTTTAATTTTGCCTTTTCAGATGTATGGCTGATCAAAAGGCAAGAAAGGTCCGCAGCCCGACACAGTTGCTTTTAGGACCATGGCTTGGGGTCAGGCAAACCAGCAAGTGGGAGCCTCACACATGCTTCTCTATAGGGAAAGTTGTTTGGAAGAGTACTCTCATTGGTCGAGAAGTATAAATACCTTAATTAAATAATCACAAAGATTATTATATTGCCTAACCGTGCACACATGTACTTACCGGCCTCGTAGTGACAAATGCATAGTTTCACAGTCAGTTCTCACTGCTAGAACGTGTGCTGCATGTCATTTCACAAACCTTTCATTTTTTAGTTAGTCGCAAGATTAGTAAAACCAGCGAAACAAGCGAAGTTGTCACATGATTTGCTTGCTTCCACCGTTGATAAAAAAAACCTTACCCCTGACAAGGACAGTGGGGCGATTGCCAGCATTAGTGCAGAACTGAGAACTCCCATTAGAGCCTAGAACTGTAGTTTTGCCTCGATGTAGCTTCAGCACGTTTTATACCCAGTAATGGATTGCCATCATGACCTTATGATACTGATGTAGGTAAGGTTGAGGATTTTACCTATCCTTAATAAGATATGCAAATCTCAAATGTAAGAATCAAATGTGAGTAAAATAATAGTATCACCCAGACTCGGTGCACAGGTACAAGTTGAGAAAAGGAAGGCCTAAGAAGTCCTATGCGAAGCTGCAGCACAGTGTTCGTATATTAAACTAGAAAAGTCAGACTACGGAATTTAGAAGCAGTGTAGTGACAATGTGATTAAATGTTTACATGCCAAGGAGATGAGGGAAGAGTTTAGGAGGGCTATGGTCAGTTAGAAAAAGGATGTACAATTTTATTAATTGTTGCGGACAGAGTGGTTAAGAGGTGAGTCAAAATTGTTCGTGGATACATTGCGGTTCACCTAATAGGATTATCTCTAGTGCGTGGCGCACAGCTGTTTTGGTGCTGGGCGAATATTATGAGTACTGTGATAGGGAACCTGGAAAGTGAGTAGGGGGTGGGAGATGTTGCGGTGAAGAGGTCTTGTTTTGTGAAAGGTTTAAGTGGACAATTCTTTACAAAGAGTAGTAGATATTTGGATATGAGACACTAGGATTGCTACAGAGTAGAAATTGGACAGAGTGAAGAGCGTTCTTGAGGTCTTCAAAGCATCACAAATTCTCGTGGTCACATAGGCTTGGTTGGGATTTCTGATGGTGTCTTTTGTAACATCTCAGAGAGGCAAACATAAATTTGGCCGAAGGCAACAAATATGTCCAGAAGAGTTCAAAGGAATTTTGGATTAAGAGATCTCTGGTATGAACCACCTGGTCAAGTTTATTTTTTAAGGGAGAATTTGTTTTTTTTCTGGATGAGGTAACATGCTTCTGTGCAACTGCAATGAGCAGAGTACAGAGCTCTGACCAAATAGTAGCTTAAATGGGTTCTCGGTAAGTCAGGATGGAAATTGGGAAGGAAGTGTGCTTTGGTTAAGGTGGAGACTTTTTTTCCATGCTCTGATGGGACTGTATTTTGCATCTACCAGTGAGCACATAGAAGGTAGCGATGGATGTGTTATACGGTTCCTACAAACATAACAGGACTGTGAATTAGACCACCTTGAACTTCACGAAATAGAGATTTAGTCCACATATATCATCAGTAAGTGTTGATGTGTCTCGACCAGATCACTGTACCACATAGAAACCCTAAACTGACCAGGGGTCAAGATGTTGTTGGCATTCTCTAACATGACACTCTGATTCCTGAGGAATCTATGGAAACAGATCTAACCCTCTCATCTGATCAGACTTGCATGCCCAAGGTAAACACAAGAAAGATATGAGAATGCATTTTCAAACATTTATTGAAATTATGGTATTCTTTACATAAAAAGCATTAGCTGTGATTATTAGAAAGATGAGACATACTACTGTAATCAGCATTATTAGAATGGTAAACAATATGAACAATTCAACCATGTTAACTGTTGCTAATGTTTGTTTGTATGTTTCTAATATGATACTAATGAGAACATAGTAGGAGATCCCTTCTGCCAGATCAGTTGGGATAGCCTAACCCTGTACCTAGGTGTTAGGTGTCAAGAAGCCAGTACAGGTTATCTTCCTTTGCAGGATGGAAGTCTGAATCAGCAGGGCTGCATCTCAGTCACAGTTCTCAGAGGTACCGTGATAATCCCAGTGTAGAAGTGCCCCCTCTCACTGAGCTTTAGCACGGAAGTTGTTTATATAATAAGATACTGCTTTTATCACTCTGTGACAGAGGCGCAGAACAGGCGCAATTTTTTTTATCTCCTAACGAAGACCGCAAGAAAGCAAAACAATGGCATCACTTCCTAAATGTACAACCCTGGAACTATCCGTACACACTACAGACCATCAGAGATGCACAACCAGCACATTCACGCATTAGCAAGAAAATGAGGAAAAGGTCATCAAGAGAAAGAGATGTCAACCTAAAGAGTTCAATCTAAGATGGAGACTAAAATGTGGGCAATGAAGTAGAGGAATGGCAAAAGCAGTGTGAGGAATCTGACCAGAGCATAGGGATTGGTTGTAAGCATTTGATAATAACATCAATGGCAGTAAAATATCTGGGGTGTGGCATTTCAAGTGGATGGGGCAGAAAATCAGTTGTCGTAGGACAAGAGAATTTATGTGGTGAATAAAGACATAGGAGCTAGATGAGATAGCTTTGTCTTCAGATATGTTGAAGATGCTTAGGATGATGAGTTTGGATTTAGAGACATGGCTGTTTCAACAAACATATTGATCAAAGTAGAGAAGGGACATGGTGGGTGGAACAAGCAGTTTGTGTGAAGTGAAGTTGCTGTGGAGGACACAATATAGCACCAGTCATTTGGAGAAGGTAGAGGTCCAGGGTGGTGGGCAGAAATGTGTGCTATGGATGAAGGTAATCCTGCCCCTCAGCACAACTAGTCTGCTTTGTGGAGAATGTTGACCATTGGCAATCACCGAGTGTCAGGTTTGCTGAGCCAGCTTTTGCTCAGGTAAAGCATGTCCAGTCAGTATTCAGTCAGATGCGTTTTGATTTCAAGAGTGCACTTGACAGCTTATGGAGACACAAGGAGCAATATACATCTCTGGCAATAGAAAATTGAACTGGGTGAAGCAAACTGAGCTCAGAGCAAACAGAAAGTCATTAACACACATGGAACCATTGGCTATGTAGAGAGAACCGAGTATGTGAGAAGACTACATAGGTTTGCCATGGGGTTCTGTGGAGGGAGGGGGATTAAAAAACTCCATAATGTATAGTGCTGCCTTGCATAAAACTGCTGTTTTTATAGCAGTCCAACATTACCCATATGTGCACACTGATTAAATAAATAAATAATAGTAAAACTATTGGCAATAGCATAGCCAATAGAAGCAATAAATGAAAAACAGTGGGTCACAATAATTTTCCAGGTAATGATTGCTGATTTCTTGAATTAAAGCCACCAATATAAGCAGTAAAACTTGCTCGAATTATCTATCTTCATTGTAGTTGGCAGAGGATGTCTTAATGCGTATTGGTATTTTTCTCGGTGGCTCAAGCACCATCACAGACCTTCTGAAAAATATTGCCAATGTCATTATCAATGCAGGGAGAAATTACTACGGAGAGCTCACAGAATTGCAAAGTACCTCTTCTTAAAGTTTTGACTTTTAGAAAGTAGCAAAGTCGAAGGCTTTCTCTTGGTAAAATGTTTATATTAGGCAACACAATATAAATAGCATGCATGCAGTGTTGTTGTTTTAAGTCAAATTTATACAACTTACTATTATTAAGGCTTTGCAATACTCTTTCATCACTGTTATTTTCCTGTGGTCATCATGGGGTTCACAAACAGAAAGGGATGGCTCTTTACTGTCTCCCCAACTGACTCAGCCAATCCCCTAAGGACTCACTTCCACTTCCAGAAGGGCTACTTGCAACTCCTTGTGACCCCATCATTTCAAAACACCTGGTGTACCCATGGCCGGATGCTTCCACCCATCAATTAAATTATCCTTACCTCTGTGCACTTTGTCAATAATCATCCATGCACTCATGCATCCATTTATTCATCCATCGACTCATTCTTGCATTTACCCACTCAATCATCTAAAATACCACATACACAAACTCAAAACTCTATAAAGAGGCTCTTTTGCCTGTGTTGGATCTATTATTGACTTTTCCAGTGCTTTGTGATAATGCATTTTCGCCATAGAGAACTTTCTCGCCATCACTCCACCTCCCCCTCATTATACTCTAATCCGAAGGAGCTCTTGAACCAGAAATTAGCTTGTCCCCTTCAATTCTCAATGTATTGGACTCTAAGCTTGCATAATAAAAAGACTGTACTTTTGATTACCGAATAGAGTAATATCATGGCACACATAAGTCATGGAAAAAATATTAAGGGAAAAAGGTAAGTGCACAGAAGGAAGTATACATCTGCTATTCTTAACTTCATATATATCTTCATGGTGTATGTCATCAAGTTACATAAATATGGGATTAGGTATAGATAATCTATACATACTTACCTTTCGATCTTTTGTCCTTTGATATTTTATCCACGATATTCTGCACTCATTATTCAAGAGCCACACCATGAAGAGAATTCAACTGGGACACAAAATATGTTAACTACAGAATAATGTGACATTTGCCTTAAATTCATGTGCACAGAGGGCTAAGGTCTGCAGAGTCAGACTGGTCCATGAGAAATTTAGCTCTCCTGTGTGAGGTGTACCTTCTCGCATATGGACCTCAGGATTTGGAAACATCTCCTATTGAAACATATCTGAATATTATGGGCATTGCTTTCTAGGAACAGTCAAGAGAATTCTATGTCTTAGAAATGTGTGTTGCATTATAATCAAAAGCACTGACCATTCTAGAAATTATGGACTGATAGAAGATGTTTCCAAATCCTGAGGTCCATATGTGAGGAGGTACACCTCACACAGGGGAACTAAGGGCCTGATTACAACTTTGGAGGACGGTGTTAATCCGTCTCAAATGTGACGGATATACCACCTACCGTATTACGAGTTCCATAGGATATAATGGACTCGTAATACGGTAGGTGGTATATCCGTCACATTTGGGACGGATTAACACCATCCTCCAAAGTTGTAATCAGGCCCTAAATCTCTAATGGACCAGACTGACTCTGAAGACCTCAGACCTAACTTGATAAGTTAATTAACCTTTACATACAAACATCGTTTGGTACATTTTAGAACATTAACACGTTGAGTGCTTATTCAAAGTAGAACTCCCTGCAAATAAATTGATGTGTTATTTGTTGGAGTATTGATGTATAATAAAATGTATCCCTTCTGCTCCAATTTACTAGATTCTTCCCATATTTTTCTATTTTTATACAGGTGGTCAGCAGGCTCACAAATCTGGAGGTGGAGGAGGAGATGGAAAACAAATAACTGTCTTCAAAACCTATATCTCTCCTTGGGAAAAAGCCATGGGAGTTGACCCTAAGCAAGCTACAACTATCGGCATAGACTTGCTGTCCATAGGTTCAAAATCTGAACTTTGCCCTTACAAGTGTTTTAACAGGTGAGACACATATAAATACAATGATGGTAATGATTACATTGATTCCATAGCAATGGACCTAGATTGGATTTGTTTGCAAACACAAGGAGTGAAAGGAGAGCAGACAAGGATTAAGCAGTGGCACTTGAAAATTAGTGTCAGGTTGCCCTTGGTTATTCCCTGGGCGGATTGGTGGTGTGCTATCATTACTCTCTGTCTCTGCTATACATCCTGGCAAGGCCTTTTTGTTGTTTACCAGTTCCTGTGGGCAAATTAATCTGTACTAGTATTACAGTGCCAGTTCCTGGAGCAGGCTTGTCAAGTTTAGCTAGCAAAAGGTGTAAGTTTAGACTACATTGTTATTTCTTTTTCTGCAAGTAGCTAATTGTACTAAACTTAGCAGTGTTATTTCCTTTTTCCGCAGCAAATTGTACTAAATTTAGCAATGGACAGCTAGGCTGGCTGAGTGATTTCAAACTAAGAATAGCATAGAGGACACTGTTGTTTCAGAAATCCTGAAATCTTTGGTTAAAATAAGATCTAAAATGAAGTCTCTTTAGTGGATGATGAGGGATCAACTGGTCTAGATTCACCAAGCTGCGAGTGGAGGAGAAGACTGAAAGGACCAGTAAAGGGATTAAAACTGATTTTAATTCCAGTAAAATCTTAGATGATCCATTAGCAGGTCTAGGACTGTTAAATAATGTTCCTGAGTCTATATATAACAAGTGCTATTTTTCACAAATGTTAGTGCAATGGAAATAGCAAAATAGATACCAGTGTATGGAGTGCTTTCTCTGCTTTTTGAAGAGGAGCTAATTTTGTGAGCTAGATTGAATTGTGTACAAATCCCAGTTTTTGGCCCATGAATATTTAAAATTAATGTACAATAATCATGCAATTCTCAATTGATGAATGCATGCGGTGGTGCTTCTTAGTTCACAATAAACAAATGTACATTTTGAAATAATGAACAATAAGTCATCTAGGTCATGTGTAAACTGAACAATGGCTCAACATCTTAATGTGGCTATTCCATGTGTTTTGCACCCAGGGGATATGGTAGTGCCAAGTTTTAAATGGATAGCAAGAGTGAGACTATTTTTAAAATGTGTGGTCTTCTGTGTGGTTTGACAACAGAAAAAGTCAAATGTTTTCATAAGGTGGAAATAATAAGTTAATATATTTTATATGTCCCAGAATATGATTTTCATAATGTCACATTGTAGGACATTGGGGTTTTGATTGACGGGGGTGAAGCCCTTCTCAAGCAACAACGACAATCCTTGTCAGAGTGAAGCAGAAGTCTCCCTAAATTAACCTGTGCTTAACACTCTGGTAGCTTGTCACAAGAGGAGTGAAGCCTAACTTAGAGGCACTTTGTAAAGTATTCATTCAATATACAAACAATAATAAAGAGAAAACGCAACACAAGAACATTCCCAAACCAATTTAGAAATATAGAGTGAATTTTAATAAATAAAATGAAAACAAAATGACAAAAATCCAAAATGGTAGAACTAGAAATATGCAATTTCAAAGTTTTAGGTAAGTATAGCTCCTATTAGAACAAAGCACCACTTGCGGCCGTCTGGTTGCATTACACCTGGAGAAAGTCACAAGCTCAGGTCGAACACAATGGTGCATGGGTTGGAAACAGTGACCAGGTTAGTCCTGCTGCAAAAGCTACCTTCTCAAAGTCTGGCACAAAGGCGGTCATTCTGACTCTGCCGCCGCCCGCCAGGCGGGAACCGCCATTTGGCCGCTACGCGGTCAAAAGACCACTGCCGGCATTCCAACCTTCCCGCTGGGCCGGCGGGCGCTAACCATGTTAGCGCCCGCCGGCCCAGCGGGAAGGAGGCCTGCAACACAGAAGCCGGCTCCGAATGGAGCCGGCGGTGTTGCGGGCGTGCGACGGGTGCAGTTGAACCCATCGCGCTTTTCACTGTCTGCTAAGCAGACAGTGAAAAGCTTCATGGGGCCCTGTTAGGGGGCCCCTGCACTGCCCATGCCAGTGGCATGGGCAGTGCAGGGGCCCCCAGGACACCCGTTCCCACCAGCCTCTTCCTGGTGGTGAAAACCGCCAGAAACAGTCTGGCGGGAAGGGGGTCAGAATCCCCAGGGAAGCGCTGCTTGCAGCGCTGCCCTGGCGGATTCGCCCAGCCGGGGGAAAAACGGCGGGAAACCGCCGGCCCCGGTTTTCTGACCGCAGCTTTACCGCCGCGGTCAGAATGGGCTTGGAAGCACCGCCAGCCTGTTGGCGGTGCTTCCGTCATTCGCGATGGGTCAGAATGACCCCCAAAGTGTTCAGAACTTAAGGATTTCTACTTTTCATGTAGAGTAGTGCACCCTGATGACAACCAACTGTCCAGAGCCTGGAGGGCACTTCTTGGGGATCAGGGGCTCACTATAGGGGAGGCCAGAAGGGCTCAGGTAGGTATAGGCGGATCCAGTAGCAGCAGATTAGCTGGGCGGTATCAGAGAAGGCTCTGGAATATGATGTGTCCTTGTAGCTCAGAACAGGAGGTCAGCTAACTGACCCTTTGAGTCACTCAGGTAGTCTGCGATGAAGGAAGCAAGTCCTTTGCAGAGAGCAAGGCAGGCCTTAACAAGCGGGGCAGTCCTTTGGGGAACAACGCTGGCCTCAAGCAGAAGAGCAGTCCTCTGGGGGACGACGCAAGCCTCGAGTAGCAGGGCAGTCATCTGGTAGCAGCAGGGCAGTCTTCTGAGGAACAAAGCAAGCCTCAAGCAGCAGGGCAGTCCTCTAAGGATCCAGCCAGACCTGAAGAAGCATGGCAGTCACCAGGGGTACAAGGCTGTCACTTTTCTGTATAGGACGCACATCCAGGAGTGTACTGAAGAGTGGTTCAGGAGGTCCAATATTTACACCTGATGCCATCCGTTGAAGTGGGGAAATTTCTAGAGGCTGCCCCTACAACCGGTTCTGGAAAGTTCCTTCCCCTACCAAAGCTCCAAAAAGTCTAGGTGACAAAATACTAGAGTCAGGTTCCATTGTGTGTGCTGGAGTCAAGCCCTTTGAAATGCAAGTGTTGCATGGGACATCTTTGCCCTCAACCATTTTGCACACAGCTAATCCACTATTGCTTACTGTCTAGGCCCAATATGCTTTCTTAATTGGGAGCCATTAACAGGCCCAGGAATTTGCAAGTTCCTAAAATGCAATCAAAGCTTTTGAGCAGGAAAATGAGAACCTTCCAAAAATGGCATTTTCAAAATTGTAATCTAAAATACTACTTTACGGTGAAAGAGGATTTTACATTACAATTCATTTGAGCCCAAACATGATATTTCTACATACTCTCAATCAAACGTTAGCACTTACTGAATGTAATAAGGTAACCTGATATTATCCAATGGGGAGACAGACCTCACAGTAGTGAAAAAAGAATTTAGGAGTTTTTCACTACCATGACATGTAAAACTTTAACCCACACAACATTCATTTTAAATACTACACACTGCACCCTATGAGCCTTTAAGGCTTACCGTAGGGGTGACATATGTATTAAAAAGGAAGGTTTGGGCCAGACAAAAAGGTTTATTTTTCCAGGTCAAAATGGCAGTTTAAAACAGTACACTCTACAGTGGCAGGCCTGTGACATGTTTTGAAATACTACTTTAGTGGATAGCACAGTGGGTGCTGCCCACTGCCACTAGCAGCATTTATTTTACAGGCCCTGGCTACACAAAGTGCTATATACTAGGGGCTTATAAGTAAAGTATAGGTACCAACCAGATGTAGGCCAATTATACCATGTTTTAGGGAGAGAGCACAAGCACTTTAGCACTGGTTAGCAGTGGTAAAGATTACAAAGTCCTGAAAGCCACCAAAACAGGTTCAGCAAAAGAAGGCAATGAAGCCAAAAAGTTGGGGGTGACTATGCAGAGAGGTCCCGGTTCAACATGCATGGTAGAGAGTTCTGAAAGGATGATGAAGTACTGTAGCTTTAATTTTTGAATTGGTAAATCCACTGTTGGTAAGGTGTACTCCAAAGGTGCAGTGTTAATCTGTGCACTAGGTAAATTGTCAGTGTTAGCTTTCGTGCTTTAATGTTAATTGTATAGGTATACATTATGTTTTACTGTGTATGTTACACATAAAAAGTACTGATTATGACATTGCAGTGCCGATGTTGTGCGATCTCTGTTAAATGTAGCATGGTGTATGAAATTTATGTAAGTAATGACTCACAAAGTTGCATTTAATTATGTATCTTCTAGTGGCAAGTAGTACTTATAAATATATTGTTTTTTTATGATGATTAATTAAGCCAAATGCAATCGGTAAGTAAATAATATCAAAATACATTTTTCAGGGTTAAGAAATAAAATACATAAAATGTAGTCTCAAATCATCATTTTACTTGAGGCCTTATAAAACCTCTGATAGCATAAAAATACAAATGCCTAATAAAGCAAGGTGCACTTATTAAAATCCTTTACATTTTAAAGCAGCTGTGCTGGAACAAACAACTTATATCGAAACAATAGAGTAACGCAACCCTGGGATACAGAAAATATAAAAGGATGGTCATCTTTATAAAAATCTAACAAATAAAACAAGGGTTATTTATACCTTGTCCCACTCAGTAATCATAGTAAGAGGAAAAGACAGAGGGGGTCATTTTGACCTCGGCGGTCTTTTTTCAAGACCGCCGAGGGACCGCCGTTCGGAAGACCGCCTGTGCAGGCGGTTTGCCGCTCGGCTTATTATGACTGTTGGCAGCTCTCCGTCCTTTTACGGACGGAGAGCCGCCAACAGCCATACTGGCGGGAGGCGGGGAAGTGGAGGTTGCTCCACCTCCACTGCCACGCCAACAGAACGCCGCCCAGCGAATCACGTCCTGTGATTCGCCGTGGCGGTGTTCTGTTGGCGGTGTGGTGTCGGCGGAGCTGCCCCCATGGCTCCCGTCCCCTCCCGGAGGATCGAAGGGACCAGGTAAGTCGATCGTCCGTTAGGGGAGGGGGTTGGAGGGTGTTGTGTGCTGTGTGCGTGCATGGGGGTATGCGTGTGTGTATGTAGAGGGGGTGTGTGAGTGCGAGTATGCTTGCGGGGGTGTTGTGTGTATGGGAATGCGTGCGTGTATGTCTGTATGGATGTGTGCGTGTATGTTTGCATGTGGGTGTGCATGTCTGACTGTGTGTGTGGATGTTGGCATGTATGTCGGGGTGTGTGCGTGTGTATGTTGGTGGTGCCTGCATGCATGTCAGGTGTGTGTGAGTTATGTGATGTTGGGGGTCGGGTTGGGGAGGTGTGCCCTGCCACCTTTGGGGGGTGGCAGGGGTGGTGGGGGGTGTAGGGGAGGGAGTCGGGGTGGGGGCGACCCCTATCAGTGCCAGGGAAGGAATTCCCTGGCACTGATAGTGCTTACCGCCATGGATTTCATGGCGGTTCAAACCGCTGGAAATCCACGGCGGTAAGCCGGGTCCAAATACCTCCGGCGGTATAGTGACGGCCGCCGGGCTAGGGACCCAGGTCTCCAGGCCGGCGGGCGGAATGGAGAACCGGCGGATGACCATGGCGGTAACCGCCATGGTCATAATTCCCCAAGGTAAGACCGCCAGCCTGTTGGCGGTCTTACTGCCGGTTCTCCGCCATCCGCCAGGGTCGTAATGACCCCCAGAATTCGTATTACAGTCCAATCATGAAAAGTTCAAGAGTACATATAATAGACTGAAACAAGATGGAATCCAAACATTAGACACCTCCCATAAGTTGTATTTAGATATGGATTATAGCAGGCATTTATGGACAATATTAATAAACCACAGCCTCAAACACAGCACCTGGAAACTCCTCGCACTTCAAGACAATTGGGAATCATGTTGACTTGAGCAGATGCCACACCATCTCAAGGTCGAATTAACCCCTTTTGTGCAGAGGACGTAGTGGTTACGTCCTTCGGCACAGTGCTGCTGTGCCGAGGACGTAACCACTACGTCTTCGGCACACAGCCCAGAGGGAGCTCTCTCGCTCCCTCTGTGTGCTTCCCCCCACCCCCCCCAAGTCAGGGATGGAAGGGGAAGCCCTCCCCCTTCCACCTCCGACCCCCCCCACCCCCCCTGTGACGTCAGCGCACGAGCTCGCGCTGATTTGTCACAGGGTCTCCCCGATTGAAAGAGAAATGCTCAGCATTTCTCTTTCAATCACGTGGGGGAGGCCCGGAAAGGCTTCAAAGGGAAGGAAATGTATTTCCTTCCCTTTGAAGACTCTCCCAGGGTTTCAAAAGCCGGATTGCTTGCAATCCGGCTTTTGAAACCCCACTAGACACCAGGGATTTTTTAGTTTTTTGGGGGGAAATGGACATAAGGGAGCGACCCGTTGGGCAAGGGTCGCTCCCAGGGGGGGCATTTTTTTGGGAAGGCCTTTTCTGCCCCCCCTGGGGGCAGATCGGCCTATTATTAGGGGGGGCAGAAACCTCTAGGCACCAGGGATTTTTTTTTTCTTTTTTTTTTGTTTTGGTTCCTTTTTAGGTGGGGAGCGACCCCTTAGGCAAAGGTCGCTCTCCTAGGGGGCAAATCATATTTAGGCCATTTCTGTCGCCCTTGGGGGCAGATTGGCCTATTTTGATGAGGCCAATCTGCCCCCAAGGGGGGCAGAAACCACTAGACACCAGGGAGTTTTTTTTTTACGTGAATTTCACCCAAGGGGAGTGACCCCTTAGGCAAGGGTCGCTCCCTGGGGGGGGGGAATTATTTTAGGCCATTTCTGCCCCCCTGGGGGGTAGATCAGCCTATTTTGATTAGGCTGAAACCACTAGGCACCAGGGATTTTTAGTTTTTTTTGTTTTACAGATTGAGAGCGACCACTGGGACAAGGGTCGCTCCCCTGCAGGGGCAAATTGTATTTAGGCCATTTCTGCCCGCTTTGGGGGCAGATCGGACGATTTTAGGTCAATCTGCCCCCAAGGGGGGCAGAAACCACTAGGCACCAGGGATATTTTTTTTGCACCGTCACGCAAGGGGAGCGACCTTGTAGGCAAGGGTCGCTCCCAGGGGGGGGTGGGGGGGGGCAATTTATTTTAGGCCATTTCTGCCCCCCCTGGGGGCAGATTGGCCTATTGTTATTAGGCCGATCTGCCCCCAGGAGGGGCAGAAACCTCTAGGCACCAGGGCAATTTTTTTTTTGTTTTTTTAGAGATGGGCAGAGATGGGCAGATTGGCCTATTTTGATGAGGCCAATCTGCCCCCAAGGGGGGCAGAAACCACTAGACACCAGGGAGTTTTTTTTTTACGTGAATTTCACACAAGGTTCGCTCCCCTGCAGGGGCAATTTGTATTTAGGCCATTTCCGCTTTGGGGGCAGATCGGCCGATTTTAGGTCAATCTGCCCCCAAGGGGGGCAGAAACCACTAGGCACCAGGGATCATTTTTTTGCGCCGTCATTCAAGGGGAGCGACCTTGTAGGCAAGGGTCGCTCCCCGGGGGGGGGGTTCAAATGTATTTTAGGCCATTTCTGCCCCCCCTGGGGGCAGATCGGCCTATTGTTATTAGGCCGATCTGCCCCCAGTGGGGGCAGAAACCTCTAGGCGCCAGGGCAAATTGTTTTTTGGGGGGCAGATTTGCCGATTGTAGGTCAATATGCCCCCAAGGGGGCAGAAACCACTAGGCACCGGGGATTTTTTTTTGGCGCCAATGTCACGCAGGGGGAGTGACCTCGTAGGCAAGGGTCGCTCCCAAGGGGGGGTTGGGGGTGGGGGGGCAAATTTATTTTAGGCTATTTCTGCCCCCCGGGGCAGGTACCTCTAGGCGCCAGGGCAAATAGTTTTTTTGTGGTTTTTTTTTTTTTTTTTTTTTTTTCAGAGATGGGGAGCGACTCATTAGGCAAGGGTCGCTCCCCTGGGAGGCAAATTGTATGTAGACCATTTCTGCACCCCTTGGGGGCAGAAACCACTAGGCACCGGGGATTTTTTTTTTGGCGCCAAAGCCACGCAGGGGGAGCGACCCCGTAGGCAAGGGTCGCTCCCGGGGGGGATGGGGGGCGGGGGGGAATTTATTTTAGGCCATTTCTGCCCCCCTCCGGGGGCAGATCGGCCTATTGTTATTAGGCCGATCCGCCCCCGGGGGGGCAGAAACCTCTAGGCACCAGGGCAAATTGTTCTTTCGTTTTTGTTTGTTTTTTTAGAGATGGGGAGCGACCCATTAGGCAAGGGACAAATTTATTTTAGGCCATTTCTGCCCTCCCTGGGGCCGGCTGAGCTAGAGGCCAAAATCCACAGGTAGGCACTGTTTTCTATGAAAAAATGTGATGTGTCCACGTTGTGTTTTGGGCCATTTCCTGTCGCGGGCGCTAGGCCTACCCACACAAGTGAGGTATCATTTTTATCGGGAGACTTGGGGGAATGCTGGGTGGAAGGAAATTTGTGGCTCCTCTCAGATTCCAGAACTTTCTGTCACCGAAATGTGAGGAAAACGTGTTTTTTTAGCCACATTTTGAGGTTTGCAAACGATTCTGGGTAACAGAACCTGGTCAGAACCCCACAAGTCACCCAATCTTGGATTCCCCTGGGTTTCTAGTTTTCAAAAATGCACTGGTTTGCTAGGTTTCCCCAGGTGCCGGCTGAGCCAGAGGCCAAAATCCACAGGTAGGCACTGTTTTCTATGAAGAAATGTGATGTGTCCACGTTGTGTTTTGGGCCATTTCCTGTCACGGGCGCTAGGCCTACCCACACAAGTGAGGTATAATTTTTATCAGGAGACTTGGGGGAACGCTGGGTGGAAGGACATTTGTGGCTCCTCTCTGATTCCAGAACTTTCTGTCACCAGAATTTGAGGAAAATGTGTTTTTTTAGCCAAAGTTTGAGGTTTGCAAAGGATTCTGGGTAACAGAACCTGGTCAGAGCCCCACAAGTCACCCCATCTTGGATTCCCCTAGGTCTCTAGTTTTAAAAATGCACAGGTTTGGTAGGTTTCCCTAGGTTCCGGCTGAGCTAGAGGCCAAAATCTACAGGTAGGCACTTTGCAAAAAACACCTCTGTTTTCTTTAAAAAAAATGTGATGTGTCCACGTTGCGTTTTGGGGCGTTTCCTGTCGCGGGCGCTAGGCCTACCCACACAAGTGAGGTTTTATTTTTCTCGGGAGACTTGGGGGAACATAGATTAGCAAAACAAGTGTTATTGCCCCTTGTCTTTCTCTACATTTTTTCCTTCCAAATATAAGAGAGTGTGTAAAAAAGACATCTATTTGAGAAATGCCCTGTAATTCACATGCTAGTATGGTCACCCCGGAATTCAGAGATGTGCAAATAACCACTGCTCCTCAACACCTTATCTTGTGCCCTTTTTGGAAATACAAAGGTTTTCTTGATAGCTATTTTTCACTCTTTATATTTCAGCAAATTAATTGCTGTATACCCGGTATAGAATGAAAATGCACTGCAGGGTGCAGCTCATTTATTGGCTCTGCGTACCTAGGGTTCTTGATGAACCTACAAGCCCTATATATCCCCGCAACCAGAGGAGTCCAGAAGACGTAACGGTATATTGCTTTTGAAAATCTGACATTGCAGGAAAAAGTTACAGAGTAAAATGTAGAGAAAAATTGATGTTTTTTCACCTCAATTTTAATATTTTTCTTTTTCCGTTGTTATTTTCTGTACGAAACCCTTGTAGGATCTACACAAATTACCCCTTGCTGAATTCAGAATTTTGTCTACTTTTTAGAAATGTTGCAGTTTCGGGGATCCAGCATTGGTTTCATGCCCATTTCTGTCACTGACTGGAAGGAGGCTGAAAGCACAAAAAATCGTAAAAATGGGGTATGTCCCAGTAAAATGCCAAAATTGTGTTGAAAAATTGGGTTTTCTGATTCAAGTCTGCCTGTTCCTGAAAGCTGGGAAGCTGGTGATTTTAGCACCGCAAACCCTTTGTTGATGCCATTTTCAGGGGAAAAACCACAAGCCTTCTTCTGCAGCCCCTGTTTACCATTTTTAAAAACAAAACGAAATTTTCACTGTATTTTGGCTAATTTCTTGGCCTCCTTCTGGGGAACCCACAAAGTCTGGGTCCATCTAGAATCCCTAGGATGTTGGAAAAAAAGGACACAAATTTGGCATGGGTAGCTTATGTGAACAAAAAGTTATGAGGGCCTAAGCGCGAACTGCCCCAAATAGCCTAAAAAAGGCTCGGCACAGGAGGGGGAAAAGGCCTGGCAGCGAAGGGGTTAAGTTAGAACGTATGTTCAGGTCAAGAGCATGGCATAAACACAAAATGTGATACAATGGCTGTGTGTTGACAAATACACCATCCCCTTTTACAAAAAAGTGAGCAACTCTAGGATAGCCTCAATTCTGAACTCAGCAAAAATCTTAGTCACTTACATTTGTATTTTTCACCAGCAAAAGATGATTTGTGTAGATAAATCAGTAAAAAACCTATGGCATAAGTATCCAGGACATTTCCATATTTTTAATATAAAAGCCTCACATAGCTTGAGGTGTTGTAAGTTTTACACTGCCTTAAACCTTGAATATATTCCATACTTTTTCTTATTCCATAACAAATCAACATCCTTCAGTTAAGTATTAAATAAAATAAGCTAGCAATTTCAGTTCTTACATTGCAGTGCATTGAGACCACAGCAGAACGTCACCTTAATAACATTGGGTTCGGCCTTTTGAGCTTTAAAGTATGATTCCAGAAATGTTGCTGTTAAAGTCATTGATTGCCCCTTTAGATGAAACTTATGACAGTACTAACATTGCACTGCAATGCACAGTACTTTTAAGGGACTGAAAAACATACCATTGGCCCACATTTAGATATCTTGAGCATTTCCCCGAGATTACATCAGCCACATAAACCAGAGAAGGCACAATTCATGGTTGATTGACAGCAGAGATAGTGCCAGAAGAGAGGATAATTAATGCTGCATATAGCGGTTTTAGATCCGAAACCAGAGTAGACTAGGATTTTCAGGCAGAAGAGTATTTTTGGGGTGGTCACACTCATTTCAGTGCAGTCCTAAATAATTGTAACACAACACAAGCCAAATGTTATTAACATACCAATGCTTAGGTTGGCAAAATGTTTTTTTCTCACATTTGCAACTAGTTTATCATCTTCGTTATACTCATCAAGAAGGTGCAGTGATTTCGGAAGCCCTAAAAGTGAGCAATAGCAATCCAGAACGACAGTATTATCAGCATATTGAAGCACATGATCAGAACCATCCTTGAGTATAAAAGATCTAACCTTCTCAGTTCCTTTCCAAAGTTAAACTTTTTTAAGATAAAAAGCCGTACTGCTAAAAGGCATCCTTCTTTAATGCCCTGAATAGTTTAGATGTTCTTTGAAACCAAGGACAGATTAGTTCGTGTTCTTTTGATAGCCTTGTGTTTGGTTGGGTTGAAATCATATCTGCTGTTTTGATGTGCAGTTCATACTGGGACGAACTGTTTGGTTAAAGGAGGAGTAATGATTGGAAATTGCAGGGAGTATTCTTTATTTCCTCTATTTTGTTTATTCTATATCGTGGTGCAATGATCCTAATAATTTGGTATGCGTGGCCAGACTTGTATTGATACTGGTGGGGGTTAGGAAGGGTGTCTTTGCCTGGGGGTGTTTATCGTTGTATAGTGACGGGACGTCCAAGGAGACAAAGAGGATGGTAAGTGGGTACGCATCACATATTTAGGGTTGTCGATGTACTAATTTCTGAGATGTATTTAGGGTTGTAAGTTTACCCAATTATGTAGTTTGTGCTATGGTTCTAAGGCCACCAATTATTTGCTATACTGAGCATGCTGGGAGTCACAATCATTGCAGGGGAATAAGTAATTACTTTGCAGAAAAGTACTCCTGGGCTTTTGACCTGAGTGGTGCCCTCATGGTAGCACGTTCTGCGATGAAAAATTACTACTTTTCAACCTTGTTGGTAAATACTTTGGAAACGTTTCACTTTCAACAATTTTTTTCAGGAGTGGAGTTAGTAAATAAGCCTCCTGAAATTTTGGGGGAAGAGAAGCACTTTCCCCAAATATGCTACGTATGGAGTTAAATTTAAATTTCGGGGGCCTGATTAAAAAAAGTAAACTTACACTTTTGTGTAAGTTTCTACTTTTTGTTTTTTTTAAACTATGTGCAGAGTTTCGCAACTCTGAACTCCCCGTACTTAAGTTTGGGAAGTTCTCCCCCCCACCCAATTACGGAGTCACCATGCATGGAAAACTCAGTACACATAATTGTAGAGTGCAAGTAGTTTGTGAATACCTAAAAGTACACAAAAGTGTAAATGTATCTTTGTGACTCAGACCCAGTGTCTGCCACGCTTAGGTAAAGCAAGTGCCCTTCATTTCGGTGGTAGAAAGGATGGCTTTTAAATTCAAAATGTAAGTATGATAGAATGCATTTGAGTTTAATCTGTGTAGGTTTTACATTATTTTGCCAGTGTTTTAGAGCAGAAAGGATGCAAAGTATTTTTTGTGTTGTTTGTCAGGTTTTGCTGTGTTGCTCAACACTGTTTTAGGTCGAGCGGCCAGGCCATGCAGCCTTGCAGACTGCTCCTGTTTCATGGATAATTGCACGATTGCCAATACATTTGACTGCAAGCGACCTTCTTTTTCTTTTTGTGTCTCTCCTTTGCTCTCATGGCAGCCATGGTGCTTTAAATCGACTCGCTCATGTCAACTGTTTTACTTTTCATTTTCAATTTAAGTAGCAAGAAAATATAGTTCTAATTGGAGCAAACACAAGACCCATTGCATTGCAAATGCATGTTTTAAAACTGTTTTTACTGGGATTAAGTGACTTTATTTGAAGGGAAACTCCACGGGTACAACCGGTCTCAGGCAGACATCCTGAAAGTGTATGGCGAGTATTGACCCTTGGCCTCCCAGAGGGGGAGGGGGTGAGGAGAAGTGGGGTGAAATAAAAGATAGGGGGTTGTGAGAAGGTTCATGCACACACAACTGTCTGCTCTATCAGGTTCATGAGGGTAGGTCATCATTGAAGGTTTGTTGCTGGAATTGTTCGAGGAGGGCATCCCAAGCTTCTGAAATCGGCTGCCTATGAAGATGCTGCATTTCTTCATATCACAAGGCCTCACCTGCTGCCCGCCCCCATTTCCGCAGCACGCCTTATCAGGCAGCAAATTGGGGGATGGGTCTGTTCAGCCCTCCACTGTAAGGTTAGGGTTCTCTTATCCAGCAGGAGGGCTAAGAAAGCAAAACACGCCCACACCCTATGTCACTTCCTACTCTTGAAAATGCGGAGGGCACATGCCTCCATGTTTCAAGGTAAGTAGTTAGGTGACCTCTATCAACACATCGTAGATAGAACACCAATAGGAGGAGTGGGCAGTGTGGAACCACAACATATGCTACAGATCAGCTGATGCCAAATGGCAGCTCGGGCAGCACAGATGTGCTGTAGGAAAGTAACAGTTGAGGTTCTCAGGGATCAGATAGGCACGGTGCAGGATGGAGAACTGAATGTTTTTGAAACACGCGCTCCTGGACACTCATTGACAAAATTCCAAGCCTGTTCCCATTCAGAGTCATGCAATACCCAGCCAAAATCGTCCTCCCATTTGCCCCTCAAGGCGACAAGTGGAATTGTAGTGTGCTCCTATATGGCCCATAGATCCACATTATCAGGCGGTGCCCTGCCCCCATGTGTAGACTAGTCTGTATAATGGGGTGTGTGTGAGGTCCTTGTTTCATGTGGACCAGAGGATGCAGCAGGTACGGCGTAGCTGCCTCTATGTGAGACATTGCCCGAGGGGGATTGCATAGTCAGAGATCAGTTGGTCAAAGGTAAGAAGGGGGCCTGCTGAAAGGGGTCGCAGACTGTATTCAGGGATTCCTCATAGCAGCTCCGCAGGTCAGTAGCTGAGTAGGAACCAGGAAATCGTGGGAGGCCCAGCAGGGGGAGTGCTGGAGCATACAGCAGGACATGGCTTGTAAGATGAGACTCTAGCTAAAGACCTGTGGATGATCATGACTTGCAATGAACTTGTAGACAGGGGCATGGCTTTGGGAAGCAGGATGTTTTGGATTGTGGATGGCTGGAAGGGACTGAATCCACTGTATGTCTCCCCCATGTGTCGCCCTGCCAACCACTGCGAGACCCACTGCAACTGTGCCACCAAATAGTAGGCATCAAACAATGGAGCTAAAAGCCCTCCTCTGCCCACCAGTAGCTGCATCTTCTTCAGCCCGATTTGGTGGCACATATCACCCCAGATAAGTTCTCCCAGCAGAGTATCCAAATGCTGCAAGAAATACCATGGAGGAGTAAGGGGGAACATTCACAAAATAATAAAAGAGCCTTGGTAAAATTATCATTTTGGACAGGGCTACTTTCCCAGTCGTAGCTAGAGGTAGGTGTTTCCAGAACGTCATCTGAGATATTGAAGAGGCAAGATCTTTTCTCAGGTTACCCTTGTACAGGTTGGTTGGGGAGTGGTGAAGCGGAACCCCAAGATATTGGACAGTGACATCCATCTGAAGTGTGCCTCCGAATCGCACATCATGGGATGGTGCACTGAGGCTGAGCAGATACACGCAGGATTTGGCCCAATTGATCCAGAGGGACTCCACCTGGGCAAATGTGTGAATTGTGCTATGTTTGGGGGAGTGGAATGAGAAGATTTCGCACAGGTATAAAAGGGGTCGTCCACGTACACCACTTGAGTGGCATCATCCAAGGAGATCCCCATAGCAATGGTGAATAGCAGGGGAGACAAGGAGCAGCCCTGCCTAGTACCCCTAACTGATAGGAAAGGGCGGCGAGACAAGTCAACCCAGGCAGATTCTACAGGTGGGGTTAGTGTACAACAGTTTGGTGTATGGCAGGAGGCGCTCACTCACCCCGATCCTGGCCATCACTTGGAAGAGATAATCCCAGGTAAGGGTGTTGAATGCTTTTTCTACATCCAGTATTGAACAGGCTGCCTGTGCAAACTATGGGGGTGCCTGGTCCATGACGTGAAAACAGAGGCAAATATTCTGAGATGTGCTGCAGGTGGGAACAAAGCTGCTTTGGTCTGGGTGAACTATCTCAGGTATGATCTTGTAGTCTGTGGCAAGGATGGCGATTGACTTATAAGAAGGGAGATCGGGGGTTCCTATCAGGTTTCGGGAGAGACACCAGTAGGGACTCCAAGAGGCACGGGGTAGTTCTCCAAGTCGCAGGGCTTCGTTAAACATCTTGGTCAGTCAGGTCACGAATCCCGTAACAAAGGTGCTGTAATATTCAGTTGGTAACCCGTCCAGGCCTGGGGTTTTGTCCTAACCAGATCCTTAATGACCTGCTTAATTTCAGGGACCAATATATAAGCATCCGTATCCTCCCTGGTGGCAGCAGGGATGCAAGTGAGAGTGAGCCCTACCAGAAAAGTACAAGTTGCATCTAAGTTTGGAGAGAAGACGCAGTGTATATAGAGTAATATGCATGAAACGCATTCAGGATATCCCCCTGTGCATACAGGATGATGCTTATGGGTAAGGATATGTCAAGGACTGGGCCTGAATTAATATCTTGTTAAGCCAGCCACGCAAGAAGACAGCCCAATTTATCTCCCTCTCAATGCGTATTTGCTACGTAGTCATTAAAGCTGAAGCCATGCAGCCACTCCAGAAGAGAAGTAAGATGAATCTTTGCCTCTAGAGGTCTCATGGATCACAGCTCACCCAGAGTGGGAATAAGTTTTTCAGTCTCCCTGACCTTTCCCTCCAGATTTCTGCAGATCCCCGCCACCTTCTTCTGACACACACCCCCTTGTAACCACCTTAGAAGCATCCCATTCTTGTGCCCTACTGGATGCCTTGGCATGGGTCTCTATGAAATACTGTCTGATAGGCAAATGTTGTGTTTTTCAGTTATTCCCAAGGAAGCTGCCTCATGGGCACTGGAGGAACCAGGACGTTTTGCACCACACCAACAATATGAGCGTCATGGTCTGAGACAATGCGCCCTAGGTATTCTCCATGTTCAATCGTGTTTAGGACTGAGGTGGAACAGAAAATAAAATCAAGGTGAACATACAGGTTGTGTGGTGCAGGATGGAGTAAGTAGATGCGGGAGTGGGGACGCAAGGTTCTCCAGGCATCTGCGAACACCCACTGACATACCCATCCTGTGAAGGCCTCTGACTATGTATGTATGGGGAATGGGGAAGTAGAGGGTCGGAGTGGTCCAGCCATGTTTCTAGCACACAATTGTAGTCCCTGCCTAGTACACACAGTGTTTGGGTCCTGATCGCTAACACCCACAAGAGTGCTGCCAAAAAGGTGCCCTGATTGGTGTTCGGGTATTGATGCTCCTTATGAGTATATAGGACCAGGAATCAACCAGCACATAGTGTCCCTCCCTACATATAAATGTGTTAGGCACCTGGAATGGGACACCCAGGTGAAACCAAATCAACAGTCTGTGAGCCTATGCAGAATAGGTAATGGCAAATACGGACCCTCACCAATATTTTTGCAGGCACTGCATCTCCGCAGCCATGGTGTGAGTTCCTTGAAGAAATATAATGTGTCCATTTTATCCTTTAAGGTAGGAGTAGACAGACTAACGCTCTCTAGCCATGTGAATGCTGCGTAAGTTCGGGGAAAGGAAATTTGTCCTAGCGGAGGGGAACATTGTATGGGACATCTAGTGTGTTTGGTCGGAGCTGTGGAATACGCCCCTGGAAGCCCCCATAGTCGCAAAGGTGTAAGAGCCCACCGCCTATGTTGCAAAGCTCATGTGCCTACCTAGTCGAATCATTGGGGTTCCAACTGTGTGAACATTGGGTTAGATGAAAACAACAGAAAGATATCAAAAAAGAGAGTGAGAAGTGAGCTCTCTCACCTTCCCATATAAATATCTATATTTAACAAAGAAAAGCGAGCACCCTACCATATTCATTCATTAGTTTGTTTGAGATGTCCCTCCCCTCACTGTAAACAAAACACCTTTAGGTTTTCTTAAATATCCTCACCTGCCAACCTAGTTGGTGGCATTCTTCATCTTTGGGGACCCAACCAAGAAAACTAGCGCAAACAACGGTGTGTTTCAAAACGTGATTACAGTAGAGCTGGGTTTTGGGGATTTTTTTCACAAAAGAAAAGAGGTGAATTAAAATGGTCTTCAGACTGTCAACCAATGTGGTATATTTTAATAATGGTAACCATGGACAAGGGTTAAAAGCAGCAGTGGTGGAATTGTTACGAGAAACCAATGAGCTCACACATACTCAGTTTAGGTCAACATGTTTCAGCCATAATGTCTAAGCCGCCCAATAGGGTCAGTATGTCTTTCTTCAGGGCCAGATTTGCATGCACACTAGGGCATGCAACAGTATCACAGTGCGTAACTCACTGTTTTTTCTGCCTTTTACTCCATTGGAGTGTCTGTTTGGAATATAAAAAGTGAGAAAGGCATTATTTGGTACTATAGTAGAAGAAAACATTCAAGGGAGCAATGATTTCACACTGTGAGCGGGTTTGCACCATGCATGTACTTCCAAGCGCGATGGAACCTCCATGCCCCTCAGCAAAATGGTCAGGTCACGAATCCCGTAACAAAGGTGCTGTAATATTCAGTTGGTAACCCGTCCAGGCCTGGGGTTTTGTCCTAACCAGATCCCTAATGACCTGCTTAATTTCAGGGACCAATATATAAACATCCGTATCCTCCCTGGTGGCAGCAGGGATGCAAGTGAGAGTGAGCCCTGCCAGAAAAGTACAAGTTGCATCTAAGTTTGGAGAGAAGACGCAGTGTATATAGAGTAATATGCATGAAACGCATTCAGGATATCCCCCTGTGCATACAGGGTGAGGCTTATGGGTGAGGATTTGTCAAGGACTGGGCCTGAATTAATATCTTGTTAAGCCAGCCACGCAAGAAGACAGCCCGATTTATCTCCCTCTCAATGCGTATTTGCTACGTAGTCATTAAAGTTGAAGCCATGCAGACACTCCAGAAGAGAAGCAAGATGAATCTTTGCCTCTAGAGGTCTCATGGATCACAGCTCACCCAGAGTGGGAATACGTTTTTCAGGCTCCATGACCTTTCCCTCCAGATTTCTGCAGATCCCCGCCACCTCCTTCTGACATACACCCCCTTGTAACCACCTTAGAAGCATCCCATTCTTGTGCCCTACTGGATGCCTTGGCATGGTTCTCTATGAAATACTGTCTGATAGGCAAATGTTGTGTTTTTCAGTTATTCCCAAAGAAGCTGCCTCATGGGCACTGGAGGAACCAGGACGTTTTTCACATAAAAAGTGAGAAAGGCATTATTTGGTACTATAGTAGAAGAAAACATTCAAGGGACCAATGATTTCGCACTGTGAGCGGGTTTGCACCATGCATGTACTTCCAAGCGCGATGGAACCTCCATGCCCCTCAACAAAATGGCAGAATACTGCTATTTGTGCTCTGCAATGCCAAATCATGCAGGTAAATCAAGGGTGCAGGAGAGATCCTGCGTCAAAACGCATTGTGATTCAGCATGCACTGCAGTGTTATGGTAGCATGATGAATGTGAACATGCACTGCATCAGGAAATAAGGCTCACACTGATTAGTTTCAAGTTAACAAAGCACACAAAGTGGTGTGAGGGAAATGACATGAACACCATGCAGTAAATAAGGAAGAAATTACATACTTCTTACTCAGTAGTACCTTTCAACATGGTGGCTTTGAGGGGGCGAGCCCTGTAGTCACACACTGTTAGGGATCACATATATTGTTACAACTACATCATTGGGGTCTTGTTTGAGGGAGAAGATTCTGCTCCTCAGCCCCACAGCCCACACTTACTTCATCAAGGGTGGTCACCCATATGAGAACCTACTTTCTGGGTTCTGGAACTCCATACATAGTTTCTGCCCCCAACTGCATCTGACTAAGTAGTCTGTGAGGTGCGGCTGTGTATCACGTGCTCCTGGGTGTGACTCTGTAGGGGCCTGGCAGGAGCTTTAGTGTACATGTCACAAGCAATGGGTACGTCCATGGTGCATTGAACAACACCATGGAAACCAGAACAGACGCATTCTAATGCTGTAACATGTATCGGTCAATTACAAAAGAGACCGATCAAAAGCAAAAAAGTTTTATTTGCCCTGTGACAATGATAGAAAAGACTGAGACTACTTATTGCAAGGAAACAATGAAAACATCACACAAATCCTACTATCCTGAGATGTTAAAAAAGACTTGTACTGGTTGGTGGGTGAGGGGCCTTTTCAGAAAACCTAAATTTTGTTTACACTGAGGCGAGGGACATCTCAAACAGATTAATAAATTAATATAGCAGTGTGCTCGCTTTTCTTTGTTGAATGTAGATGAAAACAACAACATGTGGAACCTGCGGCAAATGGAGGCATTCCCAAACTGACTGGAGTGTCAAACCATTGGTAAAGTGGGATAGTGGTGAAGCATTGAGAAGCAGTGCACTAGTGTGATGCAGCCCTGGATGTCAATGTCTTATCTGTGCGGTGCCGGAAACCGGCGTGGTGCGATGTGGTCCCCTACTCCCAAGGGTTGCAGTGTTTTGTGACTAAGGTCCTGGAATAGCGGGCAGCCTCTGCAGTAATATACAGCAGTCTAATATCAGAGGCAAATGCAACCGCGCCACGGGGGTACGCCATGGCAATCTGGACTATAGTATGCTCTCTGTTGTCTGTGGTGTCATCAGTGGCAGGATTTGAGAGCCCCGACGAGATCCCTCCTTCATAGTGGAATTATCATCTGACGTGAAGATGTGTGGGCCCTTCTCCCCCTCCGATGTACTGCCACTATCCCCCAGGGATGCTTCTGCCCATAAGGCCCAGTGTCTGTATTTCTCAGATGGTTGAGCAACAGAGGACCTTGGGAGGGAGGCCCACAGGGACCTGCTGCACCTCCAATTCATTTTCAGCAAGAGGTAGGGGGAGTCCTTGTGGTCACAGCAAGCACCTCACTGCAGCAGACACCAGCCCAGTCCCAGGCATACCCACTGTCAGTGTTGATAGCGAGGGCGGCTAACAGTCTGCAAAGTCTTTTGAACTCTTTTGACTTCTTCATAGGGGTGTTAGACCTATCTGTCAACTTCGCCAAATCAAATATCAAGGTGGTGGGGCCCCAGTCAACTAGAACTAAGACCTTCACCATGAATCATCACATATTAGTAAAAGCCAGGAGTTTTCCTTAGTTAGGAGTGTTATTTGATACCAAAGTGTGTTGGAAACCCCGATTACTGCCAAGAAGCCAGAGTTTAGGAGGTCTATTGGCACTGCCTTTAGTTCTGCATTCAGGTTGGGCAGAAGGACACTTAAGGACCTAGTTAAGATCTATCCATGGCCGAGTGTGTCTCAAAAGCATTGAATGGGAGTGATATTTTGGGTATCCTGGCTTCTAATGAGATTCAGACTGAGGGAAATAAATTCCTCAGGCGCATTTACTGTCCCCAAAAGCACGCCGACCTTTTGTGTGCATGAGGAGCTAGGTGTCAAGTATCTCAGTGACCAGATAGCCCTCTGCCCATTATTGAGTTGTATCAGGATTTGGTCTAAGAAGGATCTTATCCTTAATCATCTAGGCACTCGATGGTGCCCTAAAAATACCCTGAGAACATAAAGATCGCTGTCTGTAAACTGGGTGAGATAGTTACCAACCCAGAGGGCATTTGTAAAGGGGAAGATATATGGGTAAATGATTAGTTTACGACAAGGGAAGATGATGCTTAGGAAAGAGATAGAATTGGTGAAACCTTCTGTCAGGAAATATACTATGGTAACCATGTCATTGGAGAAGGAACCTTAACTTAACCCTTGTGAAAGACAATAGGGACAGATACTTGATTGTAAGAATAAACTCAATCTGTTACACCTGACTTGAGCCTTCCAAGAGGTGTGTATGATCTTAAATCTCTTGTCCCCCACGGCTGCAACAATAGGTCTCCGCAGGACACACTGCAAATTATAATGTTTTATAAATATTATAGGATGCCCAGGAGATCTGTTATTGCTCTACTTCTTAAGGGGAGAGGCGTTTTACAAGTTTTCCCTGCTATTTTATATTTATAGATGTTAGCAGATGAGTTTATTCTCACAAATGTTGTATTTCTTAAGACTATAGTTTTTATATGGAGCTAACAGGATGATTAATTTTGTTTTATTAGTCTCTGAGTTTATATCTTTACTGAATGTGATGTCTTTTACTCTTTGTTCTGGATTCTTGTATGTATGCTTTAGTGTTTTTGCAACATAAACCAAATAAAGATAATTTGAATTGAAGTGAATTGAATTGGTTTCTTTGCTTGAGAAAGGAGTATTGTGTATTAGAGATAAAGAGGCCTGAGAAGAGAAATTGTGGCACGGACTGGACATTTAATGAGCAGAAGAAGCCTCCTATTCCCTCTCTATCTGAAATGAAGATACTTAAGGTTAACCTGGTCATTGGCGCTCTGTGGGTTGGGAGATTTGTCCAATGTTACAAGAGTGCTCTGTGAGAAAGAGAACTAATTGGGTTTTTGGTGACATGTTTAGAGATATGTATACTCCTGGAACTTTCCATTGTAAGTTAGAGTTAGAGATACAGCAGATTCCTTTGGACTGTGAGAGGTACAGACCTCTCTGCTTTCCCTTGTCCTTTAAGAGTGTTCATCTCAATATTAACACTGATTCCCTTCTTTTTAAGACTTTTACTCTATGATTCTAACATCTGCCCTGCTTCATTCTTAAACCTCTTGAGACCCTTTAGCTTGAATTTTCCTATTGAGCTAGAACCTGCCCTGGATGATCTTTAATCTGTTCATGTTTAGAAAGAGTAATCCGAATTCCTTTACGGAATGTCAATTCCTTTTTCTTACTATCTGTATTGCTGTGACTGTAATTTCTGTATGCCTTATGCTACTGAGATTGAATTTATTCTGGTGTTTCAGCTTGCTGGTTTTGATTCTGTACTTTTACAATTTGATCTTGATCTGCACATATATTGCAGTGATTACTAATTTGAAATAAACCTTCTAAACTTTCCATATTGATTCCCAGTCCCCATTTTGTAGCCACATTGGCTTTAAGAGCAGCAGTGGCCCATCTGTACAGGCTGAGCCCCCCCCCCTACCTTTTTCCTAAGGTGAAGAGTATCTGTCAGGCTGAACAAAAGTAAGCCTGACAGATACTCTTTTGGTTCAGGTCAGGCAGTACGGAGTTGGACATGTACTAAATGCGCAGACTCCTGAGCTGAACTTTGCTGGCCTGAAGAAGTCACAGCCCTGTGGGTGTGACCTCTTCAGCCTAGCAAAGGTGACTCAAGGCATACTCCCTTATGATGAGTGGGAATGCCACTGATTGCTTCGGACCTGGGCGCATCCTTTTTAAGCCCTGAAGCACCCCAGGGCCAAGTGTCAATCAGTGACACCTCGTCACAGAGTGCGGGGGGTCAGCAGTCTCACTGATCCCACCCCACTCTGTGACGAGTTGGGACTGCTGCCTTCCCTTTAGCATGCTAGCAAGGGAAGTTTTTTTTTAGTTTTTCAGTCAGTTTAAGGGGACTCAGTAATGGCAGCAGGGAAAGGGCTTCGGCTATAAAGCTAGTCGTGCTGAAGATGCCCCCGGTTATGTCAGACATGAATGGAGCTGATTTCTAGTTATGTATTTACAGTTAACAAATGCAGTGTCCTATTTTAAAGCCTGTGAAGCAGGAAAACAAACACTGGTTTCTCTTGGGCTGCTGGTATTTCTCCGTTGCTAGTTGCGAAGTTATTTTATCAAATCAATATAGTATTATTTCCCCTCCCAATACATAGGTCCATGTAGCCCTCCCACTACTTAGATACAGATGTTTCATGACAGGTATAACACCTTTAGCAAGTCTTGACTATTTGGCCAACACCGTATTGCAGGATGTGATTTTTGAAAGAATGCCCACAGTGTTAAAACTACAGGTCCCAGAATGCTAATCACTATGTCTCAAAGCAAGGCTGGCTGAAATATAAAATAGCACGAGAACCAGCTGTGATCTATTCAGTGTTCTCTAGACAGCATGGCCCTGAAAGCTGGATCTTTATTCACATCCATGATGAAACAATCATATATACAAACATTGAAAAATTCTGTTGATAATACATGCCTGTTGCTTTTGTTTTGCTACATCACTAGAACTGGTACTGTCACTGTTTGTGCACTACATCTAAACTAATGTTAAGATTACAAAGACATAGAAGTGATAACTGAGTGTGCGATGACTCACATGGTGAGGCGTTTCTCTTATTGAACAGCTACAGCTGCAGAGTTAGTGTTAAATGTTCCACTTTCAGCAAGAGTGAGTGTTTTGGCCAATAGCACATATTCTGTGACATGTAATTTTGCTTTTACCATTAACAGTTAAAAAGTGATCCATGACAGTCCCATTTGGCAGCTTTGTGGAAATGCTTATATATGTGCTACGATTAGTGCCATGACAGAATCAAGTAACTGAGCTTATAGGGACTCTAAAAAAGCATTGCCAAGTGGTTGAAAAATATTGACTTTGGTTTGGTTTTGTACTAATACTGCTTCACTCTGAGATGTGGTGAAGTAGTTAAAAAGTTACCTGTTTACCCTGTTTGAAACTTAATTTATTTCAACTACTAGAGTGGATGATTAATTATTTAAAGCTGTGCAGTGGTTTATGCTTTGCTTTTTAATTAAGGAGTAAATGTTCCTTGGTTAAACACTGCTGTCCAGTTCATAAATAGTTCCAAAATGTATTTTAGCATTAACTAGACTAGCTAGCAGTTACCTTCTATTAGGTGTGACTCTTTAACGCAATACTAGCTTTTTCACAAAGCCACTCTTGGTAATGCAATGTTTCACCCCATATGTACATACATTGTTAAAATAAAACTACAAGCACCTAAATACAATTTTATTTTGCTATATAGTCATATCTGGGTGATTTGTCACATATGATAGGGGTGTTTTACAGTTCCTATGATTTTATTAGTACTGTGTGTTAGGTCAACATGAACTTCAGGTTAGATGGACTCAGTCCATTTATACCATCGGGCAACATTGACACAATTGCTAGGTATCTCACATTGCTCCATCTGAACTCCTAACCTTACCAACATAACAGATGGTATCAGCAACCTCAGACATGACCACTCTTATTCCCAAGGAAATAGTGGAAACAGATCTACCCTTTCATTGTTATTTTGCATGCCCAAGGTAAACACAAGAAAGATACGAAAATGGCTTTTCAAATACTTCTTAAAATATTAATATTCTTCTACACAAAGAATAAGCTGTGATTATTAGGCATATGAAACAAAGCATTATAACCAGCATTTTGAGAATGGTGAAAAAGATAAATATTTATGTTATGATGTTATTACACTCCTATCTGCGACTACCTACACTAATGAGAGCATAGCAGAAGTACACTCTGCTAGATCCACTGGGATAGCCTAGTTCCCCATGCCTGGGTACGGTGTGCCAGGAAGCCGGTCTGATGTAGTGCTGGCTATCGTCCCTTGCAGGATGGAAGTCAGCAGGGCTGCATCTCAATCACAGTGCCCGACGTTTAACTATAATCCCATCAGCAGTGCTCTTCTGCCAGATATAGCACAGAGGCTGTTTATATAATGAAAGCACAGTTCATATCACACTGTGTTAAAGGTGCAGAGCTGATACAATGGTTTGTCTGGAACACCAGGACTGTTTCCAACAGACATTCATAACGTAAAGGATTGTGTTCTATGTGTCTAGCATTGAACAGAGTGTACAGACTACATGGCAGTAACACTTGGAATAAGCTGCATGTAGTCTCTTCTCAGTACAAAATTGTATAGGCATAAAAACATGTAAAACGTTACCTCTAGAAAAAAATGTCAAGCTTAAATGTGCAATCTAAAATGGAGACTCAGCATGGTCCCTAATGTACCTCACCACAGGGGAGCCCTTTGGCAGCTACATCAGTTGCTCTGACAGCCACAGCAATGCACTGATCCAGTGTTTTAAGCCGGGCCTTTCCTGTGTGTCACTCTGCACACACTAATAAGGACTGTCAGAAGCAGGCTGGCTTGAGCAAGATTCATAGTCTGCAGTTCTTCCTAAACAACACCCATTCAAAATATGCACAAGGGGTAAGATTTCTGCTTTTCACAGGAAATAGTTTTGGTGGAGTGTCAGAGTTGATGTGGGGTAAGCTACCCTTTGTACACTGGGACATGTGCTCCATAAGGAGTGTTTTGTTACTGGAAGAGACTCATATCCTTCTGAAGTTTACAAAGGGGCCACCTTTATGCCCTCAACCAGAGATGCCAGAGTCTCTTCTAGTGCATCCAGGTTCTCTTGCTTTGCGTGCTACTGAACCTATACACGAGGGTACCCTGTATCCCTACAGACCCACAGACATAATTGTTTCACTATGATTAGTTATGACTAAAATGCTTTTCCACAAAATATTCAGCCGCTACAGGCCACTATCACGTTACTGGCCTTGAATTCCAATCAGTATAAAATAAAGGGGGCAATTCAATGTTCTGTGTAGCATGTGCACAGGATTCCAAAACAAGGGGACAGGGAATATGTAGTTTGCCTCCTTTTATGCGTCAACCATGAACCTCAAATGATATACAACTCTAACAATCTACCAACCAATGTTCAAGTCACAAAAAAATCAGTACATCATTTCTTAAGAGTATAGGGCTGGCGGCACTGGGAACCAAATTTGAGAACAAGCAAGCTTCCCTGCCTCTCAAGACACTATTTAGGACAGAGTGGTCAAACAAACTGATAATTAAAAAGACAGCCTACAGGTGGCGTGGCCACTATAGAATGGGATATGGGTTGCCCCTAGTAAAGGAGAGATGAAAATGATGCTGATGTTGGGCCACAAACGTGTCTTTAAAAAACATGAAAAATTTGCATTTTCTTTTCTATGAAAATGAGAAGCAATTGTTGAGAATGAGAAGCGTCTTTGAGTTTATTGTACCAAAAAGAAAATAAAGTATATGATAGTAAAATATATGAATTTTCATAAACTGAAAATCTGAAATGTTGGCGGATTGATGATTGCGTAAGAGCTATTTGAAACTATAAATATATGATTAGTATAATCAATCTATTGTATTAGCATGGATGAGCTATATGGGCCTCCTACACTACCTGAGATTGGAAGATTATGAATCCTTCTTTTGCAACACCGTTGCTTCCAAGAAGATTCTCAGTGACATCATGTGACTGACAATCTACTTGGAAGAGGCAGGAAAGAAAGTGAATTGCACACATAGCTAAATGCCACTGTAACCACTTGACACTGCATTTTATACTCTGTCTTTGTCACCTATAGCTTTTTATAAAATATGTCAGTATTTAGGGTTTACTATATGGAATGGTTGGGGCTTTACTGTGCAGTACACTCACAAATACTGTCTTGGGTCGAGTCAGGTACATTTCCTTAAGCTCAGCCCTGGGTAGCTGTGGCTGTGAGGAGTAAGGCTTAGCAAAGAAACAATGCGTAAAGTATTTGACATCAAACAACAAAACAAGAAAGTCACATGACATGAAAGAAACAAGACACCAGGTTAGAAAAATTGATTCAATATTTATGTTTTTTTAGAGATCTTGATCATCATAATCCACCGGAGGGTTACAGAGATATAGATTTTTAAAGGAATAAATAATTTTAGCATCAACTGTAAATAAGCATTGGTCAACAAAAACTTTGGAAACTTTTGAAAAGTTTGGAAAAGTTAGTTCAGCAACTCAGGCCTGAGTTGGGTGACCAGGTCCGGCAGGACAGAGGTCCTGGTGGCCGGAGATGGTACCTTGGACAGTTACTTGGCCACCACAGTGTTTTTAGAGCAAGATCCATACCTTACAGGATGACCGCCATGGATGATAAAAGAGTGGTCCTGATGCTGAGGGATGCAGGCTCAAAGATGCTCAAGGATGCTCCAGATTCTGTGAGGTCAGTGGGGTGAAGTCCGGTAGACTTCTCGGTCCACGGGTGAGTGGGGGCGACTCTGGCCACAAGTTCAGGGTCCCTCAAAGTAATCTTTGTAGGGTTCCAAGAGTTCCCAATGCAGATCTTGTGCTTCTGCAATACAGCAGTCATAGTGCAAATCTTTGATGTTGGATGGTGTCCCTTTTGGGAGATGAATCCGGACACAACCAATACTCACGAGTCCAGCAGACACGGGTGCACCTTTTGGCTATCTCTTAATTGTCCTTGGGGGTGCCCAGAGTCCAAGAGTGGCAAGACTTCTGCGGTGGCTACCAAAAAAGGCGACCTGGGCTTAAGCTTTTTTGTCCCCAGTGCTGTTCTCGGGGGTCAGCCACCTGACCCTTGGAGTCTCTGCTTTGGTCTGGGGCCAGGGGTCAGCTTTTCTCTGAGATAGGCATGCAGAACAGTGTCTAAACTACACTAGCCCAAAGTGATACAGGTGCAGTCACTTGGGCATCACAGCCACTCTTTCTGCACTTCCAATGGGTGCAGAGTGTTCTTCCTCTCATCTTGTTTTCAGATCCAGTGAGTACTGAGGGTCAACATGCCAAGGGTACCATATTTATTCCAGGAAAGTTCCCTGAGGGGGCCACTAGCAAATAGGCTATTGGGTCTACGCCTACCTAGTGATGAAGTTCCTGTGATGTGTGGCATCTGGATATCCTATAGTGATACACTCTTGCCCCCTTCAAGATTGTATGACCCTTCCTCGGTCGTGAGGAGCAAAGTAGCCCACCCTAGAAATGTGGCTACCTGGTGACAACACACCCACAGTAAAACTGTATTTGGAGTGAGTTTCCCACCTCTGGCCCTGTCTCCATACTGTCTACAAAGACAAAAGGCATTCTGCTCAGGGATGTTGGGCCAGGGGGCTCATCAAAGGTGGCTTGCTCTGTGAAGCATGCCCCAGGGCTAATCATGACAGAGGAGGTGACACCTTGTTGCTGTGGCACTTTCTTTGTCCTCAAGCCTGGGAGTTGTTCACACATCTCCCCAGGTAGTCAGAAAGCTGTATGTGTGCCTCTGTGAGGCCGCTGTACGAGCAGAGTACAGAGTGGTCACTTTTCTAAAGGTGGCCAACCATTAATACTGACATTAATTGCGACCTGAGTATCAGATCACATTTAATGTCACAATTAATTTGATACCTCACATGGCCCAGTTAGGTAGTCGCAGTCAAAAGTTAGCTGGGTTGGGATACCACCCAGTCACTCTGTGTTAGGCAATGGGGCTACCAACTTTACCCACTGCAACACAGAAGGTTGGAAGTTTTGCTGTCAAGACATCTTGAGATACATATGTGTCACTTAACAAAATATATCTCCCTGCTATATAGCTCTCTAGGCCTCCCTTAGGGGAATCTTATATATACTGTAAAGGTGCAGGATGGCTTTGCCATTAGTTTAAAGGGCAAAGTCGAACTGACCGCGATAACACTGTCCTTCCAGTCTGCATTGGCAGGCTGGGAACTATTTTAAGTCGTGGCACCTGAAAGGTGGCACAAACAGTGCTATAGCCCTACGTGGACACACCGCCTTATTTGCCTGGTACCCTGGCTACCATTTTGGGGACTTATAAGTAAGTCTGGCCTTATCAATTAGGTATATTCAATTCTACATACACTTTGCATGAGGTAAGAACACTGGCACTGAGGTCTGGTTAGCAGGCTTCAGTGCACTCTCCAACTTGAAAACCAGCAGTCCAAAAATATAGGGGTGATCATGCAAAAAGAGGCATTGCCTTCCAAACTGTGCTGAGATTGAATAATTTTAACACCAAGCAAGTGTACATGTGAAGGGTTAAGATTGCTTGCTACTTCTTGAAAGTACTGGAAAAAACCAGAGCCAAGAGCTGTTAAGCAAATTGCAATTGTGTTAAACTTTTCCATATCATCCCAGGCTTTTGTGTGCCTTTTCTTATTACATTCTGCTAGTTATTCAGCAGCTTTTCCTGCTATTGCAAGGTTTTCAACAAGCAGAATTTATAAAAGTTAGTCCTCATTTAGCCTCTGAAAGCTTCCCCAGCCTAGTCTGCTCCAGCTACAGCGTCTAGTCTTGCCGAGCCCCACACCCTCACTCCCTAGGCCTGGTCTGCTGCTTGGCTTGGGTTGGGTTGGTACGAAGCCTGCTCTTGTTACCCTACCTTCCCCTTCAGCCCAGTCTACTGTTGCTAGACCAGGACTAGCACTAAGGCTGCTTTACTTATACTCCCTGCACTGCATGGCTCTGTTGAAGTATGAGACTAAAGTGAACAACCACATCCACCATCATTCACTATCACTATGTACCTATTATACGCCGGACAGTGGAATAGAACGTGGGCAATATTCTCTGTGGTCATGCATTCCATCGGGCAAAGATCTACTCGACATTCAGATTGCTTACATCTAGAAGTAAAGGGCCGTAAAAGTAGGGATCCAATTCTAAATCTGATGTAAAGTGCACATGCAAGAGGTACTAAAATCATATGGAGATAAGGTTCGAATTCATAGTGGCACTTAGCTCATAGAAATAACTATCAGTTATACTTGCAGGCGAAACTGATGCTAACCATGCAACTATCAGATTTGTCCAATATGCGCCCTTGAAAGTTTGGATAGCACTCTTTGGAAGATGCAAAGGGTCTAACCAAAACAATCCTAACCCCTGGGTAGAGAAGGCCTTTTTCACGTATCTGCACCATGGAATTTTTTCATTTTGCGGAGCAGCTAGCACCGCTCTTAACCATATTCTATACGGGTCTAAAACATCTGTAGACCATAATCTTATCCTATACTGCAGTGGCCTCATGGCAGCTATATCCGCAATCAAATGTAAATTCAGATCCATTCAGATAGAAAGTGTGGGGGAGCTCAAAGGGATTTTTAACAGGGCCTTGAGAAAAACGTTGTCCACTCTCTCTAAGTCTTGTAATTTGCCATATCCCCACAGCTCAGCACCACAGAGGACTCCTGCTCTGGCTTGCCTTTCACACGTCTCCATTGCTGGTGTAATAGAGAAACTGGGGAATCTACCAGCAACTCTCAAAATACCCCCTGCTTTTTGTTTCAGAGACATAGTGCATTTTGACAATTGAGCTTTCCGCTTATGCAAGTCCTCCTACCTTATTCCCAGAGAGTCAAAATCTGGAACTCATTTTAAAGTATTACCATCCAATGATATCATTTTCTTCATTCTACGTTTAGGGTCAGTTTGATTCAGTACACTTCTATATGCCATAAATGCCCCACACAGTGGTTTAGCTGTGACCTTGCATTGGACAAAATATAAACTAGACCTACTTTAAAGTACAGAGTTGAAAAACATGCACAATTCAGTGACTCAAGCCAAGCACACAACATAGGAACTGAGTGGCACGCTGTCATATCTTGTATGCCTGCATACTAATGTATGCCATGTGAATGTGAGATTACATTGTGCCACGTTATGAACACGGCACAATGCTATCTGCTTGGTTTATTGTATTGTCTAGCATTTGTTTATTTTTCAACTGGGGTTTGTAGCATGTTGTTGATTAGGAGTGTGTCAGAGGATGACTCTTTCCATCAAAAATGCTACCAAGAATATTCCTTAATTTTCAAAACAACAAACTAATTTGCATAACTCCAGCCACCACAATCTATGCTCCAGCCCCCCACCATGTTCCTTTTAGTACGGTACACTGCGTAAATTCTTGGGAAATTTCAGCCTCAGATCCCCTCCTAATATTATTGTCAAAGCTACGTCCCTGGCTGTGATTCACAAAGCAGAAGTTGTCCCTTACCAACAGCTTCCACATCACAAATGTTTATCTGCTAACAATGACAGTTGGCCACCAATCTTTCTGATAGCATGAGTTGTTGCATCGCACTGATGTTTTTCATTGTAAATGACAAAGAAGGTGTAACGCCTCTTTCACGGCCCCTTTTCCTATTAATTGGGACGGGTTCACAATGATGGCATTGGAGTCTCCAACACTTCCAGCTCGGAATGTCATTTTAATGCATAGGGATTTGTGTTTTTCACCCTCGAATGATCTGCAAGGGTAAAAGGACTAAGGGATAGATACATCCGACCCCTTGTGTTTTTTATGATGGTGTCATTGGCATGTGTAAATACACACATGCCTGAATTTATAAATGCGAGGAAGTCACAAAAATGGCTTAACAATCTTAACTAGTTTCATTTGTGCACGCATTTTATTCCGCAATTGCATATTATGTAGATCAATAAAATGTAAATAGCAAATATTTGGGGGAATTGCTTTTAGGGAACTGCTCAGAAGTGAGATTGACAGGGCTGTAAAGAAGCAGAAAAAATTATCATAGTTACAGGAGGTGTATGAGCTGACCACTTAAAAGTGATTGTCGTGATTTATGATGGTGATGTCCAATATGCTCGTGCAAAGAGAACATTGTTTGATGTATCTGAATCTAAAACGTATTTGTATATATCGCCCTAATTATTATTTCTAAACGGTTAAGTACTACGTCACCCCAGTCTTATAATTCAATTAGGTTTTCTTGAACATCATACTAGACATGTCCAGGTGAAGAATCTATGTGGCTACTCAACATGTACACTGCTCCACTGCCTTGTGGCTAGGTTTACGCTATAGAAATACCACAAACATGCATACCTACATATATAGTGACATTTTGGATTAGATGCTGGTGATAGGAATTTTACATTTCTTTTCAGTCTGCCTTCAGTAGATGTGGCACTGGCTTTTGGGCAATTTTAAAGGATGTAATTAAGCAAGGAAGCATTTGGACTCGCTGTGTTATTTTAATGGAACTGTGTATTAGTGTGACAGTTGTAGTGGGTATTAAGTTACCTAATAAACACGTGTTTTCAACAATAACATTGTGCATAAGTAAATTGCTCTCAAGCCGTGGAAAGTTGACATATCAATATGTGATTTCTCTAAAGAAGGTAGGTAACAACCTCAAATTCAAAGTTATCACACTCCTTCTGACCATGTATTATTCCTTTTCAGGTGTGGTAAGGTGATGGCGAAGTCATATGGAACATTCAAAATATTTGTGGGAGGGGGGCTTGGGGAAAAATATCTTCCCTGTTGGGCGTGGAAAGGAAGGAAAAAATGATGACATTGCACATTGGCAGGGGTATTTAAACGTGCATAGTTCTAATGTGTGCCCAGTTACATATGGAGAAATGTCACCTTCAAAAGGAGAAAAGGACTTTGCAAATCAGTTCCAACCTTGTAACTGAAAAGCTGTGAATCATAGAGATTTTCGTACTTAACCTAGCAATGAATTCCATAATCATAATTCGGCACCCCTTGTGAGGGCATAGAGTTGCATGTGCATATTTAAAACTGACAGCACGTCTGACCTTAATAAGTAAACTTACAAGGGGACGTGAATAGGTCGATGAACCTTTTGACAAGGCACAATATGTCCCCACCATATACACCCTGTACCAATACCAATCAAAAACAAATAATCAATCGTTAGCATTAATAATCAATAGGAGTCAGTAATTGTCACACATCACGAACTTGCACCACACCTTTATGTAAAAGTTAGAATATTTATTTCCCTATATTAACAACGCTAATGTCAAGTAAGATAATCTCAAAATCAAATGACAAACATGCAGAAACAACATTGGCTGTCCAAAGCGGCAGAAGAAATGCAATTTAATCAAGGCTTCAGCTACTACACATTCCATAGTTACAGTGCAAATTAATAGCAAGAATAACTGTGCAAATTATATTACATACATTTAGATTCAGCAAAGAAAAGAAAGACATCAAATGTAATTCCAAGTACTGAATTCCATTACTAAGGACCCTAACTGACATCAAATTAGAATAGCATGTTTGGGCTTCATGCAAACCATTTCAGTCAACACAAATTTGGAAAACATCTAACTATAGCTCTATCAAAATGGCGGTTGGTTCCTAGAAACAAAAGTAAATAGACATGTCAAACAGTATCATATTCAACATATCTATCCTCAGTTTGGATCAGCAAGCTGTGACAGTCTTCGTCCTCAGGACATCAGTTCGGTCAGCTAGGCATCAGGATTCAGCATCAAAGTTCAGAAAAGGCAAAGTCTCTTTAAGCAATAAAGTTAAACACGTCTCTTGTCAAGATGGTCAAGAAAGTAATAGCCTTACGGCAAGATAGAAAATGGGAAAATGTGCTGTCTTCCCACAGTGCTGTCCGGCTAAGATAGATTTCCTAAAACTACTTCTCAAGTCCCGATTGGTCAAGGGATCGCATGTTCACACTTTGTCCAATAAAACTAAAACTTCAAATCTACATTTTTACTAGTACATGGTTCACATATCGATGATTGGCTCCTCTTGTCCCGCTCCCGTCATTCGGCTCGTCAGGTAACAATATTGTTGCAGCTTATACTCCAGTCAGAGTGTCCATTGTATTTTCCTGAGAAAGTCAGTCTTACACACATTACATTAACAATGTTGCATCAGCAAGTACAGCATATTCTAGCAAGCAGTTTCTCATGAGAAAGACTTTTAGCTACGAGCTCATGGGCAGAACAGTGGAAAATCACAAATTAATTCTCTACAAATCCATTTTCTAAAACGCCTAAGCAATGCAACTTGACATGAGGCCGTGCAACTAGGCCAAGACCTCGCTAAGTTAATGCTTAGAATTAATAATGCTAATACATAATATATAACCCTTAATATGACATATTAGTACATTATGCAAGCATAAGCTCATAATGTCATATTATTAAGCCATTAATAAGTATACTTCATGAACGCTGGTGGCCACTCACGTGGGCACACTTTCAAATGCGTTCATTATTTTTCCCTATGTTATCACATTTTCTATGCAATTTCAACACTTGAATAATCATTAATAATATCATTAAAAACTTCTGCATGAACAATCCCTCCTCTGATGACTAAAGCTCTCATTATAAACACGGCGGTAAACACCACTCCGGCGGCGGTGGCAGTAACAACCACCAACAGTCTGGCGGTCTGGACCACTAAATTATGAACCACCTTAAAAACAGGCAGACTGAAAACCACTCACCGCCAGCAGAGGAGTGCCGACAACGAAGGCAGAGTCCGCCCACAGGCCGATGGAAAGCCCCTACCCACCCATCAAATAATGAAGTACTAGACCGCTGTTAGTTCCGGGGCGGTAACCACCACCACTCAAAGCCAGGCGGAATCGAACCAAAGTAAAGGAAACACTCACCGGCGGCACACACAACACACCGAAGCAGAAATGGATAGAGAGATGCAAATCATGACAGCCCTGCTCCTTGCCATATACCTCCACGACCGAGACCGCCGACGAAGACGAAGACGACGACGGTAAGTACTGCAACCTACTAAACAAGGGAAGAAAGGGCACAGTTACATACCCACCCACTCCACCCAGTCCGCAACGCACCCACAACCCTTCACAACAGCACAAGCCATACACCCCACAGCAAGAGGTACTTACCCGACACAAGACAAATCCAACTTGCCCAAAGTACACACATGTGCCCAACACCCCCAACCAAAAAAACGATGAACCACGGATTCAGAGTATGCCAAAAACAACACTGGCCACACAAATTTTAATCAGCTCAATGAGCAACAGAAGTGCAACATAAGGCCAATGGCCATTCCATAGTTCGTAGTCTGAGGGGCCAAAATGGCCTCAACTTGACTCCCACAAGTGCAAAGGTGCTCCACCTCAAAGGGGCAACAATGGAGCATCCAGGCACCTCAGGGAACAGGGGCAGGGTGTGGTGGGGGTGGGGACTTAAGACTTGGAGGGGCGGGCTTGTCTTTACATTTTGGAGGTGGAGAGGACTTGGGTCTGGACTTTGAAGCTGGTGGAGCGGACTTGGCCTGGGGTGCGGCAGATGTTCCAAGGCCAGGACGGGGTCTCTTGCTCACAGGGGAGGTAGCACGGGAATGGGAAGGGAGGACGGGGGGGCTGTGACGTGGGAGGAGTGGACAGGGCAAGGAGGTTGGCACGTTTAGGGACGAGACGGGGTGGGCCAGTGGGTTTGAATAGGTCAACACGGGATAGGAAAAGTTTTTTAGGGGTAATCGGGGTGGACCTGGAGGAAGGCATGGGAGTGGAGGTAGAGGGAGTTGTCGTGACAGGTGTAGGTGTGCGTGACGTGGGTGCAGATGACTGGACAGTATGCTGAGGTGTAGTGGATGTGTGTTTGGTGGGTGTTTTGGTGCGTTTGAGTGTTTTGGGAGGAGGGGGTGTGGACACACTGGGACAAGACAGGCTGCCAGAGTAAAATTATGTTGTCTGTGTGTCTGCAAGTTTAGTGAGTGTGCTGCACGTGTCAACTAAAGTTGTTGTGGTGAGTGCAGGTGTGGTGTCTGGGTGCATGAATGGATGTCTGAGTTTGTGGTGACTGCAAGAATAGGGTCAGCAACATTGAATGAGGATTCAGTGCCTGTGAGTGTGCAGGTAGAGGGGACAGACAGGGAGGCGGAAGATGCAGACACACTTGGGGAAGTGGATGTTGGTGTTTGTGCCAGTGGATGTTGGCTGTGTGTATGCCTGTGGTGGGAAGTGTGGTGCTTGTGTTTTGAAGTGTGCTTCTTGTGTGTTGAGGTGTGTGTCTGCATGTCAGAATGTGTGCTTTGGACGAGTGAAGGGAGTGGGGTGCTGGAAGGGGTAGATGTAGTTAGAGGCGGGACAGAATGACCAGGGACACTGGCTGCCGTCAAAGAGGAGGCCAGAGCCTGAAAAGATCTCTGTAGGCCAGACGTGGCACCATGAATGCCATCCAGGTAGGCATTGGTCTGCTGTACCTCTGATGCTAGCCCCTGGATGGCATTGGCAATGGTCGTCTGCCCTACAGAGATGGTTCTCAGGAGGTCAATAGCCTCCTCCGTGAGGGCAGCAGGGCTCACTGGGGCAGGGGAGGAGGTGCCTAGGGCGAAGGAGACGCCCACCCTTCTGCGTGAGCTGGCACGGGCAACTCGGTGGGGAGAAAATGGGAGGGCAGTGATGGTATGGGGAGTGGTGGAAGATGACACAGAATGGGTAGGCCCACTAGGGTCCTCCACCGCCAGGGAGCTCCCATCGGAGGAGGTATCAGAGTCACTACCTCCAGTGGTAGTTGCCTCCCCCGTTGTACTCACCTCGCCCTCCAACCCACTGGTCCCCTTGGCGTCAGACGACTCTGCCTCCGTGGAACCGTGGGCCGCTGCATCCCCACTCGCCAGTGCCTCAGCTCCCTCGCCAGATGATGCTGATGTACACAGACAACACAAGAGAACAGGGATTGGGAGACAAAACAGGAGAGACAATTGTAAGTAGCTGAATGGAGGGACATAAGTGGTTCACACATACACCCACCCTGCAAATATTCCACCAGGCAGCACCTATCGCTAAACACATGGCTATGCCCTTGACTAGTGGCCACAACCCTGCTCTACAGCCATTACCCACATCACTGAAGGACCTGAAGTACTGCAGACCTGACCTTTAAAACCCACTCCCCACGGGGGCCATTATGTAGAAGGACATCAGTCAGAGTCCCTGCCACTAGACAGCATACATACCAAAGCACACACACATCCATCAAGGAGCCATACAATGGTTTCTGTACGCACCCTCTTGTGTCTGCTGTGCAGCCTTCAAGCGCCCATCCAGGTCCTGATACGCCACCATGAGAATGTGTCACATAAGGGGGATCAGTGCCCAACGGGCACCCTTTCGTCGTTGGGAGGACTTCCCCAGCTGGGCCTCGCCCAGCGCCGCAGGTCCTCCCACCGCTTCCTGCAATGGGTTCTCATTCGGTTGTAGACCCCCAGGGTCCACACCTCCCTGGCGATGGCCTGCCACAGTCTCCTCTTCTGATGGGCGCTGACCTATATGGGACACGAAGAAAAAGGAACACAGAGGTCAGACAATGGCCATTACATACAGCTGGTTATACATCCACTATGGGACGGACATTTACAACAGCATAACAGCACACACGCAGCATGTCGGGAACCCAAGTCTGTACAGTGTCAAGTGTGCATACATGTTTACAGCCATCTACCACCAATATACACATCCATGCCCCCCAATCCACCTACTCACCTGAACCTCTGGTTGACCATAGAGCTTGGCGTACAGGGGCAGGACCCCGGCCACAAGCTTCTCCAATTCCTCGCTGGTGAAGGCCGGGGCCCTTTCCCCTGCCACACGTGCCATTTCCATGACCATAGGCAGGACACAGCAGCACACTCAGTGGGTTACCTGCATGCACGAAATCCGGGAGTCAAGTGAAGTTGGGGTGATGAGTTAGCGTATGCACGTGGCGGTGTGCACCGTCACCGCCTGCAGCGATTATGATACACTAAGAATCCCCATTGACAACCATGTTAACCAATGAATGGTCACACAGCGGTGAACACTGCTTACGCCATTACATCAACCGCTAGCGGTATGAGGTCACTTCCACTACAACATTTCTGGATTACAGGGGGCAGACATTTTGGCCTTTACTACGCAGTTATTCAATCCTCATATGCCCCATGCAGGCCCTCTTGTCCCCAACACCCCATAGGCATTAACAAATATACATTTACTCACCACAACAGTCCTGATGTATCACTGATGACATGTTACTCCAGTTTCACACCTACTATGCATAAGTGTTGTCGACTTGTATGCCAGCTGTGCTTAATAGGAAACATTGTGGGCAGATGTATGTGTGTTCCTCACATGTGTTCTCAACTCCTCCTAGGTACAGACCTTTGTGGCGAGGGAGGGCCCCATCGGTGTACAGACCACTTGTTGATTTGAGGACCATGGTGGAGCATCACATCATAATCAATAACAGAATCAACTGTGCTACTATTCATGAACTTTGTGCATTACTGGATCCAGCACTGAGACCGGCTAATCCGAATCAGCATGCCATCTCTACTGAAGTGCAGGTGCTCCCTGCACTCCATTTCGTGGCCACAGGCTTATTTCAAGTGACAGTGGGCATGGATGCAGGTTTTTCACAGCCCATGTTTAGCATTATAATGTCCAGATTCCTGAATACATTTGTACGACACCTGCAGTCCTATGTGAGGTTTCCCCAAAGTGCTGACCTCCCTGTCATCAAGTCGAACTTCAATGCCTGTGCCAACATTCCCCATGTGATAGGTGCCATTGATAGCACCCACATTGCTCTCATCCCCCCAAAAGTCAGTGAACAGGTGTACAGAAACAGGAAGAACTTTCACTCCATGAACATTCAATTGGTGTGTACTGAAGACCAGTACATCTCACATGTGAATGCCATGTTCCCTGGATCAGTCCATGATTCCTTTGTGCTGAGGAACAGTAGTGTGCCACACAAGATGGAATAACTACAAGGGGACAGAGGATGGATCATAGGTAAGTGTGTCTGTCATTTTTTGGCACACAGCAGACATCCAGGCTGTCTGCCACTGAGGGTTGTCATTGACAGTCCTGTTTTGCGCCCTTTTTTAGGTGATTCTGGCTACCCCAACATGCATTGGCTTCTGACACCAGTGAGGAATCCTAGGACAGATGCAGAGAGGAATTACAATGAGGCCCATGGAAGTACTAGGAGGGTGATAGACTGCACAATAGGTCTCCTGAAGGCTAGATTCCATTGCCGACATATCTCTGGCGGATCCCTGCCTATGAGCCTGAAAAGGTGTGTAGAATAGTGGTGGCCTGCTGCATGCTGCACAACGTGGCTGTGAGTAAATCTATCCCCCTCTTGGAGGAGGTGGGTGCTGTATATCCAGACCAGCTTCCTCAAGGAGGGGATGAGAGTGATGGTGATGATGAGGAGGGGGAAGATGTACATTCCAGGAACCAACTGATACAACTTTACTTCCAGTAACTATGTGGGACTATTCGTTGATGTTGCTGTCTGTGCAGCATACTGTCAGTGTGCCTTTTCCTCTATAGGGGTGTTGGGTCTTTGTACATTGTCACTCTGACCAGCTTTGCATGGGACATGTAACATTATGGACAAATTGTTTGACAATTCTGTTGGCACGACCACATGTTATGCATGGGGTAAAATTCCTGCAACTCAGATAAGAAAAAAATGATTTAAAAGATTATTGAATCCACACTTCCATTTGTTCAACATAATGACAGGGGACATTGACATTGGTGAACAGGTGTTTTATTTGGTGCAGGGATAACATCATGCAGTTTTACAGTGAAGGGAGTGGACTACTGGTGGATGTCCAATATGGCTACATGGTCGCAGCGTTTGTTGGCAGTGGTGGTATGTCCATCTATCATTTACAGTTTTTGGGGTTGTTTTTACACGGTGTGGAGGTTGGTTCAGTGGCACACTTGGAGGACAGTTCTTGGCAGAGTCACTTCTTTGATGGGGCTTTGGTTTTGGCAGGTGTTCCTGTGCCATATCTGGGCCTGAGGGACCGTTTGGGTGCATGATGTTGGCCTGTACAGATTGAGATGCAGGTCTCCTTTGTGTCCTGAGATGGTGGCACAAGTCCAGTTGCTGCTGCTGATGTTGTTGGCCTGTCTGTATCTTGGCCTGTAGCAGAGGGTTCCTGGTCTGTGGGGGCCTCAGGCTGGGTTGGGACAAGGTGCAGCAGCGCACCTGCTGTGGTAGCCATGTTGGCACTGTGCAGTTTCCACTGCTCCATGGCCTCTTGGTGTTGTGCTACCTGCGTCCTTTGACTTTGCTCCAGTGTAGAAACAATCTGGGCCAATCTGTCCTGGGTCTGGTGGTATGCTCCCAGGACCTCAGATATTACATCCTGTGGCCTCCCCCCTGGGCCAGTGATGTCCTCCCAGTGGGCCTAGCCCCCTGTGCCTGTGTCCCCTGCACAGGTCTGGCGGTACCACTTGTACTGGGGCCATCGTCTTTCTGCCTGTTAGTAAGGGGTGACTCTGGCCTCTGTCCATGTGTTCAGCCAGTCTGTGGACTGGATACACAGGTGTGGGGACGGTTGCCCTGGACTGATGTTGTTGGCTGGGTGGTAGGGGTGTCAGTGGTGTCCTGGGTGGGGCTGCTGGATGGTGACAGTCCAGGACTGTGTGAGGGGCCAGGGTGTTCGTCACTGTCCAGGGTTCCCTCTCCAGTGTCCTGAGTGGTGCCTCTGTCTTCTTGTGGGGCAATGCCACTCCTTGTCCTGTCCGTCAGGGTGGCATGGCTGGTGGTGCCTGTTGGGGGGAATGGACATGTCTGTTACAGTTGCATGATCGGATGGGGTGCACAGGGCTGGGCTGTTTTGTGCAGGTTTTACACTTTGGGGCCATGCAGGGTGCCTTTGTGAGGTTTGCATTGCATTTTGCTTAGGATGTGGAGGTGCATTGTGGGTGGTGTAGTGCCTTTGTGATTCCTTGCAGGGGTAGGTGGCTGTGCACAGGGGGAGGGATGTTGGCCTGTTAGTGGGTTTGTGGGCATGCAGTGTGACTGGATGTGGTGATTGTGGCCTGGGTGGGGTAGTGGTCCTGGTGGCTGTTGGAGGGGTGGGGTGGTGCATGCACTACATGTGTGATGGATATGGGTAATTGTGGACAACTTACCTGAGTCCATTCCTCCAGTGAGTCTCGTGAGGCCCTCAGGGTGCAGGATGGCCAGTACCTTTTCCTCCCAGTCATTATAGTCGGGTAGTGTTGGTGAAGGTCCTCCCCCGGTCTTCTGGACTGCAATGTTGTGCCAGGATGCCATGGACCTCGTCTTCCCGCACTGGTCGTTCCATCTCTTGCGGATTTTGTCCCTCGTGCGTGGATGGTGTCCCACTGCTTTGACCTTGTTCACTATTGTCTGCCATAGGTTCATCTTTCTGGTGATGGGTGTGTGCTGGACCTGTGCCCCGAATAATTGTGGCTCGACCTTCAGTATCTCGTCCACCTTGGTCCTTAGCTTTCTTTCTGTGAAGCGTGGGTGTTTAGGGGGTGCCATGGTGTGTGTTGTGAGTGGTGTGTTGTGTGTTGTGTGGATCTAGGTGAGGGTGCTGTTGTGTGGTTGGGTGTATGTTTTGTGTATTGTGGCGTTCAGTGTCTGCTTCTGGAGTTCTCTGTATCAGTTCTCCGAATGTCGTTTCAAAGGATTGTGGGGTGTGTCTGTGATTGTTTTATAGTGTTGAGGATGTGTTTCAGGTGTCCTCATGTCAAGACCGCTTTACTCATGTGACCTGAAACACTTTGATTGTCGTGCCAAGGGCGTTTTACTCATGTGGCATGAGGAGCTTTGATTGCCGTGATTGCCATGCCAAGGGCGCTTTACTCGTGTGGACTGAAGCGCTTTGATTGCCGTGCCAAGGGCGCTTTACTCATGTGGACTGAAGCGCATTAATTGCCGTGCCAAGGGCGCTTTACTTGTGGACTGAAGCGCTTTGATTGCCGTGCCAAGGGCGCTTTACTCATGTGGACTGAAGCGCTTTGATTTACGTGCCAAGGGCGCTTTACTCATGTGGGCTGAAGCGCTTTAATTGCCGTGCCAAGGGCGCTTTACTCATGTGGGCTGAAGCGATTTGATTGCCGTGCCAAGGGCGCTTTACTCATGTGGACTGAAGCGCTTTGATTGCCGTGCCAAGGGCGCTTTATAAGTGGGGCCTGAAGCGATTTGCTCGTTGTGCTGAGGGGCGCTTTACTCATGTGATCTGAAGCGCTTTAATCGTCGTGCCAAGGTCGCTTTACTCTTTGAACTGAAAACGCTTTGCTCGTTGTGCTAAGGGGCATGTTACTTTTGGAAGTAACAACTCCCTTCAAGTTTGGGCTCATCAAGACCTTACCGCTACGAGTACGACCTACTCGTATCTGAATTCACCATGGAAACAAGGATACTCCGATTGACTGTCAATCTGCCATGCAGGAAATCTGCTCTTCTTCAGAGGAACCCCCACGAGGTCTGACTGCATTGAAGTCTTCAAAATAGTGAGCAATGTGCTTGGGTGTGGTTGGGCTTTATAGGCCTGCCTCACCCCAAGATGGCTGCTGCCTCTAGAAACCTGGGAATTGTAGTCCATTCCTAAAATAGCACTGATAAGTTCATCTTGTCCACCAATGTCTTGACCCTGCAGCTACATGAGCTTTACCACAGGGCAGGCACCGCTGATGACCCCTTTTAGAACAAGAGGGGATGACAAGTGGTGCGCATGAAGCGCCGCAAATATGCGTAGCGGCTTTTCGGGCAGGACCTGGACCGCACCTGACAAGTTCTTACTGTTGGGTCCCATTGCTGGCCGTGGCGGTCTGTGCCGTCAATGGTCGTTTGGCTTCCACTGCCCCCTGCGGTTATTTGTGCACCATTATTTGGAGGGCGGGGAGTTTGTGTGCTTGGCGGTGGCTGGGTCGGAGGTCCTGCATTTCTGCCGACAAGGTCCTGGCGGTGACTGGTGGCTGGGGCTTTTTTGTCAGAATCTGATTTTTGCATCTTTATATGGCGGGTTTCTGTTCACCACAAATGGTGGTCTCCTTTTGCAAACTCTGCCATCCTTTGCTAAAAGAATGTCTAACGCAAGGCGGTTCTGAAGAGTCATAGCTCTTTCAGCAGCTAATTCATTATCTATCAGGAGTATGGCTCCTGAAAGATTTGTCAGCATGTTATCCATAATAGTAGATAACCTTTGAATCTTTATTGAATTCATAATAACTCCTACTGAAGGAATCATTGCTGCAAATATATCTCCACTATACTAGTAGGAGACTCTCTCCTTTGTCTAATGTGATGTAATTCAGTCACTTTTGGAAATTCCTTTAAGTCATTGAGTTGGAAAATCTTTGGGAAAACTATCCCTAAATAACATGCACCATACCATTCCTTTGGAAGACAGTAATAAGCATTAGGTTTGCAGATGTAATATATACCAGGAATAGCTGGACCCTGTTCATTCATATAAATGTCCATTTACTCTGAAACAAAAACGCATGTCTACATTCACTCGTTCCCACAAACAAAGCTTCAGTGCAAGACTTAGGCCTATATATACAAAGCTTCCCTACATGTTGCTCATCTAAATCTAATTTCCCTTGTGTTTTTAATGCACTATAAGCATAATCATTCAAGTCCTTTTCTCTAAACTTTTCTAATTTTGCCTTCAATGCCTTTCTTCTGTCATCTGTATGATCTAAGAAGCTCTTTTCTAAAGGTGTAAGCAAGCATGTCAGATTGTTTCTGTGTGCATAAGCTGGGCCAAAAGTTAATGTAGGCTCAAAGAAACCTCTCACTAATACTATGTCATTGTCCTTAGCTACTCTACTCAGGTACCTAATTATGGGGACAAAGGAAAACACTAAGTGGTGGTTGGAGTTGAAATACTGGATGTTATCCTGGTTATAGAATCTTGTTACTAACAGACTACAATGTATCCCATAAGTTAGAGGCAAACTATGATAAGTAACTCCTTCCTCGACTGGAATCTGTGTACACACACTTCGCATCCATCGTCTCAACATACTCACTCAGCAAACTGCTTCAGCAACTTGTCTAAACCTTGGGTTGAACCAATTATGCTTAAAAAGAGGAATCATGGCATCCCTCCCAACATGTGCTTGACCGTGATAATACCTAGCCATTTGAGACAACAGACTATTAGGAAAAACCAATTGTCTCTCTTCTAAAACCGGCAATTCATCTTGTCTCTGCACACATTTCATTTTGCTCCATGATAGTTTTCCCTCCCTGTCAAGATTATTCTGCAATGTTTTCAATTCTTCCAGTGTGTCAATTACTTTCAATGCAAGACTTAGACACGTTTCATCTTCTTCAGGGGACAATTCCCACTTACCTTTGAACGATGTACAGTTCAATGTGCAAAACCTTGCGACTTGATCCGCATATCCATTTCCCATTTGCGATTTCAGGTGTGCACTGCATTTCACCACAGCAATCTTTTCGGGCATTCGGATAGCATACAACAATTCTTTAATTCTCTCACCATTTCTCACTGGTGAACCAGAAGAGGTCATGAAACCTCTAAGTGACCGCAACTGGCCAAAATCATGGACTATTTCAAATTCATACTGGCTATCTGTATAGATGGTAACTTTAAGTTGAGCAGAAACATGACACACTCTAGTAAGGGCCATTAGCTCTGCTACTGGTGCAGAATACACTCCTTGAAGTCAAGATGCTTCCAGTATACCGGATATTGTGCACACAGCATATCCTACTCTCAGTTTTCCTGTATTGTTTCTCAGACAAGAACCATCAACAAAGATAATTTGGTAATTTTCTGCCAATCGGGTGTCTCTAACATCAGGTCTCGGTTCTGTGGACAAATCAGTTACTCCAAGACAATCATGCTCAATGTCTTCCACCTTTTTAATTTCAACATTTTCATTAGAAAGTAAAGTTGCCGGGTTCAGCACTGTGCATCTTTTCAGTGACACATTTGGTGACCCTAGAATACTCGTCTCATAGCGGGTCAATTTGGCACCTGTCAGGTATTGGGTCTTCATCTTTGTGAGTAGTATTTCAATAGAATGAGGGACCATGATAGTTAAGGGATGTCCCGTCACCATGCCTTCACACTGTGGGAGGCTCGGTCCAACCGCTGCAACTGCACTCAGACAACCTGGTAAGGATGCTGCAACTGGGTCCAAAGTAGCTGAAAAATATGCTACTGGGCGGTTTACACCTCCATGGACCTGCATCAAGACAGACAAAGAACATGCATCACGCTCATGACAAAACAATGTGAAAGACTTCGTGTAATCAGGCATACCCGAAGCCGAGCTTTGCACAGAGTCTCTCTGAACTCAGAAAATGCTTTCATGCAAGCCTGGTCTAACACTATGGGATGGTTGACTTCTTTGTGGGTCAGTTTCTGCAAGGGCTTGGAAATGACTGAAAAATTGGGAATCCACTGGCGGCAGTAGCCTACCATCCTTAAAAACATCCTGAAATCTCTGTGGGTGGTTGGGGGACTCATCTGCAAAATGGTTGTGACCCTTTTTCTGGGTATTTTCCCCGATCCTTTCTCAATCTGGTGAGCCAAATATTGTACTTCATTATGACAGTATTGCAATTTTTATGGAGACACTTTATGACCATTCTTTCCCAAATGGTTCAGCAAGGCAATTGTGTCATACTTGCACTTATCCCTTGTTTTGGACGCAATCAACAAGTCATCAATGTACTGTAAGGTTGATTGGAAAGGCAATTCCAACGACTCCAAATTCTTTTTCAGGATCTGATTGTATATGAAAAGTGACTCTGAAAACCTTTGAGGAATTCGACACCAACAGTAAACTCAGTCTAAAAATTTGAAACAAAAGAGAAATTGGCTGTCCTCATGAAGAGGCACAGAAACGAAGGCTTGTGACAAGTCTATGACGGTGACCCATTCAGCATTACAAGGAATCTGGAAAGGTATCACAGCTGGATTTGGCACCACGGGGCAACATTTGATCATTGTGGCATTCATTTTTCTCAAGTCCTGGACAACTTGAACTTTCCACCATGGCTTTTTCAGTCCCACTATCAGTGAATTACATGAGCTGCTCAACACTTCTTTCAAAACCTCTTGTTTCACAACTTCTGCAATTATTTGGGCAACCTCTATAAGGACATCCTGTGGCATTTGGTACTGGGGAATCTGAGGAAAAATTGCGTTCAGCTTTACAAGAACTTTAACTGTCTCGATTCCCTTTACCAGACCTATCTCTTTCCCTGTCAACTCTCACACTTTCTCTTTAACCGTTCCCTGTAAATCAGGAGGAAACTCCTGCACTGTGAACACTGGAAAGAAATCAATCAGGGGATATTCCTCATTTGTGGTCTTACATTCTGTCTCTGGAGCTAGATCATCTCATCTTGATTCCGTCATTTGAGCAACTAATCGAGCATCTGGTTTTACACAGCAAGTCTCTTCCCAGTAGGTATACTGGACTCGAATCACAGTCTACAAACTTGTGCACCAATCCTTTAAAGTTGCCAGTCTTAACCTAAACTGGTTCTGTAATTGGGTTGGTCAAATACTGATTCACTAGTCCTACTATCTGGACTGTCTTTCCTGAAAGGGGCAAGTTCTGAACGTGTAGTTCCTGTGTCAACCAAGAATGAAACTCTGTGATCCATAACTTTTCCCTTTACATACGGACCTTTCTGATCTATGCCCAAAGAAGCTGCAAGCACACATTCCTCTTCATCCGAACTCTCGCCCACCCAATCATCGTTTATTCCATTCTCACTGTGTAACGGGAATTGGAGTACAGTGTTATTACTTTGGCTGGACCTCTGACCCTGTGACCTGTTGAGGAAGCATCAGCTGCTGCTGTTCCATTAGGGCTTGAGGTATCTGAAATTGCTGTCTAGGTACCATTGGAACCTGCTGCATGGGCTGAAAAACTTGCATCTGATTCACATTATTCTGAAAATTCTGATCATTCTCGGTCCTCTCATGTTTTGAAATTAGTTGATGTCACTTGTTTGCTGACCGACACCTTCCTGCACCATTATCGGACACTCCTGCTTCCAATGTCCGAGCATTCCGCAAGTGTGACAAGGCAACACACTCTTCATTTCTGAACTACTACAGTATTCAAATCAGGACTTCCATTTCCATTTCCTCTGCGACGTCTACCTCTCATCTGATTCTAAAACAACACATTTCCCTGCTGCTGCTGTTGCTGTGGAAAATTTCCCTGTATCCCTGTTTGTGCAGCTTTAATCTGCATCACCCTCGCCTTTTCCTTCAACTTTCTGTACTTCAATTCAATCTCATCACTACAAAACTTTCTCTGGCTCCTTTGTCAGTCGATCTATACTCCTCTTACACTCCATCCTTTTATCAGCAGGAACTACTATTTCTAATAGTGTGTTCAAGACTTCCCAAAGGCACTTTGCAAGCTTCACAAACCTGTCTGTCTGCTAGTACCTTTCTACTGGCTTCTTTCTCAACCTGGGGTAAGCATTTGTAAAAGACAGAATATCACTTCTACTTCTAGGGACATGAACAAAATTCCCTCCTGGAATCTCTCTCATTGGTAAACTTTTCACAGGATCCTTGCCCTGCTACACATTTGCAGTTAGCTCTGCAGAATCCCTTTTCCTTTTATCTCTTTTCTTTGTCCATCTGCCTTCCCATTTGTCTAAGGCTCCCCATGTCTGGGCACTTTGGAGTAACTCCCTAAGGTGTGCCTTCATTCCGGCAGATCTCATGTGTTCAAAATCTTTAGTCTCAAAATCTAACCTGTAACTCCTTTTCAAATGCTTCATTTTCTCTATCTCTATGCCGTATTTTTCTGCCAGGTCTGCTAGCTTCTTGTGCACATTGCTTACTTCCCTCGTAAATTTCAGGCACAGATATATCAACTCTGCTTCTGTGCAAGATTCTAATCTGTTCACACCCATAGTTCCCTCAATGAGCTCACCCGCGTCCATTCCTAGTCTTGTATAGTTTACGTACTCCTCTCCCTTAGGAGCACTCTGCGGGGTATTCAGCTTGTCCAACCATTCAGTCAGTTGCTGGGCAGTCAAACCTTACAATAAAATATTGTTGATAGCCTGGACAGGTGACACCTGTTGTACCACTGTATTGGCGGTCTGCGGCGTCATTAATTTCAGGCTCTTACTAACATTCGACCCTATCACAGTATCCAGAGGAATTCCGAATCCACCAAGGTCCAACAAAGATCTCGATCCATCAATGGTCTGTCCCACAGGAGAGACTACTCGGGCATTGTCATTATCTCCTCCCCTCTTTGAATTCTGACTCATGACTCCCTGTCCATTCACACTGTTTTTCTCTTGCACGAACAAAGGCACGATTGGACCAATGGTAACAGGTACAGATACAGCAACTGGGCTTGGTCTAACATTTAGGTTCTGTGGTTGCGTAATTCCCATGTTGTGGTTCATCTGCCTGGGTCCCTGTAATCGGAGTGTATTTCGGCATCGTTTGTGACTGCACTTGAGGCAGTAAAAGAGGAGTTTGCTCTGTCTGAACCAACATCAGTCTCTGGAAGGCTTGTCCCTTTGGCACTATTACATTTGTGGCACTTGACACAAGGGGCACATCAGGGTAAATTCCCTGGAACTTCGACTGTGGCACCTGATTTTGGACTACTGGAGTAGTAGGTGCATTAAGACTGCTCTGCATTGGGCTCCGTGTAGGGCTAGGATTAACCTGCACCGGAATCGTTGTCACGTTAACCTGTGTCAGAGCTGAAGGATTTACACTAGTGCTCAGACCACTCTCTTGGGCTGTATATGGTGAAGGATGATTTCTCCATAACTGTAAAATAAAGTCATCATCGTCAGACTCTTCCTCCAAAGTCAAAGATTTTCTAGTCTCCCCACTCTTGGAAAGGCTTCTGTTTGTTTTTCTGGTAGTGTTCCTTCCTTCTCTCTCACTGTCCTGTGTAATCGCAGGAAACAATTTAATCCCCTGGAAGGTCTGGGTTCTCCAAAACCTCTGATCACTTTCCCATCCAGCCTCCGCTAGTGTCTTTTCTGCCTTTCTCATTCTCCTCTCAAATTTCTGTTGCTGTCTGGCTACTAACTCCCAGATCGCAGTGCCTCAAATTGTGCTAGTCAAAGATGGGGCTTCAGATCATACAGCACCCTCCTCAGATTCTCTAAGCTCCTCAAATTAAAGTTCCGTTGGCATGAAATGCTAGGTTCCCATCCTTTTCTGTCACTTTGCACCATTGCTTTAGCCAAATTCATGGTGCAACACCCTTTCTTCGATTACAATGTAAGCTGGTGTACCTTCTGGCGGTGCTATATCCCCAGTACTCGTTGTAATGTACGTATCTCCCCTCAAAGCACTCTTAAGAGCTTTGAAAAATGTAATCTTTTCGACCTTTATCTTATTCAAAATCAAATCAGGAAGTGACTTTTAATCCCAGAATTCTCTTCACCTACCTTCTCAACCAATTGTGCTTCACTGATGGCTGCCAATTCGTGCGCAACCCATCTTACTAACCAACTTATCCCTGCACGGCTCCAGTGGCGCCACCCTCACACGTCCTGCAGCTGACAAGGTCTTGTGGCTTGGCTTCCCAAACTCATATTCACACAAAACTAATTGCAAATTTATTGCAAGCACCAAACGAAAAACTCAATTTGTCCGTTTACCACAGGTGGAGCAACACAATTGCTTCAGAAACCTTACGGAGTTTTTACTGACGGCGTTTTGCTCTAGCACTTACTCCTTCTTTCTCAGTTTCCCTGATTTGCAAGCAAAATTCGACCCGTAAATTTCACTCTCAACTGATCAGTGGGACTCGCAAGATCTCAGTCGAAAAATAATTTCACTCACTTTGACTCACGCTCTGACTTGTCGACCACACCCGATCGACCTATTAAACCAGACAAATTACAACAAAAACCAAGTGTCTCATACACTTTTTCAATATACTCCGGAGTCTTAGACCATGCAGGGTCCGTACATCAACAACCACATGGACAATTGTTTGGCACAAAGTGCCACACACATATAAAGTTCGACAACTTCCCTAGTCTCATACTGCGGAGTACACACACTCCTTCTACAACTTAATTTGGAGTACGCAAACTCCCCAACCCCTCACAAACCTCACAATTCACCTACTATTTGCAACCACAAAACCTACTTCATTCACACTGTCACTAGAACGTCAAGAACATCCTCAAACAATTATTGGCAAGCTCCAAGATTCTGGGAAGGGCATTTTAGGTACTTAGGGGCACATTTTCTCTCCAATTTGTATCATTGAAATAATATATAAAAATATCCACCAATTTCACCAAATCTACGAATTCTTTTGCTCTCTCTGGAAGACTAATCCTTACCCTACTACCATCTCTGGGGACACCTGTTATTTCTCGCTTACAATCTCTGGGACCAAATACTCTGCCACCTCTCTTTCAGGACTGTATGATGGGCTCTTAAGGAGACCAACCTGTACCGGGCATATTTAATGGACTCTTCAGGAGACAAACCATCAATCTCTGCTACCATCTCTGATAGCGCATCTGACCTTAACTTACAAGGGGACGTAAATTGGGCGATGAACCTTTTGACTATGCTTAAGATGTTCCCACCATATAAACCCACTATCAATCAATAACAAATAATCAATTGTTAACATTAATAATCAATAGGAGTCAGCAAGTGTCACACACCATGATCTTGCAGTCATGAATAACCACACCTTTATGTAAAAGTAAGAATATTTATTTCCCTTTATTAAAAATGCTAATGTCACATAAGATAATCTCAAAATCAAATGATAAACACACAGAAACAACACTGGCTGACCGAAGCGATGAAAGAATCGCAATCTAATCAAAGTTTGAGCTACTACACATTCTAAAGTTACAGTGCAAATTAAGAGCAAGAATAACTGCGCAAACGATATTACATACATTTAGATTCAGCAGAGAAAAGACACCAAATGATATTCCAAGTATTGAATTCCATTAGTGAGGACACTAACTAACATCAGATAAGAATAGCATGTTTGGGCTTCATGCAAAACATTTTAGTCAATACAAATTTGGAAAACATCTAACTATAGCTCTACCAAAATAGAGGTTGGTACTAGAAACAAAAGCAAATAGACATGTAAAACAGTATCATAGTCAATATACCTATCCTCAGTTTGGATCAGCAAGCTGTGACAGTCTTCGTCCACAGGACATCCGCTGGGACACCAGAAGAGGCTCCCCAGCAATCCTGGTGCTGCTTACATGTTAAGTATACCATATAAGCAGCGTCAGGATTGGTCTGAGTGGCAGTGACTTCTGCTCTGACACAACCCTGGGGCTTGTGCAGTTTTTCCACTGCCAGGTTGGAGAAACCTAGGTATGCATGTGCGTTTGGACGGCTGTCTTAGGCCGTCCAAATTCACATGCGCACTTAGTGCACACAATTCCTCATTCCCCTCCCACCTCCATTGGCTCAGACCTGCCCCTCCCTGCACCTGCTGGCTGACCCAGCAGCATAAAAATAACACAATATTCAAATATCTGGCTCTTAGCCAGTGGGGAATCGCACATCTGCCGTTGCGGAGGAGCTGTCCCTGTATACGGATCTATTTGGAACCAGAGTACATGCAAACATATTATAAAATACATGAAAAGCAGTGTGGTGTTTATGTATTAGAAAAGTGTACATTTATTAAAAACAAACAGCATTTCATGAATTCTCTTCTTCCTGAGTCCTAGCTAATAATCATTAGCACTGAAAGGTCTGCCTTCATGAGGAGCGCATTACATTTGTCACATCCCTGGAAGCTGAAGGCAGGCATCCTGGAACCTAAAAGGTCAAGTTCTGTTAATGTGATCTGAGTGTGTTCTCAATAAGCAAACTTAGATTAAAAGGAAGTTGCTTATGAATTGAAAATGCTCTGTTCACCAGGAGATACTTTCTTAACATTTCTTAACAATGCTTCTCACAGCCAATGTGAGAAACAGACCTAATGATTAATGATATAATGTGAGAGAAAATGCATAGAACTTCTTTTACCATATTACACATGCATTTATACAAATGAATAAATGAATAAAAGGCACATAATCCAAACTCGAAATGCATACTATAAAATGATAAATACACATACATACGTGAAAGTAATTAATAGTTGCAAATCAAAAATGATATGAAACTTGTGTGCTATGTAGAAATAGTCAACAGGTGCATGATATGGTGGCCACCCAGTCAAATATTATAAAATCATGACATTAAGCTCCTCTTTCTTTTTCACAGATAGTAGAGTGTCTTTGTCACTCTAAAAAAGTAAATGGATTATTCTTGCTCTTGTTTCAAGAGGCCTGGAGTTGGCCTCAGTCAGATGGAACGATTAGTTTTCTCCAACCTGAACTTGAGTGAGATAGCCAGGTTAACTTTGACTGTAAATTCACCAGAGAATCATCATCAATACTAGTTTTCTACTTTATCTCTTTCATCCAACCTCTGAGCCAGACTTGAGATAAATGGATCCAGTTTCTTCGCAAGTAACTTTAGGTCATGTTTCTATCATTAGTTGCATAATTCGATTTTCAATAAATGCACCATAGCCTGTCTACGATAGAGTTAGTCTACAGCAGTTTTGGAACTGGCCGTCTATGCAGGGTCACCACCCGATATTTGCCTTCTTTTGCTGAACAAGCTTTTGTTGGCTTCTAGGACTCTCTGCTCCTGCTAATCAGTGGTAGATTGCATGTGTTCTCCCTTGCAAACATGGTATAATCTGCCTACACTTGATTTGTGCATTTACGTTACTTGTAGGTCCCTAGTATATGACACTACATGCACCCTGGGCCAATAAACTAAATACTACTAGGGTGTTGCAGCACTCGTGCCACCCATTAGGGTAGCTCTTCAAAACATGCCTTAGGCCTGGTGCTGTAGCCTGTAGTACCATTTTAAACTCCCCTTTTAACCTGGAAAAATAAACCTTTTGCCAGGCTTAAACCTTTCTTTTTAATAATTATAAGTCACCCCTAAAGTAGGCACTAAAGCTCATAGGGCAAAGGGGATGGTATTTCAGGTAGGCCCTAAGGTTAATAGGGCAGCGTGCATGGCATTTCAAAAGTAGGACATGTACTTACATTTTACAAGTCCTAAAAGTGAAAAACTCGTAAAGTTGTGTTCACTGCTGAAAGTCTGTCCCTTCCAAGGACTAACACTGGGTTACCATGTTATACCTATCAAGTGATAACTTCAGTTTGGGAACAGATAGAGAAAAGCTGTTCCCACTCTAATGAATTGTACTCACTCTACAATCCTCTTTAAGCGTAAAGCTGGATTTTAAGCTACTATTCTTTGGCATTTTTTGCCTAAACATACTGTGCCTTTCTGTCAGTGTCCAGGGTCACAGGAATGAGAACAGGTTTCCTGTTGTGGATTGTGTGTTGATTCCACACATAGGGACAAAAGAGGCCTGGGTATGAGGGAGAGAGTCTTGCTGACAGGATGGATGGGAAGAAGCTGGACCCTGTCCTTCTTGCACTTCGAGGGACTCTGCCTGCAACACAAAGAAACCTGACACCAGGCCTTCCCTTGCCTTTGTCACCCTAGACAGCTTGGAGCCAGGACCAAGGAAAATGGATGAACTGACCAGAACAAGTTTTGGGGGTTGACCCGAGAGTTTCCCACAGAAAGGCTTGCACCAAGTTTTAACGTAGTACCTTCAGAATCTTTCATCAGAACACTCCTGGCGCTGTTTGAAGATTCATAAGAAGGACTCCCCTGCTGTCGATAGAAGGAAGATTTTACCTGCTTGCCTTGAACAGGCTCCTGAGAAAGGACTCCTATGGTTGATTGGCTGACTCCCTGTTTGAGCTACGGAGAGAAAACAAGCTTCCCTAGGTCTACCTGCAATTTCCCAGCTGACCAGCAGCAATTAGACCTACCTCGATCTACCTGAGCCCTGCTGCTATCCTCTGCTGGAGGGAATCTTGATCTTCAAAAAGTGCACCCCAGGTCCTGGACCCATAGCTGGCATCAGAGCGGCTTCTCCTTAAGAAAAGGTGATGATACAGATGTTTTGGGCTCCTCATGATGGCAAAGTGACCATTCCATGCTCAGGATCAACCTGCTGAGCTGAAGAGAGCTGAAAGGGAATTCAAACTGCAGCTGGCGAAGTTGAAATTGGCTACAGAAGATAGAAATGCTGGGGGAGAGAGAGCCCTAGCATTGGCGTAGAAAAAGCTGGCTTTGAAGGCTGAGAGAATAGCAGCTGACAAGGCCTTAGAAAAAAGGAAACTTTTTCTGACTCCTGAATTGAGTCTGAAAGAACCGGACTTGAAAGTACAGACGCCCACAAAGCTCAGTACAAATGATGACAGTGACAATTGAGTGTTTAATGAAGACAGAAGGGTGCACATTCAAGAGGACCTGGCACCTAACTTTTTGGTGGGGGATGCCTATGAGGTAGCTCTGAAGATGTATAGTGTTCCCAACGAGAATTGGTGAGTCAGCCTCTGGAGGCATATACACAGTAAGGGGAGCGATTCTTTGTTGATCCTAAGGAAGGATAGCAGGTTGAAGTATCAACTTGTGAAGGAAGCCCTTGCCAGGAAATATGATCTCACCCCTGAGAAGTATAAGTTAAAGTTTAGGGACAGCCAGTAACTGTTTAAGCCAGTCCTGGGTGGATTTTTGTACTGCTACAAGAAGACTCTAGATGGTTGGGTGAAGTGCAGGAATGTAAATAATTATGATGAGCTGTACAATCTTTGTGAGCTTGCCAAGGAAACATATGTCTGGCTCAGCACTAGGGCCCACAAATAGGTAGCCGGGAGTACCACAAGAAGGGTGGTTCACATCCTCCCCAGCAGAGTGAATCAAGTCCTCCTCAGCAGAGTGAGGGGGTCAAAGGTGACAGAGACACGTCCCAGAATAAGGTAGGGAGAAAGCATTCCCATGCCCCTTCCGAGAGACGGAAATAGATTTTGGTGGGCAATGGCCCAGGATACCCCATTTCCAACCCCAGTGCATTCACTGTTCCCAGTTAGGGCTCAAACAAGGGCACTCCAAGAGAGATCATCCACTGGTGGAAACTCCACGGGGTTGGCCAACATGGCCTTAGGGGGAAGTGATCCCCAATGAGCAGAGGGTACAATATGCAGAAGTCTTCCTTAGTTGGGCGATAGACTCAGACGGTAGGACCAGTTATTTCCAGAAATAAAAAAGATAATTGCATGTAAGATTCAGGATAGGCCATGCCCAGTGACATCATACACTAGTAATTGGTCAGACACACCTAGGGACACAGTAGTCTGCGACTGTGAGCTAGGAGGTGAAGAATGCACGGTTTATGTTACTCTGTGTAGGAAAGTACCATCTTGCCTGGCATGTTACCCCCATATTTCACTGTATATATGTTGTTTTAGTTGTATGTGTCACTGGGACCCTGCCAGCCAGGGCCCCAGTGCTCATAAGTGTGCCCTGTATGTATTACCTGTGTTATGACTAACTGTCTCACTGAGGCTCTGCTATCCAGAACCTCAGTGGTTATGCTCTCTCATTTCTTTCCAAATTATCACTAACAGGCTAGTGACCAATTTCACCAATTTACATTGGCATACTGGAACACCCTTATAATTCCCTAGTATATGGTACTAAGGTACCCAGGGTATTGGGGTTCCAGGAGATCCCTATGGGCTGCAGCATTTCTTTTGCCACCCATAGGGAGCTCTGACAATTCTTACACAGGCCTGCCACTGCAGCCTGAGTGAAATAACGTCCACGTTATTTCACAGCCATTTACCACTGCACTTAAGGTACTTATAAGTCACCTATATGTCTAACCTTTACCTGGTAAAGGTTGGGTGCTAAGTTACTTAGTGTGTGGGCACCCTGGCACTAGCCAAGGTGCCCCCACATTGTCCAGGGCAAATTCCCCGGACTTTGTGAGTGCAGGGACACCATTACACGTGTGCACTACACATAGGTCACTACCTATGTGTAGCTTCACAATGGTAACTCCGAACATGGCCATGTAACATGTCTAAGATCATGGAATTGCCCCCCCAATGCCATCCTGGTATTGGGGAGACAATCCCATGATTCCCCGGGTCTCTAGCACAGACCCAGGTACTGCCAAACTGCCTTTCCTGGGGTTTCACTGCAGCTGCTGCTACTGCCAACCCCTCAGACAGGTTTCTGCCCTCCTGGGGTCCAGCCAGGCTTGGCCCAGGAAGGCAAAACAAAGGACTTCCTCAGAGAGAGGGTGTTACACCCTCTCCCTTTGGAAAAAGGTGTTAAGGCAGGGGAGGAGTAGCCTCCCCCAGCCTATGGAAATGCTTTCACGGGCACAGATGGTGCCCATTTCTGCATAAGCCAGTCTACACCGGTTCAGGGATCCCCCAGCCCTGCTCTGGCGCGAAACTGGACAAAGGAAAGGGGAGTGACCACTCCCCTGACCTGCACCTCCCCTGGGAGGTGCCCAGAGCTCCTCCAGTGTGCTCCAGACCTCTGCCATCTTGGAAACAGAGGTGCTGCTGGCACACTGGACTGCTCTGAGTGGCCAGGGCCAGCAGGTGACGTCAGAGACTCCTTCTGATAGGCTCTTACCTGTGTTGCTAGCCTATCCTCTCACCTAGGTAGCCAAACCTCCTTTTCTGGCTATTTACGATCTCTGCTTTGGGGAATTCTTTAGATAATGAATGCAAGAGCTCATCAGAGTTCCTCTGCATCTCTCTCTTCACCTTCTGCCAAGGAATCGACTGCTGATCGCGCTGGAAGCCTGCAAAACTGCAACAAAGTAGCAAAGACGACTACTGCGACCTTGTAACGGTGATCCTGCCGCCTTTTCGACTGTTTTCCTGGTGGTGCATGCTGTGGGGGTAGTCTGCCTCCTCTCTGCACTAGAAGCATCGAAGAAATCTCCCGTGGGTCGACGGAATCTTCCCCCTGCAACCGCAGGCACCAAAGAACTGCATCACTGGTCCTCTGGGTCTCCTCTCAGCATGACGAGCGAGGTCCCTTGAACTCAGCAACTCTATCCAAGTGCCTCCCACAGTCCAGTGACTCTTCAGTCCAAGTTTGGTGGAGGTAAGTCCTTGCCTCCCCACGCTAGACTGCATTGCTGGGAACCGCATGTTTTGCAGCTACTCTGGCTCCTGTGCACTCTTCCAGGATTTCCTTTGTGCACAGCCAAGCCTGGGTCCCCGGCACTATAACCTGCAGTGCACGACCTCCTGAGTTGTCCTCCGGCGTCGTGGGACCTTACTTTGTGACTTCGGGTGAGCTCCGGTTCACTCCACTTTGTAGTGCCTGTTCTGGCACTTCTGCGGGTGCTGCTTGCTTCTGAGAGGGCTTCTTGTCTTGCAGGGCGCCCCCTCTGTCCCCTCACGCAATTGGCGACATCCTGGTCCCTCCTGGGCCACAGCAGCATCCAAAAACCCTAACTGCAACCTTTGCAGCTAGCAAGGCTTGTTGGCGGTCTTTCTGCACGGAAACACTTCTGCACGACTCTTCACGACGTGGGACATCCATCCTCCAAAGGGGAAGTTTCTAGCCCTTGTCGTTCTTGCAGAATCCACAGCTTCTACCATCTGGTGGCAGCTTATTTGCACCCACAGCTGGCATTTCCTGGGCATCTGCCCACTCCCGACTTGATCGTGACTCTTGGACTTGGTCCCCTTGTTCCACAGGTACTCTCGTCAGGAAATCCATTGTTGTTGCATTGCTGGTATTGTTGTTTCTGGCAGAATTCCCCTATCACAACTTCTGTGCTCTTTGGGGAACTTAGGTGCACTTTGCACCCACTTTTCAGGGTCTTGGGGTGGGCTATTTTTCTAACCCTCACTGTTTTCTTACAGTCCCAGCGACCCTCTACAAGGTCACATAGGTTTGGGGTCCATTCGTGGTTCGCATTCCACTTCTAGAGCATGTGGTTTGTGTTGCCCCTATCCCTGTGTGCCCCCATTGCATTCTATTGTGACTATACATTGTTTGCACTGTTTTCTATTGCTATTACTGCATATTTTGGTATTGTGTACATATATCTTGTGTATATTTGCTATCCTCATACTGAGGGTACTCACTGAGATACTTTGGCATATTGTCATAAAAATAAAGTACCTTTATTTTTAGTATATCTGTGTATTGTGTTTTCTTATGACATTGTGCAAGTGACACTAGTGGTACTGTAGGAGCTTCACTCGTCTCCTAGTTCAGCCTAAGCTGCTCTGCTAAGCTACCTTTTCTATCAGCCTAAGCTGCTAGACACCCCTCTACACTAATAAGGGATACCTGGGCCTGGTGCAAGGTGCAAGTATCCCTTAGTACTCACTACAAGCCAGTCCAGCCTCCAACACTCTGTACTATCTCAATGCAGAATAAGAGGTGCTATTTTCACCTTCTTTTTAAAAGTAATGACATTAGACCCTAAAAGGATGCAGGGACTTTTTTGCATACTCACTGATACTGAACTTATTTTGAACCAAGTAGCCTCATGTATATCTGTGTCGTTTGGAAAACCACCAGACCTTTCTCCAATGATGTTAAACATATTGGTTTTTATAAATGGTTCCACCTTGGGTGTTAGATATATAATACAACCAGCAAAAGTCCTTTCATTATTGTGTTCTGTCACTATGTATTATACATGGCATAGGAGGCCATGCCAGGTGTTATGTCTTTCGGAACATGGAGCGAAAGGCTGTGCCTGGCTTCAATCTAATTTCACTTTTAGATCTAGGTGGTATTGCACCACTTCCCAATTTAAAATACATCTCCTTCAAGCACTTTAAACATTGTTTGCACATTATCACCTTTGCAACTTGGCTTGGGAAGTTGTGTTTGGCATTTAACTCAATTTCATTTTTTAGAGATAGTTGAGTTTATACTGTTAGCGCGTCAGACCTTAATAAGTAAATTTACTAGGGGACACGAATAGGCTGATGAACCTTTTGACTACGCTTAAGATGTTCCCACCATGTATCCCGTACATGCAGACCAATAATCAATAACAACCAATAACATTAGTAATCAATAAAAGTCAGTAATTGTCACACACCATGACCTCGCAGTCATGAATAACCACACCTTTATGTAAAAGTTAGAATGTTTATTTCCCTATAATAACAATGCTAATTTGATGTAGGTTCATCTCAAAATAATTTGATGAAACAACACTGGTTGACAGAAGCAAGAAAAGAATCACAATCTAATCAAAGCTTGAGCTACTACACATTCTAAAGTTACAGTGCAAATTAATAGCAAGAATAACTGTGCAAACGATACTACATACATTTAGATTCAGCAAAGAAAAGACAACAAATGTTAATCAATGTATTGGACTTCATTAGAGGGGACCCTAACTAACACCCGATTAGCATAGCATGTTTGGGCTTCATACAAAACAATTTAGTCAACACAAATTTGGAAAAACATCTAACTGTATCTCTATCAAGATAGCAGTTGTTACCTAGAAACAAAAGTAAGTAGCCATAACAAACAACTTCATAGTCAATATACCTATCCTCAGTTTGGATCAGCAAGCTGTGACAGTCTTCTTCATCAGGACATCAGTCTGGTCAGCAAGGCATCAGGATTCAGCGGCAAAGTTCAGAAAAGGCAAAGTCTTTAAGCAGTAAAGTTAAGCATGTCTCTTCTCAAGATGGAAAATGGGCAAATGAGCCAAAGCAGCTCGTTGGGCAGTTCGAAAGAAATAGCAGTGTCTCTTCTCTGTGCAGTCTGGCTAAGTTAGATTTCCTAAAACTACTTCTCAAGTCTCTATTGGTTATGGGGTCGCATGTTCTAACTTTGTCCAATAAAACTAAAACTTCAAATCTACATTTCTACTAGTACATGGTTCACATGTTGATGATTGGGTCCTTTCGTCCTGTTCTCATCATCCGGCTCTTTAGGTATCAATATTGTTGCAGCTTATACTCCAGTCAGAGACTCCATTGTATTTTCCTGAGAAAGTCAGTCTTATACACATTACATCAAACAATGTTGCATTAGCAAATACAGCATCTTCTAGCAAGCAGTTCTCATGAGAAAGACTTTTAGCTACAAGCACATGGACAGTGCAGTGGAAAATCACAATCTAATTCTTTAAGAATCCATTTTATAAAACGCCTAAGCAATGCAGCTTGACATGTGGCCGTGCAACTAGGCCAAGACCTTGCTAAGTTAAGGCCTACAATTAATAAAGTTGACATATTTGCACAATTTGTGGGCAGTCTTGCCGTTTTTATTTTATATTCTAATGTGGATGTTCTTATTTGATAAGCATTCTTATGAGCTGATTTTTTATTGAGTTTCTTAATTACTGTTGCTCTTGGCCAGGGTGGGGGGGGGCAATGCTCCTCCACTATTGCGGAGGTGCCGCCCCTGTTATTATTATGTTTTTCTTGTGCAATGATCCGAAATGCTGATACCTTAGTTAACTAATTGTATGGCTGGTTTTGCATTTGTAATTGAAGACAAATTATTTTCTGGCATTGTACCATAATTGGTGAGAAATGAATTATAAGCTCAAGAGGACTTGCTTGGGAGAGTGACACAATGTTTATTCTTTATGCATTTTTTGTGTTTTTATATATTCTGTGTTTGCACTATATATTCCATTTGTAAGCTGAAACAATAAAGTTGATCATATGAATGAATAAATAAAGATATATTATGGACCATCACTGCAAGAGGCAGAGCACAAAAATGTGTAATTGCGGTGATGGTTTATATTTTGAAGGCATCTGGGGTGTGTGTTGTGAATGTTTCCATGAAAGGCCCTGAGACTGAATGTATGAATCAGATTTTTAAAAGGCAGGGCTTTCCCAACTTGTTGCTGATTGACAGGAGGAGTTTAGTTACCTCCCCAAGAAATAAGGCTTCTAGATGATAATGTGACAAGACTACATCTACATAGCAAACAGAGATCATTGGTATGAACTAGATACTCGATATCACAACAAATGACAGTGACAGTTCGGCTGCTAATGCTGAGATGGATTGAATCGATGTGTGTAAAATAAATCCCTTTGTGTAACTCCTCTCTGTCCTGAAATTACCAAAGGGCAGTAATGGCCAGTAAATGTTCTATAATGAGGTCCATATTGTTAATTTGGCTGAACACTTGTCCTGCTGTACGTTACTTGAAATGTATTTGGTGTAATCTTAGAAGTGTTGTGTTAGCATAAATGGTGCAATATAAACAAAGCTACTTTTAACACTATTGCATTTCCCCTTGCAGGTCTGCAATGCCATATGGGGGTTATGAGAAGGCATCTAAACTAATGACCTTCCAGATGCCGGAGTTTGATGCCACCCCTGCAGAGCCAGAACCTATGGACGTCTACACCCAAGACGTTGTCAATAGACCTACCTTCAACAGGACTCCAGTCGGCTGGCTGGGGTCCGGTGAAGTCTCCAACCTTAACATTGAACTCAGTGTGCCAATGGACGGCGAAACAGATGAGCTATAAGTCCTGCCAGGAAGAACGTTTGTTGCTGTACACATATGAGAAATACATCTAATCTATCTATCACACATAACAAAGCTTTGTTTATTTAAGGTCACCTGAATTACCCACTGTGTCCTGAAACGCGTCTTTTCTGTGGTATTTGTGCATATCTGAATCAGATAGGAGGGGGCAGAGCGAATGTGAAGGACAGAAGGAAATACGAGAGGGAGCGAAATAGAGCAAGGGGTCAAAAGAGCAGGTAATAAAGAGAAAAACATAACAAAAATCCTGCTGTGTTACTGGGCAGCATACAAGGAGACAGCATAAACGGCTTTACTTTGCCACATGTATGAGCACTGCTAAAAGAATTCCTTGGTGAACCGTTTTCATTTGTGTCATTTGGGGGAAACTTAATAAAGCTCCTAAAAGAAGAAAACCGATTTTCACTTTTTGATTTTTCAATCGACCTGCTGTCGTGGAATTATTGCAATGTATGGTAATGCTGAATTGGACAAAACAAATTGTTATCTGTCCTTGAGAGTAAAATACTGAAAGCCCTCCTGTGCTCTTCCACTGTGTTAAAAAATAGCCCAACATCCTTACCAGGACAAGCTACAAGTCTTGTTTCCTGGGGTGGAGATATCATGATGATTGAACTACCTGGAAACAAGAACCCTACACTAAGAAACAAGCATTTTCAATTCAATAAGTCTCGCATTAGCTCGAGTTAAAGCTATTAACTTTGTAAAGAGAAAATAACGCAGCGCGATCACATTATGACATGGGCGTGGTTTGAAGCCCAAAGAGAGAATACAGAATGGGACAAAGCGCTTTGCGCTCACCCATAAAAACAGCTCTATTTCTGGGGAAACCAAAAGACTGAGGAAGGAGGGGGCAATCCAGCCACTACAAGCAGAAACCAGCCATATCACAATCAAAGAATGATGACACAGTATGAACTAGTGAATATGTTAAACAGTATAGAAATGAAACAAATAATCATGTAATACGGGTAAATATTAATGATGGAGATAAGCATCTTCAGGAAACATGGCAATACTACATATACCTTAACCAACAACTCATGCTTACTGTTAGACCTGGCGTCCTTGGCGTGGTTTCCCCTGTCTTTTTGCCTCTGCTTCCTGTATGTTTGACTGTGTGCTGGACTTCGTTTTTGCTGGTTTTGGTACTCAGGGCACTTTACCACTACTGACCAGTGCTAAAGTGCAAGTGCTGTCTTTGTAATTTGTATTGGTAATTGGCTTTTCCATGACTGGCATATTTGATTACTGATATGTCCCTAGTAGAGTGGACTAGAGGTGCCCAAGGCCTGTAAATCGAGCGCTACTAGTGGGCCTGCAGCACTGATTGTGCCATCCACATAAGTAGCCCTGTAAGCATGTATCAGACCTGCCACTGCAGTTTCTGTGTGTGCAGTTTTGAACTGCCAATTCACCAATGCAAGAGTAACCACTTGCCAGGCCCAAACCTTCCCTTTTACTACATGTAAGTCACCCCTAACGTAGGCCCTAGGTAGCCCCATGGGCAGGGTGCAGTGAACTTAAAAGGTAGGACATGCGCTTGTGTGGTTTACATGTCCTGATAGTAAAATACTACCAAATTCGTATTTTACTATTGCAAGGCCTATCTCTCCCACAGGATAACATAGGGATTGCCTTTAAATATCTCTTAGGTGCCCATTCCCATTGGGAGCAGATAGAGATACGGAGTTTGGGTCTCTGAACTCACAATATAAAAATACATATTTTGGTAAAGTTGGTTTTTAGATTGCAATTTTGAAAATGCCTCTTTTTGAAAGTGGGCATTTTCTTGCTTAACCATCCTGTGCCTCCACCTGCCTGTGAAATCCACGTATGGGTCAGACTGACAAATGAGCTGTTTGTGAATTCCCTCTAGAAAGTGACACAAAGGGAGCTGAGGAGTGTCCTGCATATCCTGATGAGTTCCCTGGGTAGAGTGGGAAGGGAAGAGCTGACACTTACACCTGAAAGGGCTGTGCCTGTCCTCACACAATGTAGTCTCCAACACCCTGTTGTGTGTCTGGGGCCAGGCATGGGCAAGGTGGGATCTTGTCAACAGCAGAGACTTTCCTTTGAAGTTTGCCTACTTAAAAAAGTAGAACTGGGTATAAGTAGAGGACCCAAAACCCCAGACTTTTAGAACACTTCTAGATCAAGAGGAACCACTGCCAAGGAGAAGAGCTAGAGGAGAAGTACTGCCACTTTGCTGTGTGTGTTTGCTTGGTTGGCCTGCAGTTGCTGCTTCTGCCTTAGAGAGGGCAAAGATTGGACTGTGCTGTGTATCCTGCTTGTGAAGTTTCTTCAAGGGCTTGGACTGAGCATGCTGAGCTGAGCTCCTGTTATGAAGTCTCGGGGACAGCAAAGACTTTACCTACCAGCCTCTAGGTTCCCTTGCTGTGGACTCTAACTCCGCAAGTCGTGCTTACTCCAGTTTCTGGGCCCTTGGGAGTGAAAGCTGGTGAAAAACAAAGAAAAACCAAGTGCACTGACTTCAGACGACACCCGGACTGACACCACTGCCTAACCCTACGATGCCACCTGCAACTGAAGCCGAGGTCCCTGCTGGAGTGCGACCACCCCCACTGACATCGCAAGCCTGGCGCCGCAGCAGCCACTGGGGTCCTGTGACCTTGTGAGACCCGAGTGTCGTGTCACTGATGTTCGTGACACCCAACTCTACCGTGGCACCTGCAGCCCCGTGGTGTGACCGCATACCTTTGAGGTCGCCCCTCTGCGTCTTGACCCACAGGACATCAATCCTGTCGGAAGCATAAGGAACCGATGCTTTGCACCAACACCGCCTCATCTCCACTGCTCTGCAGCTAGGACCTGATGCCTCAAACTGATGCCTCTGCTCCTCTGCTCCACAGCATTGGAACCAATGCTGCAACGAACCCAGCAACGCCTCGCTCCCCAACTCTGTGCACTGGCTTGTTTCCTCACTTTCACAAAGTACTGTACCTGGGGGTCCGTTTCACTCCATGACCAGCACCATTAGCGTCACATTGTTGGGAATGACTCCGTCACACTGCTGTGGTAACTCCAAATTGCAGAATTTGTGCTTCTAAGCAATATATTCACGTTTAATCTTTAAAAATTCATAACTTTGCTTGGGTATGTTGGAGTTTTGTCATTTTGGTCTTGTTTTAATCAGATAAATATTGTTAATTTTTAATCCGTTGTTGAGTTTTTTTGTGGTGTTTTATCTGTGTTACTGTGTGCGATTGTACACATACTTTACCCATTGCCTCTGAGATAAGTCTGACTGCTTGTGCGAAGCTACCAAGAGGGTGAGCAGGGGTGATCCTAGGTGTGTATCTCCCCACCCTGACTAGAGTGAGGGTCCCTGTTTGTACAGAGTGAAAACTGGCTGCCAACCAGAGACCCCATTTCCAACACTTACACAACAGTGAAGCAACGGGGCATGGCAGAAGCATTCATGTGGCCTAGGGTAAAGACTGAATGCCTTTCTGACTCCCTTCCTAGCAGCTCAAGCACCTCTTTCTGAATATAAATGAAGGCCCATATTTATACTTTTTAACGCTGCATTTGCGCCGCTTTTTGATGCAAAAGCGGCGCAAACTTACAAGACACAATTGTATTTTGTAAGTTTGTGTCGCTTTTGCGTCAGAAAATGAAGAGAATGCGGTGCTAAAAAAGTATAAATATGGTCCTAAGTCTGGGGAAGCATTTGGAGGAGCTCCAGTGTATGTTTCCAACTAGTGATAGCTGTCATTTCTACACACTCAGATTAAACTGCATCTAATGTATTTATTTTCTCGCACATTTCAATGTTAAATAATCCTACTAAACCACTCCAACCTTGATCTTCTTATGGGTTAATGCTTGCACCGCATTTTGTGTTGTTCATTGAGTAACGGCTTTCACAACGGCTTGCTGACAATGGTGCTTGCAACTCTCCCGTTTAACAACAACTGAGTTATTCTTCGCATGAGGCCAGATGTAGCTCCTTATTTAGTCTTTCGTTTGCTAGTGGCTTCTCATGTGATCAGGTACTTAAATGCAGGCTATATTTTTGTCAGTAATGTGAATCTAACCGTGTTTTAAAAAATCTTCCTCTTGAAGTAATCAGGTCCTGGTTTTACTGATCATGTTAATACTTTTGTTTTGACTGATGTGCAGGATTAATTAAAAAATAATCAGAAGTTAACATGCAATGTTGATTTTGTACTAAAGAAATTAAATATAACTGATTGGCACTGAATCCTTTATGTGATGGATTCATATAATTTACCGCCTGCCTAAATTGCTTTGACAGGCATAGTGGGATTACTACTGTAGTGCAGTTGTTAGTGAAGGTGGAGCTGGTTGGTCAAGGAGGTCGGTATGGTGTCCTTAACCCAATCCTTAACCCAAACTCTGGCAAGTTTTAGGAAGACCCTCACCCCAACAACATTAACCACATGAAGGGCGGAGAAAAAGTGTTACAGCTCTTGGGAGTGTTAGATTTTCTCCCATTAGCATTCTAATGACAAAATGATATTCAGGGACAGCGGTGGAATGAAAGTTCTGCATTTGCCGGAGGAATTTTCTGATACAAACGCAGTTTCATCCAGGAGGCAGATCTGGAACTAGGATCAACATCTGTTGTTCCGGGAGATAATCATGGTGACCACCTGGAAACATCCTGCCACCAATTACCCAATACAGAAACAATTATGGAAGGAGTTTACATTTTGCAAAGTAGCAGCACTAGAACATGTTTTTTTAATTAAAGCCAAACGCACGCAGGGTATAATATAATGAAAGAGGGCAGAAAAATGATCTGGATTGGATCATCGGCCTACAAAAGGGACCAACGAAACCGCTGGATTCTTAACCATGACATTCACATAATAGTAGCCTAAAATATAGTAAGGCAAGGGAAGACAGAGCTAAATATGAAAAGCAGCAGTGGGGTTAAACAGTGTAAACAGTGTATACCATGGGACAATAAACAGTCCATCCTGAGAGTCAGGAAAGGAAAACGTTTTAATTGGAAACTCCCACTTTGGGAAAGTAAGAGGTTTTAACGGAGAACTCTTACTTGGGAAAGTAACGTTGTTAGAAGTTGGGTTTCTGGTTGGCAGAGGTATATATCCTCTCCAAGTAGGAACCACAATCCTAGTCAGGGCAAGTCACAAACACACCCTAGGTTAACCTGTGCTCACCCTCTGGTAGCTTGACACAGAGCAGTTGGGCTTAACTTAGGAGGCAGTGTCTAAAGTATTTGTGCAGCACTTCAAACAGTAAACAGTGAAAACACCACACAAAAATAAACCACACCAGGTTAGAAAAATAGAGCATAATTTTAAAAAAATAAAGAAACACCAAAATGACAAAAATCCAATAAGTAGAAGTCGAGATATGCATTTTTAAAGAATAAATGTAAAATAGAGCTTAGAAGCAATCGTCGCGCAAATGGAATATCTGGCTGCGCTGGGCCGAAGCAAAATAAAAAAATCAGGGGGACCACAATGCAGCCCAGGCTGGATACAGGGACCCACTTGGGACCTCTGAACAAAAGCACCTTGATCCGGGATGTGTCGTAATTGACGAAGATGCGAGGTGTAGCCGAAGCCATGCAGTGGGCGAGATGCATCGATTTTATCCACGCAACTGAGGCGATGTATCAATTCTGAGTACAACGTGCTGGTTCTGAATGTGATGTGAGACTGCTGCTGTCGCAGTAGGCAATGCGTTGATCCTGAAGGCGATGCACTGGCTGCGACGGAGCTGTGACGGGTCTGCTCCACACAATGGCGAGGATGTGGTAGTCATGACTCCCGCAAAGGTAAAGAGGCACCAGTTCTGATGAGGATGCATTGGTTCTGGTTGAAGCAGCACTTTATACTCACGTTAAAGGGTCCAGGACTGGATTGGCACCGCTTGGCATTGCAAGACTCACATTTGGTGAATCACAGTGCTGTAGCAGGTGAGTTGGAAGTCTTTTGTGTCCCTGAAATATTAGAAAATAGGGGACAAGCCAGCAAGCTCTTGGAGTCACTTTGGTTCTGGGATGGGGAGATGCATGTCCAGTCCTCACTCCCAGGCAAGGAGGGGCTGCAGCAGGCAGCCCTTCAGTACAGCCAAGCAGGAGTCCGGAAGAGTAGCAGGCCAACCAAGTGGCAGTCCATGTCGCAGCACAGCAGTCGTGTCAGAGGTCCAGTAATTATACCCAGTAGTGCATTTGAAGTGGGGGAGACTTTGAAGAAAGGTCTTTGAAGTGCACAGAGGTCCTCCCTTCCTGCCCTGCACCAGACTCACTACAGGATAGTATACAGCCTTTGTGTGGGGACTGGACACAGCCTATTCAGGTGTAAATGTCATCTCCTTCCTCCCATCCTGCCGAGGATGGCCCATCAGCCTGTGTATGCCCCTCCAGTCACACCTAAACTACCTTTGTGTGTGATGTCTGTAGAGAATGCACAAGACCAGCTTTCACCCATCCCAAACCTGTATTCAAAGTCAGGCAGTAGGCACTAAATGGCTAAAGTAAAAAAAAAGCCAACTTTCTAAGAAGTGGCATTTTCAAAACTGGAATTTAAAATCTGACTTCACCATAAGTTGTGATTTTAAATTGTGAGTCCAGAGCCATCAAACATGACAAACGTAGCTCTTCCAGAATGTGAATTACACTTATAAGATGTAATAAGGAAATTTCCATGTTATTCTAATGGATAGATAGGCATTGCTGTAGTGTAAAATGACTTTGGGGTTTTTCACTACCAGGATATGTAAACTTAGAAGTACATGTCCTGTCTTTTAAATGCATTGCACCCTGTCCATCTGGGTTGTCCAGGACAGGTTGACATGGTTATTTTTGCCAGGTCGACATGGAAGTGTAAAACTGGACACACAGGCTCTGCATTGCAAGCCGAGTCATGGTTGGAGGGCTACTTAAGTGGGTGGCACAATCAGTGCTGCAGTCCCACAAATAACATTGAATTTACATGCCCTAGGCATCTTTAGTGCGCTTTCCTAGGAACATATAAGTAAATTAAATATGCCAGTTGGGGGTTAAGCCAATGTTACCATGATTTAAGAGAGAGAGCACAAGCACTTCAGCACTTGTAAGCAATGGAAAGTGCACAAAGTCTTAAAGCCAGCAAAAACAAGGTGGGAAAAAGGCAGTAGGCAAAAAGTTGGGGTGAAGACCACCCTGGACTGCCAGGTCTAACAAAAGATTTTATTGGAAATTGCCAAGTTAAGGGAGGCAAGGTGAAGGTTTTACATGGTTTTAAGTGCCTAAGACAGGAAAGTGTCTTCAGAAATATAAAGTGGTCTCATATCATGAGCTAAGCAGTAAATGCACGTGCTTCAGTGTTTGTAGCAGTTTTTATCAAGCAACCATCCCAACTGTATGCTACTATATTTTCTGTGGCAGAGAGAGAAGCGGACTAAGGGAGAAGATCAGCTTGAATGCCCCACTACAAAAAGTCCTTTAGAGTCACTCAACAGAGGAAATAATGGTTTCCAGGTCTGTAGGTTTCAAGCAACTAGCAGTGGGCTTTGTGTTGAACAGCAGTATTGTGTATGACCACCCAGCCACAGAGCCACACAGCCACACTGTGCTGGGAACCTTCTCCCACATCCAGTGATTACTTTGTAAAACAATTAGTGCTGGTGTCAAACGTTTTGCTCAGAAAACGGCTGCCAGTGCTTTTAAAGATTGTGATGATGGATCCCAAGGTTGTGTTCGTTGTCTTGATTCCACTTTATGATTTTTTAATGCACCACCAAACGCTCCCAGACCCTTTATCTCAGTCTTGCAGGTTTTTTCAGCCCTGCTTTCTCCCATTGTCACTGTTCTTCCATTTTTGTCTTCCTCTTTCTTTCTCCCTTTTCTCTTTTTCTATCAGCAGCAGCCCCAAAGTAAACCACCCCTCCCTCCAAAAGCCCAAATAACACTAACTATCACACAAACACAACACTTACATGCACTATAGACTGACATGCATTACACACACACACATTACACATTTACATTTTAAAAAGGGCACTTACCCATGAGTTACATGTCTTCATCCATCTGCTTCTACTCTCTGATAGAGGAAGAGATCCCCTAACCAAGCCAGACACTACTCTCATGCTGTTAACCAGCATAAGAGAAGCACCTCGATTGGATGGAGCACCCTTGCTGGACACTCCCTCAGGCCCTGGAGGCCAGTACCTGGTCTCCACCCAGCTGTTGTGTTCTTCTGGAGAGGATGGAAGCTATCCATTTGAATGCTTGTTCTTGTATTCCTGCTGTGTGTAGTCTGGAGATGAATGTGTGGTGAAAGAGTGTTGAAAGCGTCAGAGAGGTCGTGGAGGATGAGTGCGTTGGTCTGTCCATGGTCGACGGTGGTGAATATGTCATCTTTGGCAGCAATGAGGACTGTTTCATCTTTGGAGTTTTACCAAACTGAAGCCAGGAAAAACAATGCACAGAAGCTATGCTAACAATATTTTTGGGAAGGTAGATGCAGAGGATGCAATATGTTTCCGATGACAGAGCCACAGTCGGCTCAACAGTCATAGACATCTTCTGCACTGCAGGCTGCCATGGTATAGAGAGGAGCCTTTCCCTATGTAGATTAGGCCTTGTGACACTACATCATTCATGTTCTTTCATGTCAGAGATCTCCATGTACACAGGAGTCTCCAACAGGTCGATCGTGTGCTACCAGTAGCTTGCTGCCTGTCGTGGAGTAGCTTACTGCTTGTCAGCTCGCTGCTTGTGATTTGAGTTTGGGAGTATTCTGCTGTCTCCCCACTTATGCTGTATATTAAAACTCTGTATACCAGTCTTTGTGAGAAAGGGAAAGGTTATGGGAGCCGTGCAGTTCTCCCTCTACTTAAATTAACAATGCCTTGCCGCTGCCAGGGAAGAATGCTGGCCATAAATAAATGGCTCGGATAATAGCACACTTTTTGAAAACCTTCACCCTGAAACATATTGCCTCCAGGAACTCCTGTTTCATTAAGCTTGTCAGAACCACATTCACAGATCCATGGGGCAAGAAGGAGCTACTTCGCAGTGACTGGAGCTGTAACAGTTGTCTCTGGTGAGTTCTTAGCACGCAGCCCAGGCAGGCTTCGCTCGGCAGACCTCAAGTACATCACACATGATCATGCAACCACAGTGACCTAAGGTTCTTATGGCTCCTCGAAGCTGGGTAATTTCTTTTTTGTTCTTCCCATGGCAAGTGGGGTGGTAGTAGTGCACAGGTCACGACGCTGGGCCTCAGTTAAGATGGAGGTCTATATAAGCCCCCTCAGCAGCCTCTCTTTTCCAGTGACAATTTCAACCAGATCACACTTCTTGCTTGGTACCAGTGGCCTCCTCTGGCATACGAGGTCACTTTCTCTCTATTACACATGGGCTCTGACCTGAATGACACAGCAGATTTCCTCACAGCAGCCTCTCTAGGCATGCAGAGTCTCCGGCTCACCACTGACGCGGGCTACGGCCCACTCAACATGGCAATCTCTTCACAGTGGCCTCTCCTGGTGTATGGGGTTGCTGGTACCTCACTGCACATGGGCAAAAACCCATTCAGCACAGGGGAAATCACAGCTCACTTCAGAGTGGCCCTCCTCTAGCTTACAAGGAGTGCCATCTTTTCCTGTACATGGGCATCAACCCCATTGGTACAGCAGCCATCTCCTCACACCTCCCTTAGGGAATCCACTCAATGTGATTCTCCACTCCACCCCCTCCAACACACTCCTGTCCGTCACAGGGCTCACTGGTCTTGGTGAGCAGGAAGGTGCTGGTGCTCTCGGGCAGGTGGTCTTAGATTGCCTAGATGATGACCCCTTATCCAACTAGGCGACTCGCAGGCCTTGGCCCTAGTCCTGGTCACAGGAAGAAGTCTTGCAGAGCTTCTCTTCCTTGCACACCCCAACTGGCTACTTGACAGTTGCAATTTTAGGAGTTTCAAGCTCCCCTTCTTAGTGTCCATTTCCAGACACAAGGGCCCATATTTATACTATTTTAGTGCCGCATTTGCTTCATTTTACGATGCAAAAGCAGCACAAACTTCCAAAATACAATTGTGTTTTGTAAGTTTGTGCCGATTTTACGTCATAAAACGACTCAAATGCGGCACTAAAAAAGTATAAATATGGGCCCAAATGTTATTTAGAGTCTGAGTCTTTGAAGTTTATGTTGGGGGTCTGCTTCCTTTTGAAGTGCCCACTCATCTGCCCCCTCTTCCTCCAGAAAGCATTCTGTCACAGCAGGAGTATCTCCAAAGCTGATAGCCCCACAACAGAGGCCATGGGAGTGACTAGGAGTTCACATCTGGATGCCAGCCACAGTGATATGTGTATTAAAAGATTAGCCCAGGGACTCATCCCTACTTGGTATGAATCTCTGATCAGCCCCAACTCCTTCCTGAGATATGCCCAGGCCCTTTCCCTGTGCCCTCTTGCAGCGAAGTACCATATTTCTTGGCATGTTACTCCCAATTTCTACCTGTCTGTCAGTATGGTTTGCCTGTCTCACTGGGATCCTGCTGGTCAAGACCCCAGTGCTCATAGTTTGTGGCCTAATATCTGTGTTGTCAGCGGTGCTTAACTGTGTCACTGAAGTTCTGCTAACCAGCACTTCAGAGCTTATGCTCTCTCTGCTTCCAAATTAGTCACTAGCGACTTCATTTACCAATTCCAATTGGCACACCGGACCCCCCTTATAAGCCCCTAGTATATGGTACCTAGGTACGCAGGGCATTTGAGTTCCAGAAGATCCTTATGGGCTGCAGCATTTCTTTTGCCACCCATAAGGATCTCAGACAAACCCTATCACAGGACTGCCACTGCAGACTCCGTGAAATAGTGCACACACTATTTCACAGCCATTTTCACTACACTTAAGTAACTTTTAAGTCACCTACATGTCTAACCTTCATTTACTGAAGGCGGCTAGGTGCAAAGTTACTAAGTGTGCGGGCACCCTTGCACTAGCAAAGGGGCCCACATGCTGTCCAGGGCCAAATCCCCGGACTTCGTGAGTGCAGGAACACCATTACCCATGTGCACTACATATAGGTCAATACCTATATGTAGCTTCACAATGGTGACACCGAATATGGCCATGTAAGTTGTTTAAGATCATGGAATTGTCCCCCCATTCCAAATCTGGTATTGTGGAGCCAATTCCATGCATCCTGTGGGCTCCACCATGGACCCCTCAGCATTGCCAAACCAGCGTTCTTAGGCTTGCACTGGTTTGTAGTGGGTACCTTGGGTACTTACACCTTACACCAGGTCCAGTTATCCCTTATTAGTAAAATGTAGTAGTGTTCTAGCAGCTTAGTCTGACAGAGGTAGCTATAGCAGAGCAGCTTAGGCTGAACTAGGAGACATGCAAAGCTCCTGCAATACCACTTGTAGTTACACAGTACTTAAAGTAAAGAAAATACTCAGTGTTACCAAAAATAAAGGTAGTTTATTTGGGTGACACAAGGCCAAAAATATCTTAGAGCCAATACTCCTTCTGGAGGTAAGTATTATACACAATACATACAGGGGCACCAAAATAAGGTAAGTAATTAGGCATAGGATAGTGTAAACAATAGGAAATGCTATAGAATGCAATGGGAGAGAATAGGTCTAGGGGCAACAGAAACCATATACTAAGAAAGTGGAATGCGAATAACGAATTCCCCCCTAGACAAGAGTAGTGTGTAGAGAATCACTGGGAGAGTAAGAATACAGTCAAGGTAAGTAAATTGCCCACCCAAGAGCCCAGAAAAGCAGGAGTAACGTACTGCAAGTTTCCTTAGGACACACTACAAGTCGTAATTAGTTATTGCAAGAACCAAGCAAGACTGCAAACAACAAATGGTGGATTCCTGGACCTGAAGACCTGCAAAGGTAGAAGACCAAGTCCAGAAGTCAAAAGACGTTCCAGGACAGACAGGAGCCCCCGCCAACCCAGAAGATGGTGCAACAGAAGAGTCCCCAGTTGTAGGAGGCTGGCCTGGCCTGTAGTGGGTACCAGAGGTACTTACACCTTGTGCAAGGTCCAGTTATCCCTTATTAGTGTAGAAGAGCAAAGCAGCTTAGGCTGAACTAGGAGACATGTAAAGCTCCTACTATACCACTGGTGTCATATGCACAATATCATAAGAAAACACAATACACAGAAGTACTAAAAATAAAGGTACTTTATTTTTATGACAATATGCCAAAAGTATCTCAGTGAGTACCCTCAGTATGAGGATAAGTTATATACACAAGATATATGTACACAAACCAAACTTAGGTAAGTAATAGCAAGAAAAGTAATGCAAACAGTGTAGAATTACAATAGATTGCATTAGGAGCACATAGGTATAGGGGCAACACAAACCATATACTCCAAAAGTGGAATGCGAACCACGAATGGACCCCAAACCTATGTGAGCTTGTAGAGGGTCGCTGGGACTGCAAGAAAACAGTGAGGGTTAGAAAAATAGCCCACCCCAAGACCCTGAAAAGTATGTGTAACGTGCACCTACTACCCCCCAGAGAGCACAGAAGTCATGATAGGGGAATTCTGCAGGAAGAACAATCACCAACAATGCAACCACAGTGGATCTCCAGACCTAAGTACCTGTGAGACAAGGGGACCAAGTCCAATAGTCGCAACAGTGTCGAGAGTGGGCAGGAGCCCAGGAAATGGCAGCTGAGGGTGCAAAGAAGCTGCCACCTGTTGGAAGAAGCTTGGAGTTCTGCAAGAAAGAAGAGGACTAGGAACTTCTCCTTTGGAGGATGGATGTCCCACGTCGCAATGAAGCTTGCAGAGGTGTTCCCATGCAGAAGGATTGCAAACAAGCCTTGCTAGCTGCAAGGGTCGCAGTAGAGGTTTTTGGGTGCTGCTGTGGCCCAGGAGGGACCATGATATCGCCACTTAGAGGAGAAGACAGAGGGGGCGCCCAGCAACTCAGGGAGCCCTCACAGAAGCAGGCAGCACCCGCAGAAGTACCTGAACAGGCACTTGGAAGGAAAGTAAACCAGAGTCCACCCAAAGTCACAAAAGGAAGTCCCACGACGCCAGAGGACAACTCAGAAGGTTGTGCACTGCAGGAAGGAGTGTTGGGGACCCAGGCTTGGATGTGCATGAAGGAAATCCTGGAAGAGTGCACAGAAGCCTGAGCAGCTGCAAATCATGCGGTACCCAGCAATACAGTCTAGCGTGGGGAGGCAAAGACTTACCTCCACCAAACTTGGACTGAAGAGTCACTGGACTGTGGGAGTTACTTCGACAGAGTTGCTGAGTTCCAGGGACCAACTGGTCGGGCTGAGAGGGGACCCAGAGGACCAGTGATGCAGTCTTTTGGTGCCTGCGGTTGCAGGGGGAAGATTCCGTCGACCCACAGGAGATTTCTTCAGAGCTCCTGGTGCAGGGAGGAGGCAGGCTACCCCCAGAGCATGCACCACCTGGAAACAGTCGAGAAAGCCGGCAGGATGAGGCGATACAAGGTTGCTAGTAGTTGTCTTGCTACTTTGTTGCAGTCAGCGGTCAATCCTTTGGTAGAAGGTGAAGAGAGAGAGGCAGAGGAACTCTGGTGAGCTCTTGCATTCATTATCTAAAGAATTTCCCAAAGCAGAGACGCTAAACAGCCTGAAAAGGAGGTTTGGCTACCAAGGAAGGAGGATTGGCTACCAAGAGAGGTAAGAGCCTATCAGAAGGAGCCTCTGATGTCACCTGCTGGCACTGGCCACTCAGAGCAGTCTAGTGTGCCACAAACACCTCTATTTCCAAGATGGCAGAGGTCTGGGACACACTGGAGGAGCTCTGGGCACCTCCCCTGGGAGGTGCAGGTCAGGGGAGTAGTCACTCCACATTCCTTTGTCCAGTTTTGCACCAGAGCAGGGCTGGGGGATCACTAAACCGGTGTAGACTAGCTTATGCAGAGATGGGCACCATCTGTGCCCATCAAAGCATTTCCAGAGGCTGGGGGAGGCTACTCCTCCCCAGCCTTGACACCTATTTCCAAAGGGAGAGGGTGTTACACCCTGTCTCAGAGGAAATCTTTTGTTCTGCCTTCCTGGGCCAGGGCTGCCTGGACCCCAGGAGGGCAGAAACCTGTCTGAGAGGTTGGCAGCAGCAGCAGCTGCAGTGGAGACCCCGGAAAGGCAGTTTGGCAGTACCCGGGTACTATGCTAGAGACCCAGAGGATAATGGAATTGTTCCCCCAATGCCAGAATGATCTTAGACATGTTACATGGCCATATTCGGAGTTACCATTGTGACGCTGTACATAGGTAGTGACCTATGTACAGTGCACGCGTGTAATGGTGTCCCCGCACTCACAAGGTCCGGGGAATTTGCCCTGAACGATGTGGGGGCAGCTTGGCTAGTGCCAGTGGGCCCACACACTAAGTAACTTTGCACCCAACCTTCACCAGGTGAAGGTTAGACATATAGGTGACTTATAAGTTACTTAAGTGCAGTGGTAAATGGCTGTGAAATAACGAGGACGTTATTTCACGCAGGCTGCACTGGCAGGCCTGTGTAAGAATTGTCAGATCTCCCTATGGGTGGCAAAAGAAATGCTGCAGCCCATAGGGATGTCCTGGAACCCCAGTACCCTGGGTACCTCAGTACCATATACTAGGGAATTATATGGGTGTACCAGTATGCCAATGTGAATTGGAAAATGTAGTCACTAGCCTGTTAGTGAACAATTTGGAAAGCAGAGAGAGCATAACCACTGAGGTTCTGGTTAGCAGAGCCTCAGTGAGACAGTTAGGCATCACACAGGGAACACATACAGGGCACATGCTTATGAGCACTGGGGCCCTGCCTGGCAGGGTCCCAGTGACACATAGACTAAAACAACATATTAACAGTGAAATATGGGGGTAACATGCCAGACAAGATGGTACTTTCCTACACAACCCCCCCCCCCCCCCCCAAACGAAGGACAATAAGACTAGCCATGACCAGATGAGTCTTCATTGTCTAAGTGGAAATATCTGGAGAGTCCATCTGCATTGGAGTGGGTACTCCCAGGTCTATGTTCCACTGTATAGTCCATTCCCTGTAGAGATATGGACCACCTCAACAGTTTAGGATTTTCACCTTTCATTTGTTTTAGCCAAAGTAGAGGTTTGTGGTCTGTCTGAACAATAAAGTGAGTGCCAAACAGGTATGGCCTCAACTTTTTCAGTGCACAGACCACAGCAAAGGCCTCCCTCTCTATGGCACACTAACGCTTTTCTCTAGGGGTCAACCTTCTGCTGATAAAAGCAACTGGTTGATCCTGGCCCTCAGAATTCAGTTGTGATAAGTCTGCCCCTACCCCTAATTCAGATGCACCAGTTTGAACAATGGATTTCTTGGAGTAACATGGGCTTTTTAGGACAGGTGCAGAGCACATGGCCTGTTTGAGCTCCTCAAAAGCTTTCTGACAGCTAGATGTCCACAATACCTTTTTAGGCATCTTCTTACTTGTGAGATCATTAAGTGGGGCTGCTATGGAGCCATAGTTTCTAATGAATCTCCTGTAATGCCCAGTGAGGCCTAAGAAGGCTCTCACCTGGGTCTGTGTTGTAGGGGGAACCCAATCCATGATTTTCTGGATTTTTCCCTGCAGTGGTGCAATCTGTTCTCCACCTACCAGGTGTCCCAGATAAACCACCTTTCCCTGACCTATCTGGCACTTTGAGGCCTTGATAGTGAGGCCTGCCTTTTGCAGGGCCTCCAAAACTTTCCAAAGGTGGACCAGGTGCTCATCCCAGGTGGTGCTAAAGACAGCTATATCATCTAGATATGCTGCACTAAAAGCCTCCAACCCTTGCAGGACTGTGTTCACCAACCTCTGAAAAGTGGCAGGTGCATTCTTCAAATCAAGGGGCATCACTGTAAATTGGTAGTGCCCTCCTATAGTTGAAAATGCAGTTTTAGGTTTAGCATCCTCATCCAATTTGATCTGCCAATACCCTGCAGTCAAATCAAAGGTGCTTCGATACTTGGCAGATGCCAGTGTATATATGAGCTCATCTGCCCTGGGTATAGGGTGAGCATCAGTTTCTGTTACCTGATTGAGACCTCTGTAGTCTACACAAAATCTCATCTCCCTTTTTCCATCTTTTGAGTGAGGCTTTCGTACAAGCACCACAGGACTCGCCCATGGGCTTTCAGAAGGTTCAACCACTCCTAGATCAAGCATTTTCTGAACCTCTTGTTTTATGCAATCCCTGACATGGTCAGGCTGCCTATAGATTTTACTTTTGACAGGCAAGCTGTCTCCAGTATCAATTGTGTGTTCACACAAAGATGTGGTGCCTGGCACAGTTGAAAAGAGTTCAGAACATTTTCCAAGGAGATTTATGCAGTTGTCTTTCTGTTCTGCATTCAGACAATCTGCCAAAACTACTCCCTCCACTAAAGCATCATTTTCAGTGGTGGAAAAGAGATCAGGGACAGGGTCACTCTCTTCTTCCTGTCCCTCATCTGTTGCCATGGGCAGGGTGAGATCAGCCCTGTCATAGTAGGGTTTTAGGCGGTTGACATGAATAACCCCTAAGGGGACTCCTGGCAGTGCCCAGGTCTACCAGATAGGTAACCTCACCCTTCTTTTCAACAATGAGATGGGGCCCACTCCATTTGTCCTGAAGTGCTCTTGGGGCCACAGGCTCCAATACCCACACCTTCTGTCCTGGTTGGTACTGGATCAGAACAGCCTTCTGGTCATGCCATTGCTTTTGGAGCTCTTGGCTGGCCTGGAGGTTTTTACTGGCCTTTTTCAAGAACTCAGCCATTCTGGACCTTAGGCCAAGTACATAGTCCACTATGTCCTGTTTGGGAGCTTTTAAAGGTTGTTCCCAACCCTCCTTCACATGTGTTAGTGGACCTCTTACATGGTGTCCAAATAGGAGTTCAAAGGGTCTGAAGGCCACTCCTTTCTGAAGTACCTCCCTGTAAGCAAAAAGGAGGCAAGGTAACTGGACATCCCATCTCCTCCTGAGTTTTTCAGGGAGTCCCATCATCATACCTTTGAGAGTTTTATTAAACCTCTCTACCAGTCCATTAGTCTATGGATGATAAGGAGTGGTGAATTTGTAGGTTACACCACATTCCTTCCACATTGCTTTCAAGTATGCAGACATGAAGTTGCTACCCCTGTCTGATACAACCTCTTTAGGGAAACCCACCCTGGAAAAGATTCCCAAGAGGGCTTTTGCCACTGCAGGTGCTGTGGTGGTCCTTAGAGGAATTGCTTCAGGACATCTTGTGGCATGGTCCACAACCACCAAGATAAACCTATTGCCTGAAGCAGTAGGAGGGTAAAGGGAGCCAACTATGTCACCCCCTACCCTTACAAAGGGAACCCCAACCACAGGTAGTAGAATAAGGGGAGCCTTTGGAGTGCCACCAGTCTAGCCACTGGCTTGGCAGGTCACACAAGACTTGCAAAAACCTTTTGTGTCCTCTGACATCCTAGGCCAGTGAAACAGGGGGGCAAGCTTTTCCCATGTTTTGATCTGGCCCAAATGCCCAGCCAAAGGAATGTCATGTGCAAGAGTTAGGAGGAACTCTCTGTACTGCAGGAGAATGACCAATCTCCTGGCTGCTCCAGGTTTTGGGTCCCTTGCCTTGGTGTACAAGAGGTTGTCCTCCAGTAAACTCTATGTGAGTCACTGACATCCCCATTTTGCTGTTTGACAGTTTGCTGTCTGAGACACTCTAATGTGGGACAGGATTGCTGTGCCACACTTAGCTCTTCCCTGGCAGGCCCCCCTCCACCCAAAAGCTCAGCAGTGTCTGCTGCTATCTCATCTGGTGAAGGTTCTGCACAGGGAGGAAATTTTTCTTCCTCATCTGTAGAGGGAGGGATAGTGGGTAGGGATTTACCCTTGCTACCCCTAGCTTTAGGGAGCACTTGGTCCATTGTTCCAGGATCCAAGTTACCCTGTCCTTTTTGCTTTTTGGCCTGAGCCCTTGTCAAAGCAAAAATATGCCTAGGAATGCCCAGCATTGCTGCATGAGCCTCCAACTCCACTTCTGCCCAAGCTGATGTCTCTAAATCGTTCCCTTGTAGACAGTCTACAGGTAAGTCTGAGGCAACCACAACTTTCTTTGGACCAGTAACCCCCCCCCCAGTTGAGATTCACAACAGCCATGGGGTGGCTAAGAGTGTTGTTATGAGCGTCTGTCCCTTGGTACTGCTGACCAAGTAGGTGTTGTTCAGGGTGCACCAGTTTCTCTATCACCATGGTAACACTGGCACTTGTGTCCCTGTAGGCCTGAACCTCAACACCATTTATTAGGGGAAGTTGCTTGTACTTATCCATATTAAGGGGACAAGCAACCAAGGTGGCCAAATCAATGGCACCTTCAGAGACTAACACAGCCTCTGTGGTCTCCCTAACAAGACCAACCCCAACTAAGTTACCAAAAGTGAGCCCAGCTACTCCCTTGGATTGGCTATTAGTAGTTTTGCTCCCACCACCACTGCTATTACTAGGGGCACTAGAATTTGCAGTAGGGGTTGTGGTAGTGGGAGGTTTGGTGTTTTTCTTTGGACAACTGGCATCAGTTGTCCAATGGCCTTTGACTTTACATAAATAACACCAAGGCTTTTTAGGTTGATTATTGGAAGAGGATTTGGACCCACCACCCCCACCAGAGGATTTTTGTGGGCCTGATAAAGACTCATTTTTACCTTTGTCCCCAAATTTGTCAGAAGACTTACCATCCTTCTTGCCATCCTTGTCACCCCTGTGTGAACTTTTCTGTTCACTCTTGTTCTGACCCATTTGTCTGCCTTCTTTCCCAATTCTTGGGGAGAGGTCAGATCTGAGTCCACTAGATATTGGTGTAACAAGTCAGACACACAGCTATTCAGAATATGCTCTCTCAGAATAAGATTATACAGGCTTTCATAGTCAGAAACTCTACTGCCATGTAACCACCCCTCCAAGGCCTTCACTGAACAGTCTACAAAGTCTGTCCAGTCTTGTGAGGACTCTTTTCTGGTTTCTCTGAACTTAATCCTGTATTGTTCAGTGGTTAAGCCAAATCCATCCAAGAGTGCATCCTTCAAAACTGGAAAATTGTTAGCATCACTTTCTCTAACAGTAAGGAGCCTATCCCTACCCTTTCCAGTGAAAGATAGCCACAATACAGCAGCCCATTGCCTTTGAAGGAAACCCTGTACCATACAGGCCCTCTCAAGTGCAGCAAACCACTTGTTGATGTCATCCCCCTCCTTGTAAGGGGGGACTATCTTGTGCAGATTCCTGTAATCATGCTACCTAACAGGAATAATTTCAGGAATACTGCTGCTGCCACCATGGGGTCCAAAACCCCAATCTCTGTCTTTCCTTCTCCAGGTCTAGAGATTCCCTATCTAAGGCCAGCTGTTGCTGTTTAAGCTTCAGTTATGTCTCTTCAACCCTCAACATTTTGAGTTCCCTTTCTAACATGTTGTCTTAAGGGTGGGTGGGTTGGGAATGCTTGGACACAGAAGATAAATTGGAAACAACTGAGGGGGATCTGTCCCTAATTGAGTGAACCCTAGCAACTTGGCCTCTAGGAATAAAGACTTCCCTACTGTGATGGGAACCTCCATTACTACCAACATTACTGGGTGTCTTGTTAGAGGGCAAATCCTGATCAGAACCCTTCCTACCTCCCTCCAGGAGATTCCCTGAGTCAGATTGGGAACCTTCTATTAACCTCTCATTTGAAGTGCCTGCTTGGGACTCATCATACACAATAAGCATGTTAAATAGAAATTATTTGGTAGGGTTCTTTCCTATCACTGAACCTCTCTCCAAGCAGAGACTCCTTAGGCTCTTATAATTCAAATTGTCATAAGTAGTATTGACCATTTTAAGAGCTGACTCTACTTCAGACATGATAGTAAAAGGTTTAGAAATAGTGAGAAGGAAGAAAAAGTTTCAGAACTTTTTAAAGAACAGAGAAAAAAACTTTTTCAAACCTTTTGGAAACTTTTAGAAGTTTTAGAATACTTTTCAGCACTTTGTAAAATGTTTAAGAGGAGAAAAGCAAAACTTTTTGGTTAGGTGTGCATACACTGAACTGTTTTGTATATTATTCTCTTATGAAAAGTACACAATGACAGTGGTAAGTAGTTACAAGTACTTATCCCACCGCTGCACAACCAATGTAGGAGGCTGGTCTGGCTTGTAGTAGGCACCTTGTGGTACTTACACCCTCTGCCAGGTCCAGTTACCCCTTATTAGTGTAGAAGAGGTGTTTCTAGCAGCTTAGGCTGATAGAAGGTAGCTATGGCAAAGCAGCTTAGGCTGAACTAGGAGACATGTAAAGCTCCTACTATACCACTGGTGTCATATGCACAATATCATAAGAAAACACAATACACAGAAGTACTAAAAATAAAGGTACTTTATTTTTATGACAATATGCCAAAAGTATCTCAGTGAGTACCCACAGTATGAGGATAAGTTATATACACAAGATATATGTACACAAACCAAACTTAGGTAAGTAATAGCAAGAAAAGTAATGCAAACAGTGTAAAATTACAATAGATTGCAATAGGAGCACATAGGTATAGGGGCAACACAAACCATATACTCCAAAAGTGGAATGCGAACCACAAATGTACCCCAAACCTATGTGACCTTGTAGAGGGTCACTGGGACTGTAAGGAAACAGTGAGGGTTAGAAAAATAGCCCACCCCAAGACCCTGAAAAGTAGGTGTAACGTGCACCTACTACCCCCAGAGAGCACAGAAGTCGTGATAGGGGGATTCTGCAGGAAGAACAATCACCAGCAATGCAACCACAGTAGATTTCCAGACCTGAGTACCTGTAAGACAAGGGGACCACGTCCAATAGTCGCGACAATGTCGAGAGTCGGCAGGAGCCCAGGAAATGCCAGATGAGAGTGCTAAGAAGCTGCCACCTGTTGGAAGAAGCTTGGAATTCTGCAAGAAAGAAGAGGACTAGGAACTTCTCCTTTAAAGGATGGATGTCCAACGTTGCAATGAAGCTTGCAGAGGTGTTCCCACGCAGAAAGACCACAAACAAGCTTTGCTAGCTGCAAGGGTCACAGTAGAGGTTTTTGGGTGCTGCTGAGGCCCAGGAGGGACCAGGATGTTGCCACTTGGAGGAGGAGACAGAGGGGGCACCCAGCAACTCTTGGAGCCCTCACAGAAGCAGGCAGCACCCACAGAAGTACCTGAACAGGCACTTGGAAGGAAAGTGAACTGGAGTCCACCCGAAGTCACAAAAGGGAGTCCCACGATGCCGGAGGACAACTCATAAGGTTGTGCTCTGCAGGAAGGAGTTTCTGGGACCCAGGCTTGGCTGTGCATGAAGGAAATCCTGGAAGAGTGCACATAAGCCGGAGCAGCTGCAAATCATGCGGTACCCAGCAATGCAGTCTAGCGTGAGGAGGCAAGGACTTACCTCCACCAAACTTGGACTGAAGAGTCACTGGACTGTGGGAGTCACTTGGACAGAGTTGCTGAGTTCCAGGGACCACGCTCATCGGGCTGAGAGGGGACCCAGAGGACCAGTGATGCAGTCTTTTGGTGCCTGCGGTTGCAGGGGGAAGATTCCATCGACCAACGGGAGATTTCTTCAGAGATCCTGGTGCAGGGAGGAGGCAGGCTACCCCCAGAGCATGCACCACCTGGAAAAAGTTGAGAAAGTGGGCAGGATGAGGCGATACAAGAATGCTAGTAGTCGTCTTGCTACTTTGTTGCGGTTTTGCAGGCGTCCTGAGCAGTCAGTGGTCGATCCTTTGGTAGAATGTGAAGAGGGAGATGCAGAGGAACTCTGGTGAGCTCTTGCATTCGTTATCTAAAGAATTCCCCAAAGCAGAGACCCCAAATAGCCAGAAAAGGAGGTTTGGCTACCAATGAAGGAGGATTGGCTACCAAGAGAGGTAAGAGCCTATCAGAAGGAGCCTCTGACGTCACCTGCTGGCACTGGCCACTCAGAGCAGTCCAGTGTGCCACAAACATCTCTGTTTCCAAGATGGTAGAGGTCTGGGACACACTGGAGGAGCTCTGGGCACCTCCCCTGGGAGGTGCAGGTCAGGGGAGTGGTCACTCCCCTTTCCTCTGTCCAGTTTCATGCCAGAGCAGGGATGGGGGATCCCTAAACCGGTGTAGACTGGCTTATGCAAAGATGGGCACCATCTGTGCCCATCAAAGCATTCCCAGAGGCTGAGGGAGGCTACTCCTCCCCAGCCCTGACACCTATTTCCAAAGGGAGAGGGTGTTACACCCTGTCTCAGAGGAAATCCTTTGTTCTGCCTTCCTGGGCCAGGGCTGCCTGGACCCCAGGAGGGCAGAAACCTGTCTGAGGGGTTGGCAGCAGCAGCAGCTGCAGTGGAGACCCCGGAAAGGCAGTTTGGCAGTACCCGGGTACTATACTAGTGACCCAGGGGATCATGGAATTGTCCCCCCAGTGCCAGAATGGCATTGGGGTGACAATTCCATGATCTTAGACATGTTACATGGCCATGTTCGGAGATATCATTGTGACGCTGTACAGGTAGGTAGTGACCTATGTACAGTGCACACGTGTAATGGTGTCCCCGCACTCACAAAGTCCGGGGAATTTTCCCTGAAAGATGTGGGGGCACCTTGGCTAGTGCCAGGGTGCCCACACACTAAGTAACTTTGCACCCAACCTTCACCAGGTGAAGGTTAGACATATAGGTGACTTATAAGTTACTTAAGTGCAGTGGTAAATGGCTGTGAAATAACGTGGATGTTATTTCACGCAGGCTGCACTGGCAGGCCTGTGTAAGAATTGTCAGATCTCCCTAATGGTGGCAAAAGAAATGCTGCAGCCCACAGGGATCTCCTTGAACCCCAATACCCTGGGTACCTCAGTACCATACAGGGAGTGCAGAATTATTAGGCAAGTTGTATTTTTGAGGATTGATTTTATTATTGAACAACAACCATGTTCTCAATGAACCCAAAAAACTCATTAATATCAAAGCTGAATATTTTTGGAAGTAGTTTTTAGTTTGTTTTTAGTTTTAGCTATGTTAGGGGGATATCTGTGTGTGCAGGTGACTATTACTGTGCATAATTATTAGGCAACTTAACAAAAAAAAATATATACCCATTTCAATTATTTATTATTACCAGTGAAACCAATATAACATCTCAACATTCACAAATATACATTTCTGACATTCAAAAACAAAACAAAAACAAATCAGTGACCAATATAGCCACCTTTCTTTGCAAGAACACTCAAAAGCCTGCCATCCATGGATTCTGTCAGTGTTTTGATCTGTTCACCATCAACATTGCGTGCAGCAGCAACCACAGCCTCCCAGACACTGTTCAGAGAGGTGTACTGTTTTGCCTCCTTGTAAATCTCACATTTGATGTTGGACCACAGGTTCTCAATGGGGGTTCAGATCAGGTGAACAAGGAGGCCATGTCATTAGATTTCCTTCTTTTATACCCTTTCTTGCCAGCCACGCTGTGGAGTACTTGGACGCGTGTGATGGAGCATTGTCCTGCATGAGAATCATGTTTTTCTTGAAGGATGCAGACTTCTTCCTGTACCACTGCTTGAAGAAGGTGTCTTCCAGGAACTGGCAGTAGGACTGGGAGTTGAGCTTGACTCCATCCTCAACCCGAAAAGGCCCCACAAGCTCATCTTTGATGATACCAGCCCAAACCAGTACTCCACCTCCACCTTGCTGGCGTCTGAGTCGGACTGGAGCTCTCTGCCCTTTACCAATCCAGCCACGGGCCCATCCATCTGGCCCATCAAGACTCACTCTCATTTCATCAGTCCATAAAACCTTAGAAAAATCAGTCTTGAGATATTTCTTGGCCCAGTCTTGACGTTTCAGCTTGTGTGTCTTGTTCAGTGGTGGTCGTCTTTCAGCCTTTCTTACCTTGGCCATGTCTCTGAGTATTGCACACCTTGTGCTTTTGGGCACTCCAGTGATGTTGCAGCTCTGAAATATGGCCAAACTGGTGGCAAGTGGCATCGTGGCAGCTGCACGCTTGACTTTTCTCAGTTCATGGGCAGTTATTTTGCGCCTTGGTTTTTCCACACGCTTCTTGCGACCCTGTTGACTATTTTGAATGAAACGCTTGATTGTTCGATGATCACGCTTCAGAAGCTTTGCAATTTTAAGAGTGCTGCATCCCTCTGCAAGATATCTCACTATTTTTGACTTTTCTGAGCCTGTCAAGTCCTTCTTTTGACCCATTTTGCCAAAGGAAAGGAAGTTGCCTAATAATTATGCACACCTGATATAGGGTGTTGATGTCATTAGACCACACCCCTTCTCATTACAGAGATGCACATCACCTAATATGCTTAATTGGTAGTAGGCTTTCGAGCCTATACAGCTTGGAGTAAGACAACATGCATAAAGAGGATGATGTGGTCAAAATACTAATTTGCCTAATAATTCTGCACTCCCTGTATACTATGCAATTATATGGGTGTACCAGTATTGTAAAGAAATGGCTCCCTGTTGCAGTTACCCCCCACTTTTTGCCTGATACTGATGCTGACTTGACTGAGAAGTGTGCTGGGACCCTACTAACCAGGCCCCATCACCAGTGTTCTTTCACCTAAAATGTACCATTGTTTCCACAATTGGCACAACCCTGGCACCTAGGTAAGTCCCTTGTAACTGGTACCCCTGGTACCAAGGGCCCTGATGCCAGGGAAGGTCTCTAAGGGCTGCAGCATGTCTTATGCCACCCTAGGGACCCCTCACTCAGCACAGACACACTGCTTGCCAGCTTGTGTGTGCTGGTGGGGAGAAAATGACTAAGTCGACATGGCACTCCCCTCAGGGTGCCATGCCAACCTCACACTGCCTGTGGAATAGGTAAGTCACCCCTCTAGCAGGCCTTACAGCCCTAAGGCAGGGTGCACTATACCACAGGTGAGGGCATATGTGCATGAGCACTATGCCCCTACAGTGTCTAAGCAAAACCTTAGACATTGTAAGTGCAGGGTAGCCATTAGAGTATATGGGCTGGGAGTCTGTCAAAAACGAACTCCACAGCTCCATAATGGCTACACTGAATACTGGGAAGTTTAGTATCAAACTTCTCAGAATAATAAACCCACACTGATGCCAGTGTTGGATTTATTAAAAAATGCACACAGAGGGCATCTTAGAGATACCCCCTGTATTTTACCCAATTGTTCAGTGCAGGACTGACTGGTCTGCTGCTGAGAGACGAGTTTCTGACCCCATGCGGTGAGAGCCTTTGTGCTCTCTGAGGACAGAAACAAAGCCTGCTCTGGGTGGAGGTGCTTCACACCTCCCCCCTGCAGGAACTGTAACACCTAGCAGTGAGCTTCAAAGGCTCAAGCTTCGTGTTACAAAGCCCCAGGGCACTCCAGCTAGTGGAGATGCCCGCACCCTGGACACAGCCCCACTTTTGGCGGCAAGTCCAGGAGAGATAATGAGAAAAACAAGGAGGAGTCACTGGTCAGTCAGGACAGCCCCTAAGGTGTCCTGAGCTGAGGTGACTCTGACTTTTAGAAATCCTCCATCCTGCAGATGGAGGATTCCCCCAATAGGGATAGGAATGTGCCCCCCTCCCCTTGGGAGGAGGCACAAAGAGGGTGTACCCACCCTCAGGGCTAGTAGCCATTGGCTACTAACCCCCCAGACCTAAACACGCCCTTAAATTTAGTATTTAAGGGCTCCCCTGAACCTAAGAATTTAGATTCCTGAAACTACAAGAAGAAGAAGACTGCTGAGCTGAAAAACCCCTGCAGAGGAAGAACAGAGACACCAACTGCTTTGGCCCCAGACTTACCGGCCTGTCTCCTGCCTTCCAAAGAAACCTGCTCCAGCGACGCTTTCCAAGGGACCAGCGACCTCTGAATCCTCTGAGGACTGCCCTGCTTCAAGAAAGACAAGAAACTCCCGAGGACAGCGGCACTGCTCCAAAAGAACTGCAACTTTGTTACAGAGGAGCAGATTTAAAGACCCCTGCAAATCCCCGCAAGAAGCGTGAGACTTGCAACACTGCACCCGGCGACCCCGACTCGACTGGTGGAGAACCAACACCTCAGGGAGGACCCTCCGGCGACTCCGAGTCTGTGAGTAACCAAAGTTGTCCCCCCTGAGCCCCCACAGCGACGCCTGCAGAGGGAATCCCGAGGCTCCCCCTGACCGCGACTGCCTGAACCTAAAGTCCCGACGGCTGGAAAAGACCCTGCACCCGCAGCCCCCAGCACCTGAAGGAACGGAACTTCTGTGCAGGAGTGACCCCCAGGAGGCCCTCTCCCTTGCCCAGGTGGTGGCTACCCCGAGGAGCCCCCCCCTTGCCTGCCTGCACCGCTGAAGAGACCCCTTGGTCTCTCATTGAAAACCATAGAAAACCCGACGCGTGTTTGCACACTGCACCCGGCCGCCCCCGCGCTGCTGAGGGTGTACTTTTTGTGCTGACTTGTGTCCCCCCCGGTGCCCTACAAAACCCCCCTGGTCTGTCCTCCGAAGACGCGGGTACTTACCTGCTGGCAGACTGGAACCGGGGCACCCCCTTCTCTCCATTGAAGCCTATGTGTTTTGGGCACCTCTTTGACCTCTGCACCTGCCCGCCCTGAGCTGCTGGTGTGGTAACTTTGGGGTTGCTCTGAACCCCCAACGGTGGGCTACCTTGGACCCAAAACTGAGACCTGTAAGTGATTTACTTACCTGCTAAAAATAACAATACTTTACCTCCCCCAGGAACTGTGAAAATTGCACTGTGTCCACTTTTAAAACAGCTTATTGTGTTTTATGTAAAAAGTATATATGCTACTGTGATTATTCAAAGTTCCTAAAGTACTTACCTGCAATACCTTTCAAATGAGATATTACATGTAGAATTTGAACCTGTGGTTCTTAAAATAAACTAAGAAAATATATTTTTCTATAACAAAACCTATTGGCTGGATTTGTCTCTGAGTGTGTGTTCCTCATTTATTGCCTGTGTGTATGTACAACAAATGCTTAACACTACTCCTTTGATAAGCCTACTGCTCGACCACACTACCACAAAATAAAGCATTAGTATTATCTCTTTTTGCCACTATCTTACCTCTAAGGGGAACCCTTGGACTCTGTGCATGCTATTCCTTACTTTGAAATAGCACATACAGAGCCAACTTCCTACAAGTATGCCAATGTGAATTGGTAAATTTAGTCACTAGCCTGTTAGTGACAAATTTGGAAAGCAGAGAGAGCATAACCACTGAGGTTCTGGTTAGCAGAGCCTCAGTGAGACAGTTAGGCATCACACAGGGAACACATACAGGGCACATACTTATGAGCACTGGGGCCCTGCCTGGAAGGGTCCCAGTGACACATAGACTAAAACAACATATTAACAGTGAAATATGGGGGTAACATGCCAGGCAAGATGGTACTTTCCTATACTAGTTGGACGAAGACTGTAGAAATGTATCCAAGGAAGATGTTAGCGGGTTCCTACATGATGCCCTGGATGTCCCACGGAGAGAAGTAGGATGCAGACAAGTTTTGGCGCTGGATTCCTCCAACAAGCCTTGGTTCCGGCAAAGTTGCGTCTTACGTAAAAATGGCACTATCTGGACCCAGGAGGGACCTGGGGACCTCAACTCTGTGTGAGGAGGAAGACGGGGCTCTCAGCACTTTAGAGAGCCCTCAGAACACCAGATGGCACCTACGGGAGTCCCAGCACATGGGGACAAAGGAGGTGCAAAATTCGGTTGGTGCAGCACTACAAAGGAGAGTCCCATGCTGCCGGAGGTCAACTCAGCAAGATGAGCATCACAGGATAGAGTGCTGGGGACCTAGGCCACGCTGTGCATGAAGGAATTTAGCAAATAGTGCACATAGGCCTCAGGAGGTGGAGCACAGGGGTACCGTTGTTCTCAGGGAAGGCAAGATCTTACCTCCTCCAAATTGGGACAGCAGGACCTCAGGACAGTGTGTGTTGATGAGGTCCACCCTCTGTGGTCCAAGGAGAAATCTCGTCGCCAGGAGAGGAGTCCAAGAGAACCGGTCATCGAATTAGAAAGTGCCTTCTTGAGCAGGGGAGTGACTGTCACTCCACGGGAGATTTGTTTGGTCCTTCTGGTGCAGGGTAAAGACAGGGAGTCCTCAGAGCATGCACACCATGGAAACTGTTGCAGTTGCTGGCTGGAGCAGAAGCTGCAGAGAAAAAGTATCCCTTCTGGATACTTTGTTGCTGTTACAGCGGTTCCTGGAGCAGTCTGTGGTTGATCCGAGGTCAGTGGATGAAGTAGTAGTTGCAGAAGATTCCTGCTGGAAACTTGCAAGTAGAATCTGAAGAGACCCCACAGGAGAGACCCTAAATAGCCCTGAGAGGAGCATTGGCTACCTTATCAGGTATTGACCTATCAGGAGGGGTCTCTGACATCACCTGCTGCCACGGGCCACTCAGAGGCCTCCAGAGTGTCCCCACACCTTGGAAAACAAGATGGCTGAAGTCTGGGACGCACTGGAGGAGCTCTGGGAACCACCCCTGGGGTGGTGATAGACAGGGGAGTGGTTGCTCCCCTTTCCTTTGTCCGGTTTCACACCAGAGCAGGGACTGGGGGTCCCTGAACTGGTGTAGGCTGGCGTATGCAAGGAGGGCACCATCTGTGCCCTTCAAAGCATTTCCAGAGGCTGGGGGAGGCTATCCCTCCCCAGCCAGTAACACCTATTTCCAAAGGGAGAGGGTGTAACACCCTCCTCCCAAAGGAAATGCTTTGTTCTGCCTTCCTGGGACTGAGGTGCTCAGACCCCAGGAGGGCAGAACCTTGGCTGTGAGGTGGCAGCAGCTGTAGCTGCATTGCAAGCCTCAGAGAGCTGGTTTGGCAGTACTGCGGGTCCATGGTGGAGCCCCCAGGATGCATGGAATTGGATCCCCAATACCATATTCGGAATGGGGGGAAAATTCCATGATCTTAGACACCTTACATGGCCATATTCAGAGTTACCGTGGTGAAGCTACATATGGGTATTAACCTATATGTAGTGCACGCATGTAGTGGCGTCCCTGCACTCACAAAGTCCTGGGATTTGGCCCTGAACTATGTGGGGGCACCTTTGCTAGTGCAAGGGTGCCCTCACACCTAATACCTTTGCACCTAGCCTTCATTAAATGAAGGTTAGACCTATAGGTGACTTATAAGTTACTTAAGTGCAGTGAAAATGGCTGTGAAATAATGTGTGCACTATTTCACGCAGGCTGCAATGGCAGGCCTGTGGAAGGGTTTGTTTGAGCTCCTTATGGGTGGCAAAAGAAATGCTGCAGCCCATAAGGATCTCCTGGAACCCCAATGCCCTGGGTTCCTAGGTACCATATACTAGGGACTTATAAGGGGGGGTCCAGTGTGCCAATTAATCTTGGTAAATGGAGTCACTAGCCTACAGTGACAGATTTAAAAGCAGAGAGAGCATAAGCACTGGGTTCTAGTTAGCAGGCCCTCAGTGACACAGTTAAGCACTACTGACAACAGACACATCAGGCCACAACTATGAGCACTGGGGTCCTGGCTAGCAGGATCCCAGTGAGACAGGCAAAACACACTGACATATAGGTTTTTATCTATGTGAACTGGGGTCCTGGCTAGCAGGATCCCAGTGACACAGTAAAAGCACACTTACAAAGAGGCCAAAAGTTTGGGTAACCATGCTAGAAAGAGGCTTCTTTCTCACATACTCCCACCCCCCCCCCCCCACAAACGAAGGACAATAAGGCTAACTTTGGTCAGTTGAGACTTTATTGTCTAAGTGGTGATAAGTGGAGAGTAGATCTGCAATAGATTGGTAACTCCCTTTATCATCCACTGCATGGTTACTTCTCTGTGGGGATGTAAACCTCCCTGTTTGGTGATTTTTACCTAACCAACAGTGTGAGTGTAAATTATCAGAGTTCCTATTGGTATGTTTTAAAGTTGGGCAGTGGTATTTATCCACTGGGCATATGTCAAATGCAGTAAATGCTAGACAGGGATGCTGTCTCAATAAAGCCATAGCTGGGCAAAAACTTTGTCCATATGACTGTAAGAGGGAACAGGGTTGCAGTTTGTCTTGAGATGGAGCAGGGCAGGGCCTGTCCTATAAGCTCCACACTAGGACAGGGCCGCTGTCCTAAGTGTTTAGAGGCAGTGCAGGGTTGTTGCACTAAAGTTTCTCTGGAAGGGTTGGAGGGATGCTCCATATTTACTAAAATAGTGCAATTTTGCACAAAAGGGTTAGCAGTTCCTCAGAGAGGTAATTTTACCTCTGGGAGTCCAGCTGTGGTAGCTGAGGGCTTCTTTGGTACAGGTTCCACCCCAGGGGAGGTTTCTCCCACCACAGGAATTGTATCCTTAGTGGCAGGATGGGGAAGGGATTCTTTGATAACCTTCTTACCTGTTGGTGGAGAGGGATACTGATATTTCAGGCCTTTTTCTCTCCTTTGCTTTTTCATTTCAACAGAAATGAGAGGAAGCAATTCCTCAGGGATACCCACCCTGGATGCATGGGTCCTAAACTCTACCTCAGCCCAACCTGAGGCCTCTAGGTCATCCCCTAAGAGACAATCTACAGGTCAGCTAGGTGATACCCCCACCTGCTTAGGGCCAGTAACTCCACCCCAATTAAGTTGAACTACAGCTAAGGGGAGAGACTGAGTGGAGTTATTGAAATCAGTAACCTGGTACTTCTGTCCAAGGAGGTGTTGTGCAGGTGACACCAGGTTTTCAGTCACCAAAGTGATACTGGCACCTGGGTCCCTGTATGCCTAGGACTCAACACCATTTATTAAAATTGACTGCCTATACTTATCCATGTTAAGCGGACAAGCAGCCAAGGTGGCAAGGCCAATGCCACTAGGTGAGACAGAAACTGTCTTGGGACTGTCTGCCCCAGTTTCTATTATGGTCCCAAAAGTGAACCCAACTACACCTTTAGTTAGAAAATTGCCAGTAGTCCCACCACTATTACCACTACTTCTAGGGGAACTAGAGTTTGATGTATTAGTGGTGGTAGGCTCAGGGGCTCTACCTGGACAGGACTTATCCCTTGGCCAATGGCCTGTAGCTCTACGGACATAGGACCAAGGCTTATTCTGATTGGGTGAAGAGTGAGAAGAAGATGAAGAAGTTTTATCCCCACCCCAGGGGAGTGTTTTGGACCTGAAGAAGCATCTTTGTGCTTACTTTTATCCCCATGTTTGTCCTGAGATTTTTCACCATCTTTCGTTTTGCTATCTTTGTCACCCCCTGCATGAGCTTTTCTGCTCACCCTTGTTCTGACCCATTTGTCTGCCTTCTTTCCCAATTCTTGGAGAGAGGTCAAATCTGAGTCCACAAGATACTGGTGCAACAAATCAGACACACAATTATTCAATAGATGCTCTCTTAGATTTAAGATATACAGGCTTTCATAGTCAGTCACCTTACTGCCAGTTAACCAGCCTTCTAGGGCCTTCACTGAACAGTCTACAAAATCTGTCCAATCCTGTGAGGACTCCTTTCTGGTCTCACTGAACTTCATCCTGTGTTGTTCAGTGGTTAAACCCAGGCCATCTAAGAGTGCACTTTTAAGAATGTGGTGGTTATCTGCATCATCCTCCCTGACAAAAAGGAGTCTGTCTCTCCCCTTGCCAGAGAAAGATAGCCATAGGATAGTAGCCCACTGAACTTGAGGGACCTTCTGAACTTTACAGACCCTCTCAAGTGCAGCAAACCACTTGTATATGTCATCTCCATCCTTGTAAGGAGGGACAACTTTGTGCAGATTTCTTGAATCAAATCTATGTTCCCTTACATTAGAATTCCTGAAACTGTTGCTGCCACCATGGGGAACTAACCCCAAACCCTGCCTTTCTTTTTTCACAGCCAGGGATTCCCTGTCCAAGGCCAATTGCTGCAGCTGTAGCCTCAGTCTGGCCTCCTCTAACCTCAGCTTTCTGAGTTCCCTATCTAGGGACTGGTCCTCAGGGTTAGAATTGTGGGATACCTTTGAGACAGAAGTAACCTTGGAATTTGCAGAGGCTGATCTATCCCTTACTGGAGCCACCCTAGTGACCTGGCCTCTAGGTGTGAAGGGAGCCCTACTAGTGTGTGAACCCTTCCCACTCCCAGTTGTACTAAGGGGTCGGTTAACAGATAGATCAGTGGAAGGATCCTCCCCAGGATTTTCAGAATGCTCCTCTGAGCCTGCCTGGTTGGAATCTTCCTCTACTCCCCCCTCTGTCTGATCTTGACCAGTGCTGAGTCCCTGGTCATCTTTCAGGAGAGGATTTAAGAGGAACTCCTTATTGGGGTTCTTCCCAATCCCTAATCTTCTTTCATTACAGGTACCCCTTAAATGTTTAAAGTTTAAATTATCATAGGTAGTTTTTACAACTCTAGGGGTAGCTTCTACAGAAGACATATTGAAAGAAAAAAAAGTTTAGGAAAGTGAGTAAAATGTTAGTAGACTAACAGAGCTAACTTTTTAGAGAAAAGAAGAAAACTTTTCAGAAACTTTGTAAAACTTTTGCAAAGTTAAAATAATTTTTCAGAAAGTTAGAAATTACTTCTAGGCATATATTATGTATAGCTCTAAGTATTGGAGCAAGTTTTTCTTGTGAAAAGCACTAGTAACAAAGTGGTAAAGCAATTGCAAGTACTTATCCCACTGCTGCACCACCAAAGTAGGAGGCTATCCTGGTTTGTAGTGGGTACCCTGGGTACTTACACCGTACACCAGGTCCAGTTATCCCTTATTAGTAAAATGTAGTGTTCTAACAGCTTAGGCTGATAGGGGTAGCTATAGCAGAGCAGCTTAGGCTGAACTAGGAGACCTGCAAAGCGCTTGCAATACCACTTATAGTTACACAGTGCTTATACACAAGTAAAGACAATACTCAGTGTTACCAAAAATAAAGGTAGTTTATTTGGGTGACACAAGGCCAAAAATATCTTAGAGGCAATACTCCTTCTGGAGGTAAGTATTATACACAATAGATACACTAGACAGCAAGATAAGGTAAGTAATTAGGCATAGGATAGTGCAAACAATAGGAAATGCTATAGAATGCAAAGGGAGAAAATAGGTGTGGGGCAATACAAACCATGTACTAAGAAAGTGGAATGCAAATCACAACTTCCCCCTTAGACAAGTGTAGTGTGTAAAGAATCACTGGGAGAGTAAGAATACAGTAAAGGTAAGTAAATTACCCCACCCCAGAGCCCAGAAAAGCAGGACTAAAGTACTGCAAGTTTCCTTAGGACACACTACAAGTCGTGATTAGAGTTATTGAAAGAACCAAGCAAGACTGCAAACAACAAATGGTGGATTCCTGGACCTGAAGACCTGCAAAGGAAGGAGACCAAGTCCAGAAGTCGAAGCAGGTTCCTACATGATGCACTGGATGACCCACAGAGAGAAGTTGGTTGCAGGCGAGTTTTGGCGCTGGATTCATCCAACAAGCCTTGGTTCCGGCAAAGTCGCGTTTTGCGGCAGGTTGGCACTATCTGGACCAAGGAGGGACCTGGGGGCCTCAACCCTGTGTGAGGAGGAAGAGGGGTCTCTCAGCACTTTAGAGATCCCTCAGAACACTAGATAGCACCCACGGGAGTCCCAGGACATGGGGACAAAGGAGGTGCAGAATTCGGTTGGTGCAGCACTGCAAAGGAGGGTCCCACGCCGCCGGAGGTTAACTCACTGAGATGAGCATCACAGGATAGAGTGCTGGGGACCTGGGCCAGGCTGAGCATGAAGGAATTTAGCAAATAGTGCACAGAGGCCTCAGGAGGTGAAGAAGATGCGGTGCACAGGGGTACTGTCGTTCTCAGGGAAGGCAAGGTCTTACCTCCTCCAAATTGGGACAGCAGGACCTCAGGACAGTGTGTGTTGATGGGGTCCACCCTCTGTGTTCCAAGGAGCACGCTCGTCACCAGGAGAAGAGTCCAGGAGAACCAGTCCTTGACTTAGAAAGTGCCTGCTTGAGCAGAGAAGTGACTCCGTCACTCCATGGGAGATTTCTTCAGTCCTTCTGGTGCAGGGTGAAAACAGGGAGTCCTCAGAGTGTGCACACCGTGGAAACTTCTGCAGTTTTGGCTGGAGCTTAAGTTGCAAAGGAAAAGTATCCCTTCAGGATACTTTGTTGCTGTTACAGTGGTTCCTGGAGCAGTCTGCGGTTGATTCGAGGTCAGAGGATGAAGTAGTAGTTGCAGAGGATTACTGCTGGAAACTTGCAAGTAGAATCTGAAGAGAACCCACAGGAGAGACCCTAAATTGCCCTGAGGGGGGGGGGGGTTGGCTACCTTATCAGGTATGGACCTATCAGGAGGGGTTTCTGATATCACCTGCTGGCACTAGTCACTCAGAGGCCTCCAGAGTGTCCCCACACCTTGGAAAACAAGATGGCTGAAGTCTGGGACACACAGGAGGAGCTCTGGGCACCACCCCTGGGGTGGTGATGGACAGGGGAGTGGTCACTCCCCTTTTCTTTGTCCAGTTTTGCGCCAGAGCAGGGACTGTGCGTCCCTGAACCGGTGCAGACTGGCGTAAGCAAGGACAGCACCATCTGTCCTCTTCAAAGCATTTCCAGAGGCTGGCGGTGGATACCCCTGCCCAGCCTGTAACACCTATTTCCAAAGGGAGAGGGTGTAACACCCTTCTCCCAAAGGAAATGCTTTGTTCTACCTTCCTGGGACTGAGCTGCTCAGACCCCAGGAGGGCAGAACCCTGTCTGTGAGGTGGCAGCAGCAGTAGCTGCATTGCAAGCCTCAGAGAGCTGGTTTGTCAGTACTGGGGATCCATTGTGGAGCCCCCAGTATGCATGGAATTGGCTCCCCAATACCAGATTTGGAATGGGGGGACAATTCCATGATCTTAGAGACCTTACATGGCCATATTTGGAGTTACCATTGTGAAGCTACATATAGGTATTGACCTATATGTAGTGCACACGTGTAATAGCGTCCCCACGCTCACAAAGTTCTGGGAATTGGCCCTGAACTATGTGGGAGCATCTTTTCTTGTGCAAGGGTGCCCTCACACTTAGTAACTTTGCACCTAGCCTTCATTAAATGAAGGTTAGACATATAGGTGGCTTATAAGTTACTTAAATGCAGTAACTATGGCACTGAAATAATGTGTGCACTATTTCACGCAGGCTGCAATGGCATGCCTGTGGAAGGGTTTGTCTGAGCTCCTTATGGGTGGCAAGGTAATGTTGCAGCCCATAAAGATTTCCTGGAACCCCAATCCCCTGGGTACCTAGGTGCCATATACTAGGGACTTATAAGGGGGGTCCAGTATGCCAATTGAAATTGGTAAATGGAGTCATTAGCCTATAGTGACAAATTTAAAAGAAGAGAGAGCATAAGCACTGGGGTTCTGGTTAGCAGAGCCCCAGTGACACAGTTAAGCACTACTGACAACACACACATCAGGCCACAACTATGAGCACTGGGGTCCTGGCTAGCAGGATCCTAGTGAGACCGGCAAAACACACTGACATATAGGTTTTTATCTATGAGCACTGTGGTCCTGGCTAGCAGGATCCCAGTGACACAGTAAAAACACACTGACACACACTCACAAATAGGCCAAAAGTGGGGGCAACCATGCTAGAAAGAGGCTACTGTCTCACAAGCTACAGCTGTTGCCACCTCACAGACACAGACAGGGTTCTACCCTCCTGGGGTCTGAGCAGCTCAGTCCCAGGAAGGCAGAACAAAGCATTTCCCTTGGGAAGAGCATGCTACACCCTCCCCTTTGAAAATAGATGTTATAGGTTTGTGAGGGGTAGCCTCCCAGAGCCTCTGGAAATGCTTTGAAGAGGACAGATGGTGCTGTCCTTGCTTACGCCAGTCTGCACCGGTTCAGGGACGCACAGTCCCTGCTCTGGCGCAAAACTGGACAAAGGAAAGGGAAGTGACCAACCCCTGTCCATCACCATCCTGGGGGTGGTGCCCAGAGCTCCTCCAGTGTGTCCCAGGCATTAGCCATCTTGTTTTCCAAGGTGTGGGGACACTCTGGAGGCCTCTGAGTGGCCAGTGCCAGAAGGTGACATCAGAGACCCCTCTTGATAGGTGCATACATGGTTAGGAAGCCAATCCCTCTCTCGTAGCTATTTAGGGTCTTTCCTGTGGGTTCCTCTTCAGATTCAGCATGCAAATTTCCACCAGGAATCCTCTACAACTCCTGCTTCATCCTCTGACCTCGGATCGACCGCACACTGCTCCAGGAACCTCTGTAACTGCAACAAAGTATCCAGAAGGGCTGCTTTGACTCTGCAACATCAGCTGCAGCCAGAAACTACAACAGTTTCCTTTTTTTTTTTTTTTTTTTTAGGAGATCATCACTTTTATTACCTATTCTCTTGATATCAGCCTAAAGAAGCAAAAAATATATCTGCATATACCTTTCAGTGGCCACTGCTGAAGTTTGAAAGTAGCAAGGGAAGTAACTTTTATTCTTTTGTGGTAATTTGGCACCTCCCTCTCTCTAGTACCTAAAGCTACCCTAAAATCCCTACAAATAAATACTTTCAGCTCAGAGTTGTTGCAATAAGTCCCTTTATCATGATAATGATGAGAAATATGGAGCCATAATTAAAAGGAGAGAAGTTAGAATATTTTTTATATTACTGATCTGCTAATCATTCCTACTAGTACATATATATCCCCTATGCGCATGTTGAGTCATACGCGTAACTTACTATGCCCGGGTTACAACACCCGGTGCTCCGTAGTTTGAAGCTTAATCCATCTTTGAGAATAGTACAACTTCTTTTTTTTTTTTTTTGGTTTAAACATTTTAATCATTATGAGCAAAAATCCAATCCTGAAATGCCCCCCATATTGCCTTCCCTTTCCTCCTCGCATATTTCCCTTTACGTTCATACAATGCTATCTCCAAATAATACACAGACAATAGTCTGGCCAACCATTGTTGCCAGGACGGGGGTCGGACATTGAGCCAGGCGGATGCTATACACAATTGAAATACTGCCATGCCCACAAAAATAAATGCTTCATATAGATTGTCCGTATCACCCATAACCCCTAAAACCATTACCTCAGGGGTAAGGATTAGATCAAATCCCAGAACTTCTTTCAATACAGATTGAATGCCCTCCTTCAAATCTTTAAATTCCCCGCATGTAGCCATCATGTGTACAATATCTATTCCATACATCCCACATCTTGGACAGCTTGTTCCCAATAAACTGCCCCATTTAACAAGATGAGCTGGGGTATGATACAAATCAAACACAGTTTTATAATGTTGCGCTTGGAGGGAGGAAGAGAGTAGAATAGTGTGTCCCAATTCTAATGACCTTAGAAAGATTTTACTCCCGTCTTCCAGTTTCCTACTCCACTTTTCACAATTCTTCTCTAAATCATCGGGCTGTTCTAACATTAATAATCGGTAGATTGACCTGATTGATATATTAGGATTAGTCACAATATCATCCAGCAATTGAACACTCCTAAATCCCTGCACCCCTCCTGTTTTCCTTAAAAGGAAATCTCGTATCTGAAGGTATTTAAAAAAATCTCTACGCTCCAAACCATAACACTTCTGTAGATCAACAAATGCCTTAACCCCCGAGTTATCAAAGAGATTCCCCAGCCTCTCTATACCTACAGAGACCCAGCTTGCCATACATTTATCTTTAAATATGTCGGGGAGCAATGGATTCTTTTTGATCATGGTATAACAATTATATCTGCCAAATCCTTTCTTTTTATACCATGACCGCCAGCACTTATAGGCCGCCTCCAATACCTTATATCGAGTTTTCTTGTAGTACCCGGGCTCATGAAATGTTACCAGACATCCATTAGCTGTTGCTCCTATCTGCAACTCGTATATGTTAGGACAATCCTCTTCTGGAATCCCTCCTTTCTTAGAACCCCCATAAAGGGCGCATATACTGAAAAGCTGCCGCCATTTGGTATAATTTTATATTTGGCAGAGACAACCCCCCCCTTTCTCGGGAAAGTGACATGAATTTACTTGCTCTTCTACATTTACCATATGCCCAGATGAATCTCATAACCACTCTATCTATCTCTTTAAATCTGAAATTAGTGAAGCTCAATGGTACAGCCCGGAACAAATACAGCAGCTTAGAGAGGAAAATCATTTTTACCATATTACACCTTCCCATAATAGTTAAATGTAAATTATTCCATCTGCACATATCTTGTCTTGCTTTAGAAAGTATGGGATCCAGATTTAACTTAACAATTTCTCCTACTTGTGGCGTAATATCTATGCCCAGATATACTGCATGGTCGACCCTTCGTGTATCCTGAGTGCTGGCGTATTGATTAATCAATATCTGCGTTTTATCTCTGTTTAGAAGATATCCAGAAAATCTTCTGAACTTCATTGACACCTTTTCAACCTCTCTCAATGCCGGATCAGGGGTGGGAGTTAGTATAGCAATATCATCTGCATATGCTAGAACTTTTATATCCCATCCCTGCCTATGAATTGGTGGAATCTTGCTGTTATCTTCAATCTGTCTAAGCAAGGGATCTATATATACAGCAAACAGGAGCGGAGAACATGGACATCCCTGTCTAGTACTTCTCTTAACCTGAACATTCTCCGATTGTCCCCCCATTAGTTGTATTTTAACTACCGGTGATCTATATAGAGCCCTTATTGCTGCAATAAATTTCTTCCCTAACCCATAATACTCCATTACATGCCATAGATACTTCCAGCTCACCCGGTCAAACGCCTTTTCCGCATCTAATAATGCAACTGCCATCGGCTCCTGAGCCACTTCTGTAGCGTCCAAAAGTGCAATAACTTTTCGAATATGATCGGTAGTATCCCTTCCTGGCACAAACCCATGCTGTCTAGGAAAAACTATCTTCCTGATCACAAGAGATAGTCGAGCGGCTAATATCTTTGAATATATTTTAGTGTCGCTATTGATTAGTGTAATTGGCCTGTATGACGCCGGGTTTGATGCGGGTTTCCCTTTCTTCAAAAACATTACTATATTAGCCATATCCCATGATGGCGGAATTGCCCCTCCATTCTGTACCTGAATAAACAGTTCTATCATTACCGGAAGCAATATGGCTTTAAATGTTTTATAAAACTCTAAAGGAATTAAATTGGGGCCTGTGGCTTTTCCCGTGGCTAAATCACCCAATGCTTTGTCAATTTCCGAGATATCTATCTGTTCCCCTAGATATAAAATATCACTCTCCGATAATTTATTGACTTTGATGGGGGTTAAAAATCTCAGCATTTCTTCCTCTGAGTATATAGATGTGTCATCATACAATTCCGTATAATATCTGTGGAAAACCCTCCTAATTTGATCCACTTCTACAACCATTTGTCCTTGCCAATCTTTAATCTCTCTAATGGTCCCGGATGCTGTTTTCTGGCTTGCCCGTATTGCTAATAAACGCCCGGATTTTTCTCCATACTCGTATCCTAATGAACGCTGCGCTAGATATTTCTCTGCTATTCTTTGGGTCATAGTTTCGTTAGTTGCGGCTTTAGCTATTACAACTTCCTCCTGGACCTTTTTAACATCACCCCCTGTTTCTATCGCCTACGCTAGTGTCGCTTGATCAAGGACTTTGAGGTGTACGCTGATGGCATCTGGATGGAAAATGAGAAGCCCCCAACAGCTTTGTCTTAGTCTGCAACTCCTGCTTCATCCTCTGACCTCGGATCGACCGCACACTGCTCCAGGAACCGCTGTAACTGCAACAAAGTATCCAGAAGGGCTACTTTGACTCTGCAACATCAGCTGCAGCCAGAAACTACAACAGTTTCCACGGTGCGCAAACTCTGGGGGCTCCCTATCTTCACCCTGCACCAGAAGGACCAAAGAAATCTCCTGTGGAATGACACAGTCACTTCCCTGCTCCAGCAGGCACCTTCTAAGATGACAACCAGTTCTGTTGGAATCCTCTCCTGGAGACAAGCGTGCTCCTTGGAACACAGGTGGTGGACCCCTTCGACACAGACTGTCCTAAGGTCCAGCTGTCCACATTTGGAGGCGGTAAAAGCTTGTCTTCCCTGTTTGTGACAGTACCCCTGTGCACCCTGTCATCGTCACCTCCTGAGGCCCCTGTGCACTATTTGCAAGAATCCTTTGTGCGCAGCGTGGCCCAGGTACCCAGCACTCTATCCTGCTACGCTCAACTTGCTGAGTTGATGTCCGGCGGCATGGGACCTTCCTTTGTAGTGCTGCAGCAACCGCAATTTGCACCTTCTTTGTCCCCATGTACTGCGACCTCCGTAGGTGCTGCCTGGTCATCTGTGGGTTCCCTCCTGTGGTAGGAGCCTCCTCTGCCTCATCATTCCTAGTTGAGGCCCCCAGATCCCTCCTGGGTCCAGGCAGCACTATTTTGACGCAATTCACAGCATTGCTTGAACCAAGGCTTGTTGGACTAATCCAGCACTGCAACTCGCCTGCATCCAACATCTCCAAGTAGGACATCCTTTGCATCATGGAAGAACCCGCAGCCATCTTCTTTGGTGCTCTTCTGCAGACTTCTTCCAACCGGAGAATCCTCTTTTGCACCATCTTCTAGGTTGGCAGGGGTCCTGTCCTTCCTGGAATCTTCTGCGACCTCTGGACTTGGCCTCCTCTCTTCACAGGTCTTCAGGTCCAGGGATCCACCATTTGTTGGTTGCAGTCTTGCTTGGTTCTTGCAATAACTCAAATCACGACTTGCAGTGTTTCCTAAGGAAACTTTCAGTACTTTACTTCTACTGTCCTGGACTCTGGGGTGGGGTATTTTACTCACCTTTGTGGTTTTATTACACTCCCAGTGACCCTCTACACACTACACTTGCCTATGGGGGAATTTGTGATTTGCATTCCACTTTCTTAGTATATGGTTTGTGTTGCCCCTAGGACTATTTCTTCCTATTGCATTCTATGGTAGTTTCTATTGTTTGCAGTATTCTATGACTAATTACTTACCTGATTTTGGTGTCTAGTGTATATATTGTGTATAATACTTACCTCCAGAAGGAGTATTGCCTCTAAGATATTTTTGGCCTTGTGTCACTAAAATAAAGTACCTTTATTTTTGGTAACATTGAGTATTGTCTTTTATTGTGTATAAGTACTGTGTAACTATAGCGGTATTGCAAGAGCATTGCATGTCTCCTAGTTCAGCCTACGCTGCTCTACTACAGCTACCTCTATCAGCCTAAGCTGCTAGAACACTACTACATTTCACTAAGAAGGGATAAAACTGGACCTGGTATAAGGTATAAGTACCCAAGGTACCCACCACAAATCAGGCTAGCCTCCTACACCTCTCTCTGAATCAAAGGGAACCTTTCAGGTGTATAGGGGGAGCCTGGCTCTCCCTCTCTCCAATGTGTCCAACCCACCTTACAGCGATGCAGCAATACACAAATCTTTCCAAGGGATGCCTCGAACTCCACTCCTTATGTTTTACCTTGCAGCCCTGAGTCTCCAAAACGGAACATAGAGTCAGTCATGTATTGTACCACCTACAGGCACACATACATCCAGCACATATTAAGAACATACGTACACTACGCAGAACTACATCCTTCATGTATTATACCATTCACAGACACACACACCCAACACTTAACATAACACTCACTGCACAGTGCTGTATTATGGCAGTATTGTACCATTCATTGGCATACATACAACCAGCACTTGCATACAACACACACGCACTGCACAACACTACATCTTACATATACCAATTTCTCACAGGCACACATACACCCAACCCATGCAATTAACCTACTCTCACTGCATAGTACTGTATTATCCCTGTATGGTACCATTCACAGGTACACATAAACCAAGCACATGTACACCACACATGCACTGCATAGCACTACACACCAAACCAATGTAGGTCAAGGGTACGTTAGGCACACAGTAGCAAAACTTTAAAGGAGTGAGCCTGTGGCCCTCCCTCTAGTGACACAGGTGAAAATCATCTGTTTACTCCTATTGATCACTCCATGGTAAGCTGCTACCACCATGATTGTGCTTAATTCCTAGTTAAGGCAGTAGATTTTCACCACTACGGGTGTAACCCTTTGGCGCCACTTCCAATCCAACATGATAGCAGTCGGTGAGACAGGCCTACGTTATGGTGCACACGCATGATCATGTTTGCCTATGGCAATCAAAAACCAGCATCATGGATCCAGACATCAGTGTAGTAGGGGCACTCATGGCAGTTGAGCTAGTCCGTTACCATGTGGAGGATGTTTTCGTCCCAACAAAGCTCCTTTCCAACTAAGCTCAGTGTAAAATATTTGGAGGGTTATTAGATGACATCCAAAGATGCATTTTTCAGAGATGCAATATATTTAAGTTTGTTTTCTTTGTGTTCCCTTCTGTCTTTCTTTTTTTTCATTTTCCTTTCTCGTCCATGTACCACTTCTCGTTCCCTCTTTCTTTCTATTATTCACCTCTTTCTTTCTCTCATCTTTCCCTTTCTCTCTGCTTTCTTTCTTTCCTCCTTTCTAATTTGTTTCTTCTTTCTCTGTTGCTTTATTTCCTTTCTTCCTTTCATCCGTTAACTCTTCCTTTCTCTCCTTTCCTTTCATCCGTTCACTCTTCCTTTCTCTCCGTTTTTCACTTCTGTCTCTCCCTTTATTTCCCCATTTGATTTCGTACTTTTATCCCTCTTCTCTTCTAATTTCTCTCCTTTCGGTTTTACCTTCATGCTGTCTTTCTTTCTCTCCACTTCTAGCTTTTCTTTTTTCTCTTCTCTTTTCTTAATCTCCTTTCTCTCTTTTTATTTCTTTTTCTGTGCTTTTACCTTCTTTCTCTTTCTCTCCTGCAGTCATTCTTTCCTTTTTTTGTCTCCTTCTCCTCTTTACTTTAATTGCCTTCATATCTCATGTGTTCCTTTTCTTATGGCATTTCCTCTTTCTCTTCTTTGTTTCTTCTTTTGTTCCTCCTTTTCTCCCTTGATCTTCCTTTCCATAACTTTTTCCCTTCTTTATCCCACATTTCCTTTTCTTCTTGCCTTCAATTTTGCTCTACTTTCCCACTCCTTGTCTTCCCTTTTCTCTTTTGACATTTCCTTCTCTCCTTTCTTTTTTCTTTCTTCCTTGCCGTCCTATCTTCAACATTGTTTAACTTACTATCAGGCAGTAGCTCATCTGGCTCCCTCCTGAGGTGTTCCTTTGCTTTTCAGTCTGGATGATTCAAGCAATCGCGGCCTACGCTAGTGTCGCTTGATCAAGGACTTTGAGGTGTACGCTGATGGCATCTGGATGGAAAATGAGAAGCCCCCAACAGCTTTGTTGACGCAAATAATTAGATCATTAGGCACCTTTCTTGGTACATTTAACAATTCAGAGGCTTTGAAATCTCATATCGTTGCAGGGTGTGACTAGTCATCTTTCAGTAAAAAACTGCTGCAGAAATCTGGCAATTTAATAGCTTCCTTGAAAAGGCCAAGGCTGCACGTACTGCCGAATTCTGTGTGTAGGTTATTTTGCATTGCAGGCTTGAGAAGAACACTAGTAATACTGTACCATTTTCAAAACACACATGCCTCCGCACGCCTCACTAAGCGACTCTGTCCATGCCATGATCATAACCTCATACGCACTGGTACAGGTTAGCTGACTGCTAGTCTATGTCATGAATACAAAATGACTGGCCATTTCAAAGGCACGTGCAAGCTTGAAAACAAAGGCACACGTGGCTAGTGACATCTTTCTCATGACGACGGTCATATCAGAAACCCAATGAGTCCAGAAATGCATCAAGGTCTAGGCATTGTGGGGGGCGTGGTCTGCAGCCGATGAAGCTGCATGCCTAGCGCGACGCTCTGGGGCCGAGAACGGGGCCCAGCCCGTTTAATTACTGAAAAAAGAGCCCTGCACTGACAACAAACCACAACCCGACGTCGGAAAGTTGCTTGGTCAAAAAGGATCCGACACCGGCACAATCGGGCTGGTGATTAAAGAGAAACCGGCGAGTTGACCCTGCAACCGCAGGGAGCCAAGATGGAGCCGCGCCCGAGTGCTGGCCCTGTTGAAGCAGCGCAGTGGAGAAGAAAGGACGAACGCTCTGCAACCACGGAAATTATCTCCCTGCCCTCCAAAGTGACCCCCCCGGCAGCGGCGAGCCCGCTACTCACCCTGGGAGAGGCCGGTGAGTAGATAAGCGGGTGAGCGGCGCAAAGGTGCAGGCGGGAGAGGGTAGAACAACTCATCCGTCTGTAACCGGGAAGACACAGCTGATTCCCCGGCTGGTGGCTCCAATGCAGTGAGGAGCTGCGGACAGCTTGAGAGGCTCCTCCACAAAGCAGGCATGCAAATTTCCACCAGGAATCCTCTGCAACTCCTGCTTCATCCTCTGACCTCGGATTGACCGCACACTGCTCCAGGAACCGCTGTAACTGCAACAAAGTATCCAGAAGGGCTACTTTGACTCTGCAACATCAGCTGCAGCCAGAAACTACAACAGTTTCCACGGTGCGCAAACTCTGGGGGCTCCCTATCTTCACCCTGCACCAGAAGGACCAAAGAAATCTCCTGTGGAATGACACAGTCACTTCCCTGCTCCAGCAGGCACCTTCTAAGATGACAACCAGTTCTGTTGGAATCCTCTCCTGGAGACAAGCGTGCTCCTTGGAACACAGGTGGTGGACCCCTTCGACACAGACTGTCCTAAGGTCCAGCTGTCCACATTTGGAGGCGGTAAAAGCTTGTCTTCCCTGTTTGTGACAGTACCCCTGTGCACCCTGTCATCGTCACCTCCTGAGGCCCCTGTGCACTATTTGCAAGAATCCTTTGTGCGCAGCGTGGCCCAGGTACCCAGCACTCTATCCTGCTACGTTCAACTTGCTGAGTTGATGTCCGGCGGCATGGGACCTTCCTTTGTAGTGCTGCAGCAACCGCAATTTGCACCTTCTTTGTCCCCATGTACTGCGACCTCCGTAGGTGCTGCCTGGTCATCTGTGGGTTCCCTCCTGTGGTAGGAGCCTCCTCTGCCTCATCATTCCGAGTGGAGGCCCCCAGGTCCCTCCTGGGTCCAGGCAGCACTATTTTGACGCAATTCACAGCATTGCTTGAACCAAGGCTTGTTGGACTAATCCAGCACTGCAACTCGCCTGCATCCAACATCTCCAAGTAGGACATCCTTTGCATCATGGAAGAACCCGCAGCCATCTTCTTTGGTGCTCTTCTGCAGACTTCTTCCAACCGGAGAATCCTCTTTTGCACCATCTTCTAGGTTGGCAGGGGTCCTGTGCTTCCTGGAATCTTCTGCGACCTCTGGACTTGGCCTCCTCTCTTCACAGGTCTTCAGGTCCAGGAATCCACCATTTGTTGCTTGCAGTCTTGCTTGGTTCTTGCAATAACTCAAATCACGACTTGCAGTATTTCCTAAGGAAACTTTCAGTACTTTACTTCTACTGTCCTGGACTCTGGGGTGGGGTATTTTACTCACCTTTGTGGTTTTATTACACTCCCAGTGACCCTCTACACACTACACTTGCCTATGGGGGAATTTGTGATTTGCATTCCACTTTCTTAGTATATGGTTTGTGTTGCCCCTAGGACTATTTCTTCCTATTGCATTCTATGGTAGTTTCTATTGTTTGCACTATTCTATGACTAATTACTTACCTGATTTTGGTGTCTAGTGTATATATTGTGTATAATACTTACCTCCAGAAGGAGTATTGCCTCTAAGATATTTTTGGCCTTGTGTCACTAAAATAAAGTACCTTTATTTTTGGTAACATTGAGTATTGTCTTTTATTGTGTATAAGTACTGTGTAACTATAGCGGTATTGCAAGAGCATTGCATGTCTCCTAGTTCAGCCTACGCTGCTCTACTACAGCTACCTCTATCAGCCTAAGCTGCTAGAACACTACTACATTTTACTAAGAAGGGATAAAACTGGACCTGGTATAAGGTATAAGTACCCAAGGTACCCATCACAAATCAGGCTAGCCTCCTACACCTCTCTCTGAATCAAAGGGAACCTTTCAGGTGTATAGGGGGAGCCTGGCTCTCCCTCTCTCCAATGTGTCCAACCCACCTTACAGCGATGCAGCAATACACAAATCTTTCCAAGGGATGCCTTGAACTCCACTCCTTATGTTTTACCTTGCAGCCCTGAGTCTCCAAAACGGAACATAGAGTCAGTCATGTATTGTACCACCTACAGGCACACATACATCCAGCACATATTAAGAACATACGTACACTACGCAGAACTACATCCTTCATGTATTATACCATTCACAGACACACCCAACACTTAACATAACACTCACTGCACAGTGCTGTATTATGGCAGTATTGTACCATTCATTGGCATACATGCAACCAGCACTTGCATGCAACACACATGCACTGCACAACACTACATCTTACTGTGAGAAGGTAGCCTCTTTCTAGCCTTGTTACCCCCACTTTTGGCCTGTTTGTGAGTGTATGTCAGGGTGTTTGTCACTGTTTTCACTGTCTCACTGGGATCCTGATAGCCAGGCCTCAGTGCTCATAGTGAAAACACCATGTTTTCAGTATGGTTGTTATGTGTCACTGGGATCCTGCTAGTCAGGACCCCAGTGCTCATAGGTTTGTGGCCTATATGTATGTGTCACTGGGACCCTGTCACACAGGGCCCCAGTGCTCATAGGTGTGCATGTATATGTTCCCTGTGTGGTGCCTAACTGTCTCACTGAGGCTCTGCTAATCAGAACCTCAGTGGTTATGCTCTCTCATTTCTTTCCAAATTGTCACTGACAGGCTAGTGACCATTTTTACCAATTTACATTGGCTTACTGGAACACCCTTATAATCCCCTAGTATATGGTACTGAGGTACCCAGGGTATTGGGGTTCCAGGAGATCCCTATGGGCTGCAGCATTTCTTTTGCCACCCATAGGGAGCTCTGACAATTCTTACACAGGCCTGCCACTGCAGCCTGAGTGAAATAACGTCCACGTTATTTCACAGCCATTTTACACTGCACTTAAGTAACTTATAAGTCACCTATATGTCTAACCTTTACCTGGTAAAGGTTAGGTGCAAAGTTACTTAGTGTGAGGGCACCCTGGCACTAGCCAAGGTGCCCCCACATTGTTCAGAGCCAATTCACTGAACTTTGTGAGTGCGGGGACACCATTACACGCGTGCACTACATATAGGTCACTACCTATATGTAGCTTCACCATGGTAACTCCGAATATGGCCATGTAACATGTCTATGATCATGGAATTGCCCCCTCTATGCCATCCTGGCATTGTTGGTACAATTCCATGATCCCAGTGGTCTGTAGCACAGACCCTGGTACTGCCAGACTGCCCTTCCTGGGGTTTCTCTGCAGCTGCTGCTGCTGCCAACCCCTCAGACAGGCATCTGCCCTCCTGGGGTCCAGCCAGGCCTGGCCCAGGATGGCAGAACAAAGAACTTCCTCTGAGAGAGGGTGTGACACCCTCTCCCTTTGGAAAATGGTGTGAAGGCAGGGGAGGAGTAGCCTCCCCCAGCCTCTGGAAATGCTTTGTTGGGCACAGAGGTGCCCAATTCTGCATAAGCCAGTCTACACCGGTTCAGGGACCCCTTAGCCCCTGCTCTGGCGCGAAACTGGACAAAGGAAAGGGGAGTGACCACTCCCCTGACCTGCACCTCCCCTGGGAGGTGTCCAGAGCTCCTCCAGTGTGCTCCAGACCTCTGCCATCTTGGAAACAGAGGTGCTGCTGGCACACTGGACTGCTCTGAGTGGCCAGTGCCACCAGGTGACGTCAGAGACTCCTTGTGATAGGCTCCTTCAGGTGTTAGTAGCCTTTCCTCTCTCCTAGGTAGCCAAACCCTCTTTTCTGGCTATTTAGGGTCTCTGTCTCTGGGGAAACGGCAGATAACGAATGCATGAGCTCAGCCGAGTTCCTCTGCATCTCCCTCTTCACCTTCTGATAAGGAATCGACCGCTGACCGCGCTGGAAGCCTGCAAACCTGCAACATAGTAGCAAAGACGACTACTGCAACTCTGTAACGCTGATCCTGCCGCCTTCTCGACTGTTTTCCTGCTTGTGCATGCTGTGGGGGTAGTCTGCCTCCTCTCTGCACCAGAAGCTCCGAAGAAATCTCCCGTGGGTCGACGGAATCTTCCCCCTGCAACCGCAGGCACCAAAAAGCTGCATCTCCGGTCCCTTGGGTCTCCTCTCAGCACGACGAGCGAGGTCCCTCGAATCCAGCGACACCGTCCAAGTGACCCCCACAGTCCAGTGACTCTTCAGCCCAAGTTTGGTGGAGGTAAGTCCTTGCCTCACCTCGCTGGGCTGCATTGCTGGGAACCGCGACTTTGCAAGCTACTCCGGCCCCTGTGCACTTCCGGCGGAAATCCTTCGTGCACAGCCAAGCCTGGGTCCACGGCACTCTAACCTGCATTGCACGACTTTCTAAGTTGGTCTCCGGCGACGTGGGACTCCTTTGTGCAACTTCGGCGAGCACCGTTTCACGCATCCTCGTAGTGCCTGTTTCTGGCACTTCTCCGGGTGCTACCTGCTTCAGTGAGGGCTCTTTCTCTTGCTCGACGTCCCCTCTCTCTGCAGGTCCAATTTGCGACCTTCTGGTCCCTCCTGGGCCCCAGCAGCGTCCAAAAACGCCAAACGCACGATTTGCGTGTAGCAAGGCTTGTTGGCGTCCATCCGGCGGGAAAACACTTCTGCACGACTCTCCAAGGCGTGGGGGATCCATCCTCCAAAGGGGAAGTCTCTAGCCCTTGTCGTTCCTGCAGTATTCACAGTTCTTCAGCCTAGTAAGAGCTTCTTTGCACCAACCGCTGGCATTTCTTGGGCATCTGCCCATCTCCGAGCTGCTTGTGACTTTTGGACTTGGTCCCCTTGTTCCACAGGTACCTTCAGACAGGAATCCATCGTTGTTGCATTGCTGATTTGTGTTTTCCTTGCATTCTCCCTCTAACACGACTATTTTGTCCTTAGGGGAACTTTGGTGCACTTTGCACTCACTTTTCAGGGTCTTGGGGTGGGTTATTTTGCTAACTCTCACTATTTTCTAATAGTCCCAGCGACCCTCTACAAGGTCACATAGGTTTGGGGTCCATTCGTGGTTCGCATTCCACTTCTGGAGTATATGGTTTGTGTTGCCCCTATCCCTATGTTTCCCCATTGCATCCTATTGTAACTATACATTGTTTGCACTGTTTTCTAAGACTATACTGCATATTTTTGCTATTGTGTATATATATCTTGTGTATATTTCCTATCCTCTCACTGAGGGTACACTCTAAGATACTTTGGCATATTGTCATAAAAATAAAGTACCTTTATTTTTAGTGTAACTGTGTATTGTGTTTTCTTGTGATATTGTGCATATGACACTGAGTGGTACTGTAGTAGCTTCACACGTCTCCTAGTTCAGCCTGAGCTGCTCTGCTAAGCTACCATTATCTATCAGCCTAAGCTGCTAGACACCCTATACACTAATAAGGGATAACTGGGCCTGGTGCAAGGTGCAAGTACCCCTTGGTACTCACTACAAGCCAGTCCAGCCTCCTACATTGGTTGTGCAGTGGTGGGATAAGTGCTTTGAGACTACTTACCACTCTTGTCATTGTACTTTTCATAAGAGAAAAATATACAAAACAAGGTCAGTGTATATACACATAGCCAAAAAGTTTTGCATTTCCTCTTTTCACTCTTTTCTAAGTGCTGAAAAGTACTTCTAAACTTTCAAAAAGTTCTTAAAAGTTTAAAAAGTTTTTTTTCTGTCTTTCCAAAAAGTTCTGAAAACTTTTTTTTCGCTTTGTCTATCACTTTAACTCTCTCTAAAAATGTCTGGCACAGGCCAAAAAGTTGAACTGTCCAAACTTGCATATGATCACCTTAGCTGGAAAGGAGCAAGGAGTCTCTGCATAGAGAGAGGTTTGAGTGTAGGGAAGAATCCTTCCTTAGAACTGTTAATTAATATGCTTAGAGTACAGGATAAGGCCATAAGTGCCCAATCTGTAGAAAAAGTAGCTAATGGTTCTCAATCTGATCCAGGGACTCCCCCAGGAAAAGGTTCAGGAAAGAAACTTCTCAGCCTGCCCATTACTAGACAGTCTAGCATAGTTGGTACAGAGGTTGAATCACATCATACTGATGATGTGCTCTCACATTATGCTGGTAGCCAAGCTGTTAGGGTGCCCTTGGTAAGGGACAGGTCTCCTTCTGTTCATTCCCATCATACCTCTGTATCTAGAAATGTCCCTCCCACCCACCCTGATGACAGATTGTTAGAAAGGGAGCTCAATAGATTGAGAGTGGAACAAACCAGACTGAAGCTCAAGAAGCAACAGCTGGATTTGGATAGACAGTCTTTAGAAATAGAGAGGGAAAGACAGAAGATGGGTTTAGATACCCATGGTGGCAGCAGCAGTATTCCCCATAGTCATCCTGCAAAAGAGCATGATTCCAGGAATCTGCATAAGATAGTTCCCCCTTACAAGGAGGGGGATGACATTAACAAGTGGTTTGCTGCACTTGAGAGGGCCTGTGCTGTACAGGATGTCCCTCAAAAGCAGTGGGCTGCTATCCTATGGCTATCATTTACTGGAAAAGGTAGGGATAGGCTCCTTACTGTAAAAGAAAATGATGCTAACAATTTCCAAGTTCTTAAGAATGCACTCCTGGATGGTTATGGCTTAACCACTGAACAGTACAGGATAAAGTTCAGAGATACCAAAAAGGAGTCTTCACAAGACTGGGTTGATTTCATTGACCAGGCAGTGAAGGCCTTGGAGGGGTGGTTACATGGCAGTAAAGTTACTGATTATGACAGCCTGTATAACACAATCCTGAGAGAGCATATACTTAATAATTGTGTGTCTGATTTGTTGCACCAGTACCTGGTAGACTCTGATCTGACCTCTCCCCAAGAATTGGGAAAGAAGGCAGACAAATGGGTCAGAACAAGGGTGAACAGAAAAGTTCATACAGGGGGTGACAAAGATGGCAATAAGAAGAAAGATGGTGAAAAATCTCAAGATAAGCATGGGGATAAGGGTAAAACCAAAGATCCCACTTCAAATCTTAAACACTCTTCAAAGGGTGGGGATAAAACAAATTCTTCCTCTTCTTCCCAACCTGCACACATTAAAAAGCCCTGGTGCTTTGTGTGTAAAAACAGAGGCCATAGGCCAGGGGATAAGTCCTGTCCAGGTAAACCCCCTGAGCCTACCACCACTAATACATCAAGCTCTAGTGCCCCTAGCAGTAGTGGTACTAGTGGTGGGACTGCTGGCAACAGTCAAGCAAAGGGTGTAGTTGGGTTCACTTATGGGTCCATAGTGGAAACTGATGTAATCAGTCCCAAGACAGTTTCTGTCACACCTAGTGGCATTGGCCTTGCCACACTGGCTGCTTGTCCCCTTACAATGGATAAGTACAGGCAGACAGTTTCAATAAATGGTGTTGAGGCCTTGGCCTACAGGGACACAGGTGCCAGTTTCACTTTGGTGACTGAAAACCTAGTGCACCCTGATCAACACATCATTGGACAACAGTATAAGATTATTGATGTCCATAACTCCACTAAGTTTCTTCCCTTAGCTATAATTCAGTTTAGTTGGGGTGGAGTTACTGGCCCTAAGCAGGTGGTGGTATCACCTAGCTTACCTGTAGACTGTCTCTTAGGTAATGACCTAGAGGCCTCAGGTTGGGCTGATGTAGAGTTTTATGCCCATGCAGCCATGCTGGGCATCCCTGAGGAATTGTTCCCTCTCATTTCAACTGAAATGAAAAAGCAAAGGAGAGAAGGCCTGAAAACTCAGGATCCCTCTCCATCAACAGGTAAAAAGGGTATCACAGTATCCCCTAACCACTCTACCATTCAGGATACCATTCCTGTGGTGGGAGAAACCTCTCCTGGGGTGGCACCTGTTCCAAGGGAATCATCAGCTGGCATAGCTGGACTCCCTGAGGTAGAAGTACCTCTCTGTGGGATAACTAACATTGGTGACAAAAAGAGCACCATTTTAGTTAACATGGAGCATCCCTCCAACCCTCCCAGAGAAACTTTAGTGCAGAAACCCTGTACTGCCTCACAACACTTAGGACAGCATCCCTGCCCTAGTGTGGAGCTCATAGGACAGCATCCCTGCCCTGCTCCAACTCAAGAGAAACAGCATCCCTGTTCTCTCTTCCAGCCAAATGGACAAAGTTTTTGCCCAGCTATGGCTTTTCTGAGACAGCATCCCTGTCTGGCATTTCCATCACTACAAATAGGTTCAGTGGACAATTCCCACTGCTCTAAACTAAAACTTACTGATAGAAACTCTGAAAATACATCTTCACATTGTTGCTTAGCTAAAAAACTTCAAACAGGGTGGTTTACATCCCCACAGGGAAGTAACCATATAGTGGATGATAAAGGGAGTAACCAGTCTATTGCAGAGCTACTCTCTACTTATCACCACTTAGACAATAAAGTCTCAACTGGCCAAGGTTAGCCTTATTGTCCTTCGTTTGGGGGGGGGTTGTGTGAGAAGGTAGCCTCTTTCTAGCCTTGTTACCCCCACTTTTGGCCTGTTTGTGAGTGTATGTCAGGGTGTTTGTCACTGTTTTCACTGTCTCACTGGGATCCTGATAGCCAGGCCTCAGTGCTCATAGTGAAAACACCATGTTTTCAGTATGGTTGTTATGTGTCACTGGGATCCTGCTAGTCAGGACCCCAGTGCTCATAGGTTTGTGGCCTATATGTATGTGTCACTGGGACCCTGTCACACAGGGCCCCAGTGCTCATAGGTGTGCATGTATATGTTCCCTGTGTGGTGCCTAACTGTCTCACTGAGGCTCTGCTAATCAGAACCTCAGTGGTTATGCTCTCTCATTTCTTTCCAAATTGTCACTGACAGGCTAGTGACCATTTTTACCAATTTACATTGGCTTACTGGAACACCCTTATAATCCCCTAGTATATGGTACTGAGGTACCCAGGGTATTGGGGTTCCAGGAGATCCCTATGGGCTGCAGCATTTCTTTTGCCACCCATAGGGAGCTCTGACAATTCTTACACAGGCCTGCCACTGCAGCCTGAGTGAAATAACGTCCACGTTATTTCACAGCCATTTTACACTGCACTTAAGTAACTTATAAGTCACCTATATGTCTAACCTTTACCTGGTAAAGGTTAGGTGCAAAGTTACTTAGTGTGAGGGCACCCTGGCACTAGCCAAGGTGCCCCCACATTGTTCAGAGCCAATTCACTGAACTTTGTGAGTGCGGGGACACCATTACACGCGTGCACTACATATAGGTCACTACCTATATGTAGCTTCACCATGGTAACTCCGAATATGGCCATGTAACATGTCTATGATCATGGAATTGCCCCCTCTATGCCATCCTGGCATTGTTGGTACAATTCCATGATCCCAGTGGTCTGTAGCACAGACCCTGGTACTGCCAGACTGCCCTTCCTGGGGTTTCTCTGCAGCTGCTGCTGCTGCCAACCCCTCAGACAGGCATCTGCCCTCCTGGGGTCCAGCCAGGCCTGGCCCAGGATGGCAGAACAAAGAACTTCCTCTGAGAGAGGGTGTGACACCCTCTCCCTTTGGAAAATGGTGTGAAGGCAGGGGAGGAGTAGCCTCCCCCAGCCTCTGGAAATGCTTTGTTGGGCACAGAGGTGCCCAATTCTGCATAAGCCAGTCTACACCGGTTCAGGGACCCCTTAGCCCCTGCTCTGGCGCGAAACTGGACAAAGGAAAGGGGAGTGACCACTCCCCTGACCTGCACCTCCCCTGGGAGGTGTCCAGAGCTCCTCCAGTGTGCTCCAGACCTCTGCCATCTTGGAAACAGAGGTGCTGCTGGCACACTGGACTGCTCTGAGTGGCCAGTGCCACCAGGTGACGTCAGAGACTCCTTGTGATAGGCTCCTTCAGGTGTTAGTAGCCTTTCCTCTCTCCTAGGTAGCCAAACCCTCTTTTCTGGCTATTTAGGGTCTCTGTCTCTGGGGAAACGGCAGATAACGAATGCATGAGCTCAGCCGAGTTCCTCTGCATCTCCCTCTTCACCTTCTGATAAGGAATCGACCGCTGACCGCGCTGGAAGCCTGCAAACCTGCAACATAGTAGCAAAGACGACTACTGCAACTCTGTAACGCTGATCCTGCCGCCTTCTCGACTGTTTTCCTGCTTGTGCATGCTGTGGGGGTAGTCTGCCTCCTCTCTGCACCAGAAGCTCCGAAGAAATCTCCCGTGGGTCGACGGAATCTTCCCCCTGCAACCGCAGGCACCAAAAAGCTGCATCTCCGGTCCCTTGGGTCTCCTCTCAGCACGACGAGCGAGGTCCCTCGAATCCAGCGACACCGTCCAAGTGACCCCCACAGTCCAGTGACTCTTCAGCCCAAGTTTGGTGGAGGTAAGTCCTTGCCTCACCTCGCTGGGCTGCATTGCTGGGAACCGCGACTTTGCAAGCTACTCCGGCCCCTGTGCACTTCCGGCGGAAATCCTTCGTGCACAGCCAAGCCTGGGTCCACGGCACTCTAACCTGCATTGCACGACTTTCTAAGTTGGTCTCCGGCGACGTGGGACTCCTTTGTGCAACTTCGGCGAGCACCGTTTCACGCATCCTCGTAGTGCCTGTTTCTGGCACTTCTCCGGGTGCTACCTGCTTCAGTGAGGGCTCTTTCTCTTGCTCGACGTCCCCTCTCTCTGCAGGTCCAATTTGCGACCTTCTGGTCCCTCCTGGGCCCCAGCAGCGTCCAAAAACGCCAAACGCACGATTTGCGTGTAGCAAGGCTTGTTGGCGTCCATCCGGCGGGAAAACACTTCTGCACGACTCTCCAAGGCGTGGGGGATCCATCCTCCAAAGGGGAAGTCTCTAGCCCTTGTCGTTCCTGCAGTATTCACAGTTCTTCAGCCTAGTAAGAGCTTCTTTGCACCAACCGCTGGCATTTCTTGGGCATCTGCCCATCTCCGAGCTGCTTGTGACTTTTGGACTTGGTCCCCTTGTTCCACAGGTACCTTCAGACAGGAATCCATCGTTGTTGCATTGCTGATTTGTGTTTTCCTTGCATTCTCCCTCTAACACGACTATTTTGTCCTTAGGGGAACTTTGGTGCACTTTGCACTCACTTTTCAGGGTCTTGGGGTGGGTTATTTTGCTAACTCTCACTATTTTCTAATAGTCCCAGCGACCCTCTACAAGGTCACATAGGTTTGGGGTCCATTCGTGGTTCGCATTCCACTTCTGGAGTATATGGTTTGTGTTGCCCCTATCCCTATGTTTCCCCATTGCATCCTATTGTAACTATACATTGTTTGCACTGTTTTCTAAGACTATACTGCATATTTTTGCTATTGTGTATATATATCTTGTGTATATTTCCTATCCTCTCACTGAGGGTACACTCTAAGATACTTTGGCATATTGTCATAAAAATAAAGTACCTTTATTTTTAGTGTAACTGTGTATTGTGTTTTCTTGTGATATTGTGCATATGACACTGAGTGGTACTGTAGTAGCTTCACACGTCTCCTAGTTCAGCCTGAGCTGCTCTGCTAAGCTACCATTATCTATCAGCCTAAGCTGCTAGACACCCTATACACTAATAAGGGATAACTGGGCCTGGTGCAAGGTGCAAGTACCCCTTGGTACTCACTACAAGCCAGTCCAGCCTCCTACACTTACATATACCAATTTCTCACAGGCACACATACACCCAACCCATGCAATTAACCTACTCTCACTGCATAGTACTGTATTATCCCTGTATGGTACCATTCACAGGTACACATAAACCAAGCACATGTACACCACACATGCACTGCATAGCACTACACACCAAACCAATGTAGGTCAAGGGTACGTTAGGCACACAGTAGCAAAACTTTAAAGGAGTGAGCCTGTGGCCCTCCCTCTAGTGACACAGGTGAAAATCACCTGTTTACTCCTATTGATCACTCCATGGTAAGCTGCTACCACCATGATTGTGCTTAATTCCTAGTTAAGGCAGTAGATTTTGACCACTACGGGTGTAACCCTTTGGCGCCACTTCCAATCCAACATGATAGCAGTCAGTGAGACAGGCCTACGTTATGGTGCACACGCATGATCATGTTTGCCTATGACAATCAAAAACCAGCATTATGGATCCAGACATCAGTATAGTAGGGGCACTCATGGCAGTTGAGCTAGTCCGTTACCATGTGGAGGATGTTTTCGTCCCAACAAAGCTCCTTTCCAACTAAGATCAGTGTAAAATATTTGGAGGGTTATTAGATGACATCCAAAGATGCATTTTTCAGAGATGCAATATATTTAGGTTTGTTTTCTTTGTGTTCCCTTCTGTCTTTCTTTTTTTTCATTTTCCTTTCTCTTCCATGTCCCACTTCTCGTTCCCTCTTTCTTTCTATTATTCACCTCTTTCTTTCTCTCATCTTTCCCTTTCTCTCTGCTTTCTTTCTTTCCTCCTTTCTAATTTGTTTCTTCTTTCTCTGTTGCTTTATTTCCTTTCTTCCTTTCATCCGTTAACTCTTCCTTTCTCTCCTTTCCTTTCATCCGTTCACTCTTCCTTTCTCTCCGTTTTTCACTTCTGTCTCTCCCTTTATTTCCCCATTTGATTTCGTACTTTTATCCCTCTTCTCTTCTAATTTCTCTCCTTTCGGTTTTACCTTCATGCTGTCTTTCTTTCTCTCCACTTCTAGCTTTTCTTTTTTCTCTTCTCTTTTCTTAATCTCCTTTCTCTCTTTTTATTTCTTTTTCTGTGCTTTTACCTTCTTTCTCTTTCTCTCCTGCAGTCATTCTTTCCTTTTTTTGTCTCCTTCTCCCCTTTGCTTTAATTGCCTTCATATCTCATGTGTTCCTTTTCTTATGGCATTTCCTCTTTCTCTTCTTTGTTTCTTCTTTTGTTCCTCCTTTTCTCCCTTGATCTTCCTTTCCATAACTTTTTCCCTCCTTTATCCCACATTTCCTTTTCTTCTTGCCTTCAATTTTGCTCTACTTTCCCACTCCTTGTCTTCCCTTTTCTCTTTTGACATTTCCTTCTCTCCTTTCTTTTTTCTTTCTTCCTTGCCGTCCTATCTTCAACATTGTTTAACTTACTATCAGGCAGTAGCTCATCTGGCTCCCTCCTGAGGTGTTCCTTTGCTTTTCAGTCTGGATGATTCAAGCAATCGCGGCCTACGCTAGTGTCGCTTGATCAAGGACTTTGAGGTGTACGCTGATGGCATCTGGATGGAAAATGAGAAGCCTTTAACAGCTTTGTTGACGCAAATAATTAGGCAGGGTGTGACTAGTCATCTTTCAGTAAAAAACTGCTGCAGAAATCTGGCAACTTAATAGCTTCCTTGAAAAGGCCAAGGCTGCACGTACTGCCGAATTCTGTGTGTAGGTTATTTTGCATTGCAGGCTTGAGAAGAACACTAGTAATACTGTACCATTTTCAAAACACACATGCCTCCGCACGCCTCACTAAGCGACTCTGTCCATGCCATGATCATAACCTCATACGCACTGGTACAGGTTAGCTGACTGCTAGTCTATGTCATGAATACAAAATGACTGGCCATTTCAAAGGCACGTGCAAGCTTGAAAACAAAGGCACACGTGGCTAGTGACATCTTTCTCATGACGACAGTCATATCAGAAACCCAATGAGTCCAGTAATGCATCAAGGTCTAGGCATTGTGGGGGGCGTGGTCTGCAGCCGATAAAGCTGCATGCCTAGCGCGACGCTCTGGGGCCGAGAACGGGGCCCAGCCCGTTTAATTACTGAAAAAAGAGCCCTGCACTGACAACAAACCACAACCCCGACGTCGGAAAGTTGCTTGGTCAAAAAGGATCCGACACCGGCACAATCGGGCTGGTGATTAAAGAGAAACCGGCGAGTTGACCCTGCAACCGCAGGGAGCCAAGATGGAGCCGCGCCCGAGTGCTGGCCCTGTTGAAGCAGCGCGGTGGAGAAGAAAGGACGAACGCTCTGCAACCACGGAAATTATCTCCCTGCCCTCCAAAGTGACCCCCCCGGCAGCGGCGAGCCCGCTACTCACCCTGGGAGAGGCCGGTGAGTAGATAAGCGGGTGAGCGGCGCAAAGGTGCAGGCGAGAGAGGGTAGAACAACTCGTCCGTCTGTAACCGGGAAGACACAGCCGATTCCCCGGATGGTGGCTCCAATGCAGTGAGGAGCTGCGGACAGCTTGAGAGGCTCCCCCACAAAGCCGGTAACGGAGGAGGCGCAAAATGACTACACTCGAGCTCCTGAACAGGGCACTCCACATCAACGCACAATCCTCAGGAGAGGGTCACCCTGAGGAGCACTGGATCCCATGAGGAGGAGGTAAGAGCAATCTCACTACCCACTAACTGTCCAGCGGTGGACAGTTCTATAAAAGTCTCAAAGCACTTGAGATCCTGGCCCCTCCCCCACCCATCCTGGCAACCGAACACTAAAACGATGCCTGATCAAAACAGAGAAGGGGAAGAGGCTTGGACACCCCTCGTTGTCATAAAACCCCGCAAACCTGGTGAAAGTTGGTGGACTCTGGGGGCAACAGGAATACTCGCCAGGCGGAAACTTCAGAACAGAGTGCTCCTGAACCCATCAGACAAGATCATTATCCTACTTGAATATATAACTGATCCAAAAATGGGTAACCCCAAAAAGCGTGAGGAACAGAACCAAGATGACGCCATGACTACCAAACTGCCTGACCAATCCCCAAATCCAAATTCCCAAGATGGTTCCACGCAACAGGAGACAACACTGGACACGGGTCCTTCAAGCCATCAGAGAAACCCATGAAGCACTGGAACAAAAAATAGATAACCTAACTGTAGACCTCTCGCTACTACGGGACGACCACCGTAAGCTAACAGAGAGATAGTGGGAACGAACGAAAAGACTCTCGCTCTGGTGACATCAACGCAGAAATCCTCATCCACTGAACTTACGGAACTTTCAACCCAGATCAAAACCTTGGAAACCAGAGCAGAAGCCGCTGAAAACTGCGCCGCAGGAGTAACCTTAGATTGGTTGGGGTACCGGAGGGGGTGGAATCCTCAGCAATCAATATGGAATCCTTTCTGGAAAACTGGCTCAGAGAAATAGTGCCCCTCCAGAGCCTCTCAGCATTTTTTGCGATAGAAAGAGCCCACAGGGTGCTCGGCAGACCTCCTCCCCCGGAATGAGACCGCGACCAATAGTGGCGAAACTGTTACACTATAAAGACAGAGATTACATACTATCGCAATCCCGCTTACATGGTGAAATTACGTTAAATAACCAGAGAGTCATGATCTTCCCGGATTTTACTAAAGGAACTCAAGCACAAATGGCCTCCTTCAATGAACCTAAGCGATTCCTGCGCAAGAATGATATAAAGTACACAATGCTTTTCCCGGCCAAACTCAGAGTGGAATATAACAGCAAAACACATTTCTTTTTATCACCGCAACTAGTAGGAGACTGGCTGGAATCCCTGAATAAAACCAGCCTGACCCACCGCCCCAGATCCCCCCACACTCCTGGCAGGAAACGCAGCAGATCTACCAAACGTATCACAGAAACTGCACCCCCAAGACACCAAACTCTCCAGGAAATGCGGGACGCCGTGGACACTGCGGCGGCACTAAGCGGAGGAGTTTGCCCTCTATCGCAGACCTCTGGCAATATCTCAGACCCTGACTCGAGTTGCGGGAGCTCTTCCACATCGTCGCGGGACACCCTCACCAGCTTACCGAAAGTAACCTCGAGAACTGCAGAAGAAATTATTTGGCCTCTCACTGAACGAGCCGAATAGACTGTGAGTATGGATACAAACATATTCAACTTGCAATAGTTAATAGAGGAAGAAATCTTCAAACCGGCTGTTAAAGATACATTTTGAATAAAACTTTAGGGGCTTCAGATACAATTTTGCTGGGTCCCAGGAACGGCCCGGAGCGCAGGCTCTCAGTCTCTGGGGCACCACCCACCTATAAGACACTAAATAAGAAAAGTTACAATGGTTTGGACGGGGACAGTTCTGGTCACCGGTCCTGGGGAGTGGGAGTTGGGAGTTAGAACAGTTCATTTAGTAATTGGGGTAACCTGGGCACACGTCCTTAATGAAGTAGACAATTCTCGTCCTAGAGTCTCATCACTTAAACACAGATTCATACTCTACGACATGCATACCTATCCTAGCCACTACAAACTAAAAAAAAACAAAAAACTAGATAATGTCCACAAACTATAAAATAATAACCTGGAATATCAGAGGCTTAAATAATACGTCCAAGCAGTACAAAGTATATAACCATCTCAAACGTAGGGGGGTACACATGGCCCTACTGCAGGAAACCTACTTAGTAGAGCAAGAAGGTAATGCTCTTAAAAAGAGATGGAGAGGCCAAATATCTGCCACAAATTATTCAGCATTTGCAAGGGGGGTGCTATTGTGGATCCGCCCTGGAGTGCCCTTCCAAGTACTATACAAGACCATAGACAAGGAAGGGAGATATGTAGTGGTCACTGGAAGATTAGAGGGAAAGGAAGTGACCATCAGTGGTATATACGCGCCGAACCAAGATCAAGGGAAATTTCTTGACAAGTTATCCCATGCAAAAGGCCCACTCCTCACAGGCCCAACAATAATTGGTGGTGACTTTAATTGCATAGCCAACATCAATCTGGACAGGTCACATCCACCCCTATCACAAACCCAAACCCTAAAAACCGCCAAATCATTTACAGACTGGCAACAACATTGGCAACTAAAAGACTGTTGGAGGAAACTCAACCCACACAACAGGGATTACTCATATTACTCAACAGTACACGATCTACATGTTAGGCTTGACACCTTTTTAGTATTCCCTGAAATCCAAAACGATATGATAGCGGCCGAATACCTTAGCTGCACCATATCAGACCATAACCCCTTGATAATCTTGCTAACCTGGAGTAAGGAGAGACTAACGATCCCAACATGGCGCCTTAGAGCAGAAACACTCGAAGACGAAGCATTCAAACACCTTTTACGCACAACCATTGCCGACTTTTTTAAACAAAACACAGGGACAGCGTCCTCTAGGTCCCTCGAGTGGGAAACATTCAAAATAGTAACCAGAGGCATCTGCATCGGTGAGGATACTGGAGTTCGGAAGTCAATGAGAGCCGAGTTCAGGAGGCTTGAGGACTCCCTTAGGGACATCGAGCGTAGGCGCCCTACACATCCTGGCCTGGCCCCTCTACTGTACGAAACCAGAACCAAGATAGCTGAAGCGAATACCAGACTATCTCGTTTCGACTAGAAGCAGTACTTACTCAAACAACATGCAGAAGGGGACAAGGCCAAAATTACCACACCAGCAGCTCAGGGCGGCCGGGTGCAGAGTGCAAACAGGTGTCGGGATTCTGATAGGAATCAATAGGGAGAACCGGGGGTCTCTTCAACGATGCAGGCAGGCACAGGGGGGGCTCATCGGGGTAGCTGCCACCTCGGCTAGGCAGAGGGTCGCCTGGGGGTCGCTCCTGCACTGGAGTTCGGGTGCAGTGCTGGTTCCAGGCGTCGGGTTCCTTGTTACAGGTAGTCGCTGTAAGGGGGAGTCTCTGGATTTCATCTGCAGGCGTCGCTGTGGGGGCTCAGGGGGGTCCACTCTGGATACTCACGGGCTCGCAGTCACCGGGGAGTCCTCCCTGTAGTGTTACTTTTCCGCAGGTCGAGCCGGGGCGTCGGGTGCAGAGTGGAAAGCCTCACGCTTCCGGCAGGAAACGTGCGGTCTTTAAATGTTGCTTCTTTGTTGCAGAAAGTTGCAGTTTCTTGAACAGGGCCGCTGTTCTTGGGAGCTTCTTGGTCCTTTAGATGCAGGGTAGTCCTCTGAGGCTTCAGAGGTCGCTGGACCCTGTTGGATGCGTCGCTGTTGCAGTTTTCTTCGAAGTAGGGAGACAGGCCGGTGGGGCTGGGGCCAAATCAGTTGTCGTCTCCGTCTTCACTGCAGGGCTTCAGGTCAGCAGTCCTTCTTCTTCTTTAGGTTGCAGGAATCTCTCTTCCTCGGTTCTGGAAGCCCCTAAATACTGAATTTAGGGGTGTGTTTAGGTCTGGGAGGGCAGTAGCCAATGGCTACTGTCCTTGAGGGTGGCTGCACCCTCTTTGTGCCTCCTCCCTGTGGGAAGGGGGCACATCCCTAATCCTATTGGGAGAATCCTCCTTCTACAAGATGGAGGATTTCTAAAAGTAAGAGTCACCTCAGCTCAGGACACCTTAGGGGCTGTCCTGACTGGAGGGTGGCTCCTCCTTGTTTTTCTCACTATCTCCTCCAGCCTTGCCGACAAAAGTGGGGGCAGTGGCCGGAGGGGCGGGCATCTCCACTAGCTGGGATGCCCTGTGGCGCTGTAACAAAGGGTGTGAGCCTTTGAGGCTCACCGCCAGGTGTTACAGTTCCTGCAGGGGGAGGTGAGAAGCACCTCAACCCAGTACAGGCTTTGTCCACAGAGTGACAAAGGCACTCTCCCCATGTGGCCAGCAACATGTTTGGTGTGTGGCAGGCTGGCAAAAACTAGTCAGCCCACACTGGAAGTCGGGTATGTTTTCAGGGGGCATCTCTAAGATGCCCTCTGGGTGTATTTTACAATAAAGTGCACACTGCCATCAGTGTGCATTTATTGTGCTGAGAAGTTTGATACCAAACTTCCCAGTTTTCATTGTAGCCATTATGGTGCTATGGAGTTCGTGTTTGACAGACTCCCAGACCATATGCTCTTATGGCTACCCTGTACTTACAATGTCTAAGGTTTTGATAGACACTGTAGGGGCACAGTGCTCATGCACATATGCCCTCACCTGTGGTATAGTGCACCCTGCCTTAGGGCTGTAAGGCCTGCTAGAGGGGTGGCTTACCTATGCCACAGGCAGTGTGAGGTTGGCATGGCACCCTGAGGGGAGTGCCATGTCGACGTAGTCATTTTCTCCCCATCAGCACACACAAGCTGTGAAGAAGTGTGCATGTGCTGAGTGAGGGGTTCCTAGGGTGGCATAAGACATGCTGCAGCCCTTAGAGACCTTCCCTGGCATCAGGGCCCTTGGTACCAGGGGTACCAGTTGCAAGGGACTTACTTGAGTGCTAGGGTTGTGCCAATTGTGGAGACAAAGGTTCAGTTTAGGGAAAGAACACTGGTGCTGGGGCCTGGTAAGCAGGGTCCCAGCACACTTTAAAATCATAACTTAGCATCAGCAAAGGCAAAATGTCAGAAGGTAACCATGCCAAGGAGGCATTTCCTTACAGATACCCTTACTAAAATCCAATAGACCTCCTTCTGATGTTCGCTCTTACCGGCCATTATCCATGCTTAACTTAGACCACAAAATACTGAGTCGGGTATTGGCCAACAGACTCCTGTCTCACATGTCCTCACTGATCCACCAAGATCAGTTGGGTTTTATACCACAGTGTACCACGGCCCAAAATATTAGACACCTAGTATCAGTGCTCCACTCTATACCCCTAACACTGACACAAACGGTGCTTGTATCAGTCGACATCGAGAAAGCCTTTGACAGCCTGAGATGGGAATATCTAGAGCAGGTCATGCTACAATTAGGACTGGGAGAGGGATTTGTACGCTGGACAAAACTACTATACACCAACCCCACTGCAAGAGTGCGAACAGGCAGTACCATATCTGACCCTTTCCCAGTCTGTAGAGGTACCAGACAGGGCTGTCCATTATCTCCCCTTCTTTTTGCCTCAGCGGTGGAACCCCTAGCCCAAATGGCCAGATCTGGGAGGTTCTTTGGGGGTATCTCTATTAATAATTGGACACATCATATCGCCCTCTATGCAGATGACATGCTACTCTTCCTCAGGAACCTGGAAGTAGACCTACCGGGGGCAATGGATATGCTGGAGAACTACGGAGCAGCCTCCGGACTCCGAATTAATTGGAGGAAATCCTCAATTTTTCCATTGATTAAAGGCACCACTGAACCTACTGACACCAGAGGCCTGCCCTGGTCCCCGAACACATTTAAATATTTAGGAATTAACATATACCACGATATGGAAGACCTGCTGGAAGGGAAAATACATAGAGCACACAGAGGGGTCAGGGCTAGTATGCGCTTCTGGGAAACGCTACCCCTAACGGTCTCAGGAAGAATTGCCTTGCTAAAAATGATACTGTTGCCTGGACTGCTATACTACTTCTCCACTATCCCACTCCTAATCCCGAAAGCAGTGTTCAGAGGCATGGAATCCATGACCCCGAGCTTTATATGGGGATCGAGTAGGCACAAATTCGCACTACATACCCTCCAGAGACCCACCACAGAGGGAGGTTTGGCTGCCCCAGACCTAGAGATATACTACTGGGCAGGGCAATTACAATGGCTAGCAAAATTAATTAGCGAACCCCCAGTTACAAAGGAATTACAGATCCCCTTGACTTGCCCCACTGAAAAAATCCTGAGTATATTACTGAATCCCAAAAAACCTGAACAACAATTGCCAGTAGAGTGGGAATCAACGAGACACTGTTGGGAACAACACCTAAAACGCACCAGCACAAAGACTCCATACACACCAGAGGCCCCCTTAACCTGCTTGAAACATATTACAGGAGACCAAATACTGAAGGGCATTAATAAATTAGCGACGCATAACATTACAAAACTAGGAGATCTATATAGCAACGGGAAGCTTCGCACATATACAGAGTTACAAGATCAGTTTGCTCCCCCGTCTGGGTTGTTCCTCACCTATAGTGCAATTACCAGAATCATTCAAAAGACATGGGAAACGGGAACACTTGAGCCTCCAACCCATGGGGGCTGCAGTCTTCTCTGCTCCATAGGTGAACAGAAGGGGTTGATTTCAGGAATATATAAATCCTTACAGAATAGCGTGTACTTAAAATTAAATAAGCTTAAAACCAAATGGCAGACAGAATTAAGCACCACCATTGACGAAACACAGTGGGCTAGGATCACCTCCCACATCTACTCAGTATCTAGAAATGCAAGGTTTAAACTAAAACAATTTGTATATTTACCACAGAGCCTATTTAACCCCGTAAATGAAAACTAAAATATACAATGCTAACAACTCCGTTTGCCCCCGATGCGCTGAACCAGCAGCAGGACTTGTACACATGCTATGGAGTTGCCCTCAGCTCGGTTCATACTGGATAGAAATCTTCAGGAAAATCTCCTCTAGCACTGAGAGGACTCTATCTCCTTCCCCAATGGGGCCATTGTTGGGGGACTTCCCTCGCCCGTCAGCTCTTAAAACATCCAACAGGTTTATCGACCTAGCTCTGGTTTTAGCTAAAAGAGAAATAACCTCGCATTGGAAGGACACAATGAGCCCACAAGTGAATAGATGGCAAAATGCATTAGAGAAATGGGCGGAAATCCAGGGAACAGTACTTCTAAGGGAGGCTCTACAGGGTCAAAGGCCTAGAGACAATGCCACACAATGGGACTCAATACTGGAGACCCTGAGGACCCTGGACGCCCCTACACTAGAAGATGACACTACTACCTCGGACTCCGAAACCGAGCAGACCTCCACGCCTACAATTCATAATGTTGCATGTTTATGAGACATTGTTTATCTCAGGAGAATTGTCGAATTAATGAACATTATACGACTAGGCGTGTGCACAATGGGGAAAGGGGGTTCAGCAATTACTGTTGGGGACTTATTACAGTAATATCATCGTTTTTGTCATGTCTGAAAAACAATAAATGCAATAAAATATATATTAAATTTCATTGTGCCCATGAAATCAAGGCAAGGGACAGCTCCACTAAAAAAAACATAGTTACTGAAAATGCCGAGTCCATCTCAAGGGTGTTCTCAGTGAGGGGCAGCCTTCTGTTTGACACAATGATGATGGTGACAGTTATAAAGATGATGATTTAGTTGAACTCATGCTGAAGTTTGGCATTGATGGTGTGAACATCTCATTTCTAGTAGTAATTTGTATTAAAGTTATGAACCATGTTGAATTTTCCTTCTTCCCACTTCTGTCCTGGAGTTTGCACCACTATGACTCTGCAAAATGGGCCAACAACTACAGAACTTTCCACCCAGCTCTCAAGTTAACAAGGGTAAGCAAATGGGTAGCATGGGGAGCGAAAGGAGTGGATCTCTCTTGTCCCCAGGTACAGCTAGGGTGCACAGTTACCCATTTTCACTCAGCAACCATTCAGGCTGTGCAGAAGCTGTGGGTGGAGGGGGGCTTTCCCACTCTTACAGAGCGGACTCCACTGAGCTTCTTCACAAAACTGGCGGCTGTTCATAGGAAGATCTCCAAATAGTTGGTGTAGGCAAGTACCATCTTGCCTGGCATGTTACCCCCATATTTCACTGTATATATGTTGTTTTAGTTGTATGTGTCACTGGGACCCTGCCAGCCAGTGCCCCAGTGCTCATAAGTGTGCCCTGTATGTGTTACCTGTGTTATGACTAACTGTCTCACTGAGGCTCTGCTAACCAGAACCTCAGTGGTTATGCTCTCTCATTTCTTTCCAAATTGTCACTAACAGGCTAGTGACCAATTTCACCAATTTGCATTGGCATACTGGAACACCCTTATAATTCCCTAGTATATGGTACTTAGGTACCCAGGGTATTGGGGTTCCAGGAGAGCCCTATGGGCTGCAGTATTTCTTTTGCCACCCATAGGGAGCTCTGACAATTCTTACACAGGCCTGCCATGGCAGCCTGAGTGAAATAACGTCCACGTTATTTCACAGCCATTTACCACTGCACTTAAGTAACTTATAAGTCACCTATATGTCTAACCTTTACCTGGTAAAGGTTGGGTGCTAAGTTACTTAGTTTGTGGGCACCCTGGCACTAGCCAAGGTGCCCCCACATTGTTCAGGGCAAATTCCCCGGACTTTGTGAGTGCGGGGACAACATTACACGCGTGCACTATACATATGTCACGACATATGTATAGCGTCACAATGGTAACTCTGAACATGGCCATGTAACATGTCTAAGATCATGGAATTGTCACCCCAATGCCATTGTGGCATTGGGGAGACAATTCCATGATCCCCGAGTCTCTAGCTCAGACCCGGGTACTGCCAAACTACCGTTCCCGGGGTTTCACTGCAGCTGCTGCTGCTGCCAACCCCTCAGACAGGTTTCTGCCCTCCTGGGGTCCAGCCAGGCTTGGCCCAGGAAGGCAGAACAAAGGACTTCCTCAGAGAGAGGGTGTAACACCCTCTCCCTTTGGAAAAAGTTGTTAAGGCTGGGGAGGAGTAGCCTCCCCCAGCCTCTGGAAATGCTTTCATGGGCACAGATGGTGCCCATTTCTGCATATGCCAGTCTACACCGGTTCAGGGATCCCCCAGCCCTGCTCTGGCACGAAACTGGACAAAGGAAAGGGGAGTGACCACTCCCCTGACCTGCACCTCCCCTGGGAGTGTGCTCCAGACCTCTGCCATCTTGGAAACAGAGGTGCTGCTGGCACACTGGACTGCTCTGAGTGGCCAGTGCCAGCAGGTGACGTCAGAGACTCCTTCTGATAGGCTCCTCCAGGTGTTGCTAGCCTATCCTCTCTCCTAAGTAGCCAAACCTCCTTTTCTGGCTATTTAGGGTCTCTGCTTTGGGGAATTCTTGAGATAACGAATGCAAGAGCTCATCAGAGTTCCTCTGCATCTCTCTCTTCACCTTCTGCCAACCAATCGACCGCTGACTGCTCTGGAAGCCTGCAAAACTGCAACAAAGTAGCAAAGACAACTACTGCGACCTTGTAACGCTGATCGGACGCCTTCTCGACTGTTTTCCTGGTGGTGCATGCTGTGGGGGTAGTCTGCCTCCTCTCTGCACTAGAAGCTCCGAAGAAATCTCCCGTGGGTCGACGGAATCTTCCCCCTGCAACCGCAGGCACCAAAAGACTGCATCACCGGTCCTCTGGGTCTCTTCTCAGCAAGACGAGCGAGATCCCTTGAACTCAGCAACTCTGTCCAAGTGACTCCCACAGTCCAGTGACTCTTCAGTCCAAGTTTGGTGGAGGTAAGTCCTTGCCTCCCCACGCTAGACTGCTTTGCTGGGAACCGCGTGATTTGCAGCTGCTCCGGCTCCTGTGCACTCTTCCAGGATTTCCTTTGTGCACAGCCAAGCCTGGGTCGCCCACACTCTAACCTGCAGTGCACGACCTCCTGAGTTGTCCTCCGGCGTCGTGGGACCTTCTTTTGTGACTTCGGGTGAGCTCTGGTTCACTCCACTTTGTAGTGCCTGTTCCGGCACTTCTGCGGGCGCTGCTTGCTTCTGAGTGGGCTCTTTGTCTTGCTGGGCGCCTCCTCTGTCTCCTCACGCAATTGGCGACATCCTGGTCCCTCCTGGGCCACAGCAGCATCCAAAAACCCTAACCACGACCCTTGCAGCTAGCAAGGCTTGTTTGCGGTCTTTCTGCACGGAAACACCTCTGCAAGTCTCTTCACGACGTGGGACATCCATCCTTCAAAGGGGAAGTTTCTAGCCCTTGTCGTTCTTGCAGAATCCACAGCTTCTACCATCCGGTGGCAGCTTCTTTGCACCCACAGCTGCCATTTCCTGGGCATCTGCCCACTCCAGACTTGATCGTGACTCTTGGACTTGGTCCCCTTGTTCCACAGGTACTCTCGTCAGGAAATCCATTGTTGTTGCATTGCTGGTGTTGGTCTTCCTTGCAGAATTCCCCTATCACGACTTCTGTGCTCTTTGGGGAACTTAGGTGCACTTTGCACCCACTTTTCAGGGTCTTGGGGTGGGCTATTTTTCTAACCCTCACTGTTTCCTTACAGTCCCAGCGACCCTCTACAAGGTCACATAGGTTTGGGGTCCATTCGTGGTTTGCATTCCACTTCTAGAGTATATGGTTTGTGTTGCCCCTATACCTATGTGCTCCCATTGCATTCTATTGTGACTATACATTGTTTGCACTGTTTTCTATTGCTATTACTGCATATTTTGGTATTGTGTACACATATCTTGTGTATATTTGCTATCCTCATACTGAGGGTACTCACTGAGATACTTTGGCATACTGTCATAAAAATAAAGTACCTTTAGTTTTAGTATATCTGTGTATTGTGTTTTCTTATGATATTGTGCATATGACACCAGTTGTTTAGTAGGAGCTTTACATGCCTCCTAGTTCAGCCTAAGCTGCTCTGCTAAGCTACCTTTTCTATCAGCCTAAGCTGCTAGACAACCCTCTACACTAATAAGGGATACTTGGACCTGGTGCAAGGTGTAAGTACCCCTTGGTACTCACTACAAACCAGGCCAGCCTCCTACAGTTGGCTAAGGAAGGCTCCTGCTTTGGCACATTCTGGGTGCTTCAGCTGGCAGGGGTTGCAGACTCCACGGTGAATCCTCTTCCAGCCATGAGGCAGTTGAGGGCGCTAGGCAGATTGCTTGGTAATTGCACAGTGTCAGGCTTCTAGTACAGTGTCAAGCACAGTTACATCAATACTACACATCAAAACCAGTCAATTCCCCTTCACATAACTGCTGGCTCACAGTTTCCCAACTCCCTTCGGGTGCTCCTCATGATAGGAACACACTGGACCACTACTTTCTGGACAATCTCTCCTCCTACAGGGTCATACACACTCCTTCCATCTGTTCGCAGACAGGCAGGTTTCTAGGCAGATCTTCAGCTCCTCCTGCAGAAGGTAGTGGCTTTGAGTGATGTTACCTGTGGGAGACTGGCTGTCAGAAACCAGCTCTTCTCCACATTGACTGAAACCAAGTGGGGTGGTTTGGATCCCACCTTTTTATACATATTTTGCAGAACGGGGATGAGGCTACCATTCCTCAAACTTCAGAACAAGTTTGAGCTGGTTCTATTTTACATCTCTTTCTTTGGCTTCTCTACAGAAACAAAGTTTATGTGAAAATAAAGTTCTCAAAGCAGGTAGCATTGGGCATGTCTCCAAGCTGGAGCAACCATAACATGTTTACAATTAAGTGGAATTTTTCTGCACCTGGCTGTAATTAGTCTTCCTGAAGCAGTAAGCATGTAAAAAGTGCAGGCCTCACTTGGAAACTTCCTCAACTTAAACAACAGAAACTGCAGTCCCACTCTTCAATTCTATCATCTACTAAATGGCACAGCTCAGGAGGAACTAATTTGCAGCTCCTTGCTAACAACGTTATCATAGAGTTTACCAAGGTAGCCCTGTCCCCTTCTTGTAACATGAGTGTCTGGGTTTCCACCACTAAGCAACAGGAATAAAGGCACTACACTTCCACTGCCTGGGGAAGTTTTCCTCACATGTCATCTTGTGCTATGCTAAACCAGGGACATTTAAAATGGATCCAACTGGCTTCAGTAGACAAGCACCCCCACACACAGGCACTTGGAGGCTAACATTCAACACACACACAGGACATGAGCTGAAGGGGTTGACATAACATTGGAACTTTACACAAAAGGGCTCAGTGGGCCACACTCTCCTTGACACAGATAAAAGGTCTGTCACTGTGTATTAACAGAAATGGTATCCTACCACCATGGCATTACATGATTAACCAGAACAGGGACAGAAGTCCACTGTTCACAGTGCAGTCACTTTTGGCATGGCCATTGATGTCACAGGGTCTGGGACCTCACGTTGACAGGGCAGGCCTAGGCTTCTACACACATGTTAGATTAGCATGACAACAGAGGCAAAATATAAGTCAGGATACCAATGTCACATTCATTCATGCCTTCAGGTCAGGGGAACATCTTTGCATAACATGCAAGAGATATTCCCATTCCAACAGATGCCTCTCTCACATCTAAATATCTGGATCCGTACTTTGCAATTGAAGATGTCTAGTCATCAGATCTGCAAAACCATCTGGAAAGTCCACCTGCGTCCCGATTATTTATTCCAGCTTTGTGCTCCACTGTGAAATATTGGCCTTGCAATGAGACCATCTCAGCAACTCGGAATTATTACCACCCTTCATTGCCATTAACCACTTGAGTGGTTTGTGACCTGTCTGGACTACAAACTTAGACTAAACAGTTAAAACAGGAACTTCTTTAAAGCCCACACTATTGCAAAACATTTTTATGGATTGGGCCTCCTACTTCTATTTCCCATGAAGCAGTCTGTGGCTGTAAAAGGCCACTGAATGCTCTCTACCTTTGTCATGAAGTTGAGTCAGCACTGCTCCAACTCCTTTATCTAAGGTGCCAGTCTGAACAATAAAGGACTGACCATAGTTACCTGGTTACCTGCTTTCATTGTAGGTCCATTACATAGTGCTGACTTCAGGACAGCAAAGGCATTCTGTCACTGCATAGCCCAACTCATCTTCTTATGCTACTTCTTGGAAGTTAGAAATATCAGTTGTTGCAATGATAAATTATACATTGGTAGGTATTACATCATAGTAATCACACCATGTTTATAATTTTTTCACCTATGTTACTTTGCATTGGAGGTTGATAAGTAGTTTCTAACGATATATATGTATATACATATTTTTCACTGTAAAAAACAAAGGTTACAGGAACGTTATAGTTAGGAAATAACATTTAAAAAAACCTCAGAAATGCACTTAAAAAAACAAAGGTTCTGAATTTACTTGTACAAAACAATAGAAATTACGCCCTAAGTTAACTATAACTCGTGCCCCCGCCATGCACAGTTATCTAACCAATAACTGCACTGCAGATGTTACAGTGACATTATCAATGATGTTCTCAAAGAAGTCAAGAATGTTGTAATTTTTGGGTTAATTAGCAGTGCATGGCGAGGGCTTGAGTTATAGTTACCTTAGGGCACGAATTTCAGTTACTCGAAAGAACTCTAACTATAACTGCTCAACTTCTACGGTTTTGTACGAGTAAATTAAAAACCTCAGTTTTTTTAAGTGAATTTCTAAGGTTTTTTAAATTCTATTTCCTAACTATAACGCCCCTGTAAACTTTGTTTTTTTTAAATGAATTTCAACATTTTTTTTTAACATAAAGTAATTTTCATTACTATACATTAATCCAACCACCGCCTCGCACAGCCTTTGGGTGTGCACGGTGGCAGTTGGCGTCAGGGCCTGGCCTACAGCCAGGCCCTCCTGCCAACCCATATAACAATCCAACCCCACACTGAGCATGGCCTTCGGCCCAAGCAGGCTATCCCCTATAACCACCCAAAAAAACACGTGTTTTTAAGGTAAAGTAATTTTCAATAATATACGTTAATCCAACCACAGCCGCGCACTGCCTTTGGCTGTGCACAGCAGTAGTTGGCAGTCAGGCCTGTGGCCAACCCCTATAACAACCCAACCCCGACCTGCACATGGCCTTCGATCATGTGCAGCAGGAGTTGGCCGCAGGTCCTGGCCTTTGGCCCGACCCTGCAGCCAACCCCCAAAACCACGCACCATGCACAGTTGAACAGCCTGTTTCTCTTCATGTGAAAATAGGTGTGAGAGTGTGTCTCTGGGGGGGGGTGTTTATCTGAGTGTGAAAGTGGGTGTGTGAGAGTCTGAGTGGTTTATTAGTAGGTGCATGAAGGTCTGGCTGGGTCTATAAGTGGGTGGGTCAGTGTCTGAGTGGGTCTGTAAGTGGTTGCATCAGTGTCTGAGTGGGTCTGTAAGTGAGTGCATGTGCGTGTGAGTGCATGAAAGTGTGAGTGGACGTGTGAATGTCTGATTCGGTCTGTGAGTGGGTGCTTGAAGGTCTGAATGGGTCTGTGAGTGGGTGCATCAGTGTCTGAGTGGGTTTGTGTGTGTGTGGAAGGGTCTGAGTTAGTCTTTGACTTAGTGAGTGAGGGTCTAAGTGGGTCTGTGAGTGGGTGCATCAGTGTCTGAGTGGGTCTGTGAGTGAGTGCATCGGTGTCTGAGTGCGTCTGTGAGTGGGTACATGAGGGTCTGAATAAGTTTGTGAGTGGGTGCATGAGTGAGTAGGTCTGTGAGTGGGTGCGTGAGGTTCAGAATGGGTCAATGAGTGGGTGCCTCAGTGTCTGAGTGGTTCTGTGAGTGGGCATGTCAGTGTCTGAGATGGTCTGTGAGTGGGTGCATGAGGGTCTGAGTGTGTTTGTGAATGGGTGCATGAGTGTCCGAGTGGGTCTGTGAGTGGATGTGTTAGGGTCTGAGTGGGTCTGTGAGTGGGTGTGTCAGTGTCTGAGTGGGTCTGTGAGTGGGTGCGTCAGTGTCTGTGTAGGTCTGAGTGGGTGCATGAGGGTCTGAGCAGGTTTGTGAGTGGGTGCATGAGTGTCTGGGTATGAAAGTGGGTTTGGGAGTCTATGAGTGGGTCTGAACGGGTGCATAAGGGTCTGAGTGGGTGTATGAATGGGTACATGAGTCTCTGAGTGCATGTATGAGTGAATGAATTAGTGTATGAATAAGTGCGAATTGTTTTTTTTTTTTTGCTTATTCATGATTGTTTTTTACTATTCTTGATTAATCACGAATATTACGCATTGTAAAGAAAAATAATTTTAAACCCACAATTTGACCATCATACAGCCCATATCACACTCCTGGGGTCAGGGTACCTCCACCCTGACCCCCTTATGCTATTTTTCATTTTGTTTTTCAGCCCCAGGGGCCCTCTCCCATTACATAAAATGCACACACAACTTTCTGTTTCGGTTATGGCCAGCCAATTCAAGCACCTCAATTTGCAAATATATTTATAATATATTTGCGAACCCAGATATTCAAATTTGGATTTTCTTTAATTTCTCATAAACTACTTATCAGATTGACACCAAATAAGCGAAAGCATAATCTGCATAGCGAAAGCTAGCTTTCTGCCAAATTTGGTGTAATTCCACCAAGTGGTTTGGGCTGTAGTCGTGTCTAAATGTCCTATGGAAATTAACAATGGAAATACAATTTTTTTACACCTCCTCCCCTTTTTCTCAGGCCCTGCTTGCTGGATCACCCCCAAACTTTCAGTGTGCAACAAGAATCGACGGGGCACTTTTCTTTAAAAAAAAATTGTGAAGATTCAGTAAACGGTGCCAAAGATATAGGTAAGTAAAAAAAAAAAAAATAGTATACTAGCCTTATAAAACTAAATTATTTTTCATGTGTCAGAAATTTTAGACACTTTGAAAGGTGAAGGCAAATCTAGGACTTAAAGAACTAAATGATCATATATATGGGCCAAAATACATGACGCCATCGAAAGAAAAGACCATATATCAAAAATCCCTAGCACAGTTTAAAAACATATCCTGATTATTTATAAATATTTATAGCACTTGACACTTTATCATTGTTTTTAAATTATGAATTGGATAACGATCATGATTCTATTTATTTTGTAATTTGAATAATGATGGATGTCACTTTAATATTCAGTTTTAGGATTATAACTATTCTAGTGTTATGACTGTATTTATTAATAATTTATAATATTTGAAAGTATTTAAAGATATTCATACAAAAACAAATGTTGAACAATATTTTCCATAAATAGTTGGAGAATTATTTATAAATGGTTGATTAACAATAATTGATGACATTAGTCTAAAATATGTAATAATACATGTCTTTAAATGTGTCAATCATGACATTGCATTGAGATAATGATGTTATATCCTCATGCAGGGACTTTTTTTGTATTTTTGTATATTGGGCAATAACATCAATTAGATTGACAATTGATATTCTACAACTTACTGTATTGTTGACATTTACTATGAAGTGATGGAGCATGTGCGGGACACATGATGGATTAGTGTCCAGATTAACGAAAACATTATGGGCCTGATTCTAACTTTGGAGGACGGTGTTAAACCGTCCCAAAAGTGGCGGATATACCACCTACCGTATTACGAGTCCATTATATCCTATGGAACTCGTAATACGGTAGGTGGTATATCTGCCACTTTTGGGACGGTTTAACACCGTCCTCCAAAGTTAGAATCAGGCCCTATATGTGAATACTGCTAAGGCAATATGTTGTCATCAATATGTAGGTCTACCTGAGTTTTTTGCATGTTTAAAGATGGCCGCACCATTAGTTTATACCAGTAGGAAATGGAAACAAATGATGGTTTTTAACTTACATATATGATGCCAGTTTTTTGGCTAAGTTTGTCCAGCAGAAGGCGTTTGCCGAAACGCGTTGACATTCTGTGCAGGAAACTGTGATACTATTATATGGAATAAAATTGATGAAATTCAACTCTGAACTTTGAATTTTACTTCGCCCTCACGATTTAGACACAATCAAGGATCAAGGGATTAGGTCAGCCCTCGGGTGGATATTGTTCCATCTGTTGAGGAATATATATATATATATATATATATATATATATATATACACCTCCAAAGTTCTGTTAAGGAAGCCCCTCCTACCCTGACAGGGCAGCCCTAGTGTGTGGGCAACAGACACTTGCTACCAATCCAAGTCACTCTCCTTCAAACACGCCTGATTTCAAAGGGCTTTGACCACAAGCACTTTATGACATCTCAATACACTGCAATTTGCCACGTTTCGGCTACTTCCAAGCCTTAATCATGGATGGGCATATCATCCACACCCTCAGTTTTTAAACACGACCACTCCTGGAAAAATACTTTTCTCCATTAGCCCAGTCTGTTTTCACCAATCGTCTCAAATTAGGCAACAGCACAATGTATATGCTGTGATAATATTCTTGGTAAGCTGCGCAATAGTGTTAGATATATTCAAAGTTTACCACAATCAGTTGGTTTCAAAATCACTAGGCACTTAAAATGTGCTTCAGACACCACCTTGGAAGCGGTCGTCCTGCCTTGATTCGATACAAGAGGCACCTGTGATCAAGGTCTAAGATGACAGAAACCAGTTAGGACTGCAGACACTAAGGAGAAAATAAAAGGCAATAATGCTAAATCGCGAGTGCGGCTGTTTCTTCTTTATAGAGAGAAGTTGTGATTGGTATAAGTGGCACGTCCTGCCACACAGCACACACCCCCAGAAAGAGCTCCTAACAGCCCACCATGGGACCTGTTTGGACTTATATGAAAATAATAATCAGCTGAGGCTGCTGCCACAGTTTGCAGTGGTAGGGGTCCGTGCAGCCTTACAAAATGGACAATAAACGTAGTGCTATATGCAACAAAATGAACAATCATTTGCAATGCAATGGATCTCGCGTCTGCTCGAGTTAGAGCTATTAGCGTTGTAAATTCCTAACTGGACTTTTCTTGCCCTATAAATTGAAAATGAAGAGGAAACAGTTGACATAAGCAAGTCAATTCAAAGCGCCACAGCCACTATGAGTGTAAGCGCTAGAGTTATTGGCTCTCTGCGTGAATGTGCAGAAAGGATCGCAGCTGGGATGAAAGACAAACCGGAGGAGGAACTATTCCACGCTGTAACAGGAGGAACCCTGACGTATAAATGTTCACCTCGTACTCTGCACACAAAGGAGGGACGTTTCACAAAATATATCAATAGAAATGAGGCATTTAAGACAAGCACAACAAAGAATGAATACCAAGAGTGGGCGTGGTTAAAAGTCCACAGAGAGCTTACATAAGGCCAGAGCGCTTGTGCGATCAACACTAAAAAGGGTGATTTTGGATGTGCCTTGCATGCCTTCATACACTGACCAACATACCAGTGGTGCTGTTATTCTTGGCATGATAGTGAGGTATGGGTCATACAGGCAGAAACCATCCGCAGGTGGAAAAGAGCATGTGAGTACTCATGACTAATAGGCCAAAACTGTTGCCAGGAGACACCATTTATAAATGTGTTTTTTATATCATTTAATGCTACAGCATTCTCAAGTAGGCTACAGTCGAATGTTCACGTCAGTCTTTTATAATGGTGTTGGAAACCGAAGCCCGATGTTTGTCCATCTCTGAACCCAAAGCAAGTCTAAATTTTCCTTTGATGGGAGAAAAAAGGAACCAAAATGTGAATGAATTAAAGATGCCAGGTTAAAAAAGGCAACGTTACAAGTTATTTTCTACACTGGATATTTCTCAAACGCAGACATTACTTGCAGGAATACCGAGCTGTACAATATCCAGGTCCATTAACTTCAACTTGTAATGGAACACCTTCTCTTGATCTATAAAAACAACCACAATTAAAAACTGCCATTGTACATTTAATAAACATTCAGTATATTCCGTACTTTTAGTGCAGAATTGCCACAGAAGTCATGCCCTCTATAGTGGCTAAATGATCAATCGACAGGATCAACCTACTTCTGACTTGCACTTAGGACTGCAACACTGAAGACCAGGAATCGAAACACGTTGCCTTGGCATCAAGTTCGGTCAGAAGCACTACACTTGGGGGGTCATTACAACATTGGCGGTAAAAGTCGCTTACCGCCGTGCAGAAGACCGCCAATAGACCGCCACAGCTATTATGACACACATCTCGGAATCCGCCGAAATTCAGACACCCACACAACACCGCCACATCAAAGGTCAGCGATAAACATGCAGAAACAAATCCTCCACCTCCACGCCAACAGAAACACGCCCATGCTATTACGACCCACGAATCCACGCGGCGGTCTTTCAACACGGTATTCCATTGGCGGTACACACCGCCGCGCTCAAAATACACACACATCTCCAAAACACCGCCACATTGGACAATTCGAATTACACACACCTGATACACATACACACACCACTCCCACACATCCAACACAATATAAAATACACACCCACATCACCCACAAACCCCTACGACCACAAATACTGAAAGAAGGCCAGAGAGACAGCACAGCAATTGACAACCCCATCACACAAAGGCACACAACACCATCACCCACACAACATCCACGCACAAAACACCACACACCACTACACTCACCACACTCATCACCACATAGACCACCCCACACCTCACCCACACCACCCCATGGCACGCCAAAGACACCCCCACTTCTCCGAGGAGGAGCTCAGGGTCATGGTGGAGGAAATCGTCCGGGTAGAGCCACAGCTATTCGGATCACAGGTACAGCACACATCAATAGCCAGGAAGATGGAGTTATGGCGCAGAAAAGTGGACAGGGTGAACGCTGTGGGACAGCACCCAAGAAATAGGGAGGACATCAGGAAGAGGTGGAACGACCTACGGGGGAAGGTGCGTTCCACGGTCTCCAGGCACAACATCGCGGTGCAGCGGACTGGCGGCGGACCCCCACCTCCTCCCACACAACTAACAACATGGGAGGAGCAAGTCTTGACCATCTTGCATACTGAGGGCCTCGGAGGAGTCGGTGGAGGATGGGACACTGGTAAGTCAAATCTTAACTATCATATCCCCCACCCTACCTGCATGCTATCACACCCCCCCCACCCTCACCCCCTCCCCTATCACTCCAAATCCTCACTAATCTACCCATAACACAAACCACCCATCCCAACACCAAGCCCTGCATGACACAACTAAGCATGGTCACCCCTCACCAAAGCATGCCCACTGCACATACCCAGAACACCCCCCCAACCATCATCACACAAGCCCCCACACAGGAATGCTCGCACTGGGGTTCACGCACACCCACCCATTGCACACCATTACACACACATATGCAATAATCATGCTCTTATGCCCCTGCATGAACCCGAAGGACCGTCACCACACCAGAGGGTCCAGACAACACCACTCCACCCCCAGAAGAGGCCCACAGTGACAACAGCAGCTCTGCCCTACTGGATCTTGATGACCAGCCCGGACCATCGTGGGCCTCAGGACAGTCGGTTCCCCTTGCACAGGCACAGCCCAGCACCGACCTTCCACCTTCTGGTAACACCAGCACAGCACCAACCCAGCGGGCCCAAACCTCCCTACCCAGGACAGGTCAATCAGCGGTGTGTCCACCACTACAGGGCACCCAGGGTAACCCACCACCCCAACAACAACAGGGACCTGGGGGCAGTGGTAGTGGGCATACGGTCCAGGGGACGGAGGCCCAGGAACATGGGGTAACTGGGAGGGCTGCTGTGCAACAGAGGTAGGACAGGCCAAGGGAACCAACTCTCCACCAGGCCCTCTCCTCCATCATGGGAGAATACCACCGCTCCCAGGAGACGATAACGACGGTCCTGGACAAGTTGCAGGAGACCCTGTGCCTGCAGGAGGAGCAGTATTTGGGGTTCAGGGAGGAGCTCAGGACCATCGGCTCCGCCCTGGGCACCATCGTAGGGGTGCTGAAGGACATACAGCAGACCTTGAGGGACACCGTGGCACTCCAAGGGGCCCCTGACACTAGCCACGACGATGAACTGCCCACCACCTCCGCCGGCGCTAGTGGACAGGACGCCCCGCCACAGGACCACCACACCAGCACCCCACCCCCTGCAGACGGACAACCACCACGCAAGCGGTCCCTGAGATCCAGGAACAGGACAGAGCAAGATGGCAAGACCCCCGCCAGGAAATAAGACCACCCTGATTGTCCTCCCACTGTCCCACTTTGTTACCATCTCCATATTCGAATTGCCCCAGCTCCACTTCCTATGCCCAGATGGGCAGTGCACCTGTGAGACTAATAGACTGGACTCTGCCATGGACATTCCTCCACCATCCCCCATCACCATTTTCCAACCCCCCTTCTTTTTTTGAGCACCTAAATAAACACCCTTGAAACACAAAACAATCTGGAGTCAGTCTATGATTTTGTACTTTGTATTATCAATGACAGTGTCATAATGGCTGTACCATTGTAAGGCTAACATACCTATGTCACACATCACAAGCCCTTGAAGAATGCAAGCAGTTGACACGTAGGTCACCACACCTGTGAAACCGTAATGGAAGGGTACAACTCAGTTAACAAATAGTGATTGAAATCGACAAACAGGATAGAGGTAGACGTGTGAAAGTTAATGTAATGTTAAACCAGAAAATGTTCTCACCTGTGTGTCACTGGAAATATTGCTGTATGACTGACTCCCTGTTGTCGTTTTCTTCTTCCTCAGCTTCATCCTCATCACTGTCCACAGGCTCCACAGACTCCACAGCTGCTACAACACAGTCATCTGGATCATCCTCCTGCAGAAAAGGCACCTGGCGTCGCAAAGCCAAATTATGGAGCATGGAGCAGGCGATGATCATGTCGCACACCTTCTTCGGTGAGTAGAATAGGGATCCAACGGTCATATGGAGGCACCTGAACCTGGCCTTCAGGAGGCCGAAGGTGCGTTCGATCACCCTCCTAGTCCGCCCATGGGCATCATTGTACTATTCCTCTGCCCTGGTCCTGGGATTCCTCACTGGGGTCAATAGCCAGGAAAGGTTGGGGTAACCAGAGTCCCCCAACAGCCATACACGGTGCCTCTGGAGTTGGCCCATCATATCAGGGATGCTGCTATTCTGCAGGATGTAGGCGTCATGCACTGAGCCAGGGAACATAGCATTTACCTGCGAGATGTACTGGTCTGCCAAACAGACCATCTGGACATTCATGGAATGATAACTCTTCCTGTTCCTGTACACCTGTTCACTCCTGTGGGGGGGGACCAGAGCTACATGGGTCCCATCAGTTGGACCTATGACGTTGGAGATATGTCCAAGGGCATAGAAGTCACCTTTCACTGTAGGCAAATCCTCCACCTGAGGGAAAATGATGTATCTCCTTACGTGTTTCAGCAGGGCAGACAACACTCTGGACAAGACGTTGGAAAACACAGGCTGGGACATCCCTGATGCCATGGCCACTGTTGTCTGAAAAGACCCACTTGCAAGGAAATGGAGCACTGACAGCACCTGCACGTCAGGGGGGATTCCAGTCGGATGGCGGATTGGTGACATCAGGTCTGGCTCCAACTGGGTACATAGTTCCTGGATTGTGGCACGGTCAAACCGGTAGGTGACGATGACATGTCGCTCTTCCATTGTCAACAGGTCCACCAGCGGTCGGTACACCGGAGGATTCCGCCATCTTCTCATGTGTCCCAGCTGACGGTGCCTACGAAGGACAACAGCAAAGAACCAGTCACTATTCCTCCAGGTATGTACCCACAGTTACACACAAGACTATACCAGACACAAAACCCTTCCTGTAAGAGAGTTGGGTATAGGCGTAGCTATGTGAGACGCAGTACTAAATGATGCCATGTGAGCCCCAGAAAAGGGGGCTGCCTCACCTCTAAACAGGGACAATGGGATTGTGGGGTAACTGCGCTGGCGTTGCACACCGTCGCCGTAGGCGGTCGTAGACCCCGGTGCAATGCTGCATTGGTTAACATGGGGCCCTATGGGTCCCAGGAGCCAATGAACAGGTGCGCCGGCGGTGATGATGCGCACCGCCACGGACGTCACCGCCGCGGACGTCACCGCCATTTTCTATCTGTTCAATCACTAGATACCTGACCTTCGACAGGAGAGGACCTACACTCCTAGTGCTGCTGTGACCTCGGTCTGGACGCGACGATGGCTGCTGCGTCTGGGGAAAGGGCCCCTGCCTTCACTGCACAGGAGTTGGAGAAACTTGTGGATGGGGTCCTCCCCCAGTACACACTACTCTACGGTCCTCCAGAAGAGGGACATTTGGCGTGCCATCACCAAAGAGGTCCGGACCCTGGGGGCCCACCAGAGACGGGGCACCCACTGCCAGAAGAGATGGTAGGACATTCGCCGCTGCAGCAAGAAGACGGTAGAGGCTCAGCTGGGGATGGCCTCCCAACGTGGGAGGGGTGCCCGTCACACCATGACCCCCCTGATGTTCCGGATCCTGGCGGTGGCCTACCTGGAGTTGGATGGGCACTTGAGGACATCACAGCAGACACAAGGGGGTGAGAACAACCTCATTCTGCGGACTTTGCTTGCAGTGGAGGGGTCTGGGTGGGGGAGGTGGGCTGTTGGTGTCCCTAGGCCAGGGCGAGTTAGGTAGGCAAGGCCCCTCCGTAATGTAGGCCATATGGCACTCAACCCCACCTCAGCAGAGTGCCAAGTCGAGGTATAGTTGCCCCTGTGGCATCCATGTGCGCAGATGTCCACCATTGCCATGTAGGCCATAACCCAGAAATTGCGTCAGCAGAGTGCAGGAGCACGGCGTAATGCAGGGGGCTGCTGCGTCTGTCTTGTCCGCCAACGGTAGCGGAATGCCATGCACTAAAACTCTCTTTCTTCTGTCTCCCCTCCTTTTCCTGCTCTCCCTGTCCTTTTGTACATCAGCATCAACAGGCGGAGGTACAGTGGCACCGGAGCACAAGGGAGCTGCATCCCACATGGCCATGGAGGGCCACACCACAGACTCTGAATGTACCAGTGGGACGGAGGGCGAGGGGAGCTTCACGTCAGCCACCGGATCACCAACCAGTGACACGGACTCGTCCGCCGATGGGAGCTCCCCTGTGGTGGCGGCACCATCTGTGCCCCCCACTTCAACAGGTACAGCCGCCACCTCCCCTACCAGCACCGCCCTCCCAGCACCCCCTCAGCGTTCGCCCCGTGCCCGCTCACCCAGGAGGGTGGGCATCACCTTCGCCCCAGGCACCTCAGGCCCTGCCGCGGTCACCCCTGCTGCCCTCAGTGAGGAGGCCATTGACCTCCTCTGGTCACTCACTGTTGGGCAGTCTACCATTGTGAATGCCATCCAGGGTGTAGAACGAGAGTTGCAACACGGTAATGCATTCCTGGAGGGCATTCATTCTGGTCAGGCTGTCCTTCAGCGAACCCTGCAATCTCTGGCCTCTGCACTGATGGCAGCCATTGTCCCTGTGTCTAGCCTCCCCCCTCCAACTTCCTCCACCCAGACCCAATCCCCTGTACCCCAGCCCATCCCAAGCACACCTACAGACCAGCATGCACACAAGTCAACACCCAAAAGTAGCTCAAGCAAACATAGGCACCACACATCCCACAGGCACTCACACAAGCATCACACCCATACAGACACAGCAACATCCACTGTCTCCACTGTGTCCCCCTCCTCCTCTTCTCCCTCCTCCCTCCCAGTCTCGTCTACACACACACCTGCATGCACCACATCTACAGGCACTAGGACTTTCACCAGGACACCCAGCACCCCAAGCCGCTCACCTGCACTCACCACCTCCACTGCCATTTACACGTCCCCTGTGCCCTCTCCCAGTGTGTCTGTGACACCCCTTCCAAAGTACACAAACGCCGGCAATCACTCACCCAACATCCATCCACCTCACAACAGCCTCCAGTACCTGCACCTGCACCCAAAACAGCTAAAGTGACACCTCCGACAACCACCTCCTCTTCCTTCACTCCCAGACCCCCTCCAGCTACCCATACCAGTGTTCGCCTCAGCCAAAAAGCTTCCAATACCAGTGGTGCCTGTTCAAGGTTTGTGGAATGCACCGGCCACCAGGGCAGGCAGTAGGACCCAGAGCCAAGGCACTGGCAGCCCACCCCCTGTAAAGGCTCTAAAATTAGAGAGTGGACTACGGGACCGTGTTAAGACTCCTGGTGGGACAACAAGTGACATGGGTTCGAAGGGGATTGGTGAGTCAGCTGTGACTCCAACAAAGGTGGGGAAGGTCCAGAGGAAGTCTGCCCAGCCTGTTGTGAGTGTCACGGCGGAGAAGTGCGCCATCATTTCCGGCGGTCCAGACACAACTGCCAGCACCGTCGTCACTGGTCCAGAGACCACCGCTGGAGTCACAGCCCAGGAGGGCACAAGTATCGTCACTGGTCAGGAGACCACCGCCGGAGTCACAGCCCAGGAGGGCACAAGTATCGTCACTGGTCCAGAGACCACCGCCGGAGTCACAGCCCAGGAGGGCACAAGTATCGTCACTGGTCCGGAGACCACCGCCGGAGTCACAGCCCAGGAGGGCCCAAGTATTGTCACTGGTCCGGAGACCACCGCCGGAGTCACAGCCTAGGAGGGCACAAGTATCGTCACTGGTCCGGAGACCACCGCCGGAGTCACAGCCCAGGAGGGCACAAGTATCGTCACTGGTCAGGAGACCGCCGCCGGAGTCACAGCCCAGGAGGGCACAAGTATCGACACTGGTCCCGAGACCACCGCCGGAGTCACAGCCCAGGAGGGCACAAGTATCGTCACTGGTCAGGAGACCACCGCCGGAGTCACAGCCCAGGAGGGCACAAGTATCGTCACTGGTCCAGAGACCACCGCCGGAGTCACAGCCTAGGAGGGCCCCGGCTGCCACAGCCCCACTGGGCAATGATGGAACGTCATGCCACACACCAATGCCCAGTGTAGAGAACGTCATGCCACACACCAATGTCCGTATCAGAACCGCCATGTCAAAGCACCGCTGAACAGGGCAAAGACCGCCATGGCAAAGCACCGCTGAACAGGGCAAAGACTGCCATGTCAAAGCACCGCTGAACAGTCCAGAACCGCCATGACAAAGCACCGCTGAACAGGGCAAAGACCGCCATGTCAAAGCACCACTGTACAGGGCCAAGACCGCCATGTCAAAGCACCGCTGAACAGTCCAGAACCGCCATGGCAAAGCATCGCTGAACAGGGCCAAGACTGCCATGGCAAAGCACCGCTGAACAGGGCAAAGACTGCCATGTCAAAGCACCGCTGAACAGGGCCAAGACCGTCATGGTGAAGACCGCTGCACAGGGCAAGCACCGTGTAGGAATGAAAAGGCCGCCACATCAGGCATCCTTATCCCATGTGCAGCTGGGACAGTTACAGGACATGAACTTTCACGGGGAGACTCATCCAGTCTGGGCACCAGTCCCACCGAGTACCAGTAGAGAACTGCATCTACTTGAGAGACTGTGGCTTTGCACTCCCCAGGATGGCACAGTGGGCAACCCACCCACTGTAGAGACTTGTGAGACTGTGGCTTTGCACTCCCCAGGATGGCACAGTGGGCAACCCACCCACTGTAGAGGCTTGTGAGACTGTGGCTTTGCACTCCCCAGGATGGCACAGTGGGCAACCCACCCACTGTAGAGACTTGAGAGACTGTGGCTTTGCACTCCCCAGGATGGCACAGTGGGCAACCCACCCACTGTAGAGACTTGTGAGACTGTGGCTTTGCACTTCCCAGGATACATCAATGGGCATGGAGCCCTGTCGTGGATCTGGGTTCGCATTCATGTGGCTGAGGTGCCCCCCCTTCCCTTCCCCCTGGGGTGCCTGTAGTATTTCGATCTGATGCCCCGGCAGTGTTCTCTCCGATTGTGGTCAGGCATAGTTTGTGGGCCTCTCCCATGCATTTTTGGACTGTTGGTGCACGGACATTGTTGTGTACATATCTGCACTACTTCTCGTATTGTATATATAATTATGACTGATTTTCAATTATATCTCTGTATATTTTTGTATGATATGTATATTGGCACATTACAATGTTTGACCGAATTTCGCATTGTCTATTCATTCTTCCGGGGGGATTGTGGGTTGTTACTGTGATTTTTGTGAATGCATTGGTGTGTATGTTGTAATATGCGAGGGTGGGGGTGTTTGGTGGGTGCCCCCCTAACTTTTGCCTCCCCTGTGTCGTAGGTGCAGTACTCACCGGTGTCTTCGGCACCTACGTAGCTGTTGGTCGTAGAGGAGCAGAAACACAAGGGCAGGGAGTATTTGTAATTCCGGCTCCAGGGAGTCCTCGTTCCTCGTGGGATGTGTTCAGGTGAGCGTTTTCCAATTGCAAAAGCTGTTTCCGCCGTGTTTTTATCCACTGTGAATCCGCCCCGGAAAAGGTGGCGGATTGGCGGGTTGTAATACTGTGGGTGGTACATTGTCTCCCGCCTGTCTGTTGGTGGTAACCGCCGCGCTGCTTGTCTGTACCGCCGTGGCGGGCGGTGTGTTAAAGTGGCTGTCTTTGTTGGCGGTTTCCGCCAGGGTCATAATTCCCTTTTTTTGTCTGCCGGCCTGTTTGCGGTATTACCGCAGCTTTAACACCGTCCGCCAGGGTTGTAATGACCACCATAATCTTGCTTTTAGCGTATCTTGTACTGGGGAAAGTGTGCACATATTGATGTTAGAAGCAACATATGTTTACATAGCATACAGGTCTATGCCTAGCCGGATGATGGCAAACGATGAATTAGTATAGTGATACTCACTTGCAGCCTTGAAAACTAGTGTCATGGTGTCTGCATTGTCCTCTGCCCTATGGGTTATGACATCACACCAGCTGCACACTTCAATATTTTTGACATACTAAAAAAGACAAAATAAAGAAAGAAAAGAAAGTAGGTGGTTTAATGCATTTCATGTTTGTAAAAACGGTGGCTGAGCGCTGACACTCTACATAATGAATATGATAATGTGTTGTAGTAGTATTGTTAGGCTTGACAGCCTTAGGGTGGTCACCCCCAACTTTTTGCCACTGTGCTGGTTTTAGTACTCTGCACACTTTACCACTGCTAACCAGTGCTGAAGTGCATATGCTTTCTCCCTTAAATCATGGTAACATTGGTTCATACCCAATTGGCATATTTGATCTGATGGTAAGTCTCTAGTAAAGTGCACTACATGTGCCCAGGGCCTGTAGATTGAATGCTACTAGTGGGCCTGAAGCACTAGTTGTGCCACCCACATAAGTAGCCCCTGAACCATGTCTCAGGTCTGCCATTGCAAGGCCTGTGTGTGCAGTTTCACTACCACTTTGACTTGGCATTTAAAAGTACTTGCCAAGTCTTAAACTCCCCTATTTAATCATATACGTCAGCCCTAAGGTATGGCCCTAGCAAACCCAGAGGGTAGGGTGCTGTGTGGGTAAAAGGCAGGACATATATCTGTGTGTTTTATATGTCCTGGTAGTGGAAAACTCCTAAATTCATTTCCCACTGCTTGAGGCCTGCTCCTTTCATAGGCTAACATTTAGGCTACCCTCATAAACTTTTTCAGTGGTAGATTCTGATTAGAAAGGTCATATTTAGTATGGCCAGAATGGTAGTACAACATCCTGCTGACTGCTGATGTTGGATTCTACATTACTAATTTTAGAAATGCCACTTTTAGAAAGTGAGCATTTCTCTGTACTTAAATCTTTCTGCGCTTAACAATCAACATCTGCGCTGGGCTGGTTGACAGCTCCCTTGTGCATTTCACCCAGACAACCACAAACACAGGATGCTCAATCACATATGCACACATCTGCATACTGAATAGGTCTTCCTGGGCTGGAAGGTTGGAGGGCCTGACACTTACATTTCAAAGGACGGTGGCCTGCCCTCACACAATGGACTGCCAAACCCTCTCCTGGGACCCTGGCAGACAGGAACGTACTGAAAGGGGACCTTGTGCACTTCTAAGCCACTCTTTGAAGTCTCCCCTACTTCAAAGGCACATTTGGGTATATAAACTGGGTCCCTGACCCTACCAACTTAGACACTTCCTGGTAAAGAAACTCTGAACCAGAACCTTCAACCTGCCAAGAGAAGCTGCCTGGCTGCCCGAAGGACTCACCTAGACTGCTTTTCTGTAAAGGACAGCTGTCTTCCTGTTTCCCTGCTGCCTTGCTGGCCTCTGGTTCTGCTGAGAAGTGCTCTCAAAGGGCTTGGATTGAGCTTGTCTCCTGTTTTCTGAAGTCTCAGGGCCAAAAAGACTTAATCCCTGCAAAGAACTCCTTGTGCAGTGACAAATCGACGCACAGCCTGCTGGAAACAACGCACAGCCTGCTTAGCAGGGAAAGAATCCCCTGCATCGCTGAACCGGAACGACGCAGCGGCTTGCCGAGTGGAGATCAATGTAGCGCCAACATTGCGACCTAAACTTTGACACACAGCCCACTGGATCAACGCATCGCAGAGCCGGAATGACACAGACGGACTTCCTGTGAGAGGAATCAACGTCGCGCCTGCAGTGCAGCAAAAATTCTGACGCATCACCCACCAGATCGACGCAGCACCTGTGACTTCATCCTGCACTCCCAGAATTTTTACGCATTGTCCATGGGCGTCTAAAGACCTCACATCGCAACGAGGATTCAAGCCTGCACGCCGGAATTCGACTCAAAGCCTTAGCCGCATGGAAAAGAAGTGACGCATCGTCTGTGTGCACCCAGAAATCTGACGCACACATACCTTTTTCAACGCATCTCCTCCTCTGCGGTCTTCATGCGTGTAATTTTGACGCAAACCAGGTACTTTGTACTTGCATGAGACAATTGTTGTTTTGATGCCAAGTTATGTGGTGGGAGATGACATTGGTAAGTGGTTGGCTGCTTATGAAGTTGCACTAAGGGCTCATGGGGTTCCTGAAGAGCAATGGGGGGGAAGGCTTGTGGGGATATGTACCAGTTGTTGGGAGGGACACACTTCTCCCATTAGATCCAAAGAATCAGAACACATACTCACCAATGAAAACTGCTTTGCTTGCCAAGTTTCGGCTGACCCCTGAGAAGTACTGTCAGAGGTTCAGGGACAGCACCAAGCTCTCCACACAAACTTGGGTAGATGTTTTTCATTTGTCCAGTAAGGCACTGAATGGATGGGTGAGGGGCAGTACAGTAGATGACTATGTGGGGGTTCTATAATTTGATCCTGAGGGAGCATATGCTCAGTGTTTGCTTTACAGAATTACGCCAGCACCTAGTTGATAGTAAGCTGACTGACTGTTGGAAGCTTGCTGAGGAGGTGGACCTCTGGGTTAGCACCAGAGTGTCCAAAAAGGTATCTGGGAGACACCCACAAAGGTGGTCAGGGTCCCCACCAGAAGAAAGAGGGGGGAGAAAAACTTAAAATAAGGAGTTCTCAAAAGGCCCCTAAAACAATTCCCAAGGGGGGTGGTAGTAACCAGTCCAAACCTGACTGAAAAGAGGCCAGGGTTCTTTGATAAAAAGAAAGGAAAGTGTATACCCAAATACGTAGAGTGCACCAAGTTTGGTCACTACAAGCGCAACTCCCAGTGTCCAATGCGGCCACAGGCCCTTACTGGAGGGCAGACACCTGGGTTGGCTAGCGTAGCGCTCGGGGAGGATGTAGTCCCAGATAGTTTTGGGGAACAGACAGAGGTAACCCTAGTGTCCTTGGGAGATGAGGAAATGGTGCCAAAAGCCCACATGCCTGCCAATACTTCCAAGTATAGGCATTGGGTCACTATTAATGGGCAAAGGGTGGAGGCTCGCCGTGACACAGGAGCCAGCATGACCCCTGGCAGGGGTAAGCTGTTGTCAGCAGAGCAGGTCATCCCCAATACAATAGTGAGAGTCACCTACCGGTAGCTCTCGTTCCCTTTGGATGTGAGGGGGTCTCTGGTACTCTAAATGTAGCTGTGAGTCCTGCTATGCCTGTAGATTGTCTGCTAGGCAACGACCTTGAGCATACTACCTGGAAGTAGGTGGAGCTCAGGTCTCACCTGGAGATGTTAGGTTTGCCTGAATGGGTCTCCTTGACCACACGGTCCATGGCTATCCGGGAAGGGAGCCAACGGCTTCTGGAGCCTGGAACAATGGCCCAGACAGCTGCAAAGAGGAAGGGCAAGGAGCTCAGGAAACCGGTCCTAGGCATTCCCCCGGTGGTTGACGGGGTCCCGGAGGAGGATGCCCCTGAGCCAACTGGGGAGGACATCACCGCCCTGGGTAACCTACCTGAGCTTACTGGCTGGCAAGGTGAGGGTGGGCCAACCAGGGAGGAGTGCTGCATAGCACAGAAAGAGTGCCCCACTCTTGAGGGTTGGAGGCGACAGGCCGAGGCCCAGGCAGCAGGTGAAGCCTCTGGTGAACACCACATCTAATGGGAGAATGATTTCCTTTACAGTGAGCCCAAGGTACAGGAAGCCGGGGCAGCACGTGCTGGTGGTCTCCCAGTGCTACCGGGCCTTCCTACTAGGATTGGCTCTCGACATCCCCCTGGCGGGTCATTTGGGGCAGGACAAGACCTTTGCCAGGCTTGTCACTCACTTTTATTGGCCTGAATGCGAAGGGCCTCAGATGCTTTCTGTAGGTCCTGCCCACCTGCTAGGCTAGTAGGAAAACAGGGAAAAGGCTCAAGGCCCCCCGGAACCCACACCCCGATGTTGGCACCCCCTTTGAAAGGGTGGGCATTGATGTCATTGGGCCCCTGGACCCCAAAACCGCCCTAGGCAACAGGTTTATCCTGGTTTTGGTGGACCATGCCACCCGCTATCCAGAGGCAATCTCTCTAAGGACAGTGACTGCACTGGTGGTGACCAGAGCTCTAATGGGGATATTTACCAATGTGGGATTCCCAAAGGAGGTTGTGTCTGACAGACGCACAATCTTCATGTCTGCGTACATGAAGTCTATGTGGGATGAATGTAGGGTGACCTACTGGTTCACTATCCCTTACCATCCTCAATCCAATGGGCTTGTGGAGAGAACAAGACCCTAAAAGGCATGATCAAAGGCCTACCTCAGGCCATGAGGTATAAGTGGGACGTCCTCTTGCCATGTCTTCTCTTTGCTTATGGAGAGGTGCCCCAGAAAGGGGCGAGGGTCAGCCCCTTTGAACGTCTCTATGGGTACCCTGTCTGAGAGCAACAACAGAAACAACACTTTCAGCTTTTGACTCTCAGCAATAGAGTTTTGAGCAGTCCAAGCATCCTCCGGAAAAGAGGGTAGATACAGGGAGTGAACACAGGCTCACAACTTAACATACAAGCAGTAGCAGCAATAAATTATCATCCAGTCAAAAATGTACTTTAGGATTATTATTATTTTTTTCCCATTACCAACACAAAGGGAAATGCAACATTCACAATCAACTTCCACAGTTCGCTGAGGTCAGGGCTCTACGGTTTCTTTAGCAGTTCCATGAGACTCACTCCCTCCTCCTTCTAGTGATAGAGATTATTCCCCATTCACTACAGGCAAAATTCAGGTGACTCCCCACTAGAAGTCAAAGTCTCAGGAGTTCCCCTCTGACTGTAGTAAAGTCAAATGTGTTCCTGCGCTTGAGTGCTGTCTGGCAAGCAAGCTCCCCTGGTGTCAACTGGCGGGAAATCAGTCTTACCCACACCTGCAGGCCCGGAGTGACCAGAATCCCTGAGTGCACCCCCTCCGCAGGCACTGGAGCTGTAACAGCTGTCTCCTGTAAGTTCTCAGCACGCAGCCCACGCAGGCTTCGCTCGGCAGATCTCGAGTACATCACACATAGTCGTGCTACTACAGTGACCTAAGGTTGCTTATGGCTCCTCCAAGCTGGGTTCCTTTTTGTGCTTCACATAATAAGTGGGGTGGGAGGAAGTAGTGCAAAGGTCGTGATGCTGGTCCTCAGTTATGATGTAGGTCTGTATAGGTCCCCTCAGCCGCCTCTCTTCTCCAGTGACAATTATGACCAGGTCACACTTCTGGGTTGGTACCAGTGGCTTCCTTGGCATACAGGGTCACTTTCTCTCTACTGAACACAGGCTCCGACCTGATCGACACAGCAGATTTCCTCACAGCAGCCCCTCCAGGCATGCAGAGTCTCCGGCTCTCCACTGACATGGACTACGGCACACTCAACATGGCAATCTCTTCACGGTGGCCTCTCATGGTGTAAGGGGTTGCTGGTACTTCATTTCACATGGGGAATGACCCATTCAGCACAGGGGAAAACGGAACTCACTTCAGAGTGGTCATCCTTTAACATACAAGGATCACCAACTTTTCCTAAACATAGGCATCAACCCTATTGGTAGAGCAGCCATCTCCTCACACCTCCCTAAGGAGATCCGCTCAATATGATTCCCCACTGGCCCTCACTCCCTCCAATGCATACTCTCCCTCACAGGGCTCAATGGTCTTGGTGAGCAGGAAGGTGCTGCTGCTCCAGGGAAGGTGGTCTTGGATTGCTTAGGTAATTACCTAGGTGATGACCCTTTATCCAGCTAGGCGACTAGCAGGCCTTGGCCCCAGTCCTGGTCACAGGAAGAAGACTTGCAGAGCTTCTTCTCCTCACACACCCCAACTAGCTACTTGGCAATTGCAATTTTAAGAGTTTCCAGACACCAAATGTTATTTAGAGTCTGAGTCTTTGAAGTTTATGTTGGCGGTCTGCTTCCTTTTGAAGGGCCGACACCTCTGCCACCTCTTCCTCCATAAAGCAGTCTGTCACAGCAGAAGTATCTCCTAAGCTGATAGCCCCACAACAGAGGCCATGGGAGTGACTAGGAGTTCACACCTGGGTGTCAGCCACAGTGATATGTGTATTAAAAGATTAGCCAAGGGACGCATCCATGCTCTTTATGATTCTCTTATCAGCCCTGTCGCCTTCCTGAGATGTGCCCAGGCCCTTTCCTTGTTCCCTCTCACTAAATCAAAGGGATCATTTCAGGTGTACTGGGGGAGCCTGGCTCTCCCTCTCTCCAATGTGCCCAACCCACCTTCCAGGAATGCAGCAATAGACAAATCTTTCCAGGGGATCCTCAAACACCACTCCTTATGTTTTACCTTGCAGCCCTGAGTCTTCAAAATGGAACCCAGAGTCAGTCATGTATTGTACCACTTACAGGCACACATACATCCAGCTCATATATAGAACATGCATACATTACACAGAACTACATCCTTCATGTATTATACCATTCATAAACACACACACACCCAACACATGAACATAACACTCACTGCACAGTGTTGTATCACCCCTGTATTGTACCATTCATAGACATACATACACCCAGCACCTGTATGTAACACACATGCACTGCACAGGACTACATCTTAATCTTACATGTACTGATTTCTCACAGGCGCGCATACACCCAACACATGCATATAACATACACTCACTGCACAGTACTGTATTATCTCTGTATGGTACCATTCACAGGCACACATACACCAAGCACATGTACACCACACATGCTCTGCATAGCACTGCAGATCAGACCAATGTAGGTCAAGGGTGAGTTAGGCGCACAGTAGCAGAACTTTAAATGAGTGAGCCTGTAGCCCTGCCTCCAGTGACAAAGGTGAAAAGCATGTATTTACTCCTATTGATCACTACATGGTATGCTGCCACCACCATGATTGTGCTTAATTCCTAGTTAAGGCAGTAGACTTTCACCCCTATATGTGTAGCACTTTGGGCGCCGTTTCCAGCATTATGGATCCAGACATCAGTACAGTAGGGGCACTCATGGCAGTTGAGCAAGTCCGTTACCATGTGGAGGACTTTTTCGTCCCAACAAAGCTCCTTTATAACAAAGCTCAGTGTAAAATATTTGGAGGGTTATTAGATGACATCCAAAGATGCATTTTTGTAGAGATGCAATATATTTAAAGTTTTTTTCCTTTGTGTTCCCTTCTGTCTTTCTTTTTTTCTTTTTCCTTTCTCTTCCATTTCCCTCTTCTCTTCCCCTCTTTTTTCCTACTCTTCACCTCTTTCTTTCTCTCATCTTTCCCTTTCTCTCTTCTTTCTTCCTTTCCACCGTTCTTCTTTTCTGCATTGTTTCTTCTTTCTCTCTTGCGTTATATCCTTTCTACCTTTCTACCTTTCTCTCATTTTTTCTTTTCTTTTTCTTCCTTTACTTCCTCATTTGACATCTTTATTTTGTCCCTCTTCTCTTCTCATTTCTCGCCTTTTGGTTTTGCCTTCATGCTTTCTTTCTCTCTGCTTCTATCTTTCAATTTTTCTCTTCTCTTTTCCTGATCTCCTTTCTCTCTTTTAACCTCTCATTTCTATGCATTTACTTTCTTTTTCTTTCTCTCCTACAGTCCTTGTTTCCTTTCTTTGTATCCTTCTCCCCTTTCCTTTAATTACCTTCATATGTCATTTGTTCCTTTTCTTCTTGCATTTCCTCTATCTCTTCTTTGTTTCTTCTTTCATTCCTCCTTTTCTCTTTTGAACTTCCTTTCCATAACTTTTTTCCTCCTTTATTCCTAATTTCCTTTTCTTCTTGGCTTAAATTCTTCTCTCCTTTCTCACTTTTGACTGATTATTTTCCCTCCTCTTCTTACCTTTTCTCTTTCTCTTTTGATATTTCATTCTCTCGTTTCTTTTTTCTTTCTTTCTCGCCTTCCTTTCTTCAACATTGTTTAACTTACTATCAGGCAGTAGCTCCGGATTTCATTGATCAGAAGCATCTATAACTGTTGAAAAGTTTGGAGACCAGCATGTTTGTCCTCAGCAGGAAAACAATATCGAAACGTCTAACTCTCTACAAATCTGTGGACAACTCAGCTGCATCTGGCTCCCTCCTGAGGTGTTCCTCTGCTTTTTAGTCTGGATGATTCAAGCAATCGCGGCCTACGCTAGGGTCGCTTGATCAAGGACTTTGAAGTGTACTCTGATGGCATCTAGATGAGAAATGAGAAGCCCCCAAAAGCTTTGTTGACACAAATAATTAAATCATGAGGCACCTTTCTTGGTACATTAAACAATTCAGAGGATTTGAAATCTCATATCGTTGCAGGGTGTGACTAGTCATCTTTCAGAAAAAAACTGCTGCAGAAATCTGACAACTTAATAGCTTCCTTGAAAAGGCCAAGGCTGCACGTACTGCCGAATTCTGTGTGTAGGTTATTTTGCATTGCAGGCTTGAGAAGAACACTAGTAATACTGTACCACATTCAAAACACACATGCCTCCGCACGCCTCGCTAAGCGACTTTGTCCATGCCATGATCATAACCTCATACGCACTGGTACAGGTTAGCTGACTGCTAGTCTATGTCATGAATACAAAATAACTGGCAATTTCAAAGGCACGTGCAAGCTTGAAAACAAAGACACACGTGGCTAGTGACATCTTTCTCATGACGACGGTCATATCAGAAACCCAATGAGTCCAGAAATAAATCAAGTTCTAGGCATCGTGCCCATGAAATCAAGGCAAGGGACAGCTCCACTGAATCAACCATACTTACTGAAAATGCCAAGTCCGTCTCAAGGGTGTTCTCAGTGAGGGGCAGCCTTCTGTTTGAAACGATGATGATGATGGTGACAGTTATGAAGATGATGATTTTGTTGAACTCATGCTGGAGTTTGGCATTGATGGTGTGAAGATCTCATTTCTAGTGGTCATTTGTGTTAAAGTCATGAACAATGTTGAATTTTCCTTCTTGCCACTTCTGTCTTGGAGTTTTCACTACTATGGCTCTGCAAAATAGGCCAACAACTACAGTACTTTCCACACGACTCTCAAGTTATCAAGGGTAAGCAAATGGATAGCATGGGGAGCAAAACCACAGAACTGAACAATCAAATAACAGACAGATTATTATACTGTCCCATGTATATATGTTTTGAAAATACATTACTTTTAATCTCACAGAAAAACTAAATATTTCACAATTCAATAATCCAATATACAGAGTTGTCAGGTGCACAAATCGAGAGGTCCTCCACCCACCTTTCTTTTCCAGGTAATTGTTTTCCTTCCTTCTCATGCGGGGAATCCCACTATTACTGTCTTAAATACTGGGTAGTAGGTAGGGATTTTGGCTCAGGTGCCGATTTCTCAATGTTCTCTTAGATCTGCTAGGCAGTTCAGTTCAAAGACTTTAAGATGTTTTTGAAGTTCCTATACCCTCAGTCTTACCTACATATGTCTCAATCTCTCTTTTCCGTAGGTGGAACTAGACCCATGGGCACCTGTTTCCGCTTGGCAGCTATCAAGGCTGTGCTGTGGATGCAGGAAATGTTCCTACCCATAAGGAGTGGATCTCCCTTGTCCCCAGGTACAGCTGGGGTGCACAGTTACCCATTTTCACTCAGAAACCATCCACACTGTGCAGAAGCTGCGGGTGGAGGGGGGCTTTCCCACTCTTATAGAGCAGACTCCACTGAGCTTCTTCTGGTGGCTGTTCATAGGAAGATCTCCAAGTAGTTGGCTAAGGAAGGCTCCTGCATTGGCACCTTCTGGGTGCTTCAGCTGGCAGGGGTTGCAGCCTCCACGGTGAATCCTCTTCCGGCCATGAGGCAGTTGAGGGCACTAGGCAGATTGCTTGGTAATTCCACAGTGTCAGGCTTCTAGTACAGTGTCAAGCACAGTTACATCAATACTACACATCAAAACCAGTCAATCCCCCTTCACATAACTGTTGGCTCACAGTTTCCCAACTCCCTTCGAGTGCTCCTCATGATAGGAACACACTGGACCACTACTTTCTGGACAATCTCTCCTCCTACAGGGTCAGACACACTCCTTCCCTCTGTTCGCAGACAGGCAAGTTTCTAGGCAGATCATCAGCTCCTCCAGCAGAAGGTAGTGGCTTTGAGTGATGTCATCTGTGCGAGACTGGCAGTCAGAAATCAGCCCTTCTCCACATTGACTGAAACCAAGTGGGGTGGTTTGGATCCCACCTTTTTATACATATTTTGCAGAACGGGGATGGGGCTACCATACCTCAAACTTCAGAACAAGTTTGAGCTGGTTCTATTTCACATCTCCTTCTTTGGCTTCTCTACAGAAACAAAGTTTATGTGAAATTAATGTTCTCAAAGCTGGTAGCATTGGGCGTGTCTCCAAGCTGGAGCAACCATAACATGTTTACAATTAAGTGGAATTTTTCTGCACCTGGCTGTAATCAGTCTTCCTGAAGCAGTAAGCATGTAAAAGTGCAAGCCTCACTTGGAAACTTCCTCAACTTAAACAACAGAAACTGCAGTCCCACTCTTCAACCCCACTACCATCTACTAAATAGCACTGTCCAGGAGGAACTAATTAGCAGCTCCTTGCTAACAAAGTTATCATAGAATTTACCAAGGTAGCCCTGTCCCCTTCTCCTTACATCAGTGTCTGGGTTTCCACCACTAAGCAACAGAAATAAAGGCACTACACTTCCACTGCCTGGGGAACCACTCCTCACATTTCATCTTGTGCTATGCTAAACCAGGGGCATCTAAAATGGATCCTACTGGTTTCAGTAGACAAACACACACACATGCACTTGGAGGCTCACATTCAACACACACACAGGGCATCAGCCTAAGGAGTTGACATAACATTGGAACTTTACACAAAAGGGCTCAGTGGCCACACTCTCCTTGACACAGATAAAAGGTCTGTCACCGTGTATTAACAAAAATGGTACCCTGTCTCCATGGCATTACATGATTAACCAGAACAGGGACAGAAGTCCACTGTTCACAGTGCGGTCACTTTTGGCATGGCCATTGATGTCACAGGGTCTGGGACCTCACGTTGAAAAGGCAGGCCTAGGCCTCCACACACATGCTAGATTAGCATGACAACAGAGACAAAATATAAGTCTGGATACCAATTTCACATTCATTCATGTCTTTGGGTCAGGTAAACATCTTTGTATACCATGCAAGAGATATTCCCATTCCAACAGATGCCTCTCTCACATCTAAATATCTGGATCCGTACTTTGCAATTGTAGACGTCCAGTCATCAGATCTGCTAAACCATCTGGAAAGTCCACCTGCATCCCGATGATTTATTCCAGCTTTGTGCTCCATTGTGAAATATTGGCCTTGTAATTAGACCATCTCAGCAACTCGGAATTATTACCACCCTTCATTGCCATTAACCACTTCAGTGGTTTGTGACCTGTCTGGACTACAAACGTAGACTAAACAGTTAAAACAGGAACTTCTTTAAAGGCCACAGTATTACAAAACATGTTTATTTATTGGGCCTCCTACTTCTATTTCCCATGAAGCAGTCTGCAGCTGTAAAACGCCACTGAATGCTCTCTACCTTTGTCATGAAGTTGAGTCAGCACTGCTCCAACTCCTTTATCTAAGGTGTCAGTCTGAACAATGAAGGACTGACCATAGTTACTTGGTTACCTGCTTTCAGTGCCGGTGCATTACATAGTGTTGACTTCGGGACAGCAAAGGCATTCTGTCACTGCATAGTCCAAATCATCTGCTTATGCTACTTCTTGGAAGTCAGGAATATCAGTTGTTACAATTATATATTATACATTGGTAGTATTACATCACACTAATCACATCATGATTATAATTTTTTCACTGTAATTGACTTCTGGCCTATGTTACTTTGCATTGGAGGTTGATATGTAGTTTCTAACGATATATATATATATATATATATATATATATATATATATATATATATATATATATATATATATATATATATACATATATATTTTCACTGTAAAAAACAAAGGTTACAGGGATGTTATAGTTAGGGAATAGAATAAAAGAAAAACCTTAGAAAAGCACTTAAAAAACAAAGGTTGCAGGGACATTATAGTTAGGTTCTGAATTTACTCGTACTTGGCCGTGCCCACCAAGAGTTGGCCAGGCCTGAACAGGCCAACCCCATACCCACCCAACCCCGAGCTGCGCATGGCCTTCGATCGTGTACAGCAGGAGTTCATCGCAGGTCCTGGCCTGTGGCCAGGCCCTTCAGCCAACCCCCCGAACCACCCAAAAATGCACCATGCACAGTCGAACAGTCTGTTTCTCTTGATGTGAAAATAGGTGTGAGAGGGTGTCTCTGGGTGTGAGAGTGTCTGTCTGGTTGTGAAAGTGGGTGTGTGAGGGTCTGAGTGGTTTGTGAGTGGGTGCATGAAGGTCTGACTGGGTCTGTGGGTTAGTGCGTCAGTGTCTGAGTGGGTGCATCAGTGTTTGAGTGCCTCTGTGAGTGGGTGCATGAGGGTCTGAGTGGTTTTGTGAGTGGGTGCATGAGTGTCTGAGTGGGTCTGTGAGTGGGTGCATGAGTGTCAGGGTGGGTCTGCAAGTGGGTGCGTGATGGTCGGAGTGGGTCTGTGAGTGGGTGCATCAGTGTCTGAGTGGGTTTGTGAGTGGGTGTATGAAGGTCTGAGTTAATCTTTGACTTGGTGAGTGAGGGTCTGAGTGGGTCTGTGAGTGGGTATGTCAGTGTCTGAGTGGGTTTGTGAGTGGGTGCATCAGTGTCTGAGTGCATCTGTGAGTGGGTGCATGAGGGTCTGAGTGGGTTTGTGAGTGGGTCCATGAGTGTCTGAGTGGGTCTGTGAGTGGGTGCTTGAGGGTCTGAGTGGGTTTGTGAGTGGGTGCATGAGTGAGTGGGTGCGTGAGGGTCAGAGTGGGTCTGTGAGTGGGTGCGTGAAGGTCAGAGTGGGTCTGTGAGTGGGTGAATCAGTGTCTGAGTGGGTCTGTGAGTGGGCACGTCACTGAGTGGGTCTGTGTGTGGGTGCATGAGGGTCTGAGTGGGTTTGCGAATGGGTGCATGAGTGTCTGAGTGGGTCTGTGAGTGGATGCGTGAGGGTCAGAGTGGGTTTGTGAGTGGGTGCGTGAGGGTCAGAGTAGGTTAGTGAGTGGGTGCATCAGTGCCTGAGTGGGTCTGTGAGTGGGCACATCACTGAGTGGGTCTGTGTGTGGGTGCATGAGGGTCTGAGTGGGTTTGTGAATGGGTGCATGAGTGTCTGAGTGGGTCTGTGAGTGGGTGCTTGAGGGTCTGAGTGGGTTTGTGAGTGGGTGCATGAGTGTCTGAGTGGGTGCATGAGGGTCAGAGTGGGTCTGTGAGTGGGTGCATCAGTGTCTGAGTGGGCCTGTGAGTGGGCACGTCACTGAGTGGGTCTGTGTGTGGGTGCATGAGGGTCTGAGTGGGTTTGTGAATGGGTGCATGAGTGTCTGAGTGGGTCTGTGAGTGGATGCGTGAGGGTCAGAGTGGGTTTGTGAGTGGGTGCGTGAGGGTCAGAGTAGGTCAGTGAGTGGGTGCATCAGTGTCTGAGTGGGTCTGTGAGTGGGCACATCACTGAGTGGGTCTGTGTGTGGGTGCATGAGGTTCTGAGTGGGTTTGTGAATGGGTGCATGAGTGTCTGGGTGGATCTGTGAGTGGGTGTGTGAGTGGGTGTGTCAGTGTCTGAGTGCATCTGTGAGTGGGTGTGTCAGTGTCTGAGTAGGTGCATGAGGGTCTGAGTGGGTTTGTGAGTGGGTGCATGAGTGAAAGTGGGTTTGGGACTCTATGAGTGGGTCTGAGCGGGTGCATGAGGGTCTGGGTGGGTGCATGATTGGGCACATGAGTCTCTGAGAGCATGTATGAGTAAATGAGTTAGAGTATGAATGAGTGTGAATTTTTGCTATTTTATTTTTGCATATCCGTGATTATTCTCGATTAATCGTGAATATCACGCATAGTGAAGAAAAATCATTTTACACCCATAATTTGACTCTCATACAACCCATATCACACTCCTGGGGTCAGGGTACCTCCAACCTGACCCGTTATGCTATTTTTCATTTACTTTGTCAGCCCCAGGGGCCCTCTCCCCTAACATAAAATGGCACAGGCAACTTTCTGTTTCAGTTGTGGCCATCCAATTACAATAGTCTATGGTGCGCATTCGGGAAAATTGGCGAATTTTCATGATACATTCACGCGCCCAGATATACAAATTTGGATTTTCTTTAATTTCTCATAAACTACTTAATGGATTTACACCAAACAGGGGAAAGCGTAATCTGCGTACCGAAAGCTAGCTTTCTATAAAATTTTGTGTAATTGCATCCAGTGGTTCGGACTATAGTCGTTTCTAAAGGTCCTATGAAAATTAACATGGGAAGCACAATTTTTTTGACCCTCCTTTTTCTCAGACCCCACTTGCTGGATCACCCTGAAACAAGAAACACTGGGACACTTTTTTTGGAAAATTTTATGAAGATTTGGTAAACGGTGCCAAAGATATAGGCAAGTCAAAAAATATTTTTTCTATGGAAACTAGGTACTAATTATATATATATTATATATATATATATATATATATATATATATATATATATATACAAACTTCTGATAAGGAAGCCTCCTACCCTGACAGGGCAGCCCTAGCGTGCGGGCAACAGACACCTGCTGCTAATCTAAACAAGTCTGATTTCAAAGCGCTTTGACCACGGGCACTTTATTACATCTCAATACACTGCCTTAGTCGGGGATGGGCGTATCATCCACACCCTCACTTTTTAAATTTGACCACTCCTGAAAAAAATACTTTCTCTTCATTAGCCCAGACTGTTTTCACCGATCGTCTCAAAATAGGCAACTGCGCAATGCATATGCTATGATAATATTCTTTGTAAGCTGTGCAATGGTGTTAGGTATATCCACAGTTTACCAGAATCAGTTGGTTTCAAAATCACTATGCACATAAAATGTGCTTCAGACGACCCCTTGGAAGCGGTCGTCCTGCCTTAATTTGATTCAAGAGGCACCTGTGATCAAGGTCTAAGATGACTGAAACCAGTTAGGACTGCAAACGCTATGAAGAACATAAAGGACAATAATGCTATATCGTGAGTGTGGCTGTTTCTTCTTCTTTATGGAGAGAAGTTGTGGTTGGTATTAGGCGGCGTTGTCCTGTCGCACAGTACGCACCACCAGCAAGAGCACCTAACAGCCCACCATGGGACCTGTTTGGCGGTATGTGAAAGTAATTAATAATGGGCTGAGGTGCCGCCGGCGATTGCTGTGGTATGGCTCCGTGCAGCCTTAGTAAATTGACTGTAAACATAGCGCTATATGCAACAAAATGAAAAACTATATGATATTACATGTAAAATAATGGCACCGTCCACTGGAGGATTGTAAAGATATTGTGATAAACCGCAAGTTCCAGCATGCAAATAAAAAACCCACTAGGGTGTCCATCGGAGGGCAAAAACTACACATTTTTGCAATTGTTTGTTGGTCACCAGTAGGAGTTCCAAGGCATTACCTGTGATCGAGGTCTAAGAAGACCGAAACGCGTTAGGACTGCTGACGCTACGGAGAAAACAAAGGACAATGATTTTATATCATGAGTTCAGCTGTTTCTTCTTTATGGAGAGAAGTTGTGGTTGGTATTAGGCGGCGTGGTCCCGCCACATAGCACCTACCGCCAGCAAGATTGCCTAACAGCCCACCATGGAACAAGTTTGGAGGTATGTGAAAGTAATGCTATATCCGAGTGAGGCTGCCTCTTCCTTATATATATAACATATATTTTGGTAGATTAAATAGCAAGCACCGTAAATGATCGGGCAGTGCATTATGGGACCCAAGTTATAGTTAGCTCACCAATTAGAACTGGCATATTTCGGTATACTTTTGGGTCAATACAACAGTTGTTTTTTTCATTGAATTTCTGTAAGTTTTTTTTTTAACATACGTTAAGGTTCAAGCACCTAACTCAACTAAAATACCATTTTAATCTTTGTTTTTTAGGGAATATTTATATATATTTGACTATCAAAATGTTAGTATTTGAAAATTAGGGAGCTGTTAAGTGATTGAGAAAATGGGTACGCTGAGTAAACAGATGTAGAAAGAGGATGTACTTATGCAGACCTCTTTTCTATTATTGGCCCTTTTAAAAATACATTAGGCCTTAAATTGATTAAAATCCATACCTCCTTCTCACATTTTTATCTTAGTGGTTTTATACCCGCATTAACATCTCATTGCTCAGTTACTTCAGTCTGCTCCTTAGGAAAGACTTTAAATTCAATAGCAACTAATCCAACAAAATGTTGTTCGCTAGTGCCTAACTTTTGTCTCGAATATGTGATTTAGTTGTTTATTAGAACACTGTGGTGAAGCTACATTAGAACACTGAGAAAGCAACTGATAGGCTGTTGCTGCTGCTGAAAGTACATGTTTTAATCGGAATTTCAGTCCTTATTCTCACATGGCTGAGGAAGATAGTGTGAACTTATATAAGTGTGTTCACATTTTAATTTCTGGAGCGCCTTCCATAGCCTCTTTGAGAAAATATCGAAAGAAAATTGGTTTCTCTGGAGCATGGTTTATCAAATCCTATCAAAGGGTCAGCATTTTTCAAAGGGGAAAATCAATTAACAACTCACCAAACCTTATCAAATTTACACTAAATCACAAAAAGTATGCTTTCTTAGTAAAGTTTTAACTTTCTCCAAATGTGGTGTAATTCTGGTCAGCCATTTTTTCTGTATCAGAGAGCAACAACAGAAACAACAATACATGGTATGGTCCAGTGCTTATATTTCTAGAAAAGAAAGTACTTTTAACATCACCTCAAAACTAAATACTATACAATTCTATCAATCCAGTCTAATACAAGCTTAATGTAAGTTGAGCTAATTAACAGGTTTTATACCCCAGTAACTGTTACCTCAGTCTGAAGTTGCATATCCCACTATTACGGTTCCAAATGCTAGGTAGTGGAAGGGATTTTGCTCTGGTACAAACAATGCAAAGTTCTCTTTGATATGTTAGGCAACTCAGATCAAAGTCTTTAAGATGATTTTTAAGTTCTCACAGTCTCAGCGAGTGCAGCAGTTTTACCTGCAGGGATCTCAGTCACTCTTGTCCCTCAAGGGGAGCTAGGCCCATGGTTATCTGTATCTGCTTGGCAGCTGTCCCGGCTGTGCTCTGGATGCAGGGTATGATCCTGCCTATAAGGAGTTGACTCATCTGGTGCTTGCTAACCGCAGCTGCAGCTGCCTGCAAGGTGATCTGCAGTGACTTGGCTTAGGCAGGCTCTTACAATTAAATCAGTTATCAGCAGCGCTCTGGGATTGCTTTTAACCAACTCTTCACCAGGCAGATGTTGTGGCCTCCAGTGTGTGCCCTCTTCAAGGGTCAAGGCAGATGTGACCACCAGGGTGGTTTGGGGATTCCCACATTAGTTCTTCGGGTAGCAGCAGCAGTAATACCAGTCACTTCAACCTGCATCAGGTTGCAGGGTTGTTTCATGATGGCACTCTTCTGGCACAGTTTTATGCAGTTTCACCAATATTGCATGGAGATAGCAGAGGGCCCCCTCTCAGCATGGTTCTCCTGCTAAAGGAATGCAGGCAATACACTTCCACTGTCTGAGGAAGCTATCATCACACTCCTTAATGTGCCATGCTAAGGAAGGGACATACAAAATGGATCCCACAGGCTTAAGTTCTCAGACTCACACCCATATATACCTAGCCCTACTACTATACATGCATCACATGATACCCTTACCCCAACTCTGAACTGTAATTCCTTCCTAAATATTCATTTGTATTAATCCACAGGATACATAGCACATCAACCGTAGGAAGAGATGGAAAGCAAAAAACATTTGTTGGTCAGAAGTCCAATAAAAGCATGAAATAAACTGATGGCACAAGGTGTTCGTGAGATGTTTTAAAGTGACCCAGGGCCATGTTGATAAGTTTATATGATGTGACTAGGGTGTATTGGTTAATCCAAGACATCTGATTCCAAGGCAAGTAAGTAATCTCGCAGAGGTTACCATAAATCCTTGGGCCTAGAGGTAAGTGGCTGTGACTACACATGATCCTTACTGACCGTATCATAATGAGACATGTGCTGTAGCCAGGGGGAGTCCATGGGACAATGCCTGCTGCCCCAGTGTAATGCTAGTTCCCGCTTGACTAGCAGAAACGCTATGGAGGCAAATCTGCAGACAGACCTGGGAATGTTTCATGTGTATCCCAGTGGCGCTACCAAGGGGTCTGACGGGAAAATGGAATCTATCATGGTGGAGGGGTGTAGAAGGAATAGCGGTCCAACAGCATCCTATGGATGGGCATTGCCTTGTTGAGTTTGAAAAGTCTGCATCCACGGCACAACATTTGGGGCATTGGGATGAGCTTGTAGGGTCGAGGCGTATGAGGTCCTTTGGGTATAGGTATGAGCAATGTAGAAATTTAAAATGCAGGAGTTTATGTTTATGATTGACTGAATTGAGCTTCATTTGGGAGCAGCAGTAAGCCCACACTTTTTTGGTAAAAGGATAGCCTAAGTCTGTTACACAACCTCCCGAACATGGCAAGTGGAGTCAGGTTTTAGGGCCATGCAGGCATGGTATAGCCTGGAGACCAGGCAGTTGCCATCTGTGGCTGATATAATAAGGATTGGTGGAGGGAAGTCATCAGGGGGAAGGGGATATGAGGGGATAAGGGAACGTAGATCGTTATGTAGTCGCCACAAGACAAAGTGATCCATGAAGGAAACATTACGAAAGAGAGTGTCATCCGCATGTGCCAGAGCGAGCCCATCAGGGTAGACATCTCTGTGGGCGTGGTAGTTCCTCACCTTGTAGTGAAATAGGAAAACATCATCATACCTCCCCTCCCCCACCCACCTCACTGAACCAACTAGTTGAAGAAACAGCCCTTCCCAGTTATCCCCAACCCTAGGAAAATGAACCAGGCCCACAAACAGCCTACCCAGACCCAAACAGACAAAACCACCCCTTGACAACTCAGACCTCCTCCTTCTCCTAAAGAGTTTTGCAGCTTCAAATTCCACTACCCCCTCCTCCTATCTTCCCAGAGGGGGCTGGCAGATTTCCACCTTCATTTCCGACTGCATTAAAACTCACACACACCATCCCATTGCACGCTTATCCCCTCTCTACTTGATATAATCCCTATTACCCTCCGGGATCAGCCAAATCAGAAAGACAACAGCTTCTCCCTCAACTGCATGCTGCACTAATGTCGATCTGCAGTCAAACACTGTCTAGTTATTAGACTCGATCCTGACCCATAATCTTGACATCCTGATCCTGATGAAAATTTGGCTCAATGTTGCATCTAACCACGCTCTAGACCGTCTTCTTCCTCCCAGTCACTCTATTTTGCGCCACAACCGGGAAGATAGACACGATGGAGGTCTCGTACTCATTCACTGAAACTCTCTGGGATGCTGAACGACTCACTTTCAGTCTTTCGAAAGCTTGTCAATGGAATTGTCCACATCCACTGCCTCCAACTTTAGATTGAATGTGATTTACCATCCACCAGGTCAAAACAGTACCTTCATTGAGGAATGCATGGATTTCTTTACCTCTTAACTTATCAACTCTGACAATAATATATTCCTTGGTGACTTCAACATCCACTGATGAGATGTGGGCAACAGTTATTTGGACACGCTTACCTCCTTTCTCAATGACACTGATCTCCTACAAAACTGACATAAACCTACACACCACAAAGGCGCCATTGTGAATCCGATAATTTTCAATTCCCCCTACCTAAAGACATATGACCCCATCCCAGTTGACTGGTCTGATCACATGCAGATCCTGTTCTCTCTAACTGGCTCTTACACCAAAACATATGGGCAACTCAAGAAAGAGAAAATATAGTTCAGAGACACACCCAACTTCCAATTACCCCTCATCTTGACATCAACAAGGCCACCGACAAGTTCAACTCCTGCATGGAATCTCTTATTGACAAATGTGCACCCATGAAGTGCAAATTTTCCAGACCAAAACCCTCTAGGCCCTAGTTCTCTAAAGAGCTTTATGAAGAACAAAAACTTAGCAGAAATTACGAGAAAGAATAGAGAAAAGTACCTTCTTTCCTGAGCATGACTAAGCTTCCCAAAGCTAGAAAACAATACAAAGACCAAATCTCTCATATCAGAGCCCTCGTGAATTGTGCAAAGAGTAGACCGAAGTGCCTGTTCGAGGTTATGGCACAGTCTACGAACCCCTCTGTTACTTCAGCTCCTAAGTCATCTGTGGCCCATTGCAAGGACTTTATGAATTTCTTTGATAACAAAGTTAGAGACATCCATATTTCGCTTCCCATCATCGACTCCCCTGAAACAGTAGAGTCTCTACCATGCAAGGCACTACAATCATGGTAATCTTTCTCTCTCATCTCTGAGCAGAACCTACAACAAACTATCTCCAAAGTAAAACCCTCAAACCATCATCAGGCCGCAATTCCAGGTTCTATCAGCAAATCTCTTGCACACACCAACTCCCCATATGGACCACCATGCTTAATTCCTCTATCAAACAGGGCATCTTCCCTGAATAACTAGAGCTGGGTCAAATCACTCAGCTCTTAGAAAACACCCTTTTGATCCACAGGACCTAACAACTACTGCCCAGTCTTTGCACTCTCAGTTTTGGGCAAAGTCATCAAAAGTTACATAGCGCCCCAACTAGCCTCACACATCCAAACAAACAACCTGCTAGACACTCTCCAATCAGGTTTCCTTCAGGGTCACAGTACAGAAACCACAATCCTTCAACTAGCCGATGACTCCCTTAGAATCCTATACTCTGGCAACTCCTGCCTCCTAGTCCTCCTGGATTTATCTGCTGCATTCGAAACTGTCAGCCATCATGACCTGCTTTGTATTCTTGAAATGCGCATAGGATGCGGAGGCACTGTCCTCAACTGGTTCTCCTCTTACCTATCCAACCGCTCAGAAAAATGTGAAAATGGGCAACTTATTCTCGAGACCAGTCAGCATTCAACAAGTTGTCCCTCAAGGTTTGATCTTCTCCCCAACCCTCTTCATCCTCTACCTAGAACCACTATGTTTAATTCGCAGAAACTCAGATACTCTTCCACCCCTATTCCAACGATACCCAAATATACTTGAAACTCTCCTCCCTGGAGGACTTTGCCCTGCTTTCAAATACACTCTTAAAGATTCAAATCTGGATGTCCCATCACCATTTAAAACTCAACCCAAATAAAACAGAATTTCTATTGATGTTTCCTCTGAAAGCAAAAATGCCAGTGCAAGAATGGATGGCCGACTTTCCCACCTTCGAAGGCTGCCTCGCCATTGTCACGAGTGACAGATCACTCAGTACACCCTTGATAATCATCTCAATCTTACAGCCACAGAGCAGCCATGGCCAACAGCGCACAACACCAACTTAGTGAGCTTTGGGGCATCAGACAATTGATTCCGGAACACGGCTTCAAAACAGTTGTGTAGTCTCTCGTTCTCTCTAGACTAGACTATGGAATCACCCTTCCCTCAGGCATTCCCAAAGTTCATCTAAGCCCACTGAGAGCAACACCGCATGCTACAGCCCGCTTCGTCTAAGGTCTCAAGAAATGTGACCACAATTCCCCTGCCCTGCTAACTCTCCAATGGCTCCCCATTAAAGCGCAAGCCTAATTCAAAATCGCTTTCATTACCCACAGAGTGCTGCACTCCTACTCACCCTCCTATCTAAACAAGAACCTGAAAATCTCTGGAGAAAATAGGGGTTCCAGAAATGCCCACTCCCTGCTCCTGGAACCCCCCACCTTCAGATGAGAACAACACATGAACCAGTCCTTCCCTGGCAGTGCAACTAGATTCTGGAACTCTCTGACTCCCTCACTCTGTTTAAATACCTGCCTAGCAACCTCCTCCTATTTTACAAACATCTTGGTTAATTCACCCTCGATCAGCCTCATTTACTTTCTCTTTGTGCACCACGATCTGCCTTTGTTTTCTTTTTTAAAATAATTAATATTTTTATTTGTTTTTTCATTAAACAATACAAAGAAGAATGGATTGGGGCTTGTGCCCTAATCTCCTCTCTGATAATGTTTCACAAAGGTTTGCATCAGATATAGCAGTCTGGTTCTCATTTCTTGTATCTTTATTGGGGCCCCACCATACAGCTTTACAATATCATGCATCATTAATTTGCTAGTCCTAAGTTTCATTCTTACATTGTTATGGACTTTTCCATCATCGCATTTAGTCCATAGTATTTACAACATGGACCCCATATCTTAGCACATTTCCTTGGGCAACCTCTAGCTTTATATGTGACCTGTTCTGCAAACATGTATTGGTCCATCTCTCTTGGCCATTCCACCAGGGTGGGTGTCTCTGGTGCTCCCCAATTGTTTTGCTAAATCTCTCTTTGCCACTATGAGTCCAAGGTTACCAAAGAGAAGTTGGGATCTCGGGATATCTATTTCCATGAGAATACAGAGAAGTATATATTTGGGGGGCTACTAGTATAGGTGTAACGAGGATCCTGCCTAGTTCCGCAGCAATCTCTCTCCAATATAGTGGGGCGATCCCAGACAGTGTGATAAAACAAACCTCTGTGCTCCCCACATTTCAGATAGTTTTGTGTCTTCGGCCTTCTGAATTTATGTAGGCAGACCCAATCATAGTAGACTCGTTGAAGAATCTTACATTGGATCAACTGGAGCCTTGATTTGACCGCCACTTCCCATGGGTGCATTAGGGTCGTTTCCCAGTTTGTATCGTGCAGTCAACCTAGTTTGTCCTCCCACTTCTTCCCTAGTTTCTTCAATTTGTCAGGCATATTATTGTTAATTGTTTTGTATGTGAATGAGACCACTTTCACCTGCAGTTCCTCCTCAAGTAGCCTACCTTCTAATGGGGCGCAGTCTGGGATGCTCATCACGTCTAAGTTCTCTGCCCACCATGCGTGTCTTTATTATATGTATTTGTAATACTGTGTGTTATTGAGTAGGTAGTCACGCTGGAGGGAGTCAAAAGTAACTAACTCCCCATTCTCAATAAGGTCTCCCAATTTGGAAATCCCAGTGAGATCCCACTCTTTAAAGCCTTTCAATTTGCCTATCTCTTGAAGCCTTGTTCATAATCACAGCATGATCTCTCTGGTATATTATGTCTCTCACCCTAGGCACCTCATTGTCTTGTTCCAGGTGTATATGGTCATTTGTATTGCCAGAAGCAGTTTCCTTACTCCTTTACCAATGTATATGTAGTGTAGGTATGACCTAGTATGGAACTGGAGACATTCCACTGTGTATGAAGGATGAACGCTGGGCGAATGTCCCCAGCCATTGAATATTATTAGGTAAATTGCCCAGTAGTATGCCCAGATGTCAGGAAGGGCTATTCCCCCATTGTATTGGTTCCACTGCAAGGTTTGTAGGGCTATTCTGAGATGTCCTCCATCCCATAATAGCTTACGTAGCTCCTCGTTTATTCTAGTAAAGTACTCATCCGGAACAGGATAATAGTGGTTTTGTAGGGTGTATTGAAACATTGGCAAGGCTTGAACATTGCTGCCCTTCTGAGCAGCGTTAGTAGCAGCTTTCTCCATCGATCAACGTCTGCCTGAAATTCTTCCAAGACCTGGTTTAAACTGTGATTGTAATCTCGATATCTGTCTAGGGTGACAAATATTTCAAGCTACATAAAAGCATCTCTCATGATCTGCAGCTGCCAAGCGAGTGTTACCAGTCTTCACTCTTATCGCAGCGGGTAAAGGTTGGACTTCCCCCAGTTAATGGTGCATCCAGAGTGTACTCCATATGTATCAAAGACTTCTAGTGTTGCCGGGATAGCCTCTTGTGGGAGTGTCACGTAGAGGAGGATATCATTTGCGTAAAGTGAGATCCTCTCATCTTCATCAATTCACTCTCTGCTTGGGAGCCTTTTATTTTGGAATGCGTTCTTACTAGACAGGCCACTGGTTCCAGGGAGAAGGCAAACAGGAGAGGGGATAAGGGAAAGCCCTGCATGGTGCCACGCCTAATAGAAAATTCAGTTGATAACATTCCATTTACTCTGACTATGGCCACTGGGTTGTAGTATAATAGTCTTATCCATTCCCTAAGTTTGAGTCCGATGCTGAATCTCTTAAGGACCTGCATCGAGAAGAGCTAATGGACTAAGTCAAAGGCCTTTTCCGCATCTAATGTGAATATTATATGTGGATCTTGCCTACTTCTGACTGTTTCTATCCAGACGTATTGTCTATGCAGATTGTACCTGGTTGATCTCTTGGGTATAAAGCCGGATTGATGTTTATGGATTAACAGGGAGAATCCTGATACCAATCTCATAGCCAATATTGTTGCTAATATTTAAGTGACCACATTAAGGAGGGAGATTGGTTGAATGGAGCCATAATGTGTGGGTGGCTTCCCTGATTTGCGTATGACCACTAATGTTGTATTCCGCATGTTGAGTGGTAATTTCCCTTCCAGTTTAGCTACTTTGTATAGCAGTAGGAGATGAGGAGCAAGGATATGGGCATTGCGCTTAAAGAATTCAGCTGGCAGCCCATCGGGGCCTTCAACTTTGCCGGGTTTAAGTTGAGCTATCATTTTCCAGGGTTGTGTTGTGTAGTGAATTCTATCTTGTTTTAATGGAAAGCAGGAGTTAGCTTAGCCTTCTGACTTGTATACTCATGCCTTCATCACCCAGTGACTTTTACCCTACGAAGTTTGCTTTGTTTTAGCACAATTCTTTTATTATATCTTTCCAATATAGCTGCATTGTTTTTAGTTAGGTCAATGTTTTAGTTTCATGTTATCAGTGCCAATGTGCTAAGGCATCACTATTGAGTGACAAAGATAAAGAAACTGTAGGTATTCACATTAGGTACTTTCTCTCTTTGCGCTTTTGAAGGAATTGTTTATGTAATTGCCCCCCCAAGAATGTCTTGTTATCTATTGTTTTGGAAAAGACCTACATCAGAGGTCTGATCAGATCTGTATAAATACATCTCACACAGACAGATAGTCAGAGGGATTCCTACCATTGATGTTATCGATGTTGCACGTTGCCTTGATCCTGGCCAGTCTTCGTGTCCCCATGGAGTCTGAACGAGAGACCTCATTCCAAGGTAACTATGATTGGGGGGCTCTTCTCATGGATGCGGCATTGGCAGATTAGTTTTATCACACCTAGCTCTCTTTAGATTAGGGTTATGTTCATCATGTTTGGGTATTAGGACATATATTATATCTCATGTCATTTTCTGTTATTGCAAGATGGTGGGGGTCTTTGTACTAATGACTCTCGTTTTCAAAATTCTTTTTCTTGCACTGTTCATTGTCCTTATCATTGAAGCCCATGCAATTTATAGTTGATTGCATTATTGTTAATAAAAACCTATTAAGCTTTTACTGCAACTCCTTCATAGCCTGTGTGTTTGACTGAGACATGTTGTTCACGTGAGAAAGGGGTAATTTCCGTTTAACCACAACACTCCCTGAGATGTCGCACTCTTGAGTCCATGTTTAGAGGCTGCCACAAATCACCTTTTACTGTTTGGGTTTTTGGTGAGGTGCTGCTTGTGAGGCGGGGGGGGGGTTGGGACGACAGTTACGGCTTGTTATAGGATTGGCATAGTCGCCTACAAACATAAGTACTGTCATTCTTGAACCAGCAGTCTTGCCCCGAGCAAGAGTCAAACTACGGCATGGCACCATTAATGATGGTGTTTAGGCACTAATTTATGGATACCCTGATTATCACTGTCTCACACACAACAGCTACCCTAAATACTGTTATACAGAGATGTCCGTGGTCTGAGGGAAGATCCTCCTCAGCTGAACAGGAAGCACCTGAATAGGCTGTAGGATGTTTGAGCTCGAACTATTAAAAGGACTTTTACTCCCCACTTGGTGTTCCATCTCTGTTACCCATTACACAATATAGCTAACGCCATAGATATTCCTGAGAATGCTAGACAAGTATTAAAATGACACCTAGTAGCGCATGGCTTAACAGAAGAGGACGGAGATGTCACATTCATAGTAGAAGCTAGTGAAGCTTTCCAAGTAGAAACATTCTACTCTTGGGTCATCTTTCCTGAGGAAGGCCAAAGATCATTCACATTCCACACATACAGAATAACAAACGTACCTCAACCGTACCAAGCATACCAGTATCTTGAAATACCAATCACCTATCAAGAACATAAGAACTGGTTAAATTGCGCCCTACCACACGTAATATAACCCATGATACTAGGTCCCTTAGGTAATGATGGACCAACGTGGCATATGTTTGCCACATACACACCTCACCCAGGTATACAAAATATAAAGGCAGCTGATCTGCACAATTTACACATTGAGCTAGTAACACTATATACACGACTTGTTCAGTTCGTAATGCGAACTCTGAACACTACACCAGCGTGTCCAGAACCACCAGTACCTGCTGGATATCAATTTGCTACTATTGGAATTAATCCACAAACAGTACATTCTATCATGGGTAAAGTACCTACAGAACAAGAGAAAATTCCTTTCTGGATAGCCCAGAAAACAAATCAGCTGGAAGCAGTTTTTTCCCCATACGGGACCAAAGGAAAAACATAGAATTCTTACTACGCTTGCATTTTGGGATGGTTCCCTCAGTGGATGAGTGCTCCACATGGGGTACAGTCTTCGCTGCAATATATACCACAACACAAGGTACCCCAACACTTGCCAATTTACCAGAAGTGTTCAAACAAATACAGAATGAGCACGGGGCTGCTCCAGCCCTAGACTTGTGGATGAAATTAATGGGGTACTTTGACACAGACTCCTCAATCATATACTCAGTAACATTAAAGGAGAAGCATTAGCATTGGCTATATGCTAGCGCCTCTGAAAGATTCCGCATTTGGACAGGAAAAAACTGCTACTGAAAATTATTTCTGACACCTATACCAGTATAGGACTGAACAGTTTGGGAGCCAAGCCGAAAAAGCCTGAAAGACAAAGTACCACCCCTAAGGAAAGTACTACACAAGCACAGGAGGGTTCTAAAAAGTGCTGGGATAAACAAAAACAAATTAAAGACAGATAAAATCAGGGAGCAGATTCTTCACACTCAGAGAACTCCAACAGGAGATATAATCTCAGAAATAGAGAAAATATAAAAGCTCCTGACAGATATACTGATTCACGTTACTCTCGTTCTTTTCAGGATGCACCGGATAGACGTGGCAAGAGAGGGGGCCATACAGATTGATGTCCTGAATACGTAAAACAGAAGAAACACTCATCACAATCTTCAGACAAAAAAGAAGACAAGTCCCCAGAACAAAAGCCACAATTCAAAAAGAAAAAGGTGGCAACACTGTCAATTAAAAATGCCAGTATACTTGAGAACATTGCTGAAGAACAAGACGAAGGCAGTGACACTGCTAAACAGTGCAGCAGAGGTCACAATATGTCACCAGAGTCTGAAAGATCATCTGGATGTGACAGCACCTAGTGATGTAATTGCATTTGAGACTGCAGACAGGCATGTCCTACCACCCGATAGGGTTTATGATTTAAACATTCAAATTGAGGGGGACATAGAACGCTCTATTAGTGTGATATTCTGGGATGAACTTAGTTGTGATATTCTACTGGCCAAAAGGGACTGGCCACCTGAGCATGTCCATAAGCTCCAACATGGGGAGATGTTATTTTGCCTTCTTTCTCTGATCTTGTTCTAGAAGCGGTAAAGCAAGTCTATGCTGTCAACTGGGTTTTGGCGCAGGCACCTGCATTATACTGAAGCCATGTAGGTTGGGACAAGGATTCTCTTTGTCATGTAATACCTATCAGGTCTACACCCCATCCTCAGTCACAATATCCTGTTAAACACGAAACAAAAGCTTTAGTGAGGGAGATCCTCACTCACCTCGAGTGCCAGGGTGTAATCGAGCTCTACATCTCTGCAATGAATAACCCGCTATTCCCCGTTGCAAAACCCGACCATTCATACAGACTAGTCTTAGATTATAGACATTTAAACAGTCACACATGCACATACGCCATACAAAATTCACATAGCACAGCACTAATTGACAACATAGTGCGTAAAAAATACATAGCTGCAATGAATTGTTCTGCCACAACTTAGCACACGAAAGTCGGGACCTGAGTGCATTCTCATTTGGCTCACAAAAACGCTTTTGCCGATTGCCCCAAGGCTATAAGAATAGCCAAGGGCTGTTCTCAGTCCATGTAACATCAATATTGCATGATATTGATGCTGAGGTGTTGTCTTACAAGGATGACATCTATCTCACAGATGACAACCTCAACATTCATCTTGCCAGGGTCGATCAGATCGTTCTAGGATTCACAGCCCTTGGTAACAAATTTAATTTTAGGAAAACAAAAATAGCCTTTGTCAGCGTATTATTGCTGGGATACGAGCTATCAAATGAGGCGAAGAGCCTGGCCGCGCACTTTCTAGAACAATTTGCTCAACTCCAACCACTAAATACAATTAAGAAACTACAGTCTTAACTTGGTTACTTCAAATTTCTTCACATTTGGCAGAACATACATTCCTGAGTATGAACAACGTATCAAGCCACTTTATGACTTAATATGACCTGATTTTTATAGTAGACACTAGACAGTTGAACACACATGCATCCCTAGGGAATTGCAACAGGACATGCTTGAAGCAAAACACGTACACACCTGTGACAACAAAACAAATTTGGTCACAGAATAATTGCTGGTACCAGCGGGTTCACTATGTCACCTTTAACGAGGGTGACACAGTGCCCATTGCATATAAATCCCATTTATACTGTAATGCAGAACAAAGCTTCGCACCCACAGAAAAAAATTCTTACTGCAGTTCAGATGGCTGTCATCAAGGAGAGGCCACCTGCCCAAGGGAATCACATTATTGTCGTTACCCCGGTGCCAGCCTTAAAGGCTGTCACAAAAGCAAGCATTACTAATGCTAAAGCATTTCATCCACGCTGGATTCAGTGGGCAACCTCCCTAACTGCCACCGATGTAGATTACATCTTTGATCCAAAACTTCAGACAAAAGAATTTCTCCAATACGAACAGGAGTACCCCGCACCTCTAGATATTTTGCCACTTGACAGATACCATACTGTCATTTACACTGATGGTTCAGCACAACCAGCTATAGGTACCAAACATCAATACTCAGCCACTTGTGCAGAAATGAGCGGAATGATGAAGGATGGTATATTTCACCCTCATAATACCCACATGCAGACCCTAGGGGACTGTACAGCCCAGCTGGCTGGACCTATAGCCCTATACCAGCGCTAGAACACAAAGAGCCAGAACTACTCACTCTGATTGTCTGTGACTCATACTACTGCGTCCAGTTGTAGGAAAGTACCATCTTTTTTGGCATGTTACCCCCAATTTCTGCCTGTTTGTCAGTGTGTTTTGCCAGTCTCACTGGGATCCTGCTAGCAAGGACCCCAGTGCTCATAGTTTGTGGCCTGTGTGTTTGTTGTCAGTAGGCTTAACTGTGTCACTGAAGTTCTGCTAACTAGAACTCCAGTACTTATGCTCTCTCTACTTACCAAACTTGTCACTACACTTTAGTGACTCCATATTCCAATTCTGATTGGCATACTGGACCCCCCTTTATAAATCCCTAGCATATGGTACCTAGGTACCCAGGGCATTGGGGTTCCAGGAGATCCTTATGGGCTGCAGCAATTTTTTGGCCACCCATGAGGAGCTCATACAAACCTTTCATCAGGACTGCCACTGCATCCTGAGTGAAATAGTGCACACACTATTTCACAGCCATTTTCACTGCACTTAAGTAACTTATAAGTCACCTATATTTCTAACCTTCATTTACTGAAAGCTCGGTGCAAAGTTACTGTGTGTGAGGGCACCCTTGCACTAGGAAAGGTGCCCCCACGTTGTCCAGGGCCAATTCCCCGGACTTCGTGAGGGCGGGGATCCCATTACACGTGTGCACTACATGTATGGCAATACATATATGTAGCTTCACAATGGTAACTCCGAATATGGCCATGTGAGGTGTCTAAGATCATGGAATTGTCCCCCAATTCAAGTCTGGTATTGGGGGGCCAATCCCATGCACCCTGGGGGCTCCACCATGGACGCCCAGTACTGCCAAACCAGCACTCTGAGGTTTTCACTGCAGCACCAGCTGCTGCCACCTCCCAGACAGGTTTCTGCCCTCCTGGGGACTGAGCAGCTCAATCCCAGGACAATGCATTTCCTTTGGAGGAGGGTGTTACACCCTCTCCCTTTGGAAATAGGTGTTACAGGCATGGGAGGGGTAGCCTCCCAGAGCTTCTGGAAATGCTTTGAAGGCACAGATTGTGCCCTCCTTGCATACGTCAGCCTAAACCGGTTCAGGGACCACCAGTCCCTGCTCTGGCACGAAAATGGACAAAGGAAAGGGGAGTGACCACTCCCCTGCCCATCACAACCCCTGGGGTGGTGCTCAGAGCTCCTCCAGAGTGTCCTTGGGGTTAGCCATCTTGGATTCCAAGGTGTGGAGACCTCTGAGTGGCCAGTGCCAGCAGGTGACGTCAAAGACCCCTCCTGATAGGTGCATACCTGGGTAGGTAGCCAATCCCCCTCTCAGGGCTATTTAGGGTCTCTCCTCCTGGTGTTTCCTCAGATTCAGTTTGCAAGATTTCTCCAGGACTCTTCTGCATCCTCTGCTTCAGCTTCTGACCGTCAAATCGACTGCAGACTTCTCCAGGAACAGCTGTAACTGCAACAAAGTATCCAGGATGACTCCTGTGACCTGCAACTTCAGCTCCAGCCAGCTTTTGCAACAGTTTCCAAGGTGTGCATGCCTGTCTTCACCCTGAGCCAGAAGAACTGAAGGAATCTCCCGTGGAGTGACGGAGACACTTCCCTGTTCTGCAGGCACCATTCTGCGACGACAAATAGTCGGGACTCCTCTCCTGATGACAAGCATGCTCCCTGGAACACAGGTGGTGGACCAAAATGTCCCAGACTGTCCAAAGGTCCAGCTGTCCAAATTTGGTGGAGGTAAGAGCTTGCCTCTCTGTGCTGTGAAAGTACCCTTCTGCACTGCGTCTTCTACAGCTCCTTGGGCTTCTGTGCACTTCTTACAAGAATCCTTTGTGCACAGTGTAGCCCAGGTCCCCAGCACTCTATCCTGTGATGCACAGCTCACTGTGTTGTTCTCCGGCGGCGTGGGACCTTCCAGTGCAGTGCTGCAATGACTGCAATTTGCATCTTCTTTGTCTACATGTTCCGGGACTCCTGTGAGTGCTGCCTATCTTCTGAGGGCTCTCTGATGTACTGAGAGCCCCCTCTGTCTCCTTAGTCCGGGTTGAGACCCCCAGGTCCCTCCTGGGTCCAGGCAGCTTATTTTCAACACAAACCACGTACTTGCTTGAACCAAGGGTTGTTGGTGGAATCCAGCGACGCAAACAGCCTGCATCCAACAACTCGACGTGGGACATCTCCTGCACCAAGCAGAATCCCGGAGCCATCTTCTTTGGGCTCTTCTGTACATTTCTTCTTACCGGAGAATCCACTTTTGCACCATCTTTTAGGTTGGCAGGTGGACCTGTCCTTTCTGGACTCTTCTTCGACTTCTGGACTTGGTTGCCTCTCTCCACAGGTCTTCAGGTCCAGTAATCCACCATTTGTTGATTACAGTCTTGCTTGGTTCTTGCAAAATCTCTTATCATGACTTGTAGTGTGTCCTGAGGAAACTTGCTGTACTTTACTCCTGCTTTCCTGGGCTCTGTGGTGGGGTACTTTACTTACCTCTGGTGTTTTCCTACACTCCCAGCGCCCCTCTACACACTGCACTTGCCTTGGGGGAATTCGTTATTCACATTCCCCTATTTTAGTATATGATTTGTACCATCGCTCTCAGGGAAGGCAAGGTCTTACCTCCTCCAAATTGTGTCAGCAGGACCTCAGGACAGTCTATGTAGATGATGTCCACCCTCTGTGTCCTTAGGAGCATGCTTGTTGCTGTGACAGGAGTCCCAGGGTACCAGTCGTCATCTTGGAAGGTGCCTGCTTGGAGCAGGGGAGTGACTCCGTCACTCCACGGGAGATATCTTCGGTCCTTCTGGTGCAGGATGAAGACAGGGAGTCTCCAGAGCGTGCACACCATGGAAACTGTTGCAATTGCTGACTTGGAGCTGAGGTTGCTGGAGAAAAGTTTCTCCTCTAGACACTTTGCTACAGTTACAGCGTTTCTTGGAGCAGGCTACGGTTGATCGAAGTTCAGAGGAGTCTAAAGTTGTTGCAGAGGATTCCTGAGAGAAACCGGCAAGCAGAATCTGAACAGAACACACAGGAGAGACCCTAAATAGCCCTGAGAGGGGAATTGGCTACCTTATCAGCTAAGGACCTATCAGGAGGGGTCTCTGATGTCACCTGCTGGCACTGGCCACTCAGAGGCCACCAGAGTGCCCCCACACCTTGCAAAGCAAGATGGCTGAAGTCTGGGACACACTGGAGGAGCTCTGGGCACCACCCCTGGGGTGGTGATGGACACAGGAGTGGTCTCTCCCCTTTCCTTTGTCCAGTTTTGCGCCAGAGCAAGGGAGAAGGGGTCCCTGAACTGATGTGGACTGGTTTATGCAAGGAGGGCACCAACAGTGCCCGGTTAAAGCATTTCCAAAGCTGGGGGAGGCTACTCCTCCCCTTCCTGTAACACCTATTTCCAAAGGGAGAGGGTGTAACACCCTGCTCTCAGAGGAAATGCTTTGTTATGCCTTCCTGGGACTGGGCTGCCCAGACCCCAGGAGGGCAGAACCCTGTCTGTGAGGTGGCAGCAGCTGTAGCTGCAGTGTAAGCCTCAGAGAGTTGGTTTAGCAGTACTGGGGGTCCATGGTGGAGCCCCCAGGATGCTTGGAATTGGCTCCCCAATACCAGATTTGGAATGGGGGGACAATTCCATGGTCTTAGACTTGTTACATGGCCATATTCGGAGTTACCATTGTGAAGCTAGGTATAAGTATTGACCTATAGGTACTGCACACTTGTAATGAGGTCCCCGTACTCACAAAGTCTGGCAAAATGGTCCTGAACTAAGTGGGGGCACATTTGCTAGTGCAAGGGTGACCTCACACTTAGTAACTTTGCACCTAACCTTCAGCAAGTGAAGGTTAGACACATAGGTGACTTATAAGTTACTTAAGTGCAGTGAAAATGGCTATGAAATAATGTGTGCGTTATTTCACGCAGGCTACAATGGCAGTCCTGTGTAAGGGTTTATCCGAGCTCCCTATGGATGGCAAAAGAAATGCTGTAGCCCATATGGATCTCCTGGAACCCCAATGCCCTGGGTACCGAGGTAGCATATACTAGGAGCTTATAAGGGGGGTCCAGTATGCCAAATGAAATTGGTAAATGAAGTCACTGGATACAGTGACAAATTGAAAAGCAGAGAGAGCATAAGCACTGAGTTTCTGATTATCAGAACCTCAGTGACACAGTCACAGCATACACATTAGGCCATACATTATGAGCACTGGGGTCCTGACCAGCAGGATCCCAGTGAGACAGGCAAAAACATACTGACATACAGGTAAAAATGGGGGTAACATGCCAAAGAAGATGGCACTTTCCTACACAATCCCCCCTTTCAAACGAGGGACAATAAGGCTAACCTTGCCCAGATGAATCTTCATTGTCTAAGTGAAAATATCTGGAGAGTCCATCTGCATTGGAGTGGGTACTCCTAGGTCTATCTGGTACTGTATAGTCCATCCCCTGTAGGGAAATGGATCACCTCAACAATTTAGGATTTTCATCTTTCATTTGTTTAAGCCATAATAGAGGTTTGTGGTCTGTCTGAACAATAAAGTGAGTCCCAAATAAGCAGGGTTTCAGCTTTTTCAGTGCCCAGACCACAGCAAAGCCCTCCCTCTCTATGGCAGAACAATGCTTTTTTCAAGGGGTCAACCTCCTGCTAATAAAATCAACTGGTTGATCCTGGCTTTCTGAGTTAAGTTGTGATAGTACAGCCCCTACCCCTAATTCAGAAGCATCTGTTTGGACAATTCATTTTTTGGAGCAGTTTTGGCTCTTCAAGACAGATACAGAGCACATTCTGACAGCTGGCTGTCCACAATACCTTTTTTGGTATTTTCTTACTGATGAGGTCATTAAGAGGTGCTGCAATGGAGCCATATTCCTTAATGAACCATCTGTAATACCCAGTGAGACCTAAGAAGGCTCTGACCTGGGTCTGAGTTCTAGGGGGAACCCAGCCCATATTGGTCTGAATCTTCCCTTGAAGTGGTGCAATCTGTTCCCCACCTACCAGGTGGGCCAGATAAACCACTTTCCCCTGCCCTATCTGGCACTTTGAAGCCTTGATAGTTAGGCCTGCCTTTTGCAGGGCCTCCATAACTTTCCAGAGGTGGACCAGGTGATCATCCCAGGTGGAGCTAAAGACAGCAATATTGTCTAAATATGCTGCACTAAAAGATTCCAAACCTTGGAGGACTGTATTCGCCAGCCTCTGAAAAGTGGCAGGTGCATTTTTCAATCCAAAGGGCATCACTGTGAAGTGATAATGCCCTCCTATGGTAGAAAATGCAGTTTTTGCTTTAGCATCTTCGACATTTTGATCTGCCAATACCCTGCATTCAAGTCAAAAGTGCTTAGATACTTGGCAGATGCCAGTGTATCTATTAGCTCATCTGCCCTGGGTATAGGGTGAGCATCTGTTTTGGTTACTGTGTTGAGACCCCTATAGTACACACAAAACCGCATTTCTCTGTTTCCTTCTTTGTTATGAGGTTTGGGGACAAGCACCACTGGGCTAGCCCAGGGGCTATCAGAAGGCTCAATAGATCCAAGATCTAACATTTTTGGAACTTCAGCTTTTAAGCAATCCATGACATGGTCACGTTGCCTGTAAATTTTACTTTTGACAGGTAAACTGTCTCCAGTGTCAATTGCATGTTCACACCAAGTAGTTGTACCAGGTGTGAGTGAGAAGAGTTCAGAAAACTGATCAATGAGATTTTTACAGTCTTCCTTCTGCTTAACAGTAAGGCAGTCTGCCAGAACTACTCCCTCCACTAAACCATCTGTTTCAGTGGTGGACAAGAGATCAGGGAGAGGGTCAAACTCTTCTTCCTGTCCCTCATCTGTAGCCATGAGAAGGGTTAAGTCAGCCCTGTCAAAGTAAGGTTTTAGGCAATTGACATGAAGCACCCTAAGGGGACTTCTGGCAGCGCCCAGGTCTGCCAGGTGACCTCACTGTTCTTCTCTACAATTAGATGGGGTCCACTCCATTTGTCCTGGAGTGCTCTTGGGGCCAAAGGCTCCAATACCCACACCTTCTGACCTGGGTGGTACTCTGTCAGGACAGCCTCCTGGTCAAACCATTGCTTTTGGAGCTCTTGGCTGGCCTGACGGTTTTTACTGGCCTTTTTCATGTACTCAGCCATTCTACTTCTCAGGCCAAGTACATAGTCCACTATGTCCTGTTTTGGAGCTTTTAAAGGATGTTCCCAACCCTCTGTGACAAGAGCAAGGAGACCCCTAACAGGGTGACCAAAGAGGAGCTCAAAGGGGCTATAGCCCACTCCTTTTTGGGGTACCTCCACGTAGGCGAAAAGGAGGCATGGTAATAGGACATCCCATCTCCTTCTGAGGTTTTCAGAGAGTCCCACAAACATACCTTTGAGAATTTTATTAAACCTCTCAACCAGTCCATTAGTCTGTGGAGGATGATGGGTGGTGAACTTGTAGGTAACACCACACTCCTTCCACATTGCTTTTAGATATGCAGACATGAAGTTACTACCTCTGTCTGACACCACTTCCTTAGGGAAGCCCACCCTGGAAAAGATTCCCAGGCGGGCCTTTGCCACTGCAGGAGCTGTAATGGTCCTGAAGGTGATAGCTTCTGGGGACCTTGTGGCATGGTACACCACCACAAGGATAAACCTATTGCCAGAAGCTGTTGGAGGGTCAAGGGGGCCAACAATATCAACCCCTACCCTTTCAAAGGGCACCCAAACCACTAGCAGTGGCATTAAGGGGACCTTTGGGGTGCCACCAGTCTTGCCACTGGCTTGGCAGGTGACACAGGAGCGACAAAATTACTTTGTGTCTTCTGACATATGGGGCCAGTAAAAATGTGGAACAAGTCTGTCCCATGTTTTACTCTGGCCTAACTGCCCAGCTAAAGGGATGTCATGAGCCAGACTTAGGAGGAATTCCCTGTATTGAAGGAGGATGACCAGTCTCCTGGTGGCACCAGGTTTAGGGTCTCTTGCTTCAGTATAAAGGAGATTATTCTCCCAGTAAACTCTGAGTGTGTCAGTGACATCACCATGTTGCTGCTTGACAGCTTGCTGTCTGAGGCCCTCCAATGTGGGACAGGTTTGCTGTGCCACGCTCTGCTCTTCCCTGTCAGCCCCCCTGTACCCAATAGCTCAGCTGTATCAGCTTCCACCGCCTCTGGTGTAGGTTCTGCAGAGAGAGAGAATTCCTCTTCCTCAAAAGGGGAATCATCTGTGGAGGCAGGGATAGTGGACAGGGGTTTGCTCTTGCTACCCCTAGTTGTTGGGAGCACTTGGTCCATTGTTACAGGATCCAAGTTTCGCTGTCCTCTTTGCTTCTTGGCCTCAGCCCTGGTAAGAGCAAAGTTGTGCCCTGGAATGCTCAGCATTGCTGCATGGGCCTCCAACTCTACTTCAGCCCAAGCTGAAGTCTCCAAATCATTGCCTAGCAGACATTCTACAGGTAAATCAGTGGCTATCACAACTTTCTTTGGACCAGTAACCCTTCCCCCAGTTGAGATTCACAACAGCCATGGGGTGGCTTACAGTATTGCTATGGGCATTGGGGATGTGGTGGTTGGAGGTTTGGTGTTTCTTTTTGGACAATGAGGATCAGTTGCCCAATGGCCTTTGGCTTTCCACATATAACACCAAGGTTTCTTATCTTTGTGAGAAGTGGATTTGGACCAACGTCCCCAGAGGATTTTTGTGGGCCTGATGAAGACTCTAATTATTTTTTTATCTTTGTCCCCACCCTTGTCATGTGACTTACCATCCTTCTTCTTGCCATCCTTGTCACCTCCTGTATGATCTTTTCTGCTCACCCTTGTTCTGACCCATTTGTCTGCCTCCTTTCCCATTTCTTGGGGAGAGGTCAGATCTGAGTCCACAAGATACTGATGTAACAAGTCAGACACACAATTACGCAAGATATGCTCTCTCAGAATCAAGTTATAAAGGCTTTCATAATCAGTCACCTTACTGCCATGTAACCAACCTTCTAGGGCCTTCACAGAACAGTCCGCAAAGTCTGTCCAGTCCTGTGATGACTCATTTCTGGTCTCTCTGACCTGAAGTCTGTACTGTTCAGTGGTTAAACCCAGACCATCCAAGAGTGCATTTTTAAGAACCTGGTAATTATCTGCATCATCTCTCTCTGAAAATAAGAAGTCTGTCCCTCCCCTAGCCAGAGAAGGATAACCAAAGGATAGCAGCTCACTGTACATGAGGGACCCTCTGGACTCTACAGGCCCTCTCAAGTTCAGCAAACCACTTGTTGATTTAATCACCATCCTTGTAAGGAGGGACAACTTTGTGCAGATTCCTAGAATCAAATGAAGGTTCCCTAACATTTGTATTTCTAAAACTGCTGCAGCCACCATGAGGAGCTAACCCTAAACCCTGCCTCTCTTTCTCCACAGCCAGGGATTCCCTGTCTACGGCCTACTGAGGCTGCATTAGCTTCAGTCTGGCCTCCTCTAGCCTCAGCTTTCTGAGTTCCCTATCTAGGGACTTGTCCTCAGGGTTAGAATTATGTGAAGCCTCTGAAACAGAAGTAACATGAGAGTGTGCAGAGGCAGACCTATCTGTAACAGGGGCCACTCTAGTGACGTGGCCTCTAGGGGTGAAGGGAGCCCTACTTGTGTGTGAACCTTTCCCACTACCAGTTATACTAGGGGGCTTGTTGACAGATAGGTCTGTGGAAGGACCCTCCCCAGGATTGTCATCTTGCTCCTCTGAGCCTTCCTGGTTGGAGTCACCCTCTACCTCTACCCCTGTCTGATCTGGACCAATGCTGAGTCCCTGCTCATCTTGGAGGAGAAGATTTAAGAGGAACTCCTTATTGGGGTTCTTCCCAATCCTTAAACTTCTTTCAATAACGAGACCTCTCAATCTTTTAAAGTTTAGATTTTCATAAGTAGTCTTGACAACTCAAGGGGTAGCTCCTACAGAAGACATATTGAAAGAAAAAAGTTTAGGAAATTGAGTTGAATAATAGTGCTAACGTTTTAGAGAAAATAAGAAAACTTTTTCAGAACTTTGTAAAAACGTTTGCAAAGTTTTAAGAACTTTTAGGAAAGTTAAAAAAAAAAGGTTTCTAGGTATGTATTATATATGCAATAAGTATTGGAGCAAGCCTTTCTTGTGTAAAGCACAGGCAACAAAGTGGTAAAGCAATTGCAAGTACTTATCCCACCACTACACCACCAAGGTGGGAGGCTGGCCTGGTTTGTAGTGCATACCTTGGGTACTTACACCTTATAGCAGGTCCAGTTATCCCTTATTAGTAATGTAGTAGTGTTCTAGCAGCTTAGGCTGACAGAGGTAGCTATAGAAGAGCAGCTTCGGCTGAACTAGGAGACATACAAAGCTCCTGCAATACCACTTATAGTTACACAGTACTTACACATAAGTAAAGACAATACTCAGTGTTACCAAAAATAAAGGAATTTATTTGGGTGACACATTACCAAAAATATCCTTCTGGAGGTAAGTATTATACACAATATATACATTAGACACCAGAATTAGACAAGTAAATAGTCATAGAACAATGCAAACAGTAGGAAATCCTATGGAATGCAATGGGAGAAAATGGGTCTAGGGGCAACACAAACCATATACTAAGAAAGTGGAATGCGAATCACAAATTCTCCCCTAGACAAGTGTAGTGTGTGCAGAATCGCTGGGAGAGTAAGAATACAGTAAAGGTAAGTAAATTACCCTACCCCAGGGCCCAGAAAAGCAGGAGTAAAGTACTGTAAGTTTTCGTAAGACAGACTACACCTCGTAATTGAGATTTAGCAGCAGCCAACCAAGTCTGCAATGAACAACTGCTGGATTCCTGGACCTGAAGACCTGCAAAGGAAGGGGACCAAGTCCAGAAGTTGAAAGAAATTCCAGGAAGGACAGGAGCCCCTTCCAACCCAGAAGAGGGTGCAAAAGAAGAGTCCCTGGTTAGTCGAAGCCTGCAGGAATGTACTCTAGGAAGATGCCAGCGGGTTCTTCTATGATGCAAAAGATGTCATAAGGATTGAAAATTGTCGCAGGTGAGATTTCGTGTTGGAAGTCACCAACAAGCCTTGGCTATGACAAAAGTGCGTTTTGCGTCAAAATGGCACTTGATAGATCCAGGAGGGACCTGGGGGCCTCAACTCTGTGTAAGGAGAAAGAGGGTGCTTTCAGCACATTAGAGAGCCCTCGGGATGCCAGCCAGCAGCCCCAGGAGTCGCAGGATCCAGGGACAAAGGAGGTGCAAAACACGGTTGATGCAGCACAACAAAAGAAGGTTCCACGCCACCGGAGAACAACTCAGCGAGTTGAGCATCACAGGATGGAGTGCTGGGGACCGGGGCCAGGGTGTGCATGAAGGAATTTTGCAAGGAGTCCATAGAGGCCTCAGGAGGTAAAGAAGATGCAGTTCACAGGGGTACCATCGCTCTCAGGGAAGGCAAGGTCTTATCTCCTCGAAATTGCGTCAGCAGGACCTCAGGACAGTCTATGTTGATGATGTCTACCCTCTGTGTCCTTAGGAGCACGCTCGTGACTGTGAGAGGAGTCCTAGGGTACCGGTCGTCGTCTTGGAAGGTTCCTGCCTGGAGCAGGGGAGTGACTCCGTCACTCTAGGGGAGATTTATTCAGTTGTTCTGGTGCAGGATGAAGACAGGGAGTGCCCAGAGCTTGCACACTGTGGAAACTGTTGCAGTTGCTGACTTGGAGCTGAGGTTGCTGAAGAAAAGTTTCTCCTGTAGACACTTTGTTGCAGTTACAGCGTTTCTTGGAGCAGGCTGCAGTTGATCCGAGGTCAGAGGAGTCTGAAGTTGTTGCAGAGGATTCCTGAAGGAAACTTGCAAGCATAATCTGAAGAGAACCCACAGGGGAGACCCTAAATAGCCCTGAGAGGGGGATTGGCTACCTTATCAGCTAAGGACCTATCGGGGGGGTCTCTGACATCACCTGCTGGCACTGGCCACACAGAGGCCTCCAGAGTGCCCCCACACCTTGCAAAGCAAGATGGCTGAAGTCTGGGACACACTGGAGGAGCTCTGGGCACCACCCCTGGGGTGGTGATGGACAGGGGAGCGGTCACTCCCCTTTCCTTTGTCCAGTTTCATACCAGAGCAGAGGAGAAGGGCTCCTTGGATCGGTGTAGACTGGTTTATGCAAGGAGAGCCCTTCAAAGCATTGCCAGAGGCTGGGGGATGCTACTCCTCCCCTTCCTGTAACACCTATTCCCAAAGGGAGAGGGTGTAATACCCTGCTTTCAGAGGAAATGCTTTGTTCTGCCTTCCTGGGACTGGGCTGCCCAGACTCCAGGAGGGCAGAACCCTGTCTGTGAGGTGGCAGCAGCTGTAGCTGCAGTGGAAGCCTCAGAGAGCTGGTTTACCAATACTGGGGGTCCATGGTGGAGCCCCCAGGATGCATGGAATTGGCTCCCCAATACCAGATTTGGAATGGGGGACAATTCCATGATCTTAGACATGTTACATGGCCGTATTCAGAGTTACCATTGTGAAGCTATATATAATGACCTATATGTAGTGCACGCATGTAATGGCATCCCCGCACTCACAAAGCCCGGGGAAATGGTCCTGAACTATGTGGGGGCACCTTTGCTAGTGCAAGGGTGATCTCACGCTTAGTAACTTTGCACCTAACCTTCAGCAAATGAAGGTTAGACATATAGATGACTTATAAGTTACTTAAGTTCAGTGAAAGTGGCTGTGAAATAATGTGCGTGTTATTTCACGCAGGCTGCAATGGCAGTCCCTTGTAATAGTTTGTCTGAGCTCCCTATGGGTGGCAAAAGAAATGATGCAGCCCATATGGATCTCCTGGAACCCCAATGCTCTGGGTACCTAGGTACCATATACTAGGGACTTAAAAGGGAGGTCAGTATGCCAATTGAAATTGACAAATGAAGTCACTGGCGTACAGTGACAAATTTAAAAGCAGAGAGAGCATGAGCACTGCGGTTCTGATTAGTAGAGCCTCAGTAACACAGTTAGGCACTACATAGACATACACATTATGCCATAAATTATGAGCACTGGGGTCCTGACCAGCAGGATCCCAGTGAGGCAGGCAAAAACATACTGACATACAGGTAAAAATGGGGGTAACTTGCCAAGGAAGATGGTACTTTCCTACAGTCACGAAATTAAAGTACCTTTATGTTTGGTAACACTGAGTATTATCTTTTATTCTGTATAAGTACTATAGTGGTATTGCAGGAGCTAGTTCAGCCAAAGCTGCTCTGCTACAGCTACCTCTATGCAGCCTACGCTGCTAGAACACTGCCTACATCTCACTAATAAGGGATAACTGGACCTAGGATTAGGTGTAAGTACCTTAGGTGCCCACTACAAGCAAGGCCAGCCTCCTACATTGGTGGTGCAGTGGTAAGATAAGTACTTTCAATTGTTTTACCATTTTGTTACTAGTGCTTTTCACAAGAAAAGTGTACTCCAATACTTAGAGCTATTTACAATTGTACCTAGCAGTCATTTTTACTTTCAAAAGTTCTTTCAAACTTTTCTAAAAGTTTTCAAAAGTTCTGAAAAGTTTTTCTTTTCATCTAAAAAGTTAGGTAAAATAGTTTGTTAACTTTTTACTCTTCTCCCTAATCTTTTTTCTTTCACTATGTCTGTAGTAGAGGCTACCCCCACGGTTGTTAAGACCACTGAAAGTCTGAATTTCAAAAGTCTGACGGGTCTCTGCTTGCAAAGAAGCTGAGGGATTGGGGAGAACCCCAACAAGGAATTTCTCTTGAATTTCCTCTTGCAAAATGGCCAGAAGCATCCTACTGCTCAGGTACAGTCAGAAGGGGAGGTAGATGTAGATTCCACCCACGTAGATTCAGGAGAGGGTCCTGAAGATCCAGGGGACTGTCATTTCACACATCTTTCCCTTAACAAACCTCTTAGTGTAACTGGTAGTGGGAGGGGGTCACACACAGGAAGGGCACCCTTCACACCTAGAGGGCAGATCACTAGAGTAACTCAAGTTAGGGAAAGGTGCACCTCTGCTCATTCCCATATCACTTCTGTGTCCGAAGTGTCCCACACATCCAACCCTAAAGATCAATCCCTAGATAGGGAACTCAGAATGCTGAGGTTGCAAGAGGCCAGAATGAGGGTGCAACAGTTGGCCTTAGACAGGGAATCACTGGCTGTGGAAAGGGAAAGACAGGGGTTGGGGTTATTTCCCCATGGTGGCAACAGCAGCAGTTTCAGAAGTTACAGTGTTAGAGAAAACACATTTGACTCTAGAAACCTGCACACAATTGTCTCCCCTTACAAGGACGGGATGACATTTACAAGTGGTTTGCTACACAGGAGAGGGCCTGTAGGGTTCAGAGGGTCCCTCATGTACAGTGGGCTGCTATCCTGTGATTGTCTTTCTCTGGCAAGGGGAGAGATAAACTTCTTCTTGTTAGAGAAGATGATTCAGACAACTACAATATTCTGAAAACTGCACTCTTGGATGGATTTGGCTTAACCACTGAACAATATAGAATCAAGTTCATCGAAACCAGAAAAGAGTCTTCACAGGTTTGGATAGATTTTGCAAACTGTTCAGTGAAGGCCTTAGAAGGTTGGTTGCATGGCAGCAAGGTGTCTGACTATGAAAGCTTATACAATCTGATTTTGAGAGAGCATATTCTTAACAATTGTGTGTCTGATTTGTTGCACCAATATCTTGTGGACTCAGATCTGACCTCTCCCCAAGAATTGGGAAAGGAGGCAGACAAACGGGTCAGAGCCAGGGTGAGCAGAAAAGCTCATACAGGGGGTGGCAAGGACAGCAAGAAGAAGGATGGTAAGTCACATTACAAGTGTGGTTCAAAGATAAAAAGTCATAAATTTTCCTCAGGCCCACAAAAATCCTCTGGGAGTGGTGGGTCCAAATCCTCTTCTAATCATCAGAAAAAGCCTTGGTGTTATTTGTATAAGAACAAAGGTCATTGTGCAAGTTACCCCACTTATCTCAAGAGAAACACCAAGCCTCCCACCCCCACAACCCCCACTGCTTCCACTAGTGCCCCTAGTAATAGCAGCGGTGGAAGGAAAAACTGTACAAATAGACAAAAAAAGGGTCAAGCTGGGCTCACTTTTGGTAATGTAGTGGGGGTTGGTCTAGTTAGAGAGACCACTGACACTGTTTTAGTCTCTGATGGTGGCATTGACCTTGCCACCTTAGTTGCTTGTCCCCTTAATGTGGATAAGTATAAACAACTACCCCTCATAAATGCTGTTCAGGTTAAGGCCTACAGGGATACAGGTGCCAATGTCACTATGATGATGGAGAATCTGGTTGCCCCTGAGCAGCACCTACTTGGTCATCAGTACCAAGTTACTGATGCCCATAACAACACTGTTAGCCACCCCATGGCTGTTGTGAATCTCAACTGGGGGTGGGGTTACTGGTCCTAAAAAGGTTGTAGTATCCACTGACTTACCTGTAGAGTGTCTCTTGGGCAATGATTTGGAAACTTCAGCTTGGGCTGAGGTGGAGTTGGAGGCCTGTGCAGCCATTCTGGGCATTCCAAGGCATATCTTTGGTCTTACTAGGACTCACACAAAGAAGCAAAGAGAACAATGAAACTTGGATCCTGGAACAATGGACCAGGTGCTCCAAAAAACTAGGGACAGAAAGGGCAAACCCTTGTCCACTATCCCTCCCTCTCCAGAAGATTCCCCTTTTGATGAGGAGTCAACTCACTGTGCAGAACCTACACCAGCAGAGCTTCAAGCTGACACAACTGAGCTCTTGGGTACAGGGGGGCCTGCCAGGGTGGAACTGAGTGTGGCACAGCAGACCTGTCCCACACGAGAGGGTCTAAGACAACAAGTTGTCAAATAGCAAAATGGGGATATCAGTAACTCACAGAGTTTACTGGGAGAATAATCTCCTTTATAATGAGGCAAGGGACCCTAAACCTGGTGCTACCAGGAGACTGGTCATTCCCTTGCAGTATAGGGAATTCCTACTAACCCTGGCACATGATATTCCCTTGGCTGGACATCAGGGGCAAAGCAAAACCTGGGACAGACTTGTCCCTCACTTTGACTGGCCTCATATGTCAGAGGACACAAAAGAGTTTTGTCGCTCCTGTGTGACCTGCCAAGTCATTGGCAAGACTGGTGGCACACCAAAGGCCCCCTTAATCCAACTGCCAGTGGTTGGTGTGTCCTGTGAAAGGGTAGGGGTTGACATTGTTGGCCCCCTTGACCCTCCAACTGCTTCTGGTAATAGGTTCATCTTGGTGGTAGTGAACCATGCCACAAGATATCCAGAAGCCATCCCCTTAAGGACCACTACAGCACCTGCAGTTGCAAAAGCCCTCCTAGGAATATTTTCCATGGCGGGCTTTCCTAAAGAGGTAGTATCAGACAGGGGTAGTAACTTCATGTCTGCATACTTGAAAGCTATGTGGAATGAGTATGGTGTAACCTACAAATTCACCACACCCTATCATCCACAAACAAGTGGACTGGTTGAGAGATTTAACAAAACTCTGAAAGGCATGATCATGGGACTCTCTGAAAAACTCAGAAGGAGATTGGATGTCCTCCTGCCGTTCCTCCTTTTTGCCTACACGGAGGTACCCCAGAAAGGAGTGGGCTACAGCCCCTTTGAACTTCTCTTTGGTCTCCCTGTTAGGGGTCTCCTGGATCTTGTGAAAGAGAGGTGAGAGTAATCAATGAAGACCCCTAAACAAGACATTGTGGACTATGTACTTGGACTAAGATCAAGAATGGCTGAGTAAATGAAAAAAGGCCACTAAGAACCTTCAGGCCAGCCAAGAGCTTCAAAAGCAATGGCATGACCAGAAGGCTGTCCTGACTGAGTACCATCCAGGACAGAAGGTGTGGGTTTTGGAGCCAAGGCAAGGCCAAAAGCAGAAGACAAGGGTAGTAAGGGTGAAAACTGCTGCACATCTATGAAGTAACAATCATGAATGTCAATGAAGCTAGAGACTGGTGCCAAGTGGTCAAGTGCCTAACTACCCAGAGGGCACAAACTTGTATACCAGAGTACACAGTAACATCAAAAACAGTGTGACCAAAGCACACAGAAATGTACAGTCCAATCACGTAGTGATGAGATATATCCCTGGTGATACAGTCGAGGATGAGGAGAAAAAAAACGTGAAGATCCCAAGTTGGTAATGACAATGTCTTTGATATTAGGCACAGTTTGCCCCAGGATTATGCAGTCTTCAAGGTACAACCAACACGTGTTTTGTCACTCAGGTGACTTCATCAAGGCTGCAAGACAGTAATAAATGCAAACTTTTATATGGTAGTACCCATGAATGGGTGAGGCCTAAATACATATCTATATTAAAATAATCACTGTGTTTGCTTGCAGAAAAGTGATGGGAGATGTGCAAGAAGGAGAAGGGCATGGCAACAGGAAATGGTAGAAATGGGAACCCCTAGTTCATTGTGCAAAAGAGAGAGGAAGTGAGAAAGAATAAGAAAGATGGAGAAGGGGAAAAAAAAAAGGAAAAAGGGGAAAAATGTAAACCCCGGCGTGGACATGTGAAAAGGTTTAAAAGTGCAAGATACATTCTCTTGGTGTCACACACGTGAAAAATGGGTGTTTCAGAGGGTCAAAGTCGAGCCTAACGATAAGGTAAGGCACAAAGTATTTAAGGAGTGAGCATAGGAAAAGAAAAGATTGAACATAGAGAAAGTAACCAAATAAGAGTTGTGGTGGAGACATAGTAGAGCATATAGAAAAAGCAACAGAAAAGGAGAAAAAAGGAAAAGAAAGAAGAAAAGAGAAAAAGAGAAAGAAAGGGAAAAAAGAAGGGAAAAGAGACATAAGGAGGGGGTTGTATTAGGGTCATACCTGGGCCGTCTGCCCAGGGAAGTGAAACGCAAAAGACACTTTTGAAAAGGCAAGTTGCCTTATGCAGTAGGTGGAAATCTGCAAAATTGAATCAAAGGGAAATAAGTGGCCAGTCGTGACAAATAAGAGTAATCATGTAAGGGAAAAAATTCTTCAAATTGCACGGACAGAAGTATAAGTCACGAATTATATTACCTTGTAATGTATAATGTAAATATGAGACGATAACCTTTCGGCAGTGGGTATGGAGGGTTCCTACATTAACGAGGTAGAGTTAAGCGAGGCCTTGATAAGCCTAGAGTCAAAGTCCTGTATAGGTAAAAGGCTTGGATTAAAAGAGCGTACCATGAGATTTGAGGCGGTGAGCTTTGGGTTTAAGAAATTAAACCATGGAGAGTGAGTGAAAGAAAAAACGGTGTAAGCATGTAATTGTACACCACTTCAGATCATATAAATACGGGAAACCTCAGCATGTGTAGAAGTTCCGTATAAAAATGGGGTGACAGCGTGCCTCCAAGCAATGAGACCAAAGCATGCAAAGGCAAGTGTGCCAAAGATTATAAGGCAGTAAGCGTTTTGGGTTAAGTCACACTAGCTATGGACAGTAAATGGATGAAAACCCAGAGCGTGTGAGGGCAACCTGTCATTGAAAAGCGGTGCGCTTTGGAGCGGGTCACCAACTAACATGGCTGGCACCAGTTAGTAAACTTGAGTAAAGATGAAAAGGCCCCGATAGAAATTAAAGTTGAAAAACCCAGTGAAAAAGATGCAGTAAGTCAGCAATAACATAACCAAAGGAAAAGTGCGAGTACAAAACGTACCTCTTTACGGGGCCGGAGCACTGGAGCAGTTGAACAGTAGCGTGTCTATGGGTCCCGAGGCCCCGCGCTTGTTGTATAAATAGAACGTCGACAGGGAACGTCGACAGAGGACTGCACAACGTCTCAGGAGCGTCTGTGAACGTTCCCAGAAAGTTAGGAAAATATGGCAGCCATCTTAGGATGGCAAGCTAAAGTGAAGGTAAAAGTAATGGAAGGCGAACATATAAAGGGTGGTTGGGGGAAAGGTAACAAGAAAATAAAAATAAATAAAAAATTATTTATTTTTATTTACAGAGCAGAAAAGGGAGTGGGATCGGAAAGGGGGTATGTGCCAATGAGTAAGCACTGGTAAAGGAACGTAAGTAAACGTTCCTGAGTCAAACTAAGACGCAGTGGCCATAATAGGAGGGTATGAGATGGAAATTCTAAGGGTTGAGGAGGAAACTGCTAGGGGTTAGGAGAGAGATACTGTAGTATAACAAAGAGAAGTAAGAACAAACAAAAAGTAAGTGAGAAAAGCGGAAATTGTGAAGGGGAAAGGATACATGGTAATAGGGTTAAGATCAAAGTTATGCAGGGAAACCATGAACAAACAAATGCCATATAAGGAAGTTTCCTGTTAGATAGGCGCGTGATAACAGCCATCGTGGAAATCTGGTGTGAGTAGATACAGGTTGTATCGGTGAGATGTGCATGCCGGTCGATCAGAAAAATACCAACAACAATAATACAATACAAATCTCAACAGTATGGGAGGGACAGTAATATGGTCTAAGACAGTAGAAGAGGGAATTGAGCAGCCACTTGGATATGCGATATAGTGGGAACTGGTCAAAGAAAAGAAACATACATTAGGATGTTAAACGTACAGGAATGGGGCATAGTCAATAAGAAACAGTTGATTGGTGACTGGATAGTTTGGATCCAGGAGTATACAATAGGAATCCGGTCCAGAGTAACGAGTACATATAAACAATTATTATTCTGGTAGTTATCGAATTTAGGCACATAAATGGACAGACTGAAAGGTGATGCAGTTATAGAATAATGTTAAAATCAAAGACCATCGTGGTAATGGTAATGTTACATTTATGTGAGGAAAAAATGTAATTCACGATCGGTATTAAGGCCTTGTTCTACTGCGCGAAGTTTTAGAATCCATTTAGCCTCACATTTACGAAGGTCTTTGGTTCTATCACCCGATCTGGGTGAGCTTGATACCTGAGCAATGCCATGATACTTAATGTTAAGAAGATCATTCTCCCCATGTAGAGTGTTGAAATGCACAGCAAGGGGATAGGTTGTATTGAAATTCCTGATGGCTCTCATATGTTCCTGTGGCACCAAAGCACTCCAGATGAAATGGAGTGGACCCCATCTTATTGTGGAGAACACTGTCAAGTGTAGGAAACAGGAAGAGCATCCCAGCTGTGCAATGAAACTTGAAGGGGCCCATCTGCAAAGTACATAAAGGGGCCCTCCTCCAAAATCACTGAGGAGCTCTTGTGCCAGTGTAATGAGCTGAAGGGGCCTCCCAGAGCTCGGGGGCCCCACGCACCATGGGGGTTACTGTGCATACCCCCATGCCCCTTCAATTGGATATCTTCAAAAGAGAAGGTTGTGCTCTTTGGCTGAGGGAATACATTTTGTTATGCTCTGAGGCCACCTTTCAACTTTTGGAAAACTGCATTGGCTGAAGCTGAAGAAGGTGATCGTGACTGTTGCAAGAGGAGGAAGCAGGGGTGGAGCCTACAAAGAACTTAAAGGAATCCATTGTATGAGATTTTTTTCTGTTACCTGCAACCTATGCAATAACGTTTATTTCTTGTGTGATCATGAAACAATACCAGTTCGGTACAACCGGAATGAGAAAAAAATCAACAGCCAATTTATTCCACCAGCTTGACACACATGGAAAAAGGGCATCAGAAAGAGATAGAAGTGACTGAAGCAGGAGCATCGGCAGCAGCCACTTCTTCTGTTACTGCAACACCTTTGACTTCTTCGGCTTCATCAGCACCTATACCACCACTTGATGCATTCATCCCGGCTGTAGCACCTTTTCATTCTTCTGCTCCATCAACACCTCCACCAAAACCCGGTGCATCTGTCTATCTGTTCCTGGTACCACTGTGCCAATTAATCTTTTGAACCAGAATCAGGAAATTTTGGAGTAATGTGGCAGTCTCCTCTGCCATACTGTCATTGTTGAGGGAGACTGAAATATGCCCAAGCGGTCCTGACAGAGAGGTCGGTATAGGCGCACAGAGAGCGCCCACCTTTGATGCAAGTCTAACTATAAGGGGACGCTCCCTCTCCAGGATACCAGAGGCTAGTAGCCTCTAGTGTTAGGGTCCTCCCCAGGTATTCCCTTGGTTAAGGTAGGCCCTTCCTTCCCTTCCCACCTTTTTTCCTACTGCGATTTAACCTGCAGCGCGCGTATAAGCATCTGCAACAGGGATCCAACGCCCTGATGAATGCCCAGAGACCCTCCATAGCTCAACCACAAGGGCAGAAACAAGTCGGCTAGATAGGTGACCTTGCGAGTCATTGTCCTCACACTGGTCTCCCACTTCTTTTAATCACACCACACAGAACCTCCTATTAAACTTACCCTGGTATCTGAGTACGTGTTTTTATTCCCATAGCATAGCTGGATCCCTACTTTCCAGAAATCAAACTAATTTACGCACTCCCTCCTGTTCCTTTAACAGCGAGGTTGAGTCCGCCCAGGTGGTATTGTCCTACCTGGGTGGGGCTAGGTGGTCATATGATGAAGCATGACACTATATAGTGTGTGAGACCACCTAGTCCGTAAAGAGAATCCCCCTCCACAGACCTCAAACCACCCCTCGTTTTATCTTTAGTTGAGATTTAAGATTGGTATAGTGACGCAATTAGCACACTTTCAATCCATTTGTAATTCCAAAAAACCCCGTACTCTCTTTTGTGACTTAGGAGACTGAAATATGACCATCCATCGTGAGCTTGTCATGGCTCACAAGTGTCCTTCCCAACAGCCTTAGGGGCATATTTATGAAACTATGGTGCAGCACAGCAAGTCCTTTTGCTGCACTGAGCCATAGAGAAAGAACAAGAATGCACTGTATTTAAGGTAATACAGCACGTTCCTGCTTTTTCCTCTGTGCTGGCGCACTTTAAGCAGCCCAAAGCCAACGCAGGCACCCTTGCACCATGTGTGCCTGTGTTCTATGCAGGATTGTTTTTGCTCAGGAAGGGGCACTTTCCTGCACAGAAACAATTCCGGGTGGCATATTCCTATGTCTATGTGTGCTGCAGAATGCAGCACACATTGAAAGACGAGGTAACAAGGAAAAATTAAGGAATTTCTCCTCATTTCACCTCCCCTGGGAAGTCGTAAGATTTTGGCACATTCCCAGGTTTCCAAGTCCTTGTAAATCTGGGAACACGCCAAAATCCATGGGAGTTACATAGCAACACACACCACAACACCTGTTGAATGCCTAACCTTGGCGAAGTAGCACAACACAGCAAATTGTGTTGCTTTGTGTTACTTCAGATTTCTGGAGCTGCTCGGAGCCACATAAAGTTTCTTTGTATGGCTTAACAAATCTGACTTAGAGGTTTGTTTCATGCATGTATCACATTGCGTGGTGCAAACGTGATGCAACCCTCTCATAACTATGCCCCTTTTTTGCCTTTGTTATCCTCCTGTTCCCTGTTGAGACTATTGTTTGATCAATCATGTTCACTTTGTTAAAAAAAAGTTTGTGAAAACATTTAAAAAAGAAGAAAAATACGTATTTTCAGAATTAACCAAATATTTCAAAAGATGAAGAGCTTCTATCAATATAAACCATATTTTTCAGTTATCAGAAATACTAAATTGAAATTAATATAGAGGTAAATGGTAAATGTAAGGTAAGTTAAACATGTGCCTTATGGTTGCTTTATAGTAGATGGTTAGTTAAGAATAGACTACTTCAGTGATATCTGATTGCATTCAATAAACATAATGTAAAGCCAATCCATCATTGTTTTCCTTTTATTGGTTTTAAGACAAAACAACCTTTTATTCTTACACTACCATGTCATCATATGGTAGCAGAGTACCTGTGCATGATGGCACCCCTGCACTAACAGAGGTGCCCCCACATCATCCAGGACCATTTTCTCGGACTTCGTGAGTGCAGAGATGCCATTTTAAGTGTGCACTATACATAGGTCACTACCAATGTACAGCTCCACAATGGTAACTCTGAATGTGGCCATGATGGGTATCAAACATGTTGGAATCATACCCCAAGGCTTTTGCAAGCACTGGTTATATGTTTCCATGCACTCTGGGGGCTCTTTAGAGTACCTCCAGTACTGCCATGACAGCCTTTTGAGGTTTTCCAGGCAGCCCCAGCTGCTGTCAACTCACAGACAGGTTTCTGCCCTCCTGTTGCTTGAGCAGCTCAAGCCCAGGAAGGCAGACCAAAGGATTTCCTTTGGGAGAGGGATATTACACCCTCTCTGCTTGCAAATAGATGTTACAGGTATGGGAGCGGTAGCCTCTTAGAGCCCCTGGAAATGCTTTGAAGGGCACAGATGGTGCCCTCCTTGGATAATCTAGTCTACACCGGTTCAGGGACCCCCAGTCCCTGCTCTGGTGCGCAGCTGGACAAAGGAACGGGGAGTGACCACTCCCCTGTCCATCACCACCCCTGGGGTGGTGCTGAGAGCTCCTCCAGAGTATCCCTGGGTTTTGCCATCTTGGAGTCAAAGGAGGTAGGGAACTCTGGGAGCATCTGAGTGGCCAGTGCCAGCAGGTGACGTCAGAGCCCTCCCCTCATAGGTGCTTACCTGTGTAGCTGACCAATCCCACTTTCAGGGCTATTTAGGGTCTCTTTAGAGTCGGTTAGCAAGATTCCTCCAGGACTCCTCTGCATCCTATGCTTCAGCTTCTGACCGTCGGATCAACTGCAAACTGCTCCAGGAACCACTGTAACTGCAACAAAGTATCCAGGACTCCTGTGACCTGCAACTTCAGCTCAAGCCATCTTTTGAGGCAGTTTCCAAGGTGTGCATGCTCTGCGGACTGCCTGTCTTCCCCCTGCACCAGAAGAACTGAAGGAATCTCCAGTGGAGTGATGGAGTCACTTCCGTGCTTCTGTAGGCACCCTTCTGCGATGACAACCGGTACTCTGGGACTCCTCTCCTGTGGAACACAGGTGGTGGACCGAAGTGACCCGGACTGTCCAAAGGTCCAGCTGTCCAAATTTGGTGGAGGTAAGAGCTAGCCTTCCCGTGCTACGACAGTACCCCTATGCACCACGTCTTCTGCAGCTCCTTGGGCTTCTCTGCACTTCTTCCAAAGGGTCTTCATACACAGCATAGCCCAGGCCCCCAGCACTCCATCCTGCGAGGCACAGCTCTCTGAGTTGTTCTCCGGCGGCGTGAGATCTTCCAGTGTAGAGTTGCGATGAAGGCATTTTGTGTCTTCTTTGTCCCTGTGTTCTGGGACTCCCGTGGGTGCTGCCTGGTCTTCTGAGGGCTCTTTGAAGTGCTAGGTGCCTCCTCTGTCTCCTCAGTCCAAGTTGGGACCCCCACGTCCCTCCCGAGTCCAGGCAGCTCCTTTTTGACGCAAACCGCATAATTGCTTGAACCAAGGGTTGTTGGCGGAATCCAGCAACGCAAACAGCCTGCATCCAACAGCTCAATGTGGGACATCTACTGCACCAAGCAGGAACCCGCAACCATCTTCTTTGGTGCTCTACTGTACTTTTCTTCTTACCGGAGAATCTACGTTTGCACCAGCTTCTAAGTTGGCAGTGGGTCCTGTCCTTCCTGGACTCTTCTTCGACTTCTTGACTTGGTCTCCTCTCTCCACAGGTCCTCAGGTCCAGGAATTCACCATTTGTTGCTTGCAGTCTTGCTTGGTTCTTGCAAAATCTCTTATCACAACTAGGAATGTGTGTCCTGAGGAAACATACTGTACTTTACTCCTGCTTTCCTGGGCTCTGGGGTGGGGTACTTTACTTACCTCTGGTGTTTTCCTACACTCCCAGCGTCCCTCTACACACTACACTTCCCCACTTCCACACTTGCACTATTTTAGTATATGTTTTTTGTTGCACCCTAGGCTCATTGCAATCTATTGTATTTTCTACTGTTTGCACTATTCTATGACCTTTTTACTTACCTGATTTTGGTCTCTAGTGTATATATTGTGTATAATACTTACCTCCAGATGGAGTATTGCCTCTACGATATTTTTGGCCTTGTGTCACTAAAATAAGGTACCTTTATTGTTGGTAACACTGAGTATTGTCTTTTATTGTGTCTCCTAGTTCCGCCTAAGCTGCTCTGCTACATCTACCTCTATCAGCCTAAGCTGCTGGAATACTGCCTACATCTCACTAATAAGGGATAACTGGACCTGGTATAAGGTGTAAGTACCTTAGGTACCCACTACAAACCAGGCCAGTCTCCAACACCCTTTCTACAATGATTATTTTAATCATTGGAAGTTGAACGGGTTTAGAGATTGCAAAGGGAACACCATAAAACACAGAACTCTGTCGGGGATGGTGGCTGATCTTAAGGATAAGCTACCTTGTGTTCATATAGTGCATACATTGGGCCACCAACGTGTAGGAGTACACGTTTGTGGCAATACTTTTGCTGATGAAGCAGCCAAATCTGCAGTAGCTACGGATTCTGTGACAGTGGTGACTCATTCTCAGATGAGATTGGATAATGAAATTGTGACTGCCATGAAAGCTTCGGCTGAAGGCAAGCCTCTCCCAAAAGCATACCCTACAAAATATTCATATCACATCAGTGCACAGAATGTTGGGTTTGGAGACCGAGCAATCCCCAACCAAGACCAGAGATTAGATCTCATCAAAGCAGCGCATGAGGGTGTCGCATCTGCTCATGCTGGTATCTCGGCCACAATAACACTCTTACAAAAATGTTTCTGGTGGCCAGGTCTATACAAACAGATGAAGCAATACATCCTTTGTTGTGACATTTGCCAGTAAATTAAGGGCTCCAACATCAAACGCCCGCAGGTATCACTCTTAGTGACCAACCGGCCATTACAATGTGTGCACCTGGACCATTGTGGTCCGCTCCAACCATACAGTACATACAAATACATCTTAGTCGCTGTAGATACATGTTTTAGATTCCTATGGGTATGGCCTCATCGGTCGGCAGTCGGTTAAACTGTTATAAAAGACTTGCTGATCTTTATTGGTACATATGCGGTTGCAGCATACCATTCGGACCAGGGCCCTGCCTTTGCCTCTAAGGCATTCAGGGACACCATGGAGACGATGGGTGTTGAACTCCATTATTCCTCACTATACCATCCCCAGGGAAATTGTGTAGTGGAGAGAAGGAATCGAGATCTAAAGCAGTCCCTAATAGCAAGAGTATTAGGTTCAGGCCGCCGTTAGCTTCATCACCTATATGGGGTCCAGAAAGCAATCTGCCAAGAGGGTCCTTAGGGGGATGCACTCCTAATGAGATTCTCTTTGGGATACCTATGTATGTCCCAGATCTTGATGGCCCTCGTATGGTGACAGCAGATACACCATTTGACATAAATGAACGTCTTACTGTCTGACAGGATCTTCAGCAATTGTGTGATGATAATTTATCTGCCAGTGCTGCCACCTTAGGAATAAGGGATTTGCCAACAACTTCTACTGACTGGATTCCTAAAGTTGGGGATATGGTCCGTTAGAAGATTGCTGTGAAGAAGGAATTCAGCCCGTCCTACAGAGCACCGGTCCCAGTCCGGGGAATACAAGGTACCAGAACTGTAATTTTACCACCAGTGCCAGGCTCTAAAGCTAACAGATTCATTTCCATTGATGACATAAAACTTCACCAGGTGGCCGATCTTGCACAGTAGACCCAGAAGTCCCTTGGGTAGTTCCCGGTCCCCTCTCACTACCCAACAGGACATACCACGTCAAAGAAGAAACAACAATACTTGTGACTACACAAGCATGTCCAATGATGCTACAAATACCTCCTTGACCATAGGGAGGGTGGAAAATTAACTCTTGCTGATTCCTATCACCACTTCAATGGCATCACCTGTCCAAGATGTGGCTGTCTTCTATTTCAACACAACACAAACTGACAACATTGTCTACTATGAGCCTCCACATGAAGTGGATCCATCCACCGGTAATGCGCCTGCTCTGGCATTTGCAGAGACTGCTTCTGGTTTATATAAATTTATACTTTGACGCACGGCGGCGCAAAGCACAGGTGTAAGTCATTTTCTTTTACGCACACCGCAGCGTCAAGTCATAAAGAAAAATGACGTTAACGCAGCGGAAATGACTGTGGGTCGATTTACGACACCAAAAACCGGATAAGCAGCGTTTTTTGACGCAATAGCGTCAAAATTCCCCGCAAACAGCCATTTCAGCAGAGGAGAGCCAAAATGGATCCCAGATGCCTGTACAGACCCCAGGAAGATGACAACAGACCAGGAACCAGCCAGGAGGACCCACTCAAGACCCAGGACAGTTTGAAGAAGAAAATAAAGTGTCACTTCAGTGCAGAGGAACAGGAAATTCTTGTGAAAGAGGTGGCGAAACACCAGCACCAACTGTTTGTCACCTCAAAGTTGTCAATCAATAGGAGAGAGGCAATACGGCAACAAATTGTTGACAAGATTAACAGTGTGGCAGAAGTACGCAGAACAGTCATCGAGTGCAAGAAACACTGCCATGACTGCAAGCGCAGGACCAAGGAAAAGATGTCCAGGAACAGGAAAGCAGCACTGCAGACTGGAGGTGGGAGTCCAGCACACCAGTAGGCCCTGGACCACATGGAGGAGATGGTTGCAGCCTTCATCCCTGAGGAGATCGTCACAGGGATTCAAGGACAGGACAACACAGACTACCAGGAGACAACACACATGCAGGGTAAGTCGCATGGGGAATTAAAATGCGCTAATGTCAACTACAACCAGGGGGGGATACCTACCACAAAATGCATGGAAGTCATGATATACATGGAGAGGCATGGGTAAAGGGGTATGGCATGGGGGCATGGCCTGTACAGAAAGAAGCTGGGGCACACCATAACACAGCACCAACAACAGTTCCATAGGGGTATGCTGCCATGCCAACGATGGAGCAAAGGTAAACCCACACCAGGAGGGAAGGGCACAACGTCAAATTGACATCCCGTCACACGTCAGCCACTATACCCCCTACATTAACTAGGGCCAAATTAACAACCTCTAGCCATACCGACAACTGGAATGTAACAGTGACAACAGTTGCCACTACCACCTCCGCTGTGTGTGCTGGTCAAGTTGCCAATGGCAGTAACGTCCCCATGGATCATACACACCTAAATTAGTGGGTTGAGGATGACAACTTTAACAATCCTCTGAAACAAGACAAATGTCCCAGTCCTGTCAATTGTGAATGCCCATAGTTCCCGCAAACATCAGCCAATGTCATCAACAGAAGGAGCTACACAGCACTAAGGTCACATCCATGCTGCATATGCCAGGGTCCATCCTGTGCCTGGATCACAATGCAACATCCCAAATGTCATACTGCTCAGGCAACAGCATTGAGGGGGAGGACACATGTAACTGGTCACTGAAATACACCTGCACAGTCAGAGGAGGAAATAGAACACTGCTACGACTATCAGGGCAATCCAATCTCCACACATTCCCCAACATCAGCTGTACACATTACAAATGCTAACATCCATATCCTGCCATAACAATGCAATACATAGGATACACTACATTTCAACTACATATAAGTGGATGTGAAAGATCAGAGACTGGGGCAGGTCCAGATTGTTAAGTGTGCTGCTAGTGCCATCAGAGCACCCACAGCCAATGAAAGGTCTCACCATGAGAATGGATGTAGACGGAGGGTTGAGTAGGACAAGAAGGTGGAAAATCACTATTTGGCCTAAACCAACACCTAGAGGAGATGATGCCGACAAGTCTAATAACTTACCACAATACATGTGACGTGCAGGTGGGGCATAGGCCTGGGAGAATGCCCATCTGAAAGACTGGAGCAATGAACAGGAAACAAGATCACAATGTGAAATCATCACAAGGCAGGCATGTCACATCACCAATGCCACTACACAGATACACTAATTGTACCCTATTTCATTGCAGAGGACGATGGATCTCCTGCGGATATGCCTGTCCAGGATTACCCTGATGACATGGATGACGAGCTGACAAACATCAGCCACCAGACCGTCCAAGATGTCCTTGGAGCCCTCCAGACCCCACCTTTAGTCCAAGGAGGAGCACAGAACAAGCAGCCATCACAGAGGACCCACCCACAACCCCAATTGTAAGACCTGCCAGCTCCAATACAGCTGAGGACTCAGATGACACAGGCACCAGCTTTGAGAGAACTGTAGTCAGAGTACAGCGGGAGCTGGCCAATGAGGTGTGGGTGGGGATGCAAACTATGGCAGCCAGTCTAGAGGGGGTGCGTTTGTGCATGATGTCAACTTAAGAACAGGCAGCAGCTATGCAAGAGCGAACAACTATCTTGCAGGAAGTAGAAAAAAGGCTGAGGGATATCAGCACAGCTGTAATACAGTTGACCCAACACCTAAAACAGCAATCCTGTCAACGCATGCACGAATGCAACATTGAACCCCTCAGGGCCGACCTGGCTGCCTACCATCGTGATGTGGCTGCTATTCTCAAGAACCAGCAGATCCTCCTTGCAGCAGTACCTTAAGACCTTCACAGGTAGCAGCGACCGGGATGTCTGACTCCACGTCTTCAAACACTGAGGTGTGTGTTGCCCCTTCACAACCACCACCACCAAGGACAGAGGAGGCAACACACACATCAGAAGAAGAAGACATGGAACAGATCACCTTCACACGTAAAAGTACCCGGTAGCACTAGTCCCCGCCACATGGCCACCTATTACCAAGGTCCTGCGCTTTGTAACATGCCAGTCTTGAAACAACTGTACTCAATGACTGTTCTGCAAACCACTGTATATCTTGTCAGCCTGCCCAGTGCTTGTCTCTCACTTACTCATTGGCAAATCCTGTCCCTCTGCACTGTCTGACACATCACCCCAGCATGTCAAATGCATTTTCCTTTAGCACTTGTGTAGGATCACAATGGAAGATGTCACTATAATGGACTCACAATCGTGGACAATGTACATATAGCACTACAGCACTTTTCAATAAATCGCACTTCCACAACCACTTTGTCTTTGTGTAATGTGACACATTAACCGTGCAGTAGATCACTGAAATTTGCCTCCTGTCAAATTACATAGCTTGTCAATACAACTGTCCTGAAATAATGTAGTCTGCTAACTATGCACAGGTGCCTGGATTGCACTATACTCTGCCCTTCCTGAGGGTAATATCTGATGAAAAGAGAAACCATACACCATAATGCTGTGTTGGACAGAATAGTGCTTCCTCAAGGGATATCTAAGCCATAGAATAGTGCAAAGAAATGTTGCCACCATGCAATACTAACACATATAACATTGCCCACAAATCTAAGCAAACAGTCAACAAACTGCATGAATGAAGGTGTCTGAGTGTACATCCAAATAAGTAATCATTTTGAACAGTGTCACAAATGATCTCTGTGAGTCATGAACATGAAACTACAAGAGTGCTTACTACCACTCAGCTAGTAAGGGTTTCCTTGAACATCACACTGCAGTCAGACATAACACAGTGTCCCCAATACCAAATCTGGAAGCACAGTATGTGACATTGAAAACATACTTAATGAAAAAAACATGTTGGGATCCATAGTAACTGTGATTGGTGGTTGCAATGAATGGTCAAATCTTTGCAAGGTAGCTCTGGGGTAGCTGCCAATGTTACAGCTCAGTTGGGATTTGTTTGTAGCATAGGACACAAAAGTAATACAACAAAATTAATGTACACTTATGCCAAGGCCCTGATCTACAAGCATTTCACACACACTGTAAAGGGTTCACCACATATTTATTAAACGGTAATAACAGAAGAGAAAACTTGGGGAAAAGCCTTACCTTCCCTAATCTACCCTAACTACTCATTACCCACAACTGTCCCCAACTAACCTAAGCTGAACTTACTTATCACATGTAACAAAACATTCTAAACATCATCACCCAACCCCCCTTATGAGACGGGACACATGGAGGACAACAGATACTAACCTAAACACATACTATCCTATACTAAACAAATATATATTTTTTTGTAAACAAAAAATATATATAATTTTTTTATTTTTTATAAAAAAAAAATTCAAAACACACAAGAACCCCAACATAGCCCCCCACCCACCCACACACCAAAAAAGAAACATTTGAAATAATCAGGACCCCCCACCCACTAACACTAACTAAACTAACAGCCTATTCTAACCTAACACAGCCCCCTAAACCCACAAAGTATAAGAATAAGGAAAGAGTAGGGAGGGGAGGGAATCATGTCCATCAAAAATGTCTAGAGGTTGGCCCTCCGGAGGGTCCGATTAATGGACCACACTCGCCGGTTGATATGGCGAACATCCTGCCGCAGGTGACTCATTTTTCTGAGGACATGGTCCATTTTTCGCTGCATGTCCACAAAAGCAGCAGGGTCAATTGTTGCAGCTGGTGTGGTCTGTGTGCCAGCTGAGGACGTGTGGAGCCGTGTATGGTCAATGCCTGTGGGCTGCCCTGAAGGTGGTCCAGTGCTAGGGCCTGGAGCACTTCCTGATTTGTTGGCACAACGGTCACAGCTGTTGGTGGTGCCACCTGGATGGTAGTGGTGCTGGTGGTGGCTGTGGTGGGCAAAGCAGGGCCACCCTGTGGGAATGCCCTCCAGGCTCCAGAGGCCCGTTCGTTCCTGTATCTGCGGGCCATCCTTCTGTACCCTGTCTCTACCTGCAGTATATGCTGGTACCGCATTGCCCGCCTCTGGAATTCACGCACCTGAATGGGTGTCATATTAGCAGCTGTGAAGACAAATGAAAAAATTACATTAGGAACTGCATTGTGTGAAATGGCACAAGAAGTAAATCAGACAATACATCTACTGTACTTGTAACAGCTCATATCATCATACAGATCATTGAATGTCCCTGAGGAAGTACATGACAGGCCAGCCTACAAAGGTCGCATCACACATAGCACGACTGGCATGTTTTGGCATCAGAGTTCTGCCAGTTGTCAGCTAACAATCATGCAGCACATCCTCCGCCATTGCCAGGGCTACAAATGTCAGTGTACGGGATGGAAATCTAGCGCCACATGATCTGCAAGTTGTAAACGGACTTGCTAGTATAGTACTCATGTGCTAAACCTGAGTGTGTATACTAGGTTCAGACCAAAGATTCACTGATTTACATGTCTGTGTAACAAATTTGTATCATCAGTCCTAGGTACACTATTCACAACCCATGCCTGTGTTTGAAGGTGGGGGGGTGGAGAAACAATTAACAATTTAAAACAACATGGACACCCAGGAAGCGTATGAAAGCTGGACATGTGTTTGGCTCAACACAGGTTAGGTGTATCTACAAATAGGAGACAGCAAACCCTTGACCAATCCCAGCGCCACACATGTCTGGCAATGCAGACCTTTGTCCACATCATATACTTCCAGTAAGCCGTGACTTACAACTAACACAGAGATGCAAGAACACCCCTGGCCATGATTTGCATGCACACCTATGCCATTGCACTCAAGTGCCACATACTCGTAGCACTACATGTGGAGCTACATGCTGCTAGTAAGTTCAACCGACAGTTTAATCGGTACATTAGTGAATAGGGAAGCAGAAGTCTGTGGGTAAGCATTTTGCAGCCCCATTCACGATGTGGGTCTGAGAGGCTGACTAAATCACAGATTAGGTCCAGTGCGACTCTTGCTGATACAAGTGTTATCCACATGACTCATCCCCATTCACATTGCGGGCCTACAGGACTGACCTGGAATCCCTAAATAAGACAATAGGATAACCATTGGCCAACTCTAAAATGGTGAGAAAATGAAATCCCACTCATGGAACAAGACAAATGATGGGTCAGCGCATCACAACTTGCTATTTGTTCAACACACAGGAGTCCATCACACATCACCAGCAAACACAACACATAACAGACATATCAACACTTACTGGAGTTGTCAGGGTCCTCGAATGAAGCCACCTCACCCACAGTGTAGGGTGCGGGTCCACCTGTAAGGCATGGAAGGGAGAAATGTGCTCAAATTCTGTGCACTGACCAACAATTCCAAAGACAAATACTATGTGTAAGATTACATAAGTAAGTAAAGCCACTCAGACATGATGATACTGCATCCAATATAGCACGGCTAACTTTTACATACCATGGGTCTCCAGTGAAATTTACAAACATATCTGCACACATGCAGTGGCCCTAACTATCATGTGGTGGCAAACATGCTCCTTCGTTAGTGAGCAGACATAATAATGTAGTGTATTCGTCTCATCATGTGTATGCAAGAGAGACATCCAAAGCCAGTTTCCTTGAGGAGTGCATTACCATTCAACCAGCCATTGTGGCCATGACAAATGTATGACACATAGGTACAATGTACAGAGGGGCAGGGACATTTGTAAGCCCTCATGTTCTTACAGTTTCTTCATTTGATGTGGCCCAGCTATGATGAGTTGCACCAACCATAGAGATATGAACCCATGTGCATACCTTTGGCCTGCCATCCCTAAATGAAAGGTGGAACAACAAACACCAAATACCAGTGTAAGATGTTAGCTGAGGGCACCTTGCACTTTTTCCCTATGTCTCCAAATCTAGATCTGACATGTATCTGAAATGATGAAGGACCACAATAATCCCTAACATTTATAAAACTTCTGCGATCGCGTTCCTTACACACTCACCAGACACACATGAGACATATGTCTGGGCCACGTTGCTATCATCAATTGACGTGAAGCCTGCACTCATTTTCTGCATCATGTAGTGTTTCGAAAGTCAGTCTAGCTGTTGCGTCAACAAAGGTCGGTAATGTTTTGGAAAATCTATACCTCACTGGCAAATGTGACCTATTTATACATAATTGGCTCCTGATTTGTGTTGCTGTCTGACACAAAGGCGGCACCAACTTACATTAAGCAAAAGTATTCAGTAAGTTTGCAGAGCACTTGCTTCCTGACAGCTAGCAATTGTGGTCCTTAACATAGTCCATCAATGATCCTGTATGTTTCCAAAGCATTCCACACACTCAACAACATAGCCGGCAGACATTGTACAAATCATCTGCTGTCACTAAAGAGCATTTAATCTTGCACATTTGCATGATTTGTACTCACCAACAGGGCCACCAATCACAATTCCCAGGTGGTCCAGCAGATCTTGCTCCCTGGAGCGGTGCTTCAGCTGGTGGTCATTCCTCTGGCTCCGATATACACGTTGCAAGTGATGCAGAACCTTTCCCCACCGGATTCTCCGTGCCTCGGTATGATACCCCTGTATCACCCGCCCACCTGCCTCAATCATAAGGGGGAGGAAATGGCACACCAGCCATATGAACCCCCCAAGCTCCTCCTTACCCATCTTGCCAAGACGTGGCCTACCCAACATCTTAGCACAGAAAAAGGGGAGTAGGGGATAAAGAAGAACAAAGGTGAATAGGGGGAAAGTAGAAGAAGAAAAAAGTAGACAAACAACTAAAAGAGCCCAACTATCCCTAAACTATCACTACCCACAACAGACTCCCACAAACAACAAAGACAATACAATACTGGACAATAGTACACAATAAACACTCAGACAGGATACAACAACAATATTTAATTCACAAATTAACAAGTAATGGACCACACAGGAGACAAAAGCACAATTTGACTAGACAAAACTCGGAACACAGCCACACAGTCTAGAAGAATCACAGACTGCAAAGTGAAAGTACACCCACTGTACATAATCTGTAAACAGGATATCCTATTACATCACTTCCTGCATAAAATGGGTGCCGTTTTTATCGTTATTCGTCAAAAAAAATTGACGCATACAGTATGTGTGTCATTTTTTTCGATGCACAGGAGTAAAAATGAGGCCGCATCCATATATTTGGAAATAGTCTAACACTTAATCAAATTTCAGGGCATAATGTGTCATTTTTCGGGCATAAGCGTCATTTCTTGAAGCTTGTGCATCATTTTTTGATGTGCATGCATCAAAATTTCAGGGCATTAACTGGGTTTGGGTCATTTTGCCATTTTACATTTGTGACACAACTGAGATAGGCTGATTGCACCCACTTTGGTCTTGACGGTGTATGGGCACATGTGAGACATCATACTGCTGCGGACCATGATCCGCTACTTCCTTAACAGGATTTTCACTCTTGGCTGATGCACTAGATGGCCATATGTGTGGCCTACATATATGTATTGCACAAATTGGGCATGTTTGGCGTCAGGAGAGGATAGCAAGGTGACGCACATCAGTACAATCCCTCAATGCCTATGGCTCAATGTGTGTGCATTGGCTACTAATGTAGTTGTTGACCCACTGTGTGTGCATCACAAGATGCATTATTGAAAATAAGCTTGTATGAATGTGAAGTCAATGTGTCCAAACCTTAGATGCAAGTCAGTGTGGAAATGAGAGAGCACATGTGTTAGTCATACATGTAGTAACATCTGTTGTGTGCACTTCCAATATTTCGGGTAACTTAGACACCACAAATGACAACGCTTGCACCGGATAGATGGCAGACGCTTGTTCATGTCAATGGTCCAAACGTTGCCCATCCCATGTCCTGGAAATTTGGAAACTGCTTCCTAGGCACTTGTTGGTGAACCCACCGTGAGTCAGGCACATGTACAGACTAAGTAGTTACCATGTTATTGGCACAGACAGCCAAAGGAGACCCACAACTGCAATATCACGCCACAGTTGTGGTCATATGACTGAGCCACAACTCTCCTGTGGCAGTGGTGGACCAGCAGACGAGGCTGCACGTGACCACATATTTCCAGTGATCAATTGCACAGAGGTGTCTGGTTCATGTGTGTGGTCCAATGTTGATCCTGTATATTTTTAGGGGTCTATGTTGTCACAGTTACGTCCAGATCTCATCATGAGTCAGTGGCGGCTATTTCTGTATCTAATGAGTATCCTTCTGAGATCTATGGAAGTAAAGTTGATGAGGACATGAGAACCTACATGGGGATGGTCCCACCCTGTCACTGCAGACGTGTTATGAGACTGTCAACAGGGCAACCTTGGTGTGCTGAGTGAGATCATATCTCAGGAGTCATGTTCTGGCAGGTGTCATTACAACATTTGTACACAGGTTGGCCTGTAAAGTTCCCACTGTATCTGGGAACATCATAGCCTCTGTGTTGATTAATCTTGCAGCTATTCAGCACACATCAATATGTTGTGAGCAATCTGATTCAGCGTGTGAACTGTCAGGGTCCTAACATGTGTGGACTTTTCATGCACATTATCAGAGGTAGCTGGTTCTGCTGGAAGCACCATACCCAATCCCTGCATATGGCCCTGGTACACTGTCACACTTTGTCGTTCATGCATGCATGAGACCCAGACAAGGGATAGGCCATGATTTTGGTATTCCAAGACAATTTTACAAATATGGTACAATTAAAAAGCAGATGATGTTATACAATGTATTTGGGTATGCATTGAGGAAGCACCTGACAAAATACCCCCTGAAGAATGTGAGGTTTGGTAAAGCAGGTGTGGTACATATGTAGCCACAAGGAACCTTTAGGGTAACGCACAGACAGTTGCCAGTCAGGCTGACAGTATGCAGGGTCAATCAGGATCCAGCAATTTCACAAGGTACATACTCAGTTGTCTGACTTACACCGGTCGTGGGAAGAACAAGACAGTTGACATGGGAAACTGTGTTTGTCCTTTGTTTTGGAAGGTGACACATAAACCCAAGGGCTGTGTTCCACGGCTTAATTACTAGCAATGCATAACAGTGTATTTGACAAAATGGCAACTTCTATGCTGTTCAAAGCATCTGCAGGGGCAGTGCATGTTCAAATGGGTGGTCTGCATGGAGGTGATCACAGGTGTGTGCTGCATCAGTTTATCACAAGTCCTGTAGGTGAGATTCCAGTTCAAATGGCCAACAGTACCTTTCACACTGGAAGCAATCTACAGGTGATAACAGGGCTTAGTAACTACAAGCCAGTGTATTAATTGACCTGACGTCCATGCAGTCAGATGCACTATGACAATGGCATACCATAGGAAAGGGTGTAGCACACTGGATTACTATTGTTAGTCTGTGTGTGTAGAGGAGGGAATATCGGGGTACACATATTACCATTCCAGGGACCTCTTCAGACAGGTGGATTGAGACCAGGAGCATGGGTGTGTCAGGAGTAAGGAAATGGGCTGACATGTACATGGAATGTCATGTGCGCAAAGCTTGTTATAGGTGTGGCACTTGTGCTGTCTATGTTCTGCTTCTATGGAACTCTAGTCACAGATAGTCCTTGCAAAGATAGGTGCTGTACGACTTACTGCTGTCAAGGGTCTGGTCATACATTCCTGTTACCAATGCAAGAGCACATCCATTGCCTCATGTAAGAGGCATTTATTTCCCTTATAGCCTGATGGTGTCTTATTTGTGTGCCATATGCTGTGATGAACCATGTTGCCAAATTGTATGTGTGAAATAGGTGTGGTCCTCTGCTATTGCCCTTCAAAGGTGAAATGTACAGGATATATGTCATTTACAGTGTGTGTGTATGTGACTGTTGTATAATACGCATCACAATTGCTTTGGAAATTTCTGTGTCCTGATCGGTATATCAGCAATGCTCCATGAGGCTAAACTGTTATTCTGATAGTTAGAGATAAAGGTGATCAAAAATGATTACCCAGACCACGATATGGTGCTTATTATCGGTGTTCATTTACATTTGTTAATACAGGGATGATGGTGAGTTATTTTAAAAGAAATTGTTCACAATATACTGTATTGGCGCCTACGCAATCCAGCAGCTGTGTTTTGTTGTTCCCCCTCATGTTGCAGGCCAGCATCCTCCTCTTTCTCCTCTTCAGGCATTTGTGGCTCTGGTTCTAAGAGGGGAATGTTCCTTCGTATGCAAATGTTGTGCAGGATGGCACATATTAAAATGATCTTACAGACCATTTCTGGTGAATATAGGAGGCTGCCACCAGTGATGTCGAGGCACCTGAATCTCGACTTGAGGATGTCGAAGGTCCTCTCGACTATGGTGCGTGTCCTCCTATGTGCCTCATTGTAGGCACGCTCTGCTGCAGTTCTTGGGTTGCCAAATGGTGTCATAATCCATGGCTGGATCCCATACCCCTGATCAGCTGAAAAAGAAAATGATTGGGATCATGTTGATGTAGCTTTTCCCATTAATATCACCTTGCATGACAGTAGTTGTCTTGTGTTGTCTGTGACTCTTTTGTGTTATTGTGTTGCTTCCTAGGCTTGTAGGATGTACCATCTGCATTGGGTTGTTTCCTTGGCTGAACAAGTGTTTGCCTGCTGACCGGTTGTCAGCAGTATGTTTGGGTATTTGCAGTACAGTGTGCACTCCCGAGCATTGTGACTTGTGATACAGGTGTCCCTGTGTCTTCACTGGGGGTGAGATGATAGTTCCATACACAGATTCAATTTGACAGTGGTGGTAACACGTTAGCATCTATGTACCCTGGACATCCCATACCTTTAGACATATGCAATGGATTAATTTAAACATCTGTGAGATGCTTACATTTTGCAAGGTGACAATTAGCCAAACCTCTCCATACGTTGTGATCATTGACGTCTTAACATTTGACTTTACACTAATTTCAGATGTGTGACAGGTTCACTGCAGACCTATCAAACATGGCTAGTGATGTCACAACCTCAGTGTGTTCCTGTCCACATGTTGCTGTTGTGGTGTATGTGTTGTGTGTCCTAGAGGGTTGCTGTGCAGTGTGTATATAAGTAGGTTTTTGTACTTACCAACAAGTAGTCCACTGCCATATCGTCCATCCTGGAAGTGTTGATTGATGGTACAGTGACGGAAGATAAATGAGTCATGGACACTCCCAGGATACCTTGCCACGATGTTGGTAAACAATCCTTGGTGATCCACAATGGCCTTCACATTGATGGAGTGTGTGTGCTTCCTGTTGCTGTAGAGGTGTTCAGTTGCAGCAGGTGGCACAAGGCGTACATGTGTGCAGTCGATGACACCAAAGACGTGTGGGAATCCATTAATAAGGTAAAACCCCTGTTTTGTCTCCTGCTGCTTCTGCAGTGTGTTTGGGAAGCAGATGTGGCGGAGTGTGAGTCCAATGATGGCATCCAGTACTTTGGGCAAGAAGGCAGAGAATGATGGCTGTGATATTCTGGCAACCAGGGCACCAGTGCTTTGAAAGGAGCCACTTGCCAACATGTGAAGTACAGCTAGCAGCTTGGTTTCTGTTGGGATGGTGCGGGGTGTCAGCAAGGTGGGTGCCAACTGTGGCTCTATGTTGCGCAGCAGCTGCTGAATGGCCTGCCAGTTCAACCTGTACCTCTGGATGATGTCATGTCCCCTGAGGCTAGGAAGGGTTGTCTTGGTGTGGAATATCCTCTCCTGCCTTCTGCGCTGCCTTTGGGGTCCCTGCTGGTGTTGTGGTAGCTGTTGTTGTTGTTGCTGGGCTCTGCGTCTGCGTGCCCGCTGGATGAGAAGCACCTCCATGTCTCCCTTTTGCTGCTCTGCTGTTGGTTCTGTGTGTTCTGATTAAATACAGGTGTGTTTGCCCTATTTTAACGCCTGCCCTGACCCAGGCGTTAATTTGTTATGCAAATTGGGCTGTGCGTCATTTTCCAACTCCGCCTCCCAGCTGTGTGGGATTTTTGCCCGGAAGCATAAATACGACACACGGCCGGTTACGTCTTTTTTTGGACGGGAACGCCTACCGTGCATATGATTAACGCAAGGCGGTTTCCCGCATCCAGAAAATGACGCACACGGCGGGATTTTGTCATCCGCGGGCTCAGCGTCAAAGTTTAAATATGGTACAAGGTTTGCACCGGCGCAGACGGAGTATAAATATGCCCCTTTATTTACTCAGATTCCTTTGTTTCCCGTCTTGCAGTTGAAGGTTACGGATACTGGAAGAACATTATTGATGTAAAGAGTGTATGGGGAACACAAGATTGGCAAATACAGGGTAGGGAAGCTTTATTTAGAGTGTGCCTTAATTCTGTGCAAATTATCTTTTGAAATGAGACCATTCAACAGACATCCTGCATGGGGCTAGCAAAAATGAAGGAAATTAGTGCTCCCAGTATCCCCACACCTGCAAAATTTAATAGCTGGCAATACTTCCTGAATGTCACAGAGGAAGAACTAGATGCATAGCTTCAGGCTGGTACCCATAACTCTTCACTTTCCATCCCAGCGGGTGGTTAATATGACTAATAGACACAAATGGGTGTCAGGCATGTTTTGTGAATTCTTCAGGGGGTTTCAAAATTAGCTGGCCAGGTACTCACTTTGACTCAGGTCAACACACGGGTATAGTTACAACATACAGTGTGGGCACACTGTGCCAACGGTGGGTACAGTCTAAAACGTTAGCTGCAGTTAAGGAACATCTCAACACTCTTTCTGAAGATAAAGACTTACAGGAATTCTTGTTAGGTCTGAGAAAGCCATGCTCTAAAAGATTAATCTATGCCATATATAATGAGATCTGGAAGCTTTCTCAGATAGAAGCTGACACACGTTTAAGACAGATGGACAAGGAAAATTTTGAAAAGTCTTTAGCTGTTGTCGACAACGGCATGAATACTCTGTCCAAAATGATTTATTCCCTAATGAACATAGTGTTGTCTGCAATTAATATTATTCAGACAGACATGTCCCATTTATACCATGGACAAAGTCAGCTGTGTACCATCATGCACTTAGGTTGGACATTACAGACTCTGAAAAACGGCTGTGTTCCATAGAAGTATGTTAACTGTAGTGACTTGTTTGCTGCTTTTAATTTATCCAAGGAACAACAGACAATGGCTAAAAGGGAAGCAAGTTTCACCATGCTTCACATAGAAAAGTTAGAGAAATTGCCTTTCACAGTTGCAGAAAGTCCATCAACCCTATGGCTCTTACATGGTATTATAAATCCACCACTTCCACTTTTCATTTTTTGAAATACCTGAAACATCATGCCGTGGGCAGATACGAGAGGCTAGGCGATAGCTATATTAAAGAAGAGTGGGAGTTGTCATTGGAATAGAAATGTTTGACTGGCGAAAGAGAGGTCTTTCTTAGCGGAAGCAAATGTGAGAATACCATTAGTCATTCAATGATCTGCAAACAGGTGTCCCTTCATGGCCTTTGCAATACCGGGGTCGCGAACTTGGCCTGTTGAAGGAAGCTAGCCTGGTGTGTGGTGGGCACCTATGGTACTTACCCCCTATACCAGGTCTAGTTATCCCTTATTAGTGTAGTGTAGTCAGTGTCTATAGGCCAGGCTCTCTAGAGGTAGCTGTGGAGGGGGGGCAAGGCTTATCTAGGAAACATGCAAAGCTCATGAAATACCACTGTACTCACACAGTATTCACACACATGAAAGAAAACACTCAGTGTTACAAAAATAAAGGTACTTTATTTTGGTGACACAAATACCAAAAATACTGTAGAGGCTATACTCCCTTAGGAGGTAAGTAATACACAAATTATATACACTACTATGCAGAACTAGGCATAAAAACAGTTAGAAAATAGTGCAATTAGTGGAAATCAAAATAGTTAGACATGGGCCTAGCGGGATCACAAACCATTACTAAGAAAGTAGAATGCGAAAGATGGTCCCCCATCTAGGCAAGTGTAGTATGTAGAGGGGAGCTGTGAGTACTTAGAAAGCCCAAAGGCAAGTACCACAACCCACCCCAGTGAACAAGAAAGCAGGAGTAAATCACAGTAAGCTTCCTAGAACACACACACAGAAGAACAAAAGAATATTGCAAAATCCAGTAGAGACTGCAAGACAGTGGATTCCTGGACAAGAAGACCTGTGGAAGAAGGGGACCAAGTCCAAGAAGCACAGAAGAGTCCAGGAAGAGCAGGAGCCCCTGCTAACCCGGTTGAAGGTGCAAAAGGTGAACCACCTGTAAAGAAGAAAAGTCAGCACTGCACCCAAGAAGACAAAGCCGGGTTCCTGGAGGGTGCAAGTGATGTCCCACCCTGGATGGAGGATTGCAGTTGGGTTTGCGACACTGGAGTCGCCAACAAGCTTTGGTCCACACAAAGCTTGCGGTTAGTCGAAAACGGCACTGCCGGTGACCAGGAAACACCAGATGGACTCTACCCAGGAGGGTGAGTCAGAGGGGGGCCTCAGTGACACAGAGAGCCCACAGAAGGCCAGGCAGCGCACACAGGAGTCCTACAGGATGGGGACATGAAAGTTGCAGAAGAGGCCCACGCAGCACTACGAGAAAAACTCCTACGCCGCCGGAGAACCACTTAGGGAGCTGTTTGTCACAGGAGAGTGCTGGGGCTGGAGCTTCAAGATGCATGAAGATCTTTGAGGAAGGACCCCATCAAGCCTTGCACCTGCAAATGACGTGGTGCATGAGGTACTGTCTTGCATGGGGAGGCAAGGTCTTACCTCCACCAACGTTGGACACCTGGAAGAGAGCACCGTCTGGACCACTTCAGTCTACCTCCCATGATGCAGGATCCTCACAGCTCAGCAGAAGAGGGGATCCACACAGCTGGTCATCATCGCAGTAGGTGCCTGCAGAAGCAGGGGAGTGACTCCTTCACCCCAAGGGAGATTCCTTCTTCCTTCTGATGCAGGCTGAAGACGAGCTGTCCTCACAGGATGCACTACCGGGGAAATGTTGCAGTTGCTGGAAGGAGCCGGAGATACAATGTTGAAAAAAGGTGTCTTCCTTCTTTGTTGCAGGGTCCTGAAGAGTCCAGATGCAGTTTCTTTGGTCAGAAGTCAAGGTGGAGGGAGCAGAGGATTACTGCTGGAGTCTTGCAAACCGAATCTGGGGAACCACCAAAAGGAGAGACCCTAAATAGCCCTGAAAGGGGGATTGGTCACCCAGCTGGGTGACTACCTATTAGAATTAGGGCTCTGATGTCCCCTGCTGGCACTGGTCGCTCAGATGTTCCCAGAGTTCTGTGCCAACCTGGAATCCAAGATGGCAAAACCCAGGGACCTTCTGGAGGAGCTCCGCGCACCACTCCTGGGGTGGTGATGGACAGGGAGTGGTCACTCCCCTCTCCTTTGTCCAGTTTTGCACAAGAGCAAGGACTGGGGGTCCCTGAACTGGTGTAGACTGGTTTATGCAAGGAGGGCACCAAATGTGCCCTTCAAAGCATTGCCAGTGGCTTGCCTGTAACACCTATTTCCAAAAGGAGAGGGTGTAACACCCCTCTCCCAAAGGAAACCCTTTGTTTCTCCTTCCTGGGCTCGAGGTTCTCAAGCAACAGGAGGGCAGAAACCTGTCAGGGAGGTGGTCGCAGCCTGGAAACCCTCAGAAGGCTGAAATGGCAGTACTGGGGGTACTCTAAGGAGCCCCCACAGTACATGGAATCATGCAACCAATGCTGCAAAAGCCTTGGGGTATGATTCCAACATGTTTTATAGTAAGCATGTCTATGTTCAGGGTTATTACCATTATGTAGCTGGACATTGGTAGTGACCTATGACCATTACATGCGTAAAATGGCAACACCACCCTCAAGAAGTCTGGGAAAATGGGCCTGGAGTTCATGGGGGCATCTCTGCTAGTGCAGGGATGCCCTCACACACAGGTACTTTGCACCCTGGCCTCTTGGCTAGAAGGCCTACCTTAGGGGGGACTTATAAGTGATCTGGTGTATTGAAAAATGGCAGTGAAATGGAGCTTGCACCTTTTCACACAGGCTTCAATGGCAGTCCTGCAGAAGCCTTTGCTTGGGCTCCCTCTGGATGGCAAACTATATGCTGCAGCCCATAGAGATCCCCTGGAACCCCAATGCCCTTGCAGTGATTGTGCCTTTCCAGCTGAGCGATTGATGAAGCCACTGCCACCAGCTCAGCTGTGCCGTGAACGCATGGTTCGGTTCTTTAATGCTTTGTTGCTGGAAGAGTTGGAGCGTTACTGGTCATTGTCATTCAGACCAGTCCTTTGGTGCATACAGCCAGTCTTTCACTGTGTGCAGTGCCTGTTCGAACATTTGCCTACAGTCTGCCTTGCTGTTACGCTAGTGCCTCCTGTGGACCAAGAACTTCTGATGTCCCTGATGAAGGGTTCATTCACGGTCATGCCCCTTGAGAGTAAGGCTGATTCGCAAGGCCACTTATGAGCCACCCTTGGTGAACGATCTGGCTCTTTTTGGCGCTGTGGAGAGTACCGCCCCTGCAGGAGGTTCTGCAAAAGAGACTGATACACACTATTGCTCCGTGGATCCATCTGACTCTCCTGTCGTCAATTTAACGGCTGACGATGTGGCCTCCTTTTGGAGGGCCTTTCCATTTAATGGCTTCAAAGACACTCTTCAAGATCATGACTACAGTTAAATAGATTCGATGATTGGCTTATCTTACCAAATTGAAAGATTTTCTGCGGTGCTTGTCATGGTTGTCATTATGGGGGTCATTCCGACCCTGGCGGTAAATACCGCCAGGGCCGGGGTCCGCGGGAGCACCGCCAACAGGCTGGCGGTGCTCCTTTGGGCATTCTGACTGCGGCGGTACAGCCGCGGGCAGAAACGGAAAGTCGGCGGTGTACCGCCGACTTTCCGCTGCCCAGGGGAATCCTCTGCGCCGCCATGGGGGATTCCGACCCCCTCACCGCCATCCTGTTCCTGGCGGTTTCGACCGCCAGGAACAGGATGGTGGTGAGGGGTGTTGTGGGGCCCCTGGGGGCCCCTGCAGTGCCCATGCCAAGGGCATGGGCACTGCAGGGGCCCCCGTAAGAGGGCCCCACTTTGAATTTCAGTGTCTGCTTAGCAGACACTGAAATTCGCGACGGGTGCTACTGCACCCGTCGCACACCTTCCACTCCGCCGGCTCCGTTCGAAGCCGGCTTCATCGTAGAAGGGTGTTTCCCACTGGGCTGGCGGGCGGCCTTTTGGCGGTCGCCCGCGAGCCCAGTGGGAAACCCAGAATGACCGCCGCGGTCTTTTGACCGCGGTACGGTCTTTTGACCGCGGTACGGTCTTCTGGCGGTTCCTGCTTGGCGGGCGGCGGGCTTGGAATGACCCCCTATATCTCTTTGTTTGTTTTTTAGCTATTTTAACATGTTTTCAAATACGACTTTCAGCTAGTTTTTAATAATTTTAGCTTGTTTTAGTCTAGAGCATTTTTTAGCTTGGATTCATTCGCCTTCGGTGGCAACATCCTAGGGCATCATATTTGTTCTGGCAATGGGGAGGGTGTAGTGAATCCTATCTTGTTTTAATGGGAAGCAGGTATTAGCTTAGCCTTCTGGCTTGTAGACTCATGCCCCCGTCACCTAGTGACTTTTACCCAACTTAGTTTGCTCTGTTTTAGCACAATTATTTTATTATATCTTTCCAAGATGGCTGCATTGTTTTTAGTTAGGCCAATGTTTTAGTTTCATGTTATCAGTGCCACTCTGCTAAAGTGTCACTATCAAGCGACAAAGATAAACAAACTGTAGGTATTCACATTAGGTACTTTCCTCTTTGTGCTTTCGAGGGAATTGTTTATGTAATTGCCGCCCCAAGCATGTCTTGTTATCTATTGTTTGGGAACAGACCTATGTCAGGGGTCCGATCAGATCTGTATAAATACATCTCACACAGACATATAGTCAGAGGGATTCCTACCAGACGCCATTGATGCTATCGATGCTGCACGTCACTTTGACGCTGGCCCAGTCTTCATGTCCCCACGGAGTCTGATCTAGAGACCTCATTCCAAGGTAACGAGGGTTTGGAGGCTCTTGTCATGGATACGGCATTGTCAGATTAGGTTTATCACACCTAGCTCTCTTTAGGTTATTATGTTAGGGTATTAGGACATATATTATATCTCATGTCATTTTAGGTTATTGTAAGATGGTGGGCGTCTTTGTACTAATGGCTCTCATTTTCACAATTCTGTTTCTTGCACTGTTCATTATCCTTATCATTGTGGCCCATGCAATTTATCGTAGATTGAAGTATTGTTAATATAAACCTATTGAGCTTTTCCTGCATCTCCTTCATTGCCTGTGGGTTTGACTGAGACATGTTGTTCATGTGAGAAAGGGGTGGTCTCCGTTTAACCACAACACTCCCTGAGATGTCGCACTCTTGAGTCCATGCGTAAAGGTTGCCACAAATCACCTTTTACTGTTTGGGTTTTTGGTGAGATGCTGCTTGTGAGCCAGGAGGGTTGGGACGACAGTTGTGTCTTGTTGTAGGATTGGCATAGTCGCCTACAAACATAAGTACTGTCATCCCTGAATCAGCAGTCTTGCCCAGAGCAAGAGTAAAACTACGTTAGTTGCTCATCCAGTGGTAGGGTTGGCACCGGGATATGTGCCAGGTATTCATCTGTTTAAGGGGCTTCCTCTAGCAGGCACTTTATAGAAGGCTGCATAGCAGTGAGCAAACGCTTGGGCAATTGCCCTATTGGTGTTGTGGACATTATTCACTTTGTCTATTATGTTGTGCACCCATTGGGTCTCCACCTCTTTACATCCCAACCAGGCCAGTAGTTGCCCCACCTTATCCCCCATCATTCTTTGTTGCGCAGCTAGAATTTCTGTTCTCACTTTCTTGTATGCTAGGGCATGGTACTCTTCAGGAGGGTCAGGGGGTCCGGCTCTGTGTCTATATTTTCTTCTACGGCCATCAGTCTTTATTCTGTGTCTTCCAGTTCTTTAATTTCCCTTTTCCTTTTATGCACTATGATATTCTGTGCTCTGCCTCCAAGTAAAGTTTTAAAGGCTTCCCGTAATATTACTGCCGAAGTTTTTGTTCTCCATAAAGTATAACTTCGTGTCTACCTTAATTCATTCAAGACCTGGGTATCTTGCAGCTCCCAGACATTAAGTTGCAATTCCATGGTGGGTAGGCTGGTCCTAGACCCCAGTATTATTAGAAGTGGTGAGTAATCTGATATTCCCCTCGCCAGATATTCCGCTTTGCTTATCATGGTGGCCTTCTCTGCTGGGACAAAAACATAGGCGTTCATTACAACATTGGCGGTAAAAGCCACTTACCGCTGTGCAGAAGACCACCAACACACCGGCGAGCCGCAGAAATCCGCCACAGCTATTATGACCCACAGCACGGAATCCGCCAATATTCATACACCCACACAAGTCCGCCACACCAAAGGTCAGTGATAAACTGGCGATACCAAAACCTCCACCGTCACGGCAACAGAAATACGCCCACACCATCACGACCCACAAATCCACGCAGCGGTCTTTCAACCGCGGTATTCCATTGGCGGTACACACCGCCGCGCTCAAAATACACACACATACAAAACACACATACAAAACACTGCCACATTGGACAAATCGAAATGCACACACCTGATACACATACACACACCACTCCCACACACCCATTACAATGTAAAACACACACCCACGTCACCCACAACCCCCTACGACCACAATTACTGAGAGAAGGCCAGAGAGAGACACCACCATCAACAATACTAGCATCCACAGGCACACAACACCATCACCCACATAACTTCTACGCACCTCACACTACACACCACTACATATCAGCACACTTATCACCCCACACACCACCCCACACATCACCTACACCACCCCATGGCACGGCAAAGATGCCCCAGGTTCTTGGAGGAGGAGCTCAGGGTCATGGTGGAGGAAATCGTTCGGGTAGTGCCACAGCTATTCGGATCACAGGTGCAGCACACCTCCATTGCAAGGAAGATGGAGCTATGGCGAAGAATAGTGGACAGGGTTAACGCAGTGGGAGAGCACCCAAGAAATCGGGAGGACATCAGGAAGAGGTGGAACGACCTACAGGGGAAGGTGCGTTCCGTGGTCTCAAGACACCACCTTGCTGTTCAGCTGACTGGCGCCGGACCCCCCCCACAACTAACAACATGGGAGGAGCAGGTCTTGGGGATTCTGCATCCTGAGGGCCTCGCAGGAGTAGGTGGAGGAATGGACTCTGGTAAGTTAAATCTTAACTATTACATCCCCCACCCTACCTGCATGGCAGCACATACCCCCACCCTCACCCCCATCACTCTAACTCCTCACAAATGTCCCAACATCACAAACCACACATCCTAACACCAAGCCCTGCGTGCAACAACAAAGCATGGACACCCATCACTAAAGCATGGCCACTGCAAATACCCATACACCCCCCTAAACCATCATCACACAAGGTCCCACACAGGAATGCAAGTACTGGGGTACACGGTCACCCACCCATTGCACACCATGGCACACACAGATGTAATAAACATTGTTTTATACCCCTGCAGGACCCCTACCCAACGTCACCGGACAAGAGGGCCCACACATGTCCACACCACCAACAGAAGAGGCCCACAGTGATGACAGCACATCTGTCCAACTGGATCTAGATGACCCGCCCGGTCCATCGGGGACCCCGGGACAGTCGGTTTCCCTGACACTGGCACAGGCCACCACAGAGCTTCCCCCCTCTGGAAACACCAGCACAGCACCAACCCAGCGGGCCCATACCTCCGTCCCCAGGACACGTCAATCAGCAGTGTGTCCACCACTACAGGGAACCCAGGCTAACCCACCACCCCAACAACAACAGGGACCTGGGGGCAGTGGTAGTGGGCACACGGTCCAGGGGACGGAGGCCCACGAACACAGGGGAACTGGGAAGGCTGCTGTGCGACAGGGGGAGGACAGGCCAAGGGAACCCACTCTCCACGAGGCCCTCTCCAACATCATGGGAGCCTACCACCACTCCCAGGAGACGATGGCAACGGTACTGGCCAAGTTTCAGGAGACCCAGCGGCTGCAGAAGGAACAGTATTTGGGCTTCAGGGAGGAACTCAGAACCATCAATTCCACCCTGGGCACCATCGTAGGGGTGCTGAAGGAAGCACTCAACACCAGGAGGGACACTGTGGCATTACAAGGGGCCCCTGACACTAGCCTGGACGATGAACTGCCCACCACCTCCGCCGGCGCTAGTGGACAGGAGGCACCGCCACAGGACCACCACACCAGCACACCACCCCTTGCAGAGGGAGAACCACCTCGCAAACGGTCCCTGAGATCCAGGACAAAGACAGAGAATGATGTCAAGACCCCCGCCAAGAAATGAGACCATCCTGAATGTCATCCTTCTGTCCCACTTTGTCACCCTGTCCATCCTTAAACTGCCCCAGCTCCACTTCCTATGCCCATTTGGGCAATGCACCTGTGAGACTAATAAACTGGACTCTGCCATGGACATTCCTCCGCCATCACCCCTCACCATTTTGCTACCCCCTCCAATATTGAGCACTAAAATAAACACCCTTAAAGCACAAAACAATCTGGAGTCAGTCTGTGATTTCGGAATAGTGTATTAGCAATTACTGTAGCAAAAAGCTCTTTCATTTGTAATGTCAACATACCTATGTCACACAGCTGTAGTCCATGAGGAATCAAAGCAGATGTCACACATTGGAACCCACATCTGTGAAATCGTAAGGGAAAGTGACAACTCAGTGACCATACACTGGGTGAAAACGACAGACAGTAGAGAGGTAGTAGTGTTTAAGTACATGTACAGTAGTAGGCAGGTTTGTATTCTTACCTGTGTTTCACTGGAAATATTGCTGGATCACTGAGTCTCTGTTGTCCATGTCTTCTTCTTCTGCTTCCTCATCTTCACTGTCCACAGGCTCCACAGCTGCAACAACACCGCCATCTGGACCATCCTCCTGCAGAAAAGGCAACTGTCATCGCAAAGCCAAGTTGTGAAGCATACAGCAGGCCACGATGATCTGGCACACCTTCTTTGGTGAGTAGAATAGGGATCCACCTGTCATATGGAGGCACCTGAACCTGGCCTTCAGGAGGCCAAAGGTCCGTTCCTTCACCCTCCTAGTTCACCCATGGGCCTTATTGTAGCGTTTCTCTGCCCTTGTCCTTGGATTCCTCACTGGGGTCAGTAGCCATGACAGGTTGGGGAACCAGAGTCACCTGCAAATGGCGAGGGACAACTGTTAGACACATACTAACCTGTAGGGATATCCCCAGACCCAGACAACCATTCCCACTGTCTTGCTTCCAGGTGCTCACTTAATAGCCACACACGGTGCCTCTGGAGTTGACCCACCACATAAGGGATGCTGCTATTCCGCAGGATGTAGGCGTCATGCACTGAGCCAGGGAACTTGGCATTCACATGGGAGATGTACTGGTCGGCCAAACATATCATCTGTACATTCATCGAATGATAACTCTTCCGGTTTCTGTACACCTGTTCACTCCTGTGGGGGGGAGACCAAAGCCCCATGGGTCCCATCAATGGCACCTATGATGTTGGGGATATGTCCCAGTGCAAAGAAATCACCTTTCACTGTAGGCAAATCCTCCACCTGAGGGAAAATGATGTAGCTCCGCAAGTGTTTCAGCAGGGCAGACAACACTCTGGACAACACGTTGGAAAACATAGGCTGGGACATCCCTGATGCTATGGCCACTGTTGTTTGAAATGACCCACTTGCAAGGAAATGGAGCACAGACAGCACCTGCACTTGAGGAGGGATTCCTGTGGGATGGCGGATAGCTGACATCAGGTCTGGCTCCAGCTGGGTACACAGGTCCTGGATTGTGGCACGGTCAAGCCTGTAGGTGATGATCACATGTCTTTCCTCCATTGTCGACAGGTCCACCAATGGTCGGTACACCGGAGTATGCCGCCATCTCCTCACATGTCCCAGCGGACGGTGCCTATGAAGGACAACAGCGAGCACAGAGTCAAACAACTCAGAGGTACGTACACACAGCTTACACAGAACACCATTCATAATCCAAAAAGTGGCCTGTATGTGTGTTAAGTCTAGGCCTAGGTATGTGTGACGCAGTTGGAAATGAAGCCATGTGGGCCCTCTGAAATGGCGGCTGCCTGACCTGTAAAGTGGGACAATTGGATGTGAGGTAACTGCGCTGGCGTTGTACACTGTCGCGGTAGGCAGTCGAAGACCGCAGCGCAATGCTGCCTTGGTTAACATTGGACCTTATGGGTCCCAGGAGCCAATGACGATGTACGCCGGCGGTGATGGTACACACCGCCGCGGACGTGAACGCCATTTTCTATCTGTTCAATCACTCGATACCTGATCTTCGACAGGAGAGGACCTACACTGCAAGTGCTCCTGTGACCTCGGTCTGGAAGAGACAATGGCTCGAGTGTCTGGGAAAAGGGCCCCTGCCTTCACATCGAAGGAGTTTGAGTAACTCGTGGATGGGGTCCTCCCCCAGTACACGCTACTCTACGGTCCTCCAGACAAACGGGTAAGTACACTGGGAGCATGCTGTATGGGCTATGCCTGTGTGGAGAGGTGTGGATGTAAGAAGGAAGGGGGGAGAGTGCGGCGTGCATGAAACGACGGTGAGCGCATGTGCCACATGGCAAGGGTAGGGATGGGGGCCAATGACTGTGATGGTGCAGTTGGTAATAAGTTTCTCTTCTCCCTGTACAAATCATGTAGGTCAGCGCCCACCAGAAAAAAGATATTTGGCGTGCCATCGCCAAGGACGTCCGGACCCTGGGGGTCTACCACAGACAGAGCACCCACTGCCGGAAAAGATGGGAGGACATTCGCTGCTGGAGCAAGAAGACGGCGGAGGCTCAGCTGGGGATGGCCTCCCAACGTGGGAGGAGTGCCCGTCACACCATGACCCCCCTGATGTTCAGGATCCTGGCGGTGGCATACCCAGAGTTGGATGGGCGCTTGAGGGCATCACAGCAGCCACAAGGGGGTGAGTACACTCTCATCCTGCTGATTTAGCGAGCAGTGGAGGTGTCTGGGTGGGGGGGTGGGCTGTGGGTTTCCCTAGGCCAGGGCGAGTTTAGTAGGCAAGGTCCATCCGTAAGGCAGGCCATGTGGCACCCCACCCCACCTCTGTAGAGTGCCAAGTACACCTAGTCATGCCCCTGTGTCATCCATGTGTGCAGATGTCATTCATAGGCTAGTAGGGCATTTCCCAGGAATTGAACAGTGGAGCCCAAGAGCGCGGCGTAGTGCAGGAGGCTTCTGTGTCTGTCGTGTCCGTCAACGGTAGCGGTAATGCATGCACTCAACATGTCTTTCTTCTGTCGTCCCCCCCTTTTTGTGGTCTCCCTGTTCTTGTTCGCATTAGCATCATTAGGCGGAGGAGCAGTGGCACCGGAGCAGGAGGGAGCTGCATCCAACATGGCCCTGGAGGGTGAAAATACGGACTCGGAGTTCACAAGTGGGATGGAGGGCGAGGGGAGCTCCACGTCGGGGACAGGAGCTGACACCAGCGACACAGACTTGTCCTCTGATGGAAGCTCCCTTGTGGTGGCGGCAACATCTGTGCCCCCCGCGTCTACAGGTACAGCCGCCACCCCCCCCTACCAGCACCGCCCTCCCAGCAGCCCCTCAGCCTTTGCCCCGTGCCCGCTCACCCAGGAGGGTGGGCATCACCTTCGCCCCAGGCACCTCAGGCCCTGCCCCAGTCACCCCTGCTGCCCTCAGTGAGGAGGCCATTGACCTCCTCAGGTCCCTCACTGTTGGGCAGTCTACCATTTTGAATGCCATCCAGGGTGTAGAAAGGCAGTTGCAACAAACAAATGCATTCCTGGAGGGCATTCATTCTGGTCAGGCGGCCCTTCAGTGAGCTTTTCAGACTCTGGCCTCAGAACTAATGGCAGCCATTTCCCCCGTCTCTAGCCTCCCCCCTCCAACCTTATCCACCCAGACCCAATCCCCTGTACCCCAGCCTATCCCAAGCACAGCTTCAGACCAGCATGCACACACCTCAACACACAAGGGAAGCTCAGGCAGACATAAGCACCACACATCCCACAGGCACTCACTCAAGCATCACACACATTCAGACACACCAACATCCACTGCCTCCACTGTGTCCCACTCCTCCTCGTCTCCCTCCTCCCTCCCAGTCTCGTCTACACTCACACCCGCATGCACTACATCTACAGCCACTACTGCCATCACCAGCACACCCACCAGCACACCCCGCTCACGTGCAGTCACCACCCCCACTACCATTCACACATCCCCTGTGTCCTCTCCCAGTGTGTCTGTGATGCCACCTCCCAAGATACACAAACGCAGGCACACACCCACCCAACAGCCATCCACCTCACGACAGCCTCCATCTCATGCACCTTCACCCAAAGCAAACGAACACCTCCTACAACCACAACCTCTTCCTCCATTCCCAAACCCCCTCCAGCTACCCATCCCAGTGTCTCCCAAAAACTTTTCCTGTCCAACCTTGACCTCTTTGCCACACCTCCGCTACCCCGTCCATCTCCTAGGTCCCAAACTAGCACCTCAGCCACAACATCTCCGGGAGTAGTGGTGCCTGTAGTCACAGGAATATGGAGTGCACCGGCCACCAGGGCAGCCAGTGTGGCACGGAGCCACAGCACAGACAGTCCCCCACCTGTGAAGCATCTAAGGTTCGCCAGTGCCCGGCGGGAGAGGGGGAAGACTCCAGCCTCCAAAGCCGCTCCCAGGGGTCCCGGTGGGAGTGTGGAGTCAGCTGCGACACCTTCCAAGGTGGGGAAGGGCCACAAGAAACCAGGAAAGTCTGGGAAGAGCAGCACGGTGGAGGAGACCGCCATCATCCCCGCTGCCCAGGAGGACACAGCCGTCATCCCCGCTGCCCAGTAGGCCACAGCCATCATCCCTGCTGGCCAGGAGGCCACCGCCATAATCCCCGCTGGGCCAGAGAGGACCGCCAGCACAAGCCCCGCTGGGCTAGAGAGGACCACCAGCATAAGTGCCGCTGGGCCAGAGAGGACCGCCAGCATAAGCCCCGCTGGGCTAGAGAGGACCGGCAGCACAAGCCCCGCTGGGACAGAGAGGACCGCCAGCACAAGCCCCGCTGGGCCAGAGAGGACCGCCAGCACAAGCCCCCCTGGACCAGAGAGGACCACCAGCACAAGCCCCGCTGGGCCAGAGAGGACCGCCAGCACAAGCCCCGCTGGGCCAGGGAGGACCGCCAGCACATGCCCCGCTGGGACAGAAAGGACCGTCAGCACAAGCCCCGCTGGGACAGAGAGGACCGCCAGCAGCTGAGTCACTGCAAAGGAACCCACCGCCCCAAGCACCGCTGAACAGGGCACGCCGCCTCAAGCACCGCTGAACAGGGCACGGCCGCCACAAGCACCGCTGAACAGGGCACTGCCGCCTCAAGCACCGCTGAACAGGGCACCGCCGCTCCAAGCACCGCTGAACAGGGCACCGCCACCTCAAGCACCGCAGAACAGGGCACCGCCGCTCCAAGCACCGCTGAACAGGGCACCACCGCCTCAAGCACCGCTGAACAGGTTACCGCCGCTCCAAGCACCGCTGAACAGGGCACTGCCGCTACAAGCACCACTGAAGAGGGCACCACCGCCTCAAGCATCGGTGAACAGGGCACCGCCACCCCAAGCACCGCTGAACAGGGCACCGCCACCTCAAGCACTGCTGTGCTGAACAGGGCACCGCCGCTCCAAGCACCGCTGAACAGGGCACCACCGCCTCAAGCACCGCTGGCCCATGAGCGCCAAGGGCACTGACACTACTGAGTCCATCATGGGCAGGATGAAGCACTCTGGGCACAAAGCCCCCTCCAGAACCAGTGGAGAGATACATCCACTACCTCTGTCCTTAGCAGGATGAAGCACTCTGGGCAAAAAGCCCCCTACAGAACCAGTGGAGAGATACATCCACTACCTCTGTCCTTAGCAGGATGAAGCACTCTGGGCACAAAGCCTACTCCAGAACCAGTGGAGAGAAACATCCACTACCTCAGTCCTTAGCAGGATGAAGTACTCTGGGGACAATGCCTCCTCCAGAACCAGTGGAGACTTTTATCCACTTGAGAGACTGTGGCTTTGCACTCCCCAGGATTGAACAGTGGGCAACCCACCCATTGTAGAGACTTTAGAGACTGTGGCTTTGCACTCCCAGGGATTGAACAGTGGGCAACCCACCCACTGTAGAGACTTGAGAGACTGTGGCTTTGCACTCCCCAGGATTGAACAGTGGGCAACCCAACCACTGTAGAGACTTGATAGACTGTGGCTTTTGCACTCCCCAGGATGGAACAGTGGGCAAACCACCCACTGTAGAGACTTGAGAGACTGTGACTTTGCACTCCCCAGAATTAAACAGTGGGCATGCTGCCCTCTCGTGGATTTGGATTCGTGCACTCAACCGGCTGAGGTGCCCCCCACCTTTCACTCCCCCTGAGGTGCCTGTTTTCTTGCTCTCTGATGCCCCTGCAGTGTTCTCTCCGTCATGGTCGGGAATCTTGTGTGGGCTTCGCCCATACCGTGTGGGCCCAGTGTTCCACAAACTTAATTGGAGCACTACCTGGTCTACTATGCTTGGTGTATATTTTGTTTATGGTGTGTATATATATATTTTTGCCTACTTGATTTTAATATATTACAATGGTTACACTAATTTCCTTTGTCTTTGCATTCTTCCAGGGGGATTGGGGGGTGTAACTATCATGTATTAATATGTATTAGTGTGTGTGTTGTAGTGGGTGAGGGTGGGGGTGGGGGTGTTGCGTGTGTGTGTCCCTGTTTTTTCCCTCCCCCTCCCCTGTGTCTTAGGTGCAGTACTCACCGTGGTCTTCGCCGTCGGCGTTCGTGCTCCTGGTAGAGGAGCAGGAAGACTATCGCAGGGAGAATTTGGAGTTCCGGCTCCATGGTGTCCTAGTTCCTCGTGGGGTGTGTAGAGGTGAGCGTTTTCCCTTCGGAATCCTGTTTCCGCCGTGTTTTTATCCACGGTGAATCCGCCCCGGAAAAGGTGGCGGATTGGCCTGTTGTGGTACTGTGGGCGGTACTTTGTCCTCCGCCTGTCTGTTGGCGGTGACCGCTGTTTGTTTGTACCCCCGTGGCAGTCAGAGTGTTAAAGTGGCTGTCTTTAGTGGCGGCTTCTGCCACGGTCGTAGTTGCAAATTTTTTACCGGCGGCCTGTTGGCGGTCTTACCGCCGCTTTAACACCGACCGCCAGGGTTGTAATGACCACCATAGACTAGGCGGGAGAATGCTTTGTGGGTGCCAGAGTAATAGGAGTATTTGGGACCTTGCGGGTGGCACCTACGCCAGAGATTGGTAAGGCCTAAGGTATATGCAAAGCTAGCCAGTGGTGTATCTCTTAGGGAGTCCTAAGCGGGTTATGATCTGTCCAGACTTGGGAGCATAACGTCATTGAAGTCACCCCCTACAGTATATACTGTATGTAGCAAATAATCAGTTTCTAGCAGTATCGCTGTCACCTTTCTCAAGGTATTTTGCTGCATAGATGCATAGCCCCATAGTTCTAAGACAACTGCATCTCAGGATGAGTCAGAGAGGTCTGCTGCCCACCCTACCCAACATTCCAACAATTAACTTTTGAAGTCAAGAAGAACCAAGTCAAACTACTCTCTCACTATCTCTTTTGCTTATTCACTCCACTCTTGCTCTCTCAGGCAAAGTTGCATTTGTCACAACATTCACACGCACTCAACACTCACTTTTCCTGAAGCAACTTGTAACACTTAACAATGGGGGTATGGTCAGTTCCAAAATCATTGGACCACCGCAGGATCTTCTGCTTCTCTTCTTAGAAGTTTTATTGCAAGACGGTCTCTAGTGGCCAGTCCAGGTCTGTTAGTCATGTGGGGCCATAGCCTTTACCTCCGTCCGTTCCAACTGGAACCCCTCTCTTCAGCTGCTTGGGTCTCTGTGTTGGGCTTACTGCGCCTGAAATTGTCTGCAGCAGTTGGGGTTTATCTCAGGGTGAATGGATACATTTGCTTGTGCAATCGTGGGATATTGGTAGGATGTTGCAGGATTAATTGGAAGGCCTGGAGCTCACTCAAGGAGTGTTTATCTCCTTCGTCATCTTGGCCACACCTCTGATCTGCCTTTCTTTAACAGTTCATGTCCTCTGCCCTATTGTTGTAACTGTCTTTTGTATACTCCTATATCCATACATTGATGTAAACGGCGCAGTTTACCTACTATTAAAGTAACCCGCTATAACCCTGTATCCTGTGTGCTGTAAAGCACTCTGATGTCTTCGGACCATGTCCGGCAATATAAAACTGCAAAAATAAATAAATAAAGAAGCAAGGCTTTGGGGCCTGTATGGGAACCATCCCGAAGCTGATCAGAGAGCGAGGCAATACTCCTGCAGCTCAAGGCTAGCGGATGGCTGGGACAGTAAGGAGCAGTCTCTGTGTGGGGCACCACACGTGGCACTGGCCCGGTGGTGCTGGGCATTCCAGGGCAGGAGTCAAGGGAGACCAGACATAGTCACCGTACCCAAGGGCCAGCACAGAAGAGCAGCCAAGGCCATATCTCTGTTCAGATGGGGCAAAAATTCAAAGAAATTAATGTTCACATAGATGAGGTGTCTCAACAATGCAGCAATGCATACCCGTGTCAGTTAATGAAGTTCAGTTACGCCATCCCAGCTCCAGCTTTAATCATTTTCATAAAACTTCGGTGTTAAAGTTGTTCTTGGGTGCAGATTTTCGTAGCTGCTTGCACCCAAATTTGAGTACCAGTTTAGGATCTGTGAAGAAGTGAGTTTAGTATAAATGGTCGACTGACATACCTCATCTAAAAGTACCGGGATCAACAAAGAGGATACTGATTTTTTATGGTCACTTTGTTCACTGCGCAATAATCTATACAGGTGCACAACTCGCGATTCTTCTTGGGCACGAAGAACAAAGACGACGATACTGGAGACATTGAATGATGAATGAAACCCTTAGCCAATAGATCATCCAGGTAGTCTCGCAGGTATCGATTCTCAGGCTCAGAAAGAGCATACACGCTACTACATGGTAACATTGCCCCTGGAATCAAGACTATACGACAATCGTATGACCTATGTGGCGGCAGCTGGGTGGCCTTCTGTTCACTAAAGACATCATGGAAGTCTTTATACGGTACAGGAATGGCCAGTGTGTCATCCGGCTTGATAGCCGTACTATGTGTGGACCCACAATGCAAGGGTGTCACTAGTAATGGTTTGTCTTGGTAACAGGAGTGCCAGCAATGTTTAGAGTCTAATGCCACTGTCCTTGCTGCCCAGTCAATTGTGGGATTGTGTAACTGAAGCAAGGGTATCCCCAAAATGGCTCCAAATACTGGGGTATCTATGAGGTCAAACTAAATTTGTTCTGTATGGTTGTTTGCACAAAGCATGGACAAGGGTGTTGTTTGATAAATGATAACTCCGGAGGACAATTCTGAGCCATCCACGGCTCTGACTGGTTCAGGGACGTATTTTCTGACAGTTGTAATATTTAGGGTTTTAGCCAAACCCAAGTCTAAAAAGTTTCCGGTAGCCCCAGAGTCAAGCAATATGGGAATGACCTTACGAACCTGAGTGGACAACACTAACATCACAAAAAGAGTTAGATGTCAAGGTACTGGACTGGTGGTAGTAGCCAGAAGATGTGAGACCATATTGAAAGAAGCGCTTGATAAAATGGTCTCAGAAGTTATCGAGCCAGTTAGTTTTCCACCTGGTCTGGAAGAGAGAATTCAGGCCCTATTACCACTTCGATAGCTTTCTTTGGAGCAGTAGTTTTGTTAGGACATTCATGAGCAAAATGCCCTGCCTTACCGCAGTATAAACACAGTTTAAATTTTTTCCTACGTTCTTTCTCTTCCTTAGATAGTGGGCCCCGCAAACTGCCAATTTGCATGGGCTCAGGTGTATCAAGAGTGGGAATGGTGGACTCCTTTTTCTCAGTTTTGAGTATCACTAAGCGTGTGTCACCCCAGAATTTTTCTCCCTTATGTTCACTCAAGCAGTGATCCAATCGTACCACCAGGTCAATGAAGTCGGAACACTCCGTAGGAGGTTCCACAATTTGGGCTAGAACATCCTTGAGATTGTCACGAAGGCTACGATAGAAGAGGGAGGTCCTCTTCTCCTCGGGCCACTCATTCTCTGCCACAAACCAAATGAAAGAGCTAATATAGGACAGTAGATCCTTGTTTCCCTGGCGCAAATTCAACAACCCATTGCCACTAGCTTGCACAAAGAGGTGTTTGGCAAACAGTTTCTGCAAGGCTTCCTTGAACCGGTTGAAATCATACAGTATAGGGTCATTGCGCTCCACCAGCGGAATAAACCAATTAGCTGCATTGCCTCCCAAATAAGAGATAATAAAAGCTACCTTTGCAGCATCGTTGGGGAATGCAGCTGCCCGACACAAAAACTGTAGCTGGCACTGGTTAAGAAAAATGTTGAACTTGGCACTATCTCCAAAAAATCTTTCTGGAAGAGCTAAGGGCACAGGGGTTGGTGTTGTGAACATTACCTTCATGGGTTGTGTGGTGGAAGTCGTTGGGCCTGAATCGGGTCTAGGAACATGATTAGACGGGTCAAACCGAGGGGCCTGTAGTACTGGAGATCTTTGTTTTAGTTTGACTCCTCCCAGGGGGTGTCTTGTGGTTTATACCGCTGTAGTTCAGCGTGCAACTCCAGGTTCTCTTCCTTTAAGGAAAGAACTTCCTCCTGTAATCCCGCTGGGGCCCTAGTTAAATCTAATAAAGATGGAGCATCCTGATCAGCTGGTAAAGCCTGAGCTAAACCTTTGAAAGTACCCATTGAGGAATCCATCGCCCAGGCAGCCTTGTATGTTGTGGCTTGGCTTTATGTTGAGACGGGGCCACTCACCTGAAAAGCAGGATGTTTGCAGGGGCAACGGTATGCCCCTGACCTCCTGGAACACCTCTCAGCACTTCCTGGTGGACACAGAAACCCCAGAAGGTATCCCAAAAGGAAAGGGGGAGTGGAAGAGAAAGAGAGAAAACACTGTCATGTCTTGCCGGTCCAGCCAGGTACCCTGTATCTTCAGAGGGGCAGGTTGTTGTTGACAGAGTGATAGTAGAGTTAGTGCACTAGACTTCCTTGAAACTGAATCTCTGTTTCTGATATGGGCACGGGAGGGGTAGATGAACACTGGGATACTCCAGCACTTTTCTTGGATAATAATACCTGTTGGCACAATTACTAACACTGCATTATCAAAAACCCAAACTGAGTAGCATAACAATAAGTACTGCGACACTAGGGCTGGCTTCACAGAGATTCACTGTTGCACTCTACAATTAGAACTGTGGTTCACTTATCATGCGCAAGAAAGACAAACAAGGGCATTAATTATATCACGTATAACTTTTCTGCATGCACAGGTTGAAACTAAAAGGAACAAAAACAATCCAAGAAATGCAAATATCCACTCTGGGTTTAAACAGTTAGGGTGGCACAGTTTGATTTGGTTTCACTGTGTGTGTGAAAAACCCTTCAAAATCAAATTCCTCAAACCTGAAACACGCATGAATGACACAATTTAAATCCAAGAGTTATGCTATTAGAGAAAGAAAAGTCACGTAAATGCTCTTTTAAAATTGCACTGTTACTTTTTGTAGTACTTGAGCTCAAACAGATTTCCTGAAGCTCATTTAGGCAAGGAACTACAATAATAATGTAGAATGTTCAGAAATGCATTTGTCTCTTCAAGATAAGCACTCTGCCAAAATATGAGGTCTGAAATACACCAGCTGTTCTAGGAAAGCATGGCGCTCAAAGAACAAACTCCCTGGAGAATACTTGTCACTTAGCTGCAGTCTTTTCCGGCGTGCTGGAGGAATGCCTGGTGTCAGCTGGTACAGGAACGAAGAAAAGAATTGCCTCAAAAGTCCTGAATACGAGGATGACAGCAGGGGTTGGACTGCCAAATCAGATACTGAGATCAGGAAGCAAAACAAAGCTAAGCAGGGAAGCATGCTTCACTCTGTTATTTAAAGCCAATCAGGAAAGCAGTTGAGTTTCCACATGTAGATGAGTCACCACACCCAATTAGAAGCACATGTCTACATCACACCCAATTAGAAGCACATGTCTACACCTGCTCACATTAGCAAACAAGCATTGGTGAAACAAGCAGTGATAAAACCAATTGTGTAACACAGCACATTATGTTTACTTAGAAACATGAAGGTTTAACCAAGAACAGAGATATGATTTAACCCTAATCCCTGGGGATGCTGAAAGATAACGCAGGAGGCACCTTTGGGATTCCTGACAGACGGTCTGACTGATACCTTTTCCTCTGTGTATTTCTCTGCATGTCAGCCCCCATCAGAAAAAGGGTATATAGCGTGCCATCGCCAAGGACGTGCGGATCCTGGGGGTCTACAGCAGGTGGAGCACCCACTGTCGGAAACAGTGGGAGGACCTGAGACGCTAGGCATGGAAGATGGCAGAGGCCTAGCTGGGGATGGTCTCCCAATGAGGAAGGGGTGCCCATCGAACCCTGACCACCCCCTATTTGCCCGCATACTGGTAGTGGCCTATCCGGAGCTGGATGGGCGCTTGGGGGCATCACAGCAGCCACAAGGGGGTGAGTACAGTGCCCCAATTACTACTTGCGCATGGTGGGGTGGCATCCAGGTGGGGGATGTGGGCCTGTGGGTGCCCCTAGGCCAGGGTGGACATTGCAGGGTAGGTCCCATGTTGGGCAAGGTCCTGATATGAAATACTTCCAACCAAGATAGTAGACATCCACTACTGGGCAGGGGTCTGTGGGTCTCAGGTATGCTGCAATTGGCATTAGGTGTCCCTGTCCATGGGCTGGTAACTAGCATTGTGACTGTTAGTGCATTGCCTAGTGCGTAGAGCTGTTCCCTGAGTGAGTGTGCTGTGTACGCCAATAGTGGTGTTGTTCTTGCTGTTGACCAAGTGTATCCTTTGTCTCTCCCCTCCTTTTTGTTTTGTCAACCTGTCCTTATGTGCATTAGCATCATCTGGTAGTGGAGGAGAAGCACCGGCGAAGGGGAGAACTGCATCCCACAGGGCCAAGAGGCAGAATCCACTAACAGTGAGGGCACCAGTGTGACGTAGGGTGGAGGAAGCACCACTGCGGAGACTGGAGTGGACAGTTTGGACAGTGATACCTCTCAGATGGAAGCTCCCTGGTGGTGGTGGACCCCTCTGTGCCCACCGCAACTACAGTTACAGCTGCCGCCCCATACCAGCACCGCCCTCCCAGCAGCCCCTCAGCGTGTTTCCCGTGCCCGCTCACCCAGGAGGGTGGGCATCTCCTTTGCCCCAGGCACCTCAGGCCCTGCCCCAGTTAGCCCTGCTGCCCTAAGTGAGGAGGCTATTGACCTCCTGAGATCCATCTCTGTTGGGCAGTGAACCATTGTAAATGCCATCCAGGGGCTGGCAGCCCATTTGCAAAAGACTAATGCATTCCTGGAGGGCATTCACTCTGGCATGGCGGCCCAACAGAGATCACTCCAGGCTCTGGCCTCCTCCCTGATGGCAGCCATTGTCCCTGTTTCTAGCCTCCCCCCTCCAACTTCCTCTACCCAATCCTATTCCCCTCAATCCCAACCTATCCCAAGTACACAGGCAAACCAGCATGCACACAGGACTACACACAGGAGTGAGTCAGACAAACACAAGCACCACACATCATCCCACAGGTACTCACGCAGACACCATCCAGAATCAGACACACCAACATCCACTGCCTCCACTGTGTCCCCCTCCTCCTCGTTATCCACCTCCCTCCCAGTAGTGTCTACACTCACACCTGCATGCACTACATCCTCATCCACTACCACCATCACGCCTATCACTACACACCCCTCACTGGCAGTCACCACCCCCACGACCATGCACACGTCCCGTGTCTTCTCCCACTGTGTCTGTGCCCCCTTCTCCCAAAGTACATAGACGCAAGCACTCAGACACCGAAACACCCATCCACCTCACAATAGCATCCAGCCCAGGCACCCAAAATCAGCATACAGACACCTCCTACAACCACTTCCTCTTCCTCCACTCCCAAACCTTCACCCTCTTCCCACCCCAATGTCCCTAAGATGCTTTTCCTCTCCACTGTTGACCACTTCCCTACCACTCCCCCAACCCCCGTCCTTCACGTCGGGCCAGGGTGGTCAGAACACAGGCGAGCACCTTAGCCACCCAGTCCACAGCCACAGTAGTGTCGACAGCTACTGCAGGTGGGAGAGGATCCCGGGCACCAGGCAGCCACACTGAAAGGGTGCCTGCACCAGCAGCGTCTAGGAAGGGCAAGGAGGCACCACCAGCTGCGTCTCGGAAGGGTAAGGAGGCACCCCAAGCTGCTACAAGGAAGGGCAAGGGGCAATCCCCGGCTGCTGACAGGAAGGGCAAGGGGCCTGCACCAGTAGGCAAAAAGGACAAGAGGCCTGGTGCTGGGACTCAGTCGGAGCCCCCACCAACAACCATGGTGGTTCAGCCATCCGAGGCTGCAGAGGAAGGGTTGGAGCCTCCCCCCACCAATGCCAGCACCGCCACCAGCACCACTGCCAGCAGCAGCAGCCCCAGTGAGCAGCCATCTGAGGCTGCAGGGGAATGGCTGGAGCCTCCCCCCACCACTGCCAGCACCGCCACCAGCACCAGCAGCAGCCCCAGTGGGCAGCCGTCTGAGGATGCAGGGGAAGGGTTGGAGCCTCCCCCCACCACTGCCAGCTCCACAAGCAGAACAGCCACTGCCACCACTGAGCAGCCGTCACCGCCGGGGGGCAGTGTGTAATCCTGCATCCATGGGCTGTTGTGCGGCCTGGCCCCTGCAAATCCTGTGGGTCTGACACCCAGGTGAGAGACTGTGACCTTGCACTCCCAAAGATCTGCATCACTGGGCACAATGCCCCCTCCAGAACAAGTGGAAGAAGCCATCCACTCACCCCATCCTTCCCAGGATGAAGCACACTGGGCACAATGACCCGTCCGGAACCAGTGGAAGAAGCCATCCACTCACCCCATCCTTCCCAGGATAAAGCACACTGGGCACAATGCCCTCTCCAGAACCAGTGGAAGAAGCCATCCACTCACCCCATCCTTCCAGGATGAAGCACACTGGGCACAATCCCCCCTCCAGAACTAGTGGAAGAAGCCAACCAATAGAGAGACTGTGGCCTTGCACTCCCCAGGACTAAGCACAGGGCAAGCTGCCCCCTCCAGAGCATGTGGTCAAACCACCCACTAGAGAGAATGTGACCTTGCACTCCCCAGGACCAAGCAGTGGGCAAACCACCCACTTGAGAGACTATGGCCTTGCATTCCCCAGGACCAAGCACAGGGCATGTTGCCCCCTCCAGAGCATGTGGGCAAACCACCCACTAGAGAGACTGTGGCTTTGCACTCCCCAGGACCAAGCATTGGGCAAACCACCCACTAGCGAGACTGTGGCCTTGCACTCTCCAGGATCAGTGGTGTTGTACCATCTTTTGGCTGAGGCACCCCCTATTCCCCATCCCCCTGAGGTGCCGGTGTATTTGCGACCTGATGCCCCTGCAGTGTTCTCTCCGTGTTGTTGCAGGGGTAAGGTGGGGCCTTGGTCTATGTGATGTGGCCCTGTGGCCCACGGATATTGAGGACTAAGCAGTGTTCCTATATTTGTAAATATGTGTATACTTCTGGATTTTGATGCACTTATTCCTAGCATTTTTTCGTATTACACTCACTTTCTTCAAATCATTTTGTCCTTGCATTATTCCTGAAGGGTACGGGGGGAAATATGTAATGTTACTGCATCTGTTTGTGTGTATGGTGTTGGGGGTGGGGGTGTTGCATGTGGGTGTCACTCTCTTTTTCCTCCCCCCTCCCTTGTGTGCTATGCAGCAGTACTCATCATGGTCGTCTCCGCCGGCGTTGATGTTCATAATGCAGAAGAAGGTAGACGAGCATGGGGAATATGTGCAATTCAGGCTCCATAGCGGCATGGATGTTCCCTGTCATAATACAATGGGCATTACATTGTCTTCCGCCTAGCTGCTGGCGGTTACTTCCGTGGTGCTTGATTCCGTTGTGGTGGTTGGTGTGTTAAAGTGGCTGTATGTCTGAGCGGTTTCTGCCGTGGTCATAATTCCATTTTTGTTACCGCGGGCCTGTTGGCGGTATTTACCGCCGCTTTATCACCGACTGCCAGGGTTGTAATGAGGGCCTATGTGCCATTTTGGGACTTTTGGCTGCTGGATTTTGACTTTGAGACTGCACTGATACCTGCTGTCTAGACCTCAGTGAAAGTGCTCTTTCCCTTTCTAAACTGTTATGTCAAATTGGATACCCCAAATGGCAAATGCCGATTTACTTACAAGTCCCTCGTATATGGTACCCAGGTGCAAAGGGCATGTAAGGCTGGCTTTCCACACAAGGGCTGTGGCACTGGTTGTGCCCCTCTGTGTATGACAAAGTGAAAACACCACTTTCAGCTGTTGGGCTACAAAACCCTGTCATTTAAGGTATCAGATTAAAGGGGACATAAAATGTGCCTCAATGGTGCAGTCAATATTTATGTTCAATTTAATGCTGGCCACTTTTGGGAAAGTCGATTTACATGGACCTAGCTAGTCCAATGACTTTACAGAGGAACAGGGATTGAGACATGTTTCTACCCACCTAGGGAGATGTGTGACTGACTCCCAGGTCGAGAGCAAAAGCTGTTGCCACAGTGGAGGTGTGACAGTTCCCCCCCCCCCACCTACAGGATGATCGGAAAAGGGGGTTTAGTGCAAAAGGCAAGCATCAAAGGATCACTGTGACAACACTTCTGTGCAGGAAGCCCTTTGTTTCCCCTAGACAGGATAGAGCATGGCCAAAGAAGTGAAAAACAGTTTCAGAATCAGTTTTTCATTGGCGTGCTGCCCATGGTAGCCACACCCCCAGGAGTGGGCTACCAAGGTCTTCACACTCAAGGAAGATCTCAGATCTCAGATCTCAGTCATGTTGGTTGTGGTGTGCTAAATGCACTCTGGGATAGCCAGATGCCACACATCACTGGAACGGTGTTATTATGTAGCAGAGGGCCTAGTAGCCCATTGACTATTGACTGTGTTGTACCCTCAGGGCATTTTATTGGGATAAAATGGTCACCCCTGGCATCCAAGACTTCAGTACTTGCTGAATTTGGACCAAGCACGAGAAAAAGACCACTCTGCACACAATGAAAGTGCATAAAGAGAGGTTGTGATGCCGAAGTGAGTAAACGTGCTGCACTTTGGACTAGTGGATTTTGGACCCCGTTCTGGATGCCTGGCTTGGGAAACATTGACTCCCAGCCCAAGCCAAATCAGAGTCCAAGGGTCACTTGGCTGCTCCCCCTAGAACAGCACTGGGGACATTAAAGCTGGAAGAGCCCAAGCCACATTCCTGGTAGCCACTGCAGCTGTTTTGCCGCTAACGTACGCCAGGCACTTTGAAGGACAGTTTGGGAATAGCCAGAAGTTGAACCCGAGTCTTCTGGACCCATGGGTGTTGTTTGAGACTGGATTCATCCACCTTAAGGGACACTAGTCCCCACCAAAGTTTAGCACCCAAACCGCTGTGTTGCAAGAATTAAAGGTCTGCACTGACAGCCCTTAGACCCCTGCATAGAGGACTTCATTGGACCCTGAGATCCATGGCTGGAATTGCCAACACTCACTTGTGGACCGAGAACTCAACTGGACTCCTCCCCAGTGCATCGCACAGCATTTGCAGTATCCATTGAGCATCGTTAAGCCTGCATCCCTCAGTTTCAGGACTACTCCATAGAAGTCAATGAAGGTTGTCCTATAAAGTTTGGAACTCACTTCAAAGACACTCTGGTGGCCAGGTAACTGTCCAAAGTTTCCTTTTCAGGCTCCTAGACCTGTGTCCTGTTGGACTGGTCGCCCAACCTGGGTCAAAGTCGCCAAATTCAGTGTATCATACTTTTACAAAGTTTTTAAAAAATTACAAAGTTTTGACTTCCTAATGTTTGTTTGACCTTGATATTAAAGTTTGTAAATGCTTTAAAAAAACATATTTCCGGAACCTTCTAGTGGATTTTAGTCATCAAGGACTCTAAAAATGTATAACAATATGCTCTTTTTTATCAATTGTCTCTTTCATGTTTGGTGACTTTCTTATTTCAGTGTTTAGTGCTTTTAAATGCTTTACACATTGTTATTTTGCTAAGCCTTGCTGCTCTGTGCCTTAGCAACCAAAGGGTTGAGCTGAGGGTTGGGCAAATGCCTCTGACTGGACCCAAGCAGATAAATGGGTGTGAACTGCACAACAAGGCCCTAATCTTTCCACATGCACCCATTTTCTTACAATTACCAGATACTGTGGGACAGAAAAGCATTAGCAAGAATATTTGACTTGTTTTTATAATATAATATTGTTTTCAAGAATATGGCTGTTTTTATTATTAAATTCTACAATATAGTCGTAAACACATTGTTTTTTAATTAATGTGATATGTTTTAGTAAATATAATAATTTTAGGTATTAATATTGTTAGTATAATTGTTATTAATGTTTTAAAACATAGTTTGTAATTTTAAGTGTTTTAGTAATTTGTTTGTCAGTCAGTTAAAATAATATTTATTCGGTTACTTAAAATTATAAAAGATATATACAGAACATTCTAATCAGCAATATGATACATAAATACAAAATCAATCTGACAATAAGTAGGTCTTAATAAGAAAAAGTCATACTACCCATAAATAAAAATGAGGAAAACACAGGGCTACCTTAAAACATAAACAATCATCTCATTAAATAATTATCAACCTCCTCTCTTTATGACTCTAATAGCACATACTAAAAATCGGCAACATTCAAGCAAATGTACTCATTACGCAGCCTCTGTACAAAAATGAAGGCAGGTCTAGCTTGAGTGAATTGTCGACCGCTGAATAGAGGTAGAATGAATTGGTTATGCTGGATACTCTAATATTCACAGAACAAAACAAAGTGCATTGTATTTTGATCGGAAAAGAAGTCACAGCTACATGGGGCATATTTTCAACTTTATTCCAGCCCACCCACTCAGCCAAAATCCAATGCAACATATTTATCCTAAATCTTGTTAATAAAAAGCAATGGTGAGGGATTGTAACTCATGTAAGATAAGGCTCTATATACCCACAAGATTTCGTAATAACATAAGCTTGCATGGAGAGCTTACGTAGCCCTCATCTCTCCTTGGATGCTTGCACTACAGAGATATATTGCTTTTTTTACCCACAGAGATCCTCACAAATAATCTTATCTGGACAGGTGTATAGATTTGGTCATCCCAGATCCCTGAAGGCTGATCTGCTATGGCTGAGCCAAGGAATATGGTCACTGTTATCTAGATGCATACAGTCATTCAGGATTGCCTTATTCAGCTCCAATTCCAGATTTAGCCATATTGAAACCCATCTTAGTAGGAGTCGTAGACTTATCAATTCTGAAATGTATCAGGCCCCTAACTCACTGTGCACAACAAAGGAGGCCACACATTGAGGCACAGAGAATAGGAGATTACCTGTAACTCAGAGGTCTCTTTACAGCCCCAGCTATCGCTGCCATCAGATAGCAGAACACAGCATTAAAGTGATAGATTTTAATTGGTGCTTAAATAAGAGGGGGGCCAGTATGCATCCTTGTCTGACTCCCCAGGAGAACTCAAATGGTGCAGTGAGGTTCCCAGCCTGTATATATCTAACTTCTGGGGACATATATTTATGCAGTTTGTGTAAGGAATACACTACATCCTTATTAAGACCCATGTTAAAGAGGATGGACCAAAGTTTACTTCCATTGACCTTGTCGAAAGCTGTCGGAAGGTCCATAAAGGCCAGATGTAACTTTCCTATAATCAACTGCAAATTTAAGACTTGATCCAGGATACTTCTGTGTGCTCTAAAACTAAACTGTGACTCGCACAAATCCTTAATTTTCATCCAACCGTGATGACAGCCTGAGGAGAATGACTCTTTCCATAACCTTGACTGCTGAATCAATAAGTGATGTTGATCTAAGGCAGTGCGGGTCATTTTTTTCGTCCTTTTTGAACACCAGGATTATGATGGACCTAGACCATGATTGAAGGATACCTTCTCTTACTGCTGCACTCAAAACATTGAAGATATTTGCCCATTTCATGCAATCTGCTTGATAAAAATCAGCAGGTACAAATCAGGACCAGGCGCTTTGTATTTAGACATGCAAGCAATAGCCTCAATTGACTCTTCTTCACTGAAAGCCAATTTGGATTCACCATACATAACCTTCACAACAGGGTCTGATATGTCAACAAAGTCATAGCCACATATCCGCTGAAAATGCTGCATCCAGGCTTCAGGAGTATGTGACATTCCAACAAACCATTAGCGGTACCTATAAAATATGGATAGTTTACTATCTCCCAAAATCTGGCACTATTTTTTAAAATGTTGACCTAAAGAAGTTGATCCCGTGCTTTTTCAGTAATTATGTTTTTCTGGTTAACAAGTGCAGTCTTGTAGGTATTTCTGCATAGGGCAACTTCCTTGCTATTTCTTGGGACTTTCTTAAGAGCATGTTTTCGTGAGAATTTGTGCAATTTTGATCAACCCGTCTTCATTTCAGGATTTAGATTTCCCTCCCGTAATTGTTAGGCTCTCACAGATAAACTTATAGATCCTGTGGAAGGCAAGTAACAAGTCCTCAGGGTCGGTGATGGCCCTGAATTTATGCGGAAGTCCTGACCACATGTGAGATTTACGTTTCCCAGTAAAGTCTACAGGGCTACCTTACACCACTTCATTCTACATCCCTGAGCTACCGATTTGAGGTCCAAGGCCTCAAGACCTATTCTAGACTTGATATCTTTTCCCTGTCTCCATTCAATAGATAGTTCCAGGGGATTATGGTCACTGAATTGACTTAAAATGGCCTTGTAATAATTGACAGATTAGACTAAGGGTCTCACTTAGATCTTGACGAATGAGTTACTCCATCACAACGGTGACGGATATCCTGTCCCGTCTGCCGAAATCTAAATCCCATTATATCCTATGGGAGTTAGGTTTAATCGGACGGAATATCTGTCACAGTTGTGACAGAGTAACTTGTCCATCAATATTTTAATCAGGCCCTAACATAGCTGAGATCAATATGTAATCAACAATGGAGTTTGAACTTTCCCCAATAAAGATGGGGATAACTTTTTCCTCACCTTTGTTATGGTTAAAGAGCACCAGATTATTGTCAGCCATAATGCTGCTCAGTAGATTGCCTTTTTTCGTGTGCTCGAAATCTAGAGGTGACTCCTCTCTGATTAAACAAGGCGGGGAACATAAGTGAATGTTAAAATCTCCCAGTTAAATCACCACACATGAGGAAACTTTATATTCCAGGTATCTGACGAGACACATATTTAAAGCCATGAAATTATCATTAAGGGTATTCTGCAAATATGAGTTGTAAAAATGTAATACTAGGAAACTGGGTGGTGTTTTGAATGTCAGGTTAATAAAAACTATGAGTCCCTATTAACTTGAGACACTTTACACGGAATATCAAGGGAAATCAATGTGCTTTGCCCCAAGAAGAGGGGATGGTCATGGAGAAAAAGATGTATAACCATCCAAATAAATAGTTATTCCTATAGACAAAGTTTCTTGTAGCCCCAAAATATGGTTACCCTTTAATAGGCTCAGCCATCTAATGTCAGATTGCTTATTAGCCAGGCCAGCAATATTCCAACTCAAAAAAATAAAAAGGGTACTTGTCTTATGTGTTACAGCGGGTGAATGACTAGATAGCCATCCATCTACACTTCCCTGAGTTACAGGTATATTGGAGTCAGGGTTGGTCAGTCAGTCATTATAATCAAGGGTGCTTAATACTTCAGATCTTTTCTCCACCTGCATAGGCTCATTTCCAACTTGCTGAGTTACCTGTAACCCTGACAAATTCACAACGGGTGTCTGAGAGATATTTGGTGGATAGAAGTAACCTAAGGGTAAAATGTGAATTCCTGTCATAGCAGGATTAATCTGCAAAGCATGACCTATTCATCGTCCCGCACAATCTGGATAATTCAAATAGATGACAATGTAGTTCCTCTCCTGTGTTTTTCCCTGGGTCCTACCCATTCGATTCTTCTGACCATGTTGATATGGGCAGATATATGATCCCTATTTCCCATATGCCGATTGCACCAGTGCATTACTTAATTTTTTTAAATCATGTGTAGTTTCCCTCAATCCAGATCTAAGCGTTGGAACACCTGTTATAATTGCTACCAATGGGATCGATTCAGGGGGTAGTCTGAGTCTATATCTAGGAGTCATTGGTCTCTTGGCAATCTGCAAATGAAGGGGGGGCACTGGCCACTAAATTTGTTTTTGCCCTCTTCTGGGATTCTAAGATTATCTTTACCCTGACAAATATAGTGCATCTATGTTGATGGGGATCTAACCTGCTCATGACTCAAACTTCTATTTCCTATGTTCCTGAGAGAAGTGGCCTTGTGCTTGCTTATCTTACCTCCAACAAATTCATTGCCAGACCTGTGTAGGGGGCAAGAAGGGAGACAGTTTGATATCAAGATACGGCGATGGTCTACGGTAAAGTTTGACCACTGCTCACAACTGTTTTAAAATTTGATTTAACACTCCCCTCAGGGCCTGGATTCATAAGTTTGGACCCTATTAACAACATTTTTTGAATATGCTAGCTGGGCATTCATAATTAACAATTTGACTTTCCCACATAAATTATTCAACAGTGGGTCAACACTCAATATTATGCAGCTCTGTAAAATAGTTAAGTCCTCTTTGCTACTCTGGGACAGTACATCACCCTTGTGAGTGGACCCACTTTCAGTTGCATTGACTTTTCCTGGTATAGTTCCTTTTTTTTACACCCATGTCCCTATTTGTATTTTTCTTAGCAGGCTGGGTCGATTCAAAGGAGGACACACATGGTAAATGATGTATGTTGACTACGGTGACCCCCTTCTGTGCTTCATCCCTTAAGGGGGAACCCCCTGGACACAGGCCTCACCATTCTTATTTTGTTTCAAGGGCATGTCCGGGATTGTTTAGGAGATTTCCTTCCATTTCTAACTCTTCTTCCATGGACTGGAATTGATCATTTAAAGCTCCCACCACCAAGGTTAAATATGAAATAATAGGAGAGTCCTTAAAACCTCATGTAGCCTCTGTGCCAGGAGAGCAAAGAGACTTCCTCTTATCCATGATATAGCAAGATCAATTTACAAATGAGGTGGTCCGGCCTCCTCTGGACTTAAATATTGTTGGGGGCTGTCGACCCACCCCAGTAAATGTATAAACACGCAAGGAGTCAATGCTGGGGAACAAAGTCCCACCCCAGCAGGTGTGCACACACACAGGAAGTCAATGCTGGCAGACAATGTCCCACCTCAGCTAATGTGCAAACATGCAGGGAATCAGTGCAAACAGGGAGCAGGATGTCAAGGCGACCTCACCAATGAAAATAGCTACCGTACCTGGGTAGTATGAAGCGGTCTTATCAGTTTTGTTGAGAAAAAACAGACAGCTCCCAGTCACAAAGCCAAAGGGGGTGGCCCCGCCCTGTCTTTTCCTGGAGCAGGATGGGCACAGGACAGGCCCGCCCTTGGCCCAGGCTTTGTCTGGCTGGGTGCAGCGGGCTGAGTTGGCACTTTTATAGTGCATGGATAGAGTGTTGTTTGCCTCCTCCCCCTGGTTGCAGCGGTGACTGATGGGACTCGTGGTCCTTCACGACTCCTCAGGTGTCCAAAATGCCCCCAGACAGCGGGGCTTCATTGGAATTTTTATAGTGCTAGGGGAGGGTGTTGTTCATCTCCTCCCCCTGGTTGCTGCGGTGACTGATTGGACCCATAGTATCTCATCTATTCTCAGGTGCCCAAAATGCACCCGTAATCGAGGTAGCCCCTGTTCTTCAGAAAGAAGTATCCTGGTATTCTGGTATTTCTTAATTTTCTGGAATGCTAGCTCAACATATTTGGTGATGAGATTCGGAGATGTGACCCTTCGCACAGAACACAGGGCCCATCAGTTTATTGCGTCTCCCAGCGTCATCCTGTTATGATCGGTTTCTATCTTCAGTGATTGTGTGAATCTGGGCCCTCCTATTCCAATTTAGTGATTTATTTTTAAATTAAATTAGTAATTTATAATGTAGTAGAAGAATGTTTTGTTTCTAGGGGAATACGGCGGGAAATAAGAGCAATTATAAATAACTTAAATAAAATGGTATATATATTGTTTAGTTTTAATTTTTTTCGTTGAATTTGTTATTTTAATGTATATTTTAATTTAGTTATTACTATTTCTAAGTTATAGTTTATTAGCAGGTTGCTGGGTTCATAGTAGAATGAAGTGGGACGGTAATTTTACATAAAATTCCATATTAATAACATAATTTACATGTTTTATAGGTATTTAATTTATGCAGTGTTTTATTTCTTTTCTGTGTTTTTAAAATTATATATGTTGAACCTGCATGCATTTTTTTAATACTGAGTTACTTTTTGTAAGGGAATAAGTTGTGAAGACATGAAAGTTGTAATAGTTTTTTATAATAATTATAATGTATATTTAATTTATTAACTGATATTTATATGTACACTTTTACTGTTGCACTTATGTTGTTCTTTGTTTTATTTGAATTCTTAAATTAACTTAATGGTGGGTGATTTTAAACTATTTTCTGTGAAATTATTTTTTAAATTTAAATTTAAATTATATTTCGTTTTTAAACATTTTGGTCCTTATTTTTTTAATATTTTTTTTTTGTAGTTAGCTAACTGAATGCAGTTGAAAGGTTTTTATTTTTATTTTGTATATCTTTATTTTGTATTTTTTATTGAATTGTTCTCATATTTTACTTTAATAATACACCCCTTGCTGATATTGGCCCTGGGGACCCCATCCCCCAGGGTATGATAATCTACAGTGTCCTGGGAAGCCCACCCAGTTACACTGTGGTTCCCTGCCCAGGAGAGATTGCGGGCATAGCTGTCCTGCAATATCCCAAGCATGGTAATCCATTTTGCTCCCACCCAGGGGGAGCAGTTAAAAACAGCTGATCCTACCAAGTGGGAGCAAAGACAAAGTGCCAGCTCCCTCTAGCACACTGTATGGTGCTGGCTGTAGAACCAGCTCGAGGCACAGGCACCCTGGGGCTCCCACTGCTTCCCCCAGTGTGCTGCTTTGATTACCCACTTGAGGCCAGAGGAATTGGGTCCTTGGGGTCCTTAAGGCTCAGGGAAGTGTGCTGCACACCCCACTCCCATTATTTTAAAAAAATGGCCCCAGTGATGGGGTTCCGGGACTACTAGTGGCTTAGGGGGGGGCACATGACCCCCTTCTCTTCTAAAAAAATACAGCCCCAAGGGGTGGGGTCTCCGGCGCCTAGTAAGGCTCAGGGAGAGGGCCGCTCCTTGTAAAAATAATATATGGCTGTCCCAGGTGGGCACCAGGGCACCTCCAGAAAATATTGTTGAATAATGAATGACAAAAGAGAAGCTGGAGACACTCATTAATTATTTTCTGCTTCTTTGAAAGAGAGCCCCATAATGCCCTGAAAATGCTTTATTTTTTATATATATTTTTAACTTGGTGGTCCCCCTAGAATAGAGAAGGACACCACCACCCTTTTTATGTTTTTGGAAGGTGGAGGTAGTTCACCAGCCCCCAGCGCCATTAAAAAGACCATGCACTGCAGCTGCTGGCTTCTTGTGGGTGGTTAGATGTAAGGCCTGGCCACAGACTAGGCCCTCCAGCCCACCCCCCATTGCGCACGGCCAAAAGCCATGTGCGGCAAAGGGTTGGCTTTACATATAGTAATAAAATATTACTTTACTTAACAAAAACCTAGAAATTCACTGAAAAAAACCGAGTTCAGGAGAAGTTATAGCTAGTTGAAAATTCCAGTGAGAACATAGCGTTTTAAACCGAAAAGAACAAGGAATTCACCACTATAGTTATCTCTAGTGAAGTAACTATAACTTGTGCCCTCACCATGCACAACTAATTTTCCCTCATATTACATCACTGGAGACATTCCTGTAACATCATTCATAAGATGATTGTAACGTTTGAAAGACATCCTTGTTGACAAAACTGTGCATGGCAAGAGTACGAGTTATACTTAACTTGGTGCATGAGTTAGAGTTACTGGAGATTACTATAGCTGGTGAATTTTAGTGTTTCTTTTAGTTCAAAACATTACTTTCTCACTGACATTTTCACCAATCTATAACATCACATTAATCTGAGTTTTTTCATTGAAAATAAATATATTATATTAACCTCAAGCTACAACTTCACAAATTCACGGAGCTGTGGAACTCGCCACTATGGTGAGTGCAGTACCATTGACATCAATTGAAACATTAACAATTAAAAATGAGCTCCCTGTACCTTGATTATCTAAAAGCTTGCGACCAAACGAGCAGCACCAAAGGGCTGCTGGACTCCCTTGCAGAGTATACCTTGTCCATAACCACTTGGCCCAAAGCCACTGTCTTGGACGCCTTTTTCAAAAGGAGAAACTTTATTCCCTGTTTCACGCTCAGGTTAAAAGCAATAAAGACAGATATCTGCCCGCTGATTAGAAATTACAAGAACATCAGCTCCGAGCCACACAACATTATTTCCCTAGTTAGTTGAAAAATGTTTACCATGAATAGCTGTGGGAGCCAAAGTGAATACATAATTGTGAACAGTGGCTACATCTATACAGTCTCTGAAGACATAAAGACCAAGCCACAGTTTGATAGTTCGTCAGCAACCTAGATACATCAACATGTGAAAAACAGAGGAAATGTGGGGAGCTTGCTTGCGTGGGCTAAACACATCAATAATCTTTTGCTGTTGTCAAGATGATTTTGCAGCTATCACCAAAAATGTGAATATTACAGTTTGTCCGACCGTGCATATATTGATTAAGCAATTACAGAAAGAAAATATAATCAACTGAGTGAAACAATCCATCAGAACCTGTAGATTCTGGTCCCATGGCCCAATGGGATCCCAGACAGTCCAAAATAGACAGCTAGATGGAAAGATTACTCTCCCTACTTTCTACATCATTTGAACTCAGATACAGACACATGGAAATGTTTCATCTTACATCCAGTCTTCATGAAAGGCGACGGACAAAATCCAGATAATTATCACCTTCTTGCACTTTTGGACACAAAAGCCAAAAACTAGGCCCAGATCCTTTTGGGGACGCTAGAACGACGAGCTAGTGATAAACGCATTATTCCATTTTATCAGACTGGTTTCATGCCCAGCAGTAGCACAATAGGCACCATCTTAGCATTACCCTACTTGGCCCATAACTACATCAACAAACTTGGCCCTTCCTTCTTTGCATGCTCTATGGATTATTCACTGGTCTTTGACAAAGTGGACCACAATATATTAGCTATTATCTCATAATACACAAAAACATGGGTTTGAATTGAGATAGGTCCAGACAACTACGTTACTGCACCTATGAATACAGTCACTGGGCTTAAACAAGGCTCCACTATTATATCAGCTCTATACTGTAGACAGAGCATCAGCCTTGAGTCAAGCACAATCTTTTTTTCTCTAAGATCGGTCAGTGAAAGATCCAGCTATTCCAATATGCAAATGATTTAGGAATATTTGACCAAACAAAGGTGGGGCTTCAGCGAGCATTGAACTAACTCCATATTTTTAATCAGCAAAAGAAGCTCATAGTCAATGAAGCTAAAATAAAATGAATGACTTTTGGGGAAAGTATAAATAAAGCAAAATAGCATTGTACTTTTGGTAACAGCATTTTGCTTCACACTCGATTATATAACTAACAATTATGTATACAATATTTGAAGCATCAGAAGAAATGTGTAGTTATCAAGCTGTGCTTCACTGGATGAAGTGGAGCTTTGCATGAGATGGAGCACATTGGCTAGAGTGCACTGGGAGGACTACTGAGTTGTGAATACCTTGAAACCCACAGCTGAAGGCTATTGCTGAGTGTCAGTCCTGGTCTGAGTGCTGCCAGATGGAGGTTTCTGTTTTTTGCAAAAAAAGGGTTTCTGTGCCATTGGCTGTGCACCAGAGGGTGATCACACTTGCAGTAATATGCTTTTTGTTAACGGTTAAAAGGGAATTGGTCTTTTATTATTATGCTGGAAACAAGTTTGGAACTCAGCACCTGCTGTGTTGCACCAAAGAATTCATGAAGAGCGAAACATGTGTGTGGGGCTAAACAAATGAAATATTTGAAGAAATGAATAGTTACCATCTAAGAAATTGATTTATTAGTTATCAAGCTAGGCTTCACTGGATGAACCACAACTTTGCAAGCGTTGGATCTCATTAAGCAGATTGCACTGGGAGGGCTGCTTAGTCGTGTTTCACTTGAAACCCACAGCTCAGGCCATTGGTGAGTGCCAGTCCTATTTTGAGTGCTGTCAAATGGAGGTTTGTAACTGTTTGGATGTATGGCTTTCTGAAAATTGCTCTGCACAATACCACCTGGTAGACTGACAAATATAAAAACAATCTACTATAAATACAGAATACATGCTGGGATATAAAGCCCCTTAAGGCATTTCGTCATCAAAGTGGTACGAGCCAAGTTTCTTCTATCGTTCTCATACGTCCAGCATATCTTTCCAGCTAGAATTTCCCCACTACTGGACTTACTATAATGTAACATCTAAAGAAAAGTGTTTTTACATCAAAATAGCACAGAAACTCACAGCTCTATCTGGAATTTGGTTTAACAAATCAAGAACTCACATGTAAAGCTGCACTCATTACACATTAAAAGCCACAGCCAACACCCTGGTGTGCACCTGAAAGAAATCACCAAAGCTAAGGATGGTCCTACACATCCCTGGGCCTAAGGATAGATTTTGCAGATCTAGAACTCACTCCAGAATGGAGTAACATTGCCTCTAATGCAGCTCTCAACACTATTTTTAATACACAGCAAAAGTTCATTTACTGTGTCAACAATTACACTATACCTTCATTCGGTAGAAAATATGAATGTTGCGCTGCAATTTAGAAGTAGTAACGCAAGCAGCGCTGAAAAATCAGTGGAAACTGCACCCTGTGGTGCTCAGGAGTGTTCGGCCTTTCACGTTGATTTTGATGCCTCTCAAATAGAAAATCTACTGAAGCGTCAGGAAATCTACTCGAGAAGCAGCCCTCTGACCGCAACTGCCTGCGTTAGAAAATTGAGCTATGAGATGCCAAATACCGCTGGAGCTCCCCAGCTTGTATTCCACCCACCCCTACAAAAGACTTCAGGAGGAGTTGGGCTAACATTGCAAAGGAACCCCAGCTTCAGACTGTGCAACTGCCAAAATTAAACTTTACGTCTTTTTTGCTGCTGTCCCAAGACTAAAGATGAAAGACATAAACTTTAAATGCCAATCTTCATAAAACAAGGCCTAGGCCCCAGTTCCCATTTACCTTGGGCTGGTCTTCCAACCAGTCTAAGGCCCTTTTGGACTCGCCCGCCTGCCTCGAGGCCCCGCCTTGTCATGCTCCTCATCTCTCCCTCTCATCTGCTCTTCTCTTGCTCACTATTTTTACTCTCTTGCTCTTGCATCTTCCGTTCTCGCCTGTGCTCCCCATTATTGTGCCCATTCTGTGCTATTGTCATTTTGCTGTTCTGTCCAGTCTTTTGTGCCTGTCTCTGTGCTCTTTCATCTTTTGCGCCTGCTTTGTCTTCTGTGTCCGTTTTGTTGCCTCTGTCCAGTCTTTGTTGCCTGTTTGTTGTCTCTGTTCAGCCTTTTGTGCCTGTTTATGCCGAGTTGACTCATTTCTGTGAGTGCTTTTCTGTTTTTCATCTTCTTCTCCCTCTTCTTCACTTACCCCACAGACTCTCCCTGCCTCCCATGCTTTCCTGTCTCCTTCCTCCCCCTTCTTCTAACCTGTTTCTCCTGCATCTTCCTCATGCCTTCTCCTGCTTGAGGATTACTGCCCCTCCCATGTCCTGCTCCCCTACCCTCCTCCCCCTCCTAGGACCTACCTAATGGCAGCTGCTGTGCAGCTCTGCCGGTGGCACACCAAGACCCATATTTATGAAATGTTTGCGCCACCTTAGCAAAAAAAGATTTATGCTAAAGCGGCCCAAACATAACTCCATATTTGACGAGTCTAGTGTAAAAATGTAGGAGTTAGTGACATTTCAAGGGAGTGCCAAACCACCTTGCGTCTCACTGCGACAATGAGATTCAAGTTAGGTGTTCCCTTACAAACAATGGCGCTAGCCCTCTAGCACTATATTTACCTAACTACACCAACCAAGGAAGCAGACTTAAAAAATGGAGCTAAGTCCGATTAGCGTCAAATTTTAAAGCCTGGTAAAACCAGGTGTTAAAAAGAGGCCCACACACCACCACTCAGGGGAAACACACAGAAGGAGCTCTGGGAACCACCAGGACAACATGGAAGTGGTACTGCTCCAGCTTGGCACACGTCGCAAACATCAGTGAAGACAGCAGATCCCTCCACCACCACCGTAGCAGCCCCAAACACCACCACAGGAGCCACAAAGGCAGCACAGAATGCAGGAGAGGATCTTCAGACAGTGGACAACCATCCTTGGACTGAGGGAACAAGATGTAGTCCATATGAATAGACTGAACCGGGAGTCCATTGTACGCCTGCTGCACCATATTGCGCCACACATCACAGTAAGGGTGCAAACTCCCACTAGCATACCACCCATGACCAAACTCCTTGCTGTCCTTTGTATGCTGGTGTCGGGATCTATGACGGGTTCACAAGTGACTGGTATCTCCCAGCCATCCTTCTCGGTCCTTCTACTTAAGGTCCTGGATGCTTTCACAGGCCTCACACCCCACCACACCAGCTTCCCAAACACCCAGCATCTGCAGCAAGAGACCAAGCAAGGTTCCTTCAAATTGCTGAGTTTCAGCATGGGCTGGGTGGAATGGACTGCACCCATGTGCAACTGGTGTCACATGCAGCAACGGAACACCTATACAGGAACCGCAAGCACACACATTCAATCAATGTGTAGGCCATCGTGGACCACCGTGGGCTCTTCATCAACATACTTGCTAAATATCCCGGCAGCGTCCATGATGCATACATCTTTTGTCATTGCACCATCAACGAGCGGTTCCAGGATGGCAAATATGGCAGTGGTCTAATCATAGGCAAGCCACCATACCAATCATAACACACAACATACCAACCATCTAGGACAAACAAGACAAACACCACACTAAATACATATGGGCAGGGCTTCATAGATGTACAGGCATATGCAACATGTCACATTACACTGCATACATTGCAGTTCACAAACACATACACGCACATGTACATAACACAGCCACACCCTGACTGGCACACCACGCGTGGACAGGTGAAGCCAAGTCCTCTTTGCATACAGAAGCTGCTCACAAACCACTACAAGTGTCCACAGGTTGACAACTAAATACAGATCACACACATTAGACCAAACAAAGATGCACCCAGGCATGCCAATGGCACTCATAGGCAGAGTCCCATGTAAATCATGGTGTGTAAGCCTCTGGCAGAACCTAAATCAAATGCCACCCAAGTGGTGTCATAACCAACTACACTTCATCTACACATACGTGACATACCTGTAGTGTGCACATACAGCTGTCTGCTGCATTGTGTCACACACATACGAATACAAAATTATCTGCCATTTAAGACTATGGGGCTGAATCATAAGAAATGGAGCAGTACCTACTCCAGTGTCACCTCACATGCTCCCTAATGCCCCTAGTGCCCCCTAACACCACCATGTTATGGTATGTTATGTTATAGGTTCTTGTAGAGTGCATAGCTCCCGGAGTCCTCCCAGCACTAATCACAAACGTAAAAATCAAAGTCTGAGGGTTATGCTCTGAATAGCCAGGTTTTTAGTGCTCACCGAAAAGTATGTTCATGATTGGTGAGGCGAAGACCAGGAGGAGGAGTTTTCCACAATTTGGCTCTAAGGTAAGCCAAGCACCTTCCACCTCATTTTGATTTTTTTACTCTGGGGATTGAGGCTAGGGCTGCTGACAAAGACCTGAGCTGTCTAACAGGCTTATGGAAAAAGGCTAGTGACCTTAAAAGAGGAGGACCTCAATTTTATAATGACCTGTGAACGCAACACAAGGTTTTAAACTTTATGCGTTGTTCCAATGGAAGCCAATGGAGAGAGGAGATAGCCGATTTGGCTGATTCATTTATTGGTATGTCTAGGAGAAGACGGGCAGAGGCATTCTGCACTACCTGCAGCTTTTTTCACATATTTAGGGGAACCAAGATACAATGCATTGCCATAGTCCAGCCAAGAAATGATAAGAGCCTGAATAATAAGTCTTTTTGCAATGAAAATAAGAATTTTAAAGACCTTCCTCAAGAGCCTAAATAGACCAAAACAAACGGAGGAGATCTTATTGACATGATAGTCCAGAGTAAGTTGAGGGTCAAGCCAAACTCCTAGGCTCTTAATATATTCCTTAGGAGAGGGCAGATCCTCCAGGGAATCTAGAATAATGGAATTGAGCCCTGAAGGAGGGCTGTATCCTAGTATCAATACTTCAGCCTTGTCTTCCTTAAGCTTAAGCTTACAATCAGACATCCATCCTGACACTGCCTGCAGGCAGAGACCGAGTGATACACAATTGGTGCTGGAGTTGGTTGATAATGAAAATACCTGCTAGGTGTCATTTGCATACAACACTAATGACAGACCATATGGCTTGACTATCTCTGCCAGAGGGGACATATAAATGTTAAATAATGTAGTGCTAAGGGACAAGCCCTGAGGTACTCCACAACTGCTCTTGAAACAACTGGAGAAGAATGACCGGTCAAGAACCTGAAACGATCTCCCTTCCAGGAAAGAGGAGAGCCATCTCAGTGCGCTACCGGTGATTCCAATCTCCATCATTCTGTGAAGAAATATATTGTGATTAACTGTGTCAAAGTCAGCGCTAAGGCCAAAAAGGATAATAGCTGTCGCAATCCACTGATCAAGACCCTTCTTAGCCTCTTCTGTAACTGCAATCATAGCCGATTCTGTGCTGTGGAGCGGTCTGAAACCCATTTGAGTAGGGTGAAGGATGTCATTATCTTCAAGGAAGCTCGACAGTTGAGCATTGACATGCTTTTCAATTATCCTAGATAAGGCTGACAGCAGAGAAATAGGCCTATAGTTACTAAGCAGGGCTGTGTCAAGATTGTTTTTTTTCAGCAGAGGTTTAACTATAGCATGTTTCCATTGAAATGGGACCGTGCTTCTAGAGAGTGAAGACTTCAAAAGGTCAGTAAGGACTGGTACTATGACAGATGCACCTAAGGCCAGTACATGAGGGGGAGCTGGGTCGAGCGGAGAGCCCGACTTAAGAGTGGAAAGTTATTTAAAGACCAAGTCCATAGAGAGGGGGGAAAATTGCGAAAAACGGTGGAACATAAAGTATACTGACCTAAAGAGTCAGGAGACTGATAGGCCTTTGCTGGAAAAGCAGAGTAAATATCTGAGATCTTTTTCTGAAAGAACACTGCTAGATTATTGCTATGTTCTTGGGAAGCAACCATAAGCTCACTGTGAGTGTGTGGTTATACAATTTATTTAAGTAGGTGAAAAATCTTTTTAGGGGAGTTGGATGACTGCTCAATTCTAGTGAGATAGTATGTGGATTGGGCTGATTTAATTTCAGCACAGAAACGCCTGATAGCTTTACTATATTCCTTTCTCCATCTTCTTTCCAGACGTCTACGTTCCCTTTTAAGATGGTGGAGATGAGAGGTAAACCAAGGAGTGCCTTTTTTACGACATCGCCCAGTTTTAATGGAGTGGGGAAGCAGAGTGTCTAAACTTTTGGTAATCCACCCATTGAATGACTCTAGAAGGCAAGCCTTATTCTCCATAGAGGAAGGTTTCAGTCTTTCAAGGGTGTTACTCCAGTCGCTAGCTTTAAGCATGGGCCAGCGCCGGTAGGGTTGAGTTATAATCTGAGAGGATCTACCCATGGTAGGAATGGCTAGGCTAAGCATGATTAAAAAGTGGTCAGACCATGCCAAAGGAAGAGGAAACATGGAGGTTAGACCAACTAAATTGCTACAAACTAGGTCAATGGTATGGCTTTTAGCTTGAGTAGGGCCCCTAACTAATTGGACCAACTCTAACGTGGCCATATCAGTAAGAAGAGTTTTAGCGGCAGAGTTTTCTAAGTCCTCTGCATGAATTTTGTAGTCACCCAGAACAGTGAAGTCATTTTTTTTACATATTAGTTCAGCGACCTGATCAGGAAACGATTGTAGAAAGGTTTCTGGAAAACCTGGAGGGTGACGGACCAGGACTCCTGAGAAGGTGAACTGTGGGTTTAGTGAAATAGAAAAGTACATACTTTCACAACCAGTTAACTGGAGAGGCCGAGAGGTGAGCTTTACTGACTCCCTGTAAATAATAGCGATTCCACCACCTCTTGAGGAATATCTATCCAATCTAGTTATCAAGTAACCTTGGGGTAATGCCAAAGCTACATCAAGGGATGACCCCTTGTGTAGCCAAGTCTCAGTAAGGAAGAAGGCACTAGGGGGCATATTTATACTTGTTTTGCACCAAATTTGCATAATTATTTTTACGCAAATTCAGTGCAAAACTAACTCCATATTTATACTTTGGCACCAAAGGTATGGAGTTAAAGTCGTTTTTTGGTTGTGGAAACCTACCTTACATCAATGAGATGCAAGGTAGGCGTGCCTGTGCAAAAAATGACTCTATGGCCTTAGCGTCAGATTTATCCCCCATGCTAAAATCACACATAGGGGGAGGAGGGGTCTTTGCACCATTATTTAACACCTGGGTCAGGGCAGGCATTAGGGCACCTGTGGGCCTATTTCCATGGTGGAACACCTTGAAATAAGCCCATAGGTGCCCTCCCCGGGCCCCAGGGATACCCCCACCCACACCAGTGGAACAGTGGAGGAAGGGGGACCCCATCCCAGGTAAGTATATGTAAGTACAGGTAAGTATTTCTTTTTTTTGAAGTGCCATTGGGGGCCCTGAAATAGGTCCCCCTACATTGCACTCGATGCAATGGCCATGCCCAGAGGACCCTGGTCCCCTGTGCTGGCCACTGGGGTGGTGGGCATGCCTCCTGTCTTTTCTAAGACAGGAGTCATGTGGTATGGATGGTTTTGCGTCAGAAAATGACGCTAGGCTGGTTAGAGTCATTTTTTCTACTCTAACCTGCCTAATGTCATTTTTTGGTGCAGAACCCCCTTCTTCCATACCGCCACCCCCACCTGGCTAACGTCATTTTTTTTTTACACTAGCCTACCATTTGCACCGGCTTGCACAATTCCATAAATATGGTGCCCGACTGGCCCTCAAGAATGGTACAAGAATGGTACAAGCCGGTGCAAAACTTTTTGAAGCAAAACTGCGTTAGTGCAGTTTTGCACCAAAAAGTATAAATATGCCCCTAGGCGTGAGATCACTCAAAAGTAAGTGTATATCGAGTTTATGGGCGGCCAAAGAACAACAGTTGGCCAAAAGAAGAGCATTAATTGGGCCGTCCTGAAACAATGGCCCTATCAGCAATTCAGGGTGGAGAGACCAGTGGCAGATAGTACAGGGCCACCTAAAGTTAGTGGGGTCTAGACATCAATAGGATCCTTCCAAAGGAACTGGCTGGAGAGACTGAAGAAAGTCAGAGGAGTACTTAATCATTTTCCTTATGGTGGGACCAAGGGTTCTGGCCCCTGGGCCCGGCCAGGTGCAGACGGGAGCAGACAGGCTTGCCTTAGACGCCCCAGCCGTGCACCCGCTGCGCACGTTCACAGCATCATGTCCCTTATATGGACCTGACAGTCTTAGGGTGGTCACCCCGAACTTTTTGCCTGCCTCCTTCCACTTTTTTGACACCGTTTTTGCTGGTTTTAGGACTCTGCGCACTTTACCACTGCTAACCAGTGCTAAAGTGCATATGCTCTCTCCCTTAAAGCATGTGACATTGGCTCATACCCAATTGGCTTATTTAGTTTACTTGTAAGTCCCCAGTAAAATGCACCACAAGTGCCCAGGGCCTGTAGATTAAATGCTACTAGTGGACCTGCAGCACTGGTTGTGCCACCCACATAAGTAGCCCTTTAACCATGCCTCAGGCCTGCCACTGCAAGGCCTGTGTGTGCAGTTTCACTGTTAAAAGTACCTGGCAAGACTTAAACTCCCCTTTGTCTACATATACGTCACTCCTAAGGTAGGCCCTAGGTAACCCATAGGGCAGGGTGCTATGTAGATAAAAGGGCGGACATATACCTGTGTAGTTTATAGGTCCTGGTAGCGTAAAACTCCTACATTTGTTTTACACTGCTGTGAGGCCTGCTCCTTTCCTAGGCTAACATTAGGGCTACCCTCATGTACTGTTTGAGTGGTAGATTCTGATCTGAAAGGAGTAACAAGGTCATATTTGGTATGGCCAGAATGGTAATACATAATCCTGGTGACTGGTGAAGTTGGATTTAATATTACTATTTTAGAAATGTCACTTTTAGAAAGTGAACATTTCTCTGCACTTAAATCCTTCTGTGCCTTACAATACCCTTCTGGCTGGGTTAGTTGACAGCTCCCTTGTTCATTTCACTCCGACAACCCAAACACCGGATGCTCAGTCACACCTGCACACATCTGCATACTGAATGGATCTTCCTGGGCTGGGAGGGTGGAGGGCCTGACACTTACATGTCAAACGACAGTGGCCTGCCCTCACACAATGGACTGCCAAACCCCCTGGCAGACAGGATGAACTGAAAGGGGACTTTGTGCACTTCTAAGCCACTCTTTGAAGTCTCCCCCACTTGAAAGGCACATTTGGGTATATAAACTGGGTCCCTGACCCTCCCAACTCAGACACTTCTTGACAAGATATCTCCTGGGAAAGAAACTCTGAACCAGAACCTGCAACCTGCTAGGAGAAGCTGCCTGGCTGCCCAAAGGACTCAGCTGTCTGCTTTTCTGTAAAGGACTGCTGCCTTACTCTGGCCCTGCTGCCTTGCTGCCCTCTGGCTCTGCTGAGAAATGCTCTCCAAGGGCTTGGATTGAGCTTGCCTCCAGTTTCCTGAAGTCTCAGGGCCAAAATGACTTCATCTCTGCAAAGAACTCCTTGTGCGGTGAAAATCGACGTACAGCCTGCCACAATCAACGCATAGCCTGCCCTGCAGTGGAAAAATCACTCCATCGTCAAATTGGAACGATGCAGCCCAACCCCCCGAGTGGAGATCGACGCAGCGCCAGTGTTGCGACCGGAACTTCGATGGTGCAACAGGAATGTCCCTGCATCGCCCACCGTATTGATGCAGCTCCTGTGACATCATCCTGCATGCCCTGGATTTCTCTGCATCATCCCCGAGGCATCCAAATACCCCGCAACCCGAAGAGGATCCAAGCCTTCACACTGGAAATTGACGCATAGCCCTAGCTGCGTGGAAAAACATTGATGCATCGTCTATGTGCACCCGGAGAAACCAACGCACACCTCCCCGCACCTTCTCCACTGCGGTCCCATGCAGATAACTTAGACGCAAACCAGGTACTTTGTGCTTGCAAGAGACCATTGTTGCTTTTAAAAACTTAAACCTTATCTTATCATTACAAAAGTGATATTTCAACTTGTACTTATCAAATCTTGATTGTTTTAACCTTTATCTACTCAGATGAATATTCTATATTTTTCTAAACCTGTGTGGTGTATTTTTGTGGTGTCCATAGTGATTTATTGCATGATTTATTTCACAAATACTTTACACATTGCCTTTTAAATTAAGCCTGACTGCTCAGTGCCAAGCTACCAGAGGGTGGACACAGGGTAATCTGGATTGTGTGTGACTTACCCTGACTATAGTGAGGGTCCTTGCTTGGACAGGGGGTAACCTGACTGCCAACCAAAGACCCCATTTCTAACAGGGACGAGAGCAGAAGAAGGCGGCAACTAGACCGCTAACTTTCAAATATGGTGGCTAGAAAATGTGCCCACAGGAGGAAATAAAATGGCCGCCACCGGCTCCACCAGTGCTGGCTCAAAATACAGCATTCATACTCCAGGGCAGAGGAAGAAGAAGGTAAGGGGAGATTGCAGCACAGGGGTTCCTGACCAAGTAAAGAATGGGAGGAATAAATAGATATTAGTCGCGTGTGCTCCACCACCGAAGACCACTGAACCAGGGCCTGGAGGGGAGGCAGAGAAAAAGCTGAGGCAGACCAAAGTTTCAGAAGAGAAATAGAGTAACCCCAAAGCACTCCCTAAAACAGTATAAATTGAATTAAAAAACAGTATAAAAACGGATAAAAACATTTGAAAAGTGAGGCTAAAAGAGCTAATTACCTGCAGAAACTATCCACTCATTAGCTAGACGTCAAGGTTAAGGTGCCTGGCCCTGACAGGAGGAAGCCTCATGTATGCTCCACCACTCGTTTACAAAATAATTCTGGCATGTGCATTCCTCCACAACATCTGTGTCTGAACAAATATCCCAAGGGATGACCAGGTCGATGTCCCCAACAAGGAGGAGGATGATGATGGAGCAGATAATTTGGATGGGGAACAACAGAACACTGCTGCAGGAGTTCGCAGGAGACTCCACATTGTTCAGAACTTCTACACGTAGTCATTATACTAAAAGCATCACATTGTAAAGAGCACAAATAAAATATTTTGCACCTGAGTCTCCTTGGTCTACTCATTCTCCACTACAAATACCATTGGAATGTTAGTCAAACCTCAATAAGCAGGTAAGAAACACAAAGGTGACAAGTAAGGTAGCAACATCGTTTGTGTTAAGAGAGTCTACTGCCTCCATCTCACATATCAGTGACACGCAATTCATGGGCTTGTGGCTCCTGAAGGCCTACACCCTGGCACCACTACATATATTGTGCTGTCAAGTGGTCAAGGTGGTAATACCTAATACCTAGTCCATTCAACACAACAACACCATGCCTAATAGGTTGTATGCAAGGGGGGCACATAGGGGCTGTCAACAAATGGATATTAAGTAATGTAGGAAACAGAACACTGTCCCAACTCATGGTGATTACAGCTTTGCCTGCATGGTACATGTGTGACAAGGGTGGGACATCACTGGTAACCATGGACCTTCAGCAATTGTCGAGGAATTGTAACCAATGTCCAATGCTGAGCTGGCACAGTGTATCCATGGGATAATGTCCCGGCACTGCCATTGGGCACAACCCTGACACATGGTGGACCGTACCTTACGTATAGCACACACACGTTGGCTGTGGAGTGCGCAATGGTTTGCCAGACAAAATAAGCATGGGTGCAGAATCACTAACCAAACACATGACCCATTGTAAGGATCTAAGGATTAATTGGGACAATGCACCACCAAATATTTTCCTGGGTCGAATATAGGCAGAGTGTCTTACACTCACTATGTACATGAGGTGCACACTTGTCACACAAATCTGCTGTCGTGACACATGCCTAGAGCAAATCCAGATAAACATGTGAAGATTGATGTGCCGGTGTTTGTCCTAGGTAGTAACGGGTTTGCCAGTTTCAACAATGCTTGACGTGTCAGCATGTTTACCTAGTATGCTCTGTATAGCAACATCACACAGCACATAGCAATACACACCACCCATTGTCACTCACATGACTGAACAAGTGCATGGCAGCAACAGTAACAATTTATCACATACTTGTTTTGGACTCCAACATCGCAATCAGGTATGGGATGTGTTACTATGTCCAGCATTGTTAAATAATGTCTGAGACACAACATCAAACTGAGTGGGAGTAGACCTAGCCATATATGTTGCATTTGGTGAATGAACAATACAGTACTAAGATGATTTCACACCTCAACACCATTCAGTCATGGTAAGGTTTACCTAGGTTGTGGCATGCTGGAAGAAATGCATACGCATGTTCAATGGAGGACGTGGATGGACAGCTTCGAGACACCCACAGATACTAGCAAATACAACACGGGAGGTCACTCGATGACAACACAAGTGCTGTGGCAGGTGTAATGTCATGTGTGCGTGGCACTCATTACATCTCACAAACAATCAATGGAACCGTAACTATCAAGTAGCCAGTAGTAGGAGATGTGTACATCTACAAATTACACAAGTCAAATTTTGCATCATGTCCATGTATGATCAATGATCAGGCAATGTTGCTGTAGAAGATGTGTACAAAGAGCAAGCAGCCTAAAGAATGGGGGAAATGTAGGAGACAATACATACCTCACCAGCAGGAAAACAACCAGAAGGGACACACATGGATCAATACTGGCTGCACAACACATCAATGTCTACATGTCAACATTTAACATATGTACAGAGAGGGTGGCCAAGTAAGTACATAACCCAGTCATGTTTGCCACTAGCATACCATGGTATTTGCCATTCGTATGCCACCATGACAGGAGGCAGTGAAAGACAACACCATTTGTACCGTGCCACATTTCCAATATTGAAGTCACAACAAATATACAAGCCCTAAACAAGCTGCCCATGGAAACAACTAAGGACATCAAATAATGAGACATGTCCTACATGTGCAACAACCTGAGCTGTGTACATGAGAGGGGAAGGCTGACATCAAGTACTGCAGAAGAAAGGATGATATCCTGGTCTGCATGACCACAATTGTGCATGTGTCGATCTGATGGGGAGTGTACATGGTTCTGCTGAGTAGCAATCATGAAGTGTCTAGATCCCTGCTCAATAAACCTACTCACCACTGCTCTGGCTACATCAACGTATGCCATTGTCAGGGGCCTGATGCATGTGCACAGGAGGCAGAGTAAACTGGAGCACCATTAACCTACCCCTTCACATGCAACATGGGTTTGTGTTGCCATACAAACTCACACAGTGGTGATGATGAGTAGGCTTGCATCTATGCCAGACTGCATCACTGCTACACAGTGGTATGCACTTGTATGTGACAGTCATAACATGATGTTGACAAATGTGAGTGCCCAGTTGGAGGCATGCACACATATACCACATATCTCAGCACACATGTCCCAGTATAATGTTTCAGGCATGGTAATGTCTATGAGTTCTGAACATAAGGCAACCAAGCACAAAAATAAGGGCATAGGTATTAATAAGTCAGTGACTGAAAGAAAGTACCGTCACATATGTTCTGACATACGGAAACATAGGTGGCACTGATGTGACTACACATGCATTTGTAAAATGCCAACTTGTGTCTATGCAGGAAGATAATAATGTGAGGTTTCACATCCCAAGCACACACCACTGTCGTCATATGTTACAGAAATTCCACAGCGCATGTCTTTACACACACACAGCATATACCAACGGTCACTAACACATGTGTACGTAACATCTCCTGCAACTAAGATGCATGGGGAACCAAATGGCACACGTGTAGCAGAGGGACATGAAGTAAAATCGAACAACACATCACACATGCAAATTGCCAGGGGTTACATGATGTCAATGCAGTCCAAGTCCACTGAATACTCTGAGTACAAATTTTCATGGTTGTTACATGCATTACCATTTGTTGGACATAGGCCATCATATTTATTATGTGGTAGGTATGGGTACATTTGTATCTCAGACAGAACAATGTAGTCCACCCACAAATTAGTATTCATACACATATGTACACACATAGCACACATGTGCCAACATGTATGTGGACACAGTGTAGCTACACATGCACTTATGCACAAGGTATGCGTAATCACATGCAGCAGATTCATAAACAAACCTATGGGTACAACATACTAATGTCACCATAATAACATTGCTGGATAGTCATGCACCTGTAGCAATACCACATATACAACACTGTAACACAGACCATGTGACATGATAAATGAATCAGGGTGCACTCAAAGACTGCAATGCAAAAATCCAGGCAACACCGTCATGTGTAAAAAAAATGATGCTAACATATCAACTCCACACCATAAAGTAAGTAAAATGATGCGTGGGTCCTGAGCGGCAATTACACATTTACACGCCTCTTAGCGCACAATGGTGAAAAATCAATGCATGACCGTTAAGCAGTAAAAAATTTCACACATACACATATACCATACAATTCCCCTATGCTAAAAGACACCTAGTCCCTGAACGTCTATCGCACATCCACAGACAATTTCACGCTGATCAGTGTAGGAAAAGGTGCGGAAGACATTGTAACGCAAATGGTTAATTAGCTTGAACAGTGTAGATGAGCGTGATGCCTGCCGAAGCCAGAACAACATGGAAGAAATTCACGATGTTCGCTTTCAAGCTTGTTTTCTTTTGACATTCCGCAGATAAACTTATTCGCAGCTGCATGTGTGAGAAACAGGCTGTAAAGGAGAGTCAGTCTCAACCTTGAGAACGAGACCACAGTAAAAGATGGAATGAAAACAATGGCTAGGGAATGGCAAGGCAGCCAAGAGACATATACTGATAACATAGCTAGAAAATACTGGAAGGGGGTAGAATCCAAGCTTCAGGTTATTTAAACACTGAAAGGTGGGTGAGGGAATTTTTGAAGCTCGCAGATGGAGTTATGAAACTGTCATCTTCAGACCCAGAGCTGCCTCCCTGTTTTGCTGTTCCAAGACCGTGACGCTCGAGGGGGAGAGAGGTCCAAGCGGGTGGTAGAGGGCTTCCCAGCATTTGTGGACTAAGTTAAGTTCCACCCAGGGATGAAAGGCTTTTTGTTTCTCTGCTCTATTATTATGATTGATTATTATACTTGCACTGTGTTTATAATCTGAGAAATTCAGCTCGTTTATAGTTTTTCCTGCCTTACTGAACATCGTAGTGTGAGTCTGCCACAGTAATTGAAATATGCATTCTAGTGTGCAGTAACTCAAAGCTTATCTGAAGTATTCAACTTGTTAATATTCTGCTCCCTGAACATCGTAGTGTATCACATGTTGGTATACAGTTATTCCAAGTTTATATCTGTCAATGAACTCTTTACTCAGATGTATACATAGATGCTCTTTGTAGTGTACTTATATATTTATACATATATAGATGCTTTTTTTTTATTTACTATTCTTACTCTGTCAATGAACTCTTTGCTCATTCGTATACATAGATACTATCTGTAGTGTACATATATATGAATAGATGCTTTTCATTGCTATTCTTATTCCACTATTGTTAATGTGCTAAATGCCTGCATTTACCTGAAATTATAGTAAAGCTAAATTGTATTCATAATTGGTGTGTGGTCCTTCATTTAGCGTCCTTATTGACTTATACCGAACAGGTGTCAACCAGTCACCTGGATAAGACACACGCTAAAGGTGAGAAAAACAACTCATGACTGTCATGCGTCAAAAAAAGCGTCGCATGACTGGAAATGTGACCCACACGCCCAGAAAGTGATGAAACAGGACATCCTGCCTGCAAACATGACTACAAAGAAAGGGAGCACACTGCCTACACTCCAGCAATAAAGTCCAACCCCAATGCATCATGGTAAATGCAGTCGAATTCGTCGTCCGTTCAGAAAGTAATAACGTTTTTCACCATTGTAAGCGCAGCAAGTGCTGTATATCCCTGTACACGTGTTTCTGTGTTTAGCCCGTCATCAGCAGGGAGAAGCATGGTATAGGGGCTTGCTTGAAATACCGCCAAATGTCTTCTTCACTGTACATTCACTGTTTTTGTCTCTGTATTGTAGGTTGTTTGACTGGTGTAGTATAGTTGATGGGGTAGTTGGGTTAGGTGTATGTCTGGGAAAGAGGATGGCGCGGATGTCTGAAGTGTAGAATGCTATGAAAGATGGTTTTGCCTGACCAATGATATGATATAATTGGAGAATGGATGGTGACATCATGTATGTTGGAATGTTGTGCAATGGGAATGGCTTGCTTTAGTTCAAGGGACAACGTGTGCTGGCATGGAATTTTGTGAAATAGGAATTGTAATAGCTGGCCACTCATTCATTGATGTCTACCATGATAGGTCTCAGGGCAACTGTTGATGTACATAGCATGCCTGTTGACAACTACTGTGTCACACCACCATTGTCAGCACTGTGTGACACACATAGCTTACACTTACTGACAAGACGGTACATACATGGGTTATATCTATAGAGGTCTCTAGGGAGCTTATGAAGGAGACACATACACCACAGGTGCCTCAGTACTTTTCAGATATAATGAGTCTCTAGTACTGCAAGGAGCCATATTGTGCTGCACAACAGTCAGTACTGTACACAATTAGTAAACAACTCAGCTCCAGATGGTTGTGGAAAAAGTCTATGATTCTTCCCATGCCAGGTTTTCACAACATGGTCCTTCTACCATGATATTTGTGAGTGAAGTAGGTCACATCACATATGCATATGATATGAATGCTGTGTGCGTACCTGGTGCTTTTATGATGTCTGACATGCATGTGCAAATGATGTACAATGTTTCAGTATACTGTTGCAGCACCCAGTGCACTGCCAAACTCACTGTGGGCCTAAGAGCACCCATACAGCCACCATGTGTGTACTGTTTAACACATGTAGCACTACCTAGCACAGGGTAGGGGGCTTCAGTTCTGTAATGTGTTGACAACTTTGATGTGCAGCTCAGGCTTTGGCCAAACTTTCTGGGAACATAGCATCAGTTTTACATGTGGGCAATGGCTTGCCCCCTTGTAACATATACTCAGGCCAGGTCTTATACCAGGACACATGAATGTTGATTTACAAAACCTTAGAATAGCAGGTGGAAGTTACCAGACCCCCTATCATATGCCCCACACCTTGCCTCCATCATGACTGGGCAGCCTTGATGTTTCACAAGGGGTGTCAAGGTGATGGATTGCATGTACAGGCCCCCTTCTGTATAGGGACACAGGAAATCCTGACTTGTTGGGGCACTTGATCCTCACAAGTTAGATGACAAATATTTTGATCCTGGACAATTTTATCCAATCTGCTCTGAGCCCTGTTAGTTAACAAAGGATTGCTGTCATCCCAGTGACATGTACATGATATTGTTGATGGCTGGTAGGAAATAGTCATAGATGAGGATTAAGTCATTGTTGAGGAATGTGTGTTGGACTGTATGTGTTATTTGCAGTGTACATTAAGGGGGTCATTCCGACCCTGGCGGTCATGGACCGCCAGGGCCGGGGACCGCGGATGCACCGCCAACAGGCTGGCGGTGCATCCATGGGCATTCTGACCGCGGCGGTACAGCCGCGGTCAGAAACGGGAAACCGGCGGTGTCCCGCCGGTTTCCCGCTGCCCCAGGGAATCCTCCATGGCGGCACTGCTTGCAGCGCCGCCATGGGTATTCCGACCCCCTTACCGCCATCCTGTTCCTGGTGGTTTTCGCCGCCAGGAACAGGATGGCGGTAACGGGTGTCGTGGGGCCCCTGGGGGCCCCTGCAGTGCCCATGCCAATGGCATGGGCACTGCAGGGGCCCCCTAACAGGGCCCCACCAAGATTTTCAGTGTCTGCCAAGCAGACACTGAAAATCGCGACGGGTGCAACTGCACCCGTCGCACCCCTTCCACTCCGCCGGCTCCATTCGGAGCCGGCATCCTCATGGAAGGGGGTTTCCCGCTGGGCTGGCGGGCAGCCTTCTGGCGGTCGCCCGCCAGCCCAGCGGGAAACTCAGAATTACCGCGGCGGTCTTTTGACCGCGCAGCAGTATTCTGACGACGGGACTTTGGCGGGCGGCCTCCGCCGCCCGCCAAAGTCAGAATGACCCCCTAAATGTCTAAGCAACCTCCACCCAATGCTGATACCGATGGTTGCTTTTCCTCATATTTCAGCTGCCAACATGACACAAGAACAGAGGCGAAGTTTCCACAAGAGGGTCGAACGCTACCACCACATAATGGAGGTTGAGACTGGATACTGCCGAATGGGCATGAGTTTCAAAAGTGAGAAAGCATCAGGGGAATGGCATGCGTTTGCACATGGTGGACCTCCACAGCAGCCACACAAGGACACTGGACCAAACTCATCAGGGGTGCAGGGGGCCACAGCTGGACCAAGGCGCTACACGTCAGCTGCATCAGTAATAACCCTGCCACCAGCTCAGCCACCTGCAGCAGTAGTCCTGAGCCAGTTTGAACAGGACATGAGAAGGGACATTGGCAAGATTTGAGCCAGACACAATTATTGGGAGGAGGAATCAGCAGAGAACCTGAGGATGTTATGATACATCAAGAAGATTAAGAAAAGCAGGAAATATACTTTTTTTGTGTTGTACAACCTTCCAGTTCCTTCCCCTCCCTTTTACTGTTTTACATAGTTTTATACTGGTTTTTAGATGTGTAGTTTTAGGTTAGTGTAGGGTAGGCATAGGTTAGGTTAAGTATAGTGAGGTCTGGGTTTTTATTTATTTTTTATTGTTGGTCGGGTTGGGTGGGGGGTCATGTTGGGGTATTTGTGTATAAAAGGTTTTTAAAAGTCTATAAATAATAAAATACAAATACCAAAAAATTTTTATTTGTTTAGGCCATAGGTTAGGTAAGTATATGTGTAGTCATAGTTTATCTTGTCCTACTTTTATCTTGTCTGTAAAGGGGTGTGGGGGCCAATGTCTAGAGTATGGTGTTACATGTGTAAGATACATTTAGAATAGGTTACATACGTGTAGTTTTAATTATGTATAGTTTGTATAAATTATTTTAGCACAGGGTAGGATTTAGGCATTCTTTGATATATGGTTTTAAAATAAATCCTTTTCATCTTAGCCTAATAATTTTGTAATTTGATTGAGTGTCTGGGGATTCTCGTGAGTGCACTGGCCAAGTTGGGGGAATGGCCTAGGGTATGCTTGCTGTCTTGATTTCTCAGGTTTCCCATGTGCATCCCCTATGACCAAGGAGCTTTCAGAATGGCTGATACATACTGTCTACTAGTGCATACATTTGCCATCCAGTGTTCCAGCCATTCACAATGTGTATATAGTCTTTATCTTGGACAAGTAAATATGGTACTTCGCCTGTCATTGGTAGGGTCCTGCAATTTCATTGTTAACAAGTGTGGTACATCTGACAACAGGCAAATTTGGAAGTGTAACCTGCAAAACTGACAGGTAGCCATCAATGATAAGGTTAGCTTTTCCTGTTCCACACAAATTAGTTGTACTGGTACTGCCATCTGGGTAAATTACCATTGATTTGGTTCAGAGCCATACATGCTGTATGTCTACTTCAAAAGATATGGGTTCAAAATCATATAGTATACACAGTAAGTTGGTTGTAGCCGACAACACCATCATTCAGCTTTCTCTTGTTCGGATCCTAGTGTGTGGCTTAGTGTCTGAGAGTCATGCACTCAAATACTGATATTCTGTACAAATTGACATGGATTGACACAATGCTATGTTTTAGCTGAGTAGATGGATCACAGTAAACGTAGAAATGCTACATGTGTACAAGGTGCTTTATTTACCGGTGCAATTGTAATCGTGATTTCTATACAATATCCATTTCACAGACCCCATGAGTGAATGTTAGCCATATGTAGCTCAATCAGAGTCCAGGGTTGAGGGACATGTGATGAGACATGGTTAGGAGTAGTGTGCATTAGAGAGGAGTTTAAAAAATTGCCGATTGCTATGGGAGAGACAATGACAGAACATAGCAGACAATTCAACAGTGGCTAGGTGAAGAGGACACATTTCCTACTGTCACAACACTGGCTTGATCTTAAGCCCAGAACTAAGGAGAACCTGTCCATGTGGCACAGACTGGTGCTACCGGGCACTTCTTCTAGTGAATGTTATTCCTTCCATAGCTTCCTCCTCTGATGTGTGTGGTGCCTCCTGTGCCATGGGGAATGCTGTTGTAGAGGTAGAGGGGGGCACACACACTTCAGGGGATAAAGATGTGGAGTCAATGGTCCCTGCAGCTGCTATTTGTGGCAACACATAAGGCACCACTGCTACAAGGACGAACTGCTGATTTTTCAACACCGCAACAACATCACGGTGGTAGGCAGCCATGTTTTCTCTAAGGGAGGCCACTTCCTGCTGTATGGACTCCAGGGTATTCTGCATGCTGCTGGCAGTTTGGGAGGGCATTTGTTGTCACCCCATCTTCATGACAGCAGTTATGTCCGCCAGAGACTGCTGGACTCGACATAGCGGGGACTGGGTGCCTCAGATGGCACAGAGCTGTTCTTATTTGGACTGTGGTACGTCCGCACTCTCTGTAGGCTGCCTGCCATGGTCTCCATCCTCACCCGAACCTGCTTGGCCACCTCCCACTGGACTCCTATCACTGTCCTCTGAAAGTTGATCTCTGGATCCTCGGAGTCCAGGGATGTGTGAGTACTGGCTGGTAGCATGTGTTTTGTTGGCTGGGAGGTTCATGTGGAGACCCAACAACACTGTGTGTCCTCCCTGCGACTGGAGCTGATGTATTGAGTGATCCTAGAACATCCTGGAGAGCCTGTTCATTGATGGTTGGCAGCTGGTCATCCATGTCATCAGAAAAATCCAGGAGAGGCAGGTCGGCAGGCGGTAAGTCATCATCCTCTGCAATGAGATAGTGTAAAATCAATATTCTATTGCATTGGCTGTTGACATGGGACATCATGTATTTGCCACTGGAGGCTCAGTGGCATGTCACTGACGCAAGGGTGTGGTTGTTTAGAATTGTGCATCACACATGGATCAAGCTCACCAGTAAGGAAAAATTACGGAGAACAATACTGCGCTAAAAGTGGCAGCCCCCGTTGTGTCATTTTCACAATGCAGGAATGCACCGTATTTATTTGTATACAGTGCACCCCCGTCTTGTCCCCTGCGCTGGTACTAAATTGAGGTGCCTAGCACCAATGTAAGCATCCTTGCACCATCGTGCAAGGATGTCTGTGTTGAAAGGTTTGATTGATTATGTGAGCAAAGGTGTCCCCTCCTGCACATACACAATTACTCATGGCGATTGAGCACTTGTGTGTGGTGCAGAATCCAGCACACACAGTAGTGCCAAAAAGTAATTTTGAAATTATATTTTATTTGCAGAAAGGGACACCTTCTCGCACATTGACAATCATGTCTGGCATTTTGCTCTTTGTATGCGTGCTGTAGAATGCAGCACGCAATGAAAAAGAAAACAACGAGGGGGAATAAAGGTGTACCTCCTGGGTGCGCCTTGTTAACACCACCCCTAGGGTGGCATTAGATTTTGGCGCTGCCTCAGGTTTACTTAAACTTGTAAATCTGAGGCAGCGTCAAAATGAAATGGGTGTTGCTGTGGCACGCACACAGTAGCACCCATTGCATGACCCTTCCACACAAAGGGCTGCATGTGAAGGGGCAGTATTTACAAGGTGGTGCTAAGCCACAAGAAGTGGCTTTACACCACCTTGTTAACACGGCGCAGGGCATTGCACCACCAGCGCATCACAAAAAGTGATGCACCAGTGGCTCTCGAGGTTCATAAATATGCCCCTAGGTCTTTTGGGGCATATGTAGGTGCCCCAAGTGCCACCTGTGTGTAACTTTTGGTGAGGCTCAGATGGCACAATGTCCTTCCCCATATGTACCAGGTGGCATGAAGACACTTTTTGTGCCTTGCTGCCACCTTGTATATATGGCCCCTTCACACCAAGCACTTTGCGTGGAAGGTGTGTGCAGTGTGTGTTGCTGTTTAAGTTTAAGTTTGTTGTTGTGCAGGATGGTGTTCCTCCCATAACATTAACATTCTCCCCCTCAACGCAGCCATCCTTGCACTATGGTGCAAGAGTGACTGCATTGACGCACAACATCTGATTTCCACTTGCACAGGGGGGTACACAGGGGTGCTGTGTATTCTTACATTTATGGTGCATCCCTGCATTTTTTAAATGACGGTGTGTGATGCTGCCTAATTCTGCACAGCAGCACGCACCATCATTTTCTGTTTGATCTAGCCCTCTAACTTTTCGAATGATGAGATTGCAGCCACTAGTTCAGCTGCACACATGATGTTCACATAAATGCACAATGTGTTGTATGCATTTTATTTTGTGGCCATTCCCATATGACACATATGGTTGTGTGCGTTGTTGTGGGTTAACCCTGTATGGGTTGTGTTCCACAAGTTGCAAGCTTTAGGGCTGAATTTTTCTCATTTGGCATGGCTCAGGGCAGCTGCAAGACGTGCTGCAGTACACTAAGCAGTTTAGATACGTAGTGACAGTTGCAGCATGATGATGGGGTGCCTGCCTTGATGTGATGACTTGTTCATGTGCAGGGAGGAGTCCCTTCCTGCACATATACAAGCTTTTTTTGTGGAGATTGCATTTCAATGACATGAGTATAGGCAATGCGACATTGAGGAAAGAAATAATTTTGGCCAGAGCCACCACCCTGACACCATTCCTGGGGTGGTATTGACTTCCGTCCTAGTCTCTGATGTCTATGTTGTGTTGGTACAGGGGCTTTGACTATATGCAATGGGTTTTGTAATGGCGCAGCCACAGCCACACTATTTGCACGTGCCTACCAGGCAATGTGGTGCTTATTTACATGGAGGAGTATAGCCATAGTGAGTGGCCTATGTTGACGTTGTCTATACGTTGGTGTGCATTGCACAACCGAAGCGTCAGTACATTTGTGGCTTGGGTGAGGATGGTGCGTCTTTATTCAGGGCCTATGTGCCCTGATGCAACCCTTTAGCATGCATTGAGTGTGTCCTACGTCCCTCCCCCTTCTGCCTCTGCCTCTGTAGAGTTTCAGATATCCCCCCCTAAAACTTACCCTGCATTTGTGGTGGTTCCTGGTAGTCTGCACTGTCTTGTCCTGCGATTCCAGTAACCAGCTCCTCTGGGATGACCTCTACAATCATCTCCTCCAGCTCATCCAGTTCCGCCTATGGTGAGGGAATTCCACCTCTAGTCTGCAGTGCTGTCTTATGGTTCCTGGCAAGTTTCTCCTTAGTACTGCACTTGCAATCATGCCAGTGCTTCTTGACCTCAGAGACAGTTCTCTTCAACTCAGCGACACTGTTGATTTTGGCCACTATTTGCTGACATATTGCATCTCTCCTACCAACTGACAATTTGGAGGTGACGAAGAGCTGGTGTTGGTGTTCCGTCATTTTTCATAAATATGCCCCAAAAGTTTAGCAAAAGCAAGCCTGTCCGTACCAGTCTGCGCCTGGACCACACCTCATGCCACAAACCTTGGTGCTTACAACCCCCACTGCTATTGCTATTCCTACTCTGACCTGAAAGCACTCAATACGGATGCCAGCAAAGCATCTGCCCATGGTCCACAATGCATTGCATGGTGGGACCTTTCTCCTGCACTCACTGCCATTCTCTTGCAGTGTCACTCATACACCACCCACTACTCACTCTGAATCGCATGCATGCTCCTAAACACCAGATCTCTCTGCAAACGTGTCACTGAGGATCTCATTGATACACACTCCTTGGGCATCATATTTCTCACTAAAACTTGGCTCAACCCATCATCCACCCCTGCCATCTGCGAGGCTATCTCTTCCGACTATACGAATGTCCAAAGAGACAGACAACACAAATCTGGAGGAGGTCTCAATCAACCACAAAGATACCATCAAGTGCACAAATACAATAGATGAAACATGTACTTTTGACTACAAATCAGCCACATCATGACCATCTTGGGCACCCGCGCTTCCCCACCTTTAAACACCACCTTCAGTAACCTCCCCAAAAACGTCATCACTCCCATCACCATCAGATCCATTGACTTCTTACTACTCAGCGAACTCAACCTCCATATCGATGACCCAGTGGACCACAATGCCACCACCCTTGTAGAGAGCCTTGACAACATCAGATTCAAACAGCTCGTCCAAGGACAAACTCACATTCCAGGGTGCACCCTCTACCCCATCTTCACAGACAGCAATAAGATCACCTTCAGCCGCCTCACCCCGCTCATGAGGACGGACCACTTCTGCGTACATTTCTATATCAATGCATCCCACTCCAGCAAACCGAAGCCAGCAATCAACCTCAAGTATAACTAAAACAACTTACCAGAGGCAGACTAGACCCACATCCTCAGATTCAAACAGCCCATCCTCACTGACAACCTTCAGAACAACCTAACCACATTCAACAACTGGATCTCCGCACCAACAGTTTGGTTCCCCTAAAGAAAATCAGACAAGTAAGAACTCACGTCCAAGCTTGTTAGTAACGGAAGACCTAAGAGGCTCCTAGTGCTACTCCAAACAATTAGAAAGAAGATATAGAACCAGCTGAGATATTACTATAGGAAGAAGAAATCAGGAAGCGGAACAAAAACTATTCCTACTCTTCCAACAGGTACCTGTCTCAATCCTTTCTCTCAAATGAGCCTAGTCTACTTCAAAGGACCCCATGAAGGTTCCTACATTAGGCATTCCTGTTTATTAGACTCTCTCTATCTTGTGTATCATCCACACAAAGGCAATCAAAAATGTATGCCTGTCCCCATACAGTAAAACAGAACAGGCACATTCCATGCTCACGTTAAGGCACACATGCCACAAGCACAGTACATATACTCTATGTGTCCCCTGCAGCATACCAGAGCACAATATCCTAGCTGTCCAAGGGTACCAGTATTATATTAAAAGGCAAGGGCTATAGACAGCAGCACATGGTTCCATTTTACAGAGCTAATAGGGGATGAGACCCCATTGGGAACACTGAAACCACATCAATCGTCTACATACCCAAGATGAAAAGCAAACTAAACCTGGTGGTATTAACAGGTTCTGTCCTATTCTCCTAGCATTCACTTATAAATATTAAGAATAAAGCACACCTTAATTTTCAGGGACTACCTAAATGTATATTCTTTAAAACATATGACCAATGTGAGAGGTCTACATTGCTGGAATTGTGTAAGTGTAAGTGTTATTGCGAAGTTATGCCTTTGAAATGAATAGAATGTGTTTTGCCCTACAGATTTATACCACATTGCACTAAACAAACTGATTGTGTGGCTGTAATTCACAAAGGGAAATTGTGAGAAATTGAAGTGTTGCTTGAATGAGGGTGGCCCCTGTTCAAGCAAGAGTCACAATCCCCATCAGGGTTAACCACAAAAGTAATTAAATTAACCTGTGCTTAGCCCTCTGGTAGCGTAGCACAAAAACAGTTAGGCTTAACTTAGAGGCATTGTGTAAAGTATTTACACAGCACACAAATAGTAATAATGTGACAACAAAATACAAGAAAGGTTCCACAACAATTTAGAAAAAGAGAGGTAAATTAAAATAAAATTATTTGACATCAAAAAGAAAAAAATCCAACCAGTAGAATCCAAATTATGAATTCTTAAAGTTTTTAGGAGCACCTAAAAGATCAAAGCGCCAATCACAGAAATCTAGCCGTGCAACACTGGGTCAAAGTAAAAAAATATAGTCGGCCGCAATGAAGCACAGGTCATATAAAAGAAGTGGATTGGGCCTGGTCAGCCATTCCCTTTGAATGTAGAAGAAATTTTGAAGAAAAAGCTCTGAAAAGGTCAAATTCAGTGGGCGAAGGCTGCAGGCGGTGTCTAGGGAGGAGGTGTCATCATCAGGGAGCTGCTAGAGGAAGTCTCGCTGAAGATTTCTACATTTGGACTTAGGGGGATCCATCACAAATGTGACGGATATCCCGTCCACCATATTACGATCCTATCATAGCCCATGGAGATTACAATACAGCAGACGGGATATAATTAATGTTTGTGACGAAGTAACCCATCCGCCAAACTCTAAATCAGGCCCTAAGTCTGTTTTTTTGTAATTTCAAAACCATCAGCAGGGCAAGGCTGAAGACGAAGAGAGTTCCGAGAGCCTGGACACCCTTTTGCCAAGTGACCACTGAACAGGATTTGCTGCTGTGGGGAAGAAAGTAGCAGGAGGTGCCGCAATGTCAGGCTGACCAACTATTCACCTTCGGTGGACAGACAAGCAGTTTGATCCCAGCCTTCCCTCAGTTCTCAGAGCAGTTTTTAGCCAAAAATTCTCACCAAGTCTCAAGTTTTGGGTTTTGGCTATCTGGGCACATTTACACCACAAGTAAGAGTTTAGAACTCACTCAGGCTGTATCCAGGTGTGAATTCAATATGGTGGGAGCCTGTTATGTCCCTGTGGTTCTAAACAGAACAGCAAACTAGCCCTTGGAGTCACTCTGGTAGTCCTAATGAAGCAGGGCTCAAGCAGCAGCAAGCAGTCCTTTGAGAGTCCTTTCAGAGGTGCAGAAAGAGTGGGTTCGAGGGTCATTTTATTTATGCCTGATGCCTTTTTTGAAGTTTTCTAGAGGACTTCCTTTGACGTCTGTGAAGTTTTCTGACTCCCTTGCCAAGGATCAAAGCTGGCTGCATGAACAAGGTAGGGGTAACAAGTACTGTATGTGAAGGTTGAGCATAACCTATTCAGTTTCAAGTGGGCTGTGCCCAGCTCCGCCCCCATCCTGCCAGTTGATGGCCCCTTCAGGTACACTTAATCCCTCCTTTGTGTAACTGTCTGTGAGAAATAAACAAAGTCCAACTGCCAACTACACCCAGTCCAATGACCCAGGACAGGCTGTAGGCACCAAATAGCAAGGGCCGGAAAATTCCAACCTTCAAAATTGTAATTTAAAATCTGACTTTACTCTTAAAGAGGATTTCTAAATACAATGTCACATACAAACATGAAATGCTTACCTGTTCTCAATCAAAGATTCGCAATTATTAAATGTAATAAGGCAACCCAATGTTATCCTATGGGAGAGGTAAGCCTCACAATAGTGATGCAATAAAAGGGGAGTTCAAGGCTTGGTAAGGGGGTTTTATTGAGAAGTCGAATTGGCAGTTTAAAACTACATTCAGGAGGCAATGACAGGTCTGTGGCAAGTTTTAGGGGATACTTGAGAGGGTGGCACAATAAGTACTGCAGGCCCACTAGTAGCATTACATTATATGCACTGGGTAAATAGTATATCTGTAAATTCAATATTCCAATTAGTTATAATCCAATTTTACCACGTTTAGAGGAGTGAGTGAGCACATGCACTTTAGCACTGGTTAGCAGTGGTAAAGTGCACGATGTCCTAAAGCCAACAAAAACAAATTCAGCAAAAACTAGAGGGTAAAGGCAAAATGTTTGGGGTGATTTTGAACAAAGAGCCAGGTTAACACATTCCCTTTCCAGCCTAACGCCAAGGTATTTGAATAACTTCTTTGATGGGCTTCCCTGCTCAGGCGTGAGAACATGGGCAATGGTCCTCCACTGCATCTGTCTGCACTCTTCTGAGTCACTGAACTGATCCACAGGCAGAGGCATAGCTTGATCAGTAAGATTAGGGGGGTGAGCTTCAGATTTCCCAACAATCATGCTGCCTCATAATGTTAAAATACATTACATGATAAGTGGGGAATCCAAGAGGAGTTAAGGGGCAGCATAAAGGGAGATGAATGAAGGTTGGTAGGGGCACTAAGTGAGGGAAAGCACATTATTTTGTGAAATAACCAGCATTTTGTAAGTATTGGCAAACAGGTTGAGGGAGAGAGTGTTTGCATTTTTGTTTGTGTGTGTAAAATTCCTGGTGAACTCTGATAGACACCTCACCATACCCAACTAAAAGCCCCTGTACCCAACTATTTATCAAACGACACATTTGTTAGGGGGATTTAACATACCACATATCCTCCTGAAGCTATGCCCCTGTCCCCAACCCAAGAAAAACTGTTCCCATAAGTACTGCAACCAACAGAGTCTACAGTCAGCTGTCAATGTCAAGAGCCAAGCCCCAGGCCATCCAGGGATCTCTGACCTCTAAGGTTTCTCAGAGTGGAAGAAACAGCCCCTGGTGTTCAACATCCTTCTTTCACTCTCCTTTCCACCAGTCCAGGGGTGTAAGCCTGAGACTGTTCAGCCAGTTCATGGTCTGTACCCTGAGACTGAGCAGGGGTCAATGGGTGAATCCTTCCTCCTTCTCTATCTGGGCATCTGTGCCCTTCATTTTTTGGAGTAACTTTATTAACTTTTCCACAGTACAAAAATGTTATATAACACTGTATACATTACATATCTTTCACTGCCATGTGAGCATGAGGCTACAGCTATGGAATGATTGAAAGATTGTATAGCACATGTAAATTAATCATTATCGTACTTGTAGTGCATGCAACATTTGTTTCTGACTACAATTCCAATGCATGTATTTGGATTGCTGTCTCCTACCACCCTTATGTTCCCACCAGTTCGCATTGTGATGTATCAGCTCACCAGAGCATGTGGCTAGACCAAACTTTCCTGTGCCCCACCTACACCGTGCAACAAGGTAACAACATCGAACTGGTCCCATGTTTACTTGTGACCTTTCCTTTTCCATTCCCATCAGTCGATTTCAGTTCAATTTTTTCAAGATAAGTTTCCTATTGGTCAAGGGGCAGGTATCTCCTGTCTTAGATCTTGTGTCTGCGCAAACTGCCACCTCCACTCCCGCCCATCGTACTATGTCCTGTCACCAGAGGTTCACTACTGGAGCCATGCTGGATTTCTTCATCATGGCTACACAGTGCTTCGCTAGTACCAGGGCCAGGCTCTGGAAGTAGACCAGTTGCTTTATCCGTTTAGTAAATATACTCACATCCAGCAGTCACTGAGTGCATCCAGGGGATACAATAGAAGCAGTCACTTCAGAAATGTCACTTCAACCCAGAATCTGACTATTATCGGACAGATCCATACCACATGTACAAGGCCTGCATCTTCCATGTGGCACCTGGGACAAGTGGACTGAGCACCCATGTACATTTTTCCTATCCTTTCTGGAGTTAAATAAGCATGTACATAATTGAGTTCGGTGAAATGGAACCTAATGTTTCTGGAAACTGTCTTGACCGATCCCAGAGAGTGAACCCATAAGGTCATTGGTTCCCAAATTGCCTTCCCACCAGTCTTTAAAAGCCTGGAAACCCTTTAGAGGTACTCTGCAGTAGGGGCCAATATAATCCTATTAAAACTTGTTTTGTATGCTCTGTGTCTAAGATCATCTCCAGCTGTCCTGCAGTACTGGGCAAGTCTTGTTCTGACCCCCCCCTATTCGACCTATAATCCCACATAAAGCAGAGTACAAAAGTAACTATCCTGGTCCTAGGTCACATGTAGTCTCCAGGGCCTCAAGCAAGCATAACGTCTTGTCATCCACTAGGTACAACCACACCCCTCTTCCTGCAGCTAGCCAGCCATGAATTTGGTATAACTCCATCAAAAGCTTACTTTGTGGTGCTGCCCAGAGTGGAAGGTTGGGTGCATAGGGTATCACCTTCCTACTTTTATGTACGTACCTCCTCCAGCACCATGTGGCTACACTCAGCGGCACATTATTAATGCCTCTCGGGGACAAGGTACCCAGAAACGAGTCCAATAGCGGGAATCCACTCAGTTCAGCTTGAACCATAGAGTGCTTAGGGTTTGGCAAACCCAACAGCAGCACACCGGCCCCTAGAGTTATGGGATTGTATAGAACAGCTCATACTTGGGGGCCCGAAGCCTCACTCTTGTAGTGGTGCATACAGTGCCTCATGTAAGTGACGTGAGTAGATGCTGAAAGTCAGTGAAGAATGGCCTCTAAAGTATCATTTCTGGTGCTGCAAAATAATAAAGGAGTCTGGGAAGGACTAACATTTTTGCAATTGGAATCCTACCCATTGGGGATAAAGGTAACACAAACCAAAAAGGCAGAAATCAGTGCCTTCCCCAGCCCGTCATCAATGAGATGTCACTCATTGTGATATATTTGTACACCAAGATATTTATTGGTAGCCAGTTTCCACTGCAGTTGCACCCCAAGTATTTCCCATTGCTGTGGCTTGGATGATTGGAGCAGCAGGAACAGGCATGACTTTCCCCAATCAGGCTACAGTCCAGATCCTCGGCCAGATTAATCAAACAGGTGCATTAGGTCCAACAACACACACGGGTCTCCTCTGAGATATAGTCATGCATCATCTGCATACAAGGACAGTATTTGAGGCTGTCCTTTTATATGGATACCCCACTGTGGTCCTCGGATTCACAGCAGACAGGCCCCTCCATGGCTAGTGCAAATAGCAATGGGGAGCGGAGGCAACACTTCCTGGTGCCCCTCTCTAGTGATATCTGATCTGAAAAGATCCCACTGATATGGACCCTCGACAATGAGCACTTGTACAACAGTGCCAAACTAGTGTTGGAATGATGGCCCTATGTCCAGTCTGTCTAATACTGCCTGTAGGCATACCCACCCCAAAGTACCAAACGCCTTCTCCATTTCTAAAGAGGCCACCCAGCACTGCATTTCCATCCGGATTGTCCAATCCATGGTCTCAAAAAATGCAGGAGATTCAGGAATGTATTTCTGCCTGGGATAAAGCTGTCTTGATCTGAGTGCACCACTGCTGGTAATAGAGGGGTGAACCTCTTAGCTAGCACATGCTCTACTATTTTGTAGTCAAAATGTAGTAACGATAAGGTATAGTAGGATGCTACATCTAGAGGATCCCGTCCTGGTTTCGGGAGCACCACTATCAGGAAATCTCTCATAGAATCAGGCAGTATACACTGTTCCTTTGCCTTTTCAGAGACCTTAAATACCCGGGGACCAGCTGAGTTTGGTAGATTGCATAAAACTCAATAGGAAGCCCATCTGTACCCGGGATCTTGCCTATTGTAATCTGTTGATTAACTGATTTAATTTAATTCAGGGACAGAGGGGCATCTAATTCATGTGTATGTAGAATGTTGAGAGTGGGGATCTCAATATGCTTAGAATAGTCAAGGGCTGCCACTGGTTGTGCTCTCATATCATTGCTATAGAAGGCCCTGTGCAGTTTTCAAATGCCCCATTACTTCTCAATAGAGAGCTAACCACTAAGCCATTGCTGTTGCAAGTAGTCCAGATAGAGGTATTAGGGGTTTCCACTTTCAGTAACCACGCCGGTAAGCTTATTGCTTTATCACCCTATTCCTGTTGATGCTTGAAATACTCATTGCATTCCATCTTTGATAAGCGGGCATAGGCATCTTTTTATTCTTTACTAAGTTATTTTAGTGTGTATGTGTGGTAGATCTTGATTTCTCACCCAGGCACCCTCTGCTGTTTTTAACCGATCTTTTCAACCCAATAATTCCTCCCTCAAGACCTTCTTCGTTCCATACAATGTCTTCAAGCACATTCCTTTCAGCACCACTTTAAATGCATTTCACTCCACCACCACATCAGCAGCAGACCCTTTATTATCAGCAAAGTATTGGGCAATAGCTTCCCCTATTTGTGGGCCAAGTGGGCTATCACCCAATATCACAGATTGTAGTCCCTCTGTAGGTATTTTGAGGCATGGTGGCCCCCAAGATAAGGAAATCATCAATGGATTGTGATCTGACAGTGTTCGTCCCAAATATTCGGTGTGTAGGAATTTATGAATCATGGCCGTCCTGCAGAACATTCCATCAATTCTGGTATTCAGTGCATGTAACGCACAATAGTGGGAGAACTCCCTGTCTTGCGGCTTTTGGGCCTGCAAGATGTCCACCACCTGTATGTTGCATGCCCATTGAGAATGGGCCCCAGTGACTGCTGGGATTCATCAGTCCCATTCTAAGTCAGGTACACAGTTAAAATCCCTGCACCACAAGGTGGAGGACAATGCAGAATGTAGGAGAGGTTGTGGTAAGGAGGTAAGCAATAAAGGTTGTCCCATTTTTAACATGTATAGTTCCAACAATGTTAAGGGTTCCCCATTAGGAATACCTTTCAGAGTTATGTGCTGACCTTTTGGATCCTACTGTGGGTGCTCCTCGGCATAGGGGACTCCCCCGGCCACCATATCATGACTCTCCTGGCATACTACGAGTATGAGGTACCATATACAGCTCCCTGCCACCTCTTGCATACTTTATTTTATCAACCCACTGTTATATGTTGTGAAAAAAATAGCCTCTTTCTAGCATGGTTACCCTCATTTTTAGCCTGCTTGTCAGTGTTTGTCAGTGTTTTAACTATGTCACTGGAATCCTGCTAGTCAGGACCCCGGTGCTCATGGTTTGTGGCCTACTTGTCAGTCTGTTTCACTGTTTTTGTCAGTATGCTTAACTGTGCCACTGAAGTCCTGCTAACCAGAACTCCAGTGCTTATGCTCTCTCTGGTTCCAAATTTCTACTTACATACTGGTAACCCAGCATTCCACTCCAAATTGGTATACTGGACCCCCCCTATTAGTCCCTAGTATATAGTACCTAGGTACCCAGGTCATTGGGGTTCCAGGCGATCTATATGGGCTGCAGCATTTCTTTTGCCACTCATAAGGAGCTCATATAAACACTTCTTCAGGACTGCCATTGCAGCCTGAATTAAATAGTGTAAGCAATATTTCACAGCCATTTTCATTGCACCAGGTCACGTATAAGACTAACTTTCAGACCCTGAAGGCTAGGTGCATAGTACCTGTGTGTGAGGTCATCCCTGTGCTAACAGAGGTGCCCCCCACATCATCCAGGCCCATTTTCCTGGACTTCGTGAATGCGGGCATGCCATTTTAAGTGTGCACTATATATAGGTCAATACCTATGTATAGCTTCACAGTGGTAACTCCGAATATGGCCATGTAAGGTGTCTATCAACTGGGAATTGTACCCCAATACTGATTCCAGTATTGGTTGCACAATCCCATGCACTCTAGGGGCTCCACCATGGCACCCAGTACTGCCATGCCAGTCTTCGGAGTTTTCACTCCATTCCCAGCTGCTGCCACCTCAAAGACAGGCTCCTGCCCTCCCAGGGCTTGAGCAGCTCGATCCAAGGGAGGCAGAACAATGCATTTCCTTTAGGAGGGCGGTGTTACACCCTCTCCGTTTGGAAATAGGTGGTACAAGCATGGGAGGGGTATCCACCCAGAGCCTCTGGAAATGCTTTGAAGGGCACAGATGGTGCCCTCCTAGGCATGATCCAGTCTACACCGGTTCAGAGACCCCCAGTCCCTGATCTGGCATGAAACTGGACAAAGGAAAGGGGAGTGACCACTCCGCTTCCATCACCACCCCAGGGGTGGTGCCCAGAGCTCCTCCAGAGTGTCCCTGGGTTTTGCCATTTTGGATTCCAAGGTGGTGGGGCACTCTGGGAGCACCTGAGTGACCAGTGCCAGCAGGTGATGTCAGAGACCCCTCCTGATAGGTGCTAACCTGGTTAGGTGACCAATCCCCCTCTCAGGGCTATTTGAGGTCTCCCCTTCGGGTGTTTCTTCAGATTCTGAGTACAAGACTTCAGCAGGAATCCTCTGCATCCTTTACTTCATCTTCTAACGATGGATCAACCTCTGACTGCTCCAGGAACTGTACACAACTGCAACAAATAAGCTAAGACAACTTCTGTAACATTGTATCTTCAGCTCCTGCCAGCAACTGCATCAGTTTCCAAGTCGTGCATCCTCCGAGGACCACCTGTCTTCAGCCTGCACCAGAAGAACCGAAGGAATCTCCCTTGGAGTGACAGAGTCACTTTCCTACTTCAGCAGGGACGTCTCTGCAGCAACGACCAGTAGCTTGGGTACCCTCTCCAGACTACAGGCGTGGATCCAGCAACACGGGTGGTGGACTAAAGTGACTCCGGCAGTCTCAACGTTCAGCTGTCCAACTTTGGTGGAGGTAAGAGCTTGCCTCCCCACGCAAGACAGTGTGCCCATGCCTCTCGCATTCCATGTCAGCACTTGATATTCTTGCCTATCCATGTCACTATTATGGTCAGTCCCCCTGTAAGTGTATGTGACTTCCATTGGGTGTCCCCCATAGCCCACAGTACATGCCCTGTATGAAGAAGTATCAATGGGGTAGTTAGTATCGCATTGTGGTCCGAGCTGCATTAAGGGCAGCTGCATACATACATAAAACAGAACATGAACAATCTGAACAATCCCCAACAATCCAACATCCAAGAGCATGTCATCAATCGAATTTGGTCAACCAGTGCCCACAATGACCCAGAAATCAAGTGATAATCATTCTGAATTTTGGAGGGGTCCTGCCAGTTGAAGGGGTACATATTCTAGGTGTCCCACCCACCACCATCCTAGCATCTACCCCTCCCCTCTCAGGTCAAGCTGTGATTTAATGCCCACCTACCCTCAGCTCGGCGGTGTGTAAACAGTACCCCTTGTATTGGAGCAAGACAAAAGGATACAACATTAATAATGGGCACAGAAATATAACTTCTGTCATAGGAGTAATGTATGTCCCTTCTTTCAATTCCTCTGGGATCTCCTCCGGTTCAACATGTTTGTGTGACTCCAATGTTTCCAAGTTAGAGTCTCGGGTGTCAGAGCCTGATGGTCTAGCCTTTTTGATGTCAACTAACACTTGGGCTCTCTCAGTGACCGCTTGTCACTGTACAATTTTGATGTGAAGTTTCCTGTTGGGGTGACATCTGTTCTGGGGATCTTCCACCCCTCTCCAGCATCTATGGGAAAGTTGGGTACTGCTTCTCCTTTGGCTTTCAGCCAGGTCCAGGCCTCCTCATGGGAAACGAAAAACAAAGCTTTGCCTCCATCTAGTACTTTTAGTTTTGCCGGGTATAATAGTGCTTACTTAATATCAAGAAGACAAAGCCGCTGTTTTACTATACAAATGGACTCCTTTTCTCTTCATACATTCACTTCATAATCCAGAAATATTGTGATCTTGCTGTTTTCTACTGTCTATGAACCCCTGGCTCTGACTATTTGCAGGATATTTCTGTCCCTAAAATTACAAAGTCTAGCCTCTGCTGGTCTCGAGGTGGCCCCCAGCGAGGGTGGTCTGCCAGGTACCCTGTACTTCGGCTCCACTTGTTGAGGTTGTGCCTCCTGGTACTTGCTCAGTCACCAGGTTTCTAATTAGAGTTCAATGCTTGGGCCCTCCAGTCTTGCCATCAGTCCCACTACACAAATGTAATTCTGCCTAGAGCGTCTCTCAGGGCCATCCACCCTGGAGTATGGTATAGTGATTTCTTCTTGGAGCGCCTCGAGCTGTGTTTTTCCCGTGGCCACCAAGGGAATCAGAGAGGCTATTGCAAATTAATTAGTGCTAAACATGTCCTTCATTTTTTGTTATCTTCCCTGAGAAACCCAACATCAACCATCTGCATATCCAGTTTGGGCTTCAAGGAAGTTTTAAAGCTGCTCACCGCTGTCAGGAGTTCCCTAAACTTTTCTGTGTGATCTTGCAGCATCTGCTTCACAGTTGTCAGCTAAGATGCTAGAGCCTGGTTAGATGGTGGTCACATGACGGGCATCACCCCTTCCCCATCTTGATGCCTTTCAGTTTGACCATGACAATCTAAAAGATGTCTCACTGGACAGTCACACAAATATATGGAGAAACCGGACCATTGCTCACTTGGGAAAATGTTCTATGTATTTAGTAGCGCATCACAGATGTCTTGCCAGGGTTTCAACACATGTTGCACATCTACTGGGCAGGCGGGCAACCTTATCCTTGCAATCTCTCCCACAATTTGGGCTTTAAGGGGGTAACACTTCTCCATGGTGGGATAAGGGGGGAGATATCCTAAGTCTAAGGGATGGCAGTTCATGCCTGATGTCCCCACCCCGTTGGTGTACTACTGGCCGCAGCCTGCAACAGGTCCCTGGAAAATTGTCTCTCTCTCAATGGTTGCCTGTAGTCCCCAGGGTCTTCCACCTTCATGGAGGAACACTCATGGTAGCGGACCAGGACTTATTGTGCCGCTCCATTAGCCAGGTGGGCACAGTAGATACGAGTGGCGTTTCATCATGTATGCCACTCCTGCTGCTTCCAGTTGTCTGCATCAGCTCACCCAACTACCCCTTGGCTGCTTGTGTCCTAATGGGCCTCAGTTCAGGCAGCTTCGGCCCATAGGAGGCCCCAAGCAAGCACATGCAGCGCCTGTTACCCATTCAACCAACTTTCTGGGTCCAGGGGGCTGTGGCCAGTTCTCTGTACCAGTCCCTGCCGAGGAGTTCCTGTTGTCTCTCACCAGCCTCGGGTCCAGTGGCCAAGGCTCTTAAGTGTCCCCGCTCGGGTGTGTGCACTACCTCCTCAAGCCTTCTTCAAAATGGGAGAGAAGCCACAATCAATTCTACATGCTAGTCCTTGTTGGTGGCTCCCACACTGCCTCTCAGTCCAGAAATCCTCAGTTCGACTCAAAAACTTCTACAGCTTCAGTGTTTCAGGCAGGCTACAGTGTCCACATGGCAATAGCCCACATAGAAGGGGTTATGGGCCAATGGCGCAGGATCATTTCTGGTATTGGGACAGAGCTCACGGTTATGCTGCTAGTCCACAGCATAACCGGTCGCCATCTTGGACATGCCCCACTCTACACCCTCCATTTGAGAGTGGTACTCTTGGAAATCTCAGCTTTCAGGATTCCCTGGTTGGCTTCCTCTATCTCCTCTCCTGACACGGGGGCAACTCATTGCCCAGAATGCAGTCTATGGGTATCTGAGGTTTAATTATGACCCTTCTGTGGGTCACCTCCCTACCCCGCTCCAGGGATTTCAGGGCCATGGGGCAAAAAAGTCTTGCTGCTGGCCTGATTTACCCTACACACCTCGCTGGTCTGCTACTCTGAGGAAACCAGCCTTTCCACTACCATGGTCTGGCTGGCCCTGATGTCCCTCGGAGCAGTGACAGCTCCTACCCTCAGGGATCACCAGTCTTCCTCCTGAGTCCACGTTCCAACTAACAGAGATTAGGGCTGCCTCTTAACCCTGGGACTATTTACCCCTAAGACCATATTGATTACTCCTGTAGAGGTCTCACCTGTTTGGGGTTACTTAGGACAGAGTCTCCCGGCATGTGTCCTAGCTGAGAACAATGAAAGCGGCAGGGTAGGAAATGGGGTGCTCTGGACCATCACCCAGCAGAGCCTTTCTCCTTCTGCTCAGAAGGGGCATTAGAAGCCAAGGGAGATCAACCTGTCTTGATCTCCCTTGACCTCACCCTTCTTGGGGTCACTCCCAGGTACCTTCTTAGACACTCCGGTGCTGATCCAGAGGTCTGCCTCCTCGGCAAGCTTGCTGGTGTCAGTAAGCTTGTTATCCACCATGTGCTGGCAAGTCTCTGTAAAAGAAGTATTGAGCATTTTCTCCCTCAAAATCAAGTTATACAGCCAACATACGTGTCAACTTTGCTGCCCCTCACCAAGCCATTCAGTGCCTTGCTGAAGTACTCTTAGAAATCCACCCAAAACTAGCTTGGGAATTTGTGGCTGTCAATGAACCTCTGACAGCATTTATCCAGGGTCAGCCTGAATTTAGCAGCAAGTATGGCTTCCATGGTGGTATATTTTGTCTGGTCATCTGCCTTAAGTGTGAGAAGTGTGTCTCTCCCCAATATGGACATGTGTTTCCATAAGCTACTCCCAGTACTCTTCTGGAACCTTGTGTACCCTCAGAGCTACCTCATATGCAGAAACCCATTTATCTATATCATCTCCTACCACATAATTGCGCACCAGTTCTTCAGTTAGCACTGCAGGTATGCGGCTACCATAGTTGCTGGATTATGGGATTTGTCTGGCTTTCAACTCCAGTTCCTTCAGTCCCATTTCATGTGCCAGCAATAGTTTCTTCTCAATCAAGGGCCTCTGTGCCTCAGCTTTCTCTCTGGCCAAGACTCTTTCTGCTTCAGCCCCCTTTCCCTCTGCTCACAATTTCATTTTGGCCAGCTGACGTTTGAGCTCCCTCTCTGCCTTTTTGTCCTCCAGCTCCTCTGGGGACTGGACCCTAGCAGACACACTACTTCCTGCCCCATCTGGGCATCCTTGGCATCTGCTGCAGTTGAGTTGGGCTCTCCTTGCAGCTCAGGATCGAGGGCTGGGTCCTCAGTCCCCTCATCAACAAGATAGGAAAAGAATGAGAAAAGAAAAATAGGAAAATCAGAAAGAAATTACAGTCCAATTATAGAAAACCCAACCAGTGTTAGAATAGAAAATACAACAGTTTACCCACAGATTAACAAGTAAGTCTTGATTGATTACATAAGTATCGAAAAAAGTGCCCAAAACCAATTATAGTAGCATAGTAAATAAAACAAGGTGTAGACAGTATAATATGGCGGAGGAAAAAATTAAAATCTAACCGCAAATACAAAACATCATCAAAGAACATAGCATTAGCATATGGACATCAAACAGATGTAGTACTAATAATTTCCAGAAATTAACGGGGTTCCGGGATTCGGAGGAAGGAACAAAATCATTATAAATCCAATAAAAAATCATCATAATTGAACATAGCTTTGATATAAAGGCATCAAGGTATGTATGTACATAATATAGGCAATACATACGATGTACTGGATACAACGGGGTTCTGACTTAGAGTATAGTATACAATTGTCACCAAAATCAGAAAAATATGCAAGATCTATCTGCAGGCAGTGGAACAGGTTTAGCAAATCAAGTAAACCCGTGAATTCAATTATGTCCAGAGAAAGAGCTAAAAGTAGCTACCTGACCAATATGTAGAAAGTACTTGCTGTAATAACAAACTGGCATTGTCATGCGAGGAAAATGGCCTAACATTAATCACATGGGTGTAGACCAAGAAATAGGTATAGGTACTCGGAGTTTATGAACAAAAGTAAGGCCCTTGAACCCAGGATCAACCACCAAGGTGAAGTATATACTGTGTGTTTATAAGCAAAAGTGATGTGTGATGTGATTATCAAAGAGGCTGAGAAGGGGAGCAACATGGTGCTACTTCTTACGGATGATTATCTCCTAGAAGCCACTCGTCAACTCTCGGATACCAACTGTTACAAGATCCAATCACTGAAATGCAGGCACAGATTAAGATCATCTTGGAGGACTGGTACACATGAGACCTTTTGAATGGTGACAGCAAGGACTACCTCTATACTACACATCTGACTATGCCTACATTTTATCTACTACCTAATAACCATAAAAAAACACTCCTCCCACTGGTAAACCAGTCGTTGCAGGAATTAATTCGGTCTGCTCCCGAATGGGTGAAGATATTGACAAACGTTTGCAGCAGTTCATGAAAGATCTCCCATCCTATATTCAGGACACAAAAGATATCCTTACCAAACTGTAGAACAAAAGGAGGGAACAGGACTTCATCCTAGTTTCCATCGACATTGTGAGTTTATATACAGCAATTGCACACACCGATGGGATTAAAACAATACGATAAACACTATGGACAAGACCAGTTAATTTTCTTGAATCCAGTCAGATGATACTAGACATGCTCACCTTCTGCATAACACATAAGCGCAGGGCCTGCTTTAGTGCTGGTGGTACTGATGAAGCAGAAAAAGAAAGACTAACAAACATTTACATATCATGTAACAAAATCGTATAAGACAATGTGATTTGAGCAAAGAAAAATAATGTATGTAGAAAAATGTGCCCACGAAGTAGTTCGCCATTAGTATAAACAAGCTTAATTAATCATGAAAATCGACAAATGTATGAATGTGTCATAATTGAAGCTATATTCTATGATTTTCTCGTTAAACTGTTACATGTTTAGCTTAAATTTAGCAGATGCTTTGGCCTAGTTGCCTGGTCTCAATTTTAACTGCGTAGTTTTCACTTGTATTAACAAAGACGTGTTTTAACCTTTAAAAGCTGTATTTTTCCAGTAGAATGACTAATCCCACTTATCTTAAAGTTGTGTGCTAGGCAACTTTCATCCCCTTTGAAGCAAGGTCAGTTTCTGCAGGTGCAGACAATGAGGTCACTGATGCAGAATTAATTGGCAACTTTGTTGCTACTTGTGTTCCAAAACTCCAAGGACACCTTATGCGTAGATGAGTATTAAGAGAAAAGACACTATTCATTGGTCAAAGAGAAATCACCCCATGAACCCTCCAATGGAAGAACCTGAAGAATTTGGAACTTTTCTTACTTAATCCCACTGGATGAAGAGAAGCCAGCCATTTTCCTTGATGCCATTTTGAAGCCAGATTTGAGAACTCATTTTGATGACACTTTGATGCTTTTTCTCTATCCCAGAGAGAGAGAGACTTTAAAGAATTCTCACCCTAGAGACTTTAACTTTAACTTTACTTTGACTTGCCCATACAATAACTTTTGCCCCCCCCCCATTTTCCTTGCTGCTGCAAGGAAAACTTGCCTTAAACTTTGCCCCCTTGAAGTCTGCCCCATGCTGATCGAACCGGTACCTGAAGGACGAAGATTTTCCTTGCATGCTGATTGTAATTGGTAATTATAAAAGGATAAAATGTACTGTTCATTGTATTTTCCTTCTTAGGTACCAACTGCTTATTTTGACAGAGCCTAAGCTAGAAGCTTTCTAAATTTGTGTTGATTAAATTCATTTTGTATGAAGCCCCACATGCCAATGCTAATCAGAGGTTAGTTGAGGTTTTCATTTGATGCACCATGCTGAATTTAAATCTTGTTATGCTGACCAATGTATGCAATTAGTCAACTTCAGTTACTTTTATTAGTGATTTGCATTGCTATAGCCGAGTGCATTATAATCGAAATTTTGCGTAGATTGCGTTTCTTCCGTAGTTATGGACAGCCAGTAATGTTCGCATATGTGTATCAGTTGATTATGAGACTTACTTACATTGTGTTAGCCTTCTTAAGATGGGGAAATAAACTCATTAACTTTTAATAAACAGGTGTGGTTATTCATGACTGAAAGGTCATGGTGTGTCAAATTATTGATTTTCTGTTTAACTAATTGTTGATTGATTACAAATCGAGTATTGGTTATTGATTATAAATGATTATTGATTACTGATTTGAAGGATCCGACAATTCTTTGGATGAGGAGAACTCAACCCGGTCAAAAGGTTCACCGACCTCCGGCGTGTCCAAGTATAAGTAATTTATAAGGACTGGACGCTGTCACGACTCACGTGCTGCTTGCGCCTGGAATTTGCAGACCGGGTGGCATGGATCTTCAATGTTCGGCTTTGGCCCAAAAAGGGGCGACTCTTTCTGGTAGCCACGGTGCTGTAGGCAATGGAGACGCCAAGAACAGACCGTGCCCTTCAGAAAATAGCGCCAGAGGAAAAAACCCCTTAGAAAAAGGGGAAAAACCTCCAAACAGGAAGATTCCTGGAAAAAACAAGAACAAACAAACAGGAATCCAAAAGGAGCAAAAGTCAGGAAACACAGAATGCTGAAATCCAGAACCCACAGGAGAGGAAATCAGGAGCGAAGACACTAACTGAGCAGAAAGTGTTGCAGCGCAAAGAAAGAAGAAAACACAGCCCTTATATACTAAAAAACAGGAAGTGACCCACAGGAAGTAAAAGGACGCCATCTTAGACAGGGAAACAACACATAGAACAGAATAGAACAGGAACCATAGAGAATAGGGAACAAGGAATGCTGGGAAAGAACAGGAATCTGGGAAGGGGGAAAAGACATAAAGAAAGGCACAACAAAAGACTGCAGAAAAGAAGAAAAGAAGAAAGAAGGGAAAAGAAACGAAAAATAACAGGTAAGAGGGGTCATAGACCCCTAGTATAGTGGAAAGCAGAAGGTAGAACGAGGCCCCATGCAAGTCTGGGGCCTCGAAATGCGCAGGAGAGGCTGGGGGCGCGCCGCGTCCTAGCAACGCGGTGCGCGGCCCGAGCCGAACGCCCAGCTTGAGTCGAGCTCTTGGCTCGCGCCGCACCGCGCGGCGCGACAGTAGGTCCCCCTCCCGAAGGTCCAGGTTTGAGAGGAAATAAGCAGTGAAAGCGTTGAATCAGGAGAGGTGCGTGAACGGAAGATGCATCTTCCCAAGAGCATTCACTGAGAGGATAACCCTTCCAATGAATCAGATACTGAAGGCGTTTGTGAAAAAAACGAGAATCACAAATCTCCTGTACTTCATATTCAGGAACATCATCCACGAGTACCGGAGGTGGACAAGGAAACTGACGTGAGTAAGGGTCAGGCACATAAGGTTTAAGCTGAGAAACATGAAAGACCGGATGAATCTTCCATGTATGAGGTAAGTGAAGACGGACAGTGACAGGATTGACCAACTGAAGAATACAGAAAGGCCCATAGTAACGAGGTGTGAACTTATTTTGAGAAAGACGTGAGGGTAAGAATTTGGAGGAGAGCCAAACTTTATCTTGCGGATGATAGTCTGGATTGGTTGCACGTCTCTTGTCTGCAGCCTTCTTCATATATCTCTTGGTATGTAACAAATTAGATCGAATTAGTCTATGAATTTGGAGAAGGCGTTTGGAGAAATAGGTAATAGCGGGTAGAGGAGAGTTGGATTGTGGAGAAGTAGGAAAAGAGGTAGGATGAAAACCATAAGAACAGAAAAAGGGAGTGACCTTGGAGGCACTATGGACTGAGTTATTGTAGGAAAATTCAGCTATAGAGAGGTAAGTGTTCCAGTTACTTTGGGTAGAATTGCAAAAGCATCGAAGACATTGCTCTAGTCCTTGGTTCAGACGCTCGGTCTGGCCGTTGGTCTGAGGATGGAACCCTGAAGACAGGGCTCTATTAATATTTAGTGTTTTACAAAAATGCCTCCAAAACCGGGAAATGTACTGAGGTCCTCTATCAGATATTATGGTATGTGGAAGTCCATGGAGACGGAAGATATGATCAATGAATATTTGACTTAGTTCTTGAGAAGTAGGTAGCCTTTTCAGGGCAGTGAAATGAGCCATCTTCGTGAAAGAATCCACAGTGACCATGATAACCCGGTTTCCTGCTGATGGTGGGAGTGAACACATGAAATCAGTAGAGATGGTATGCCATGGGGCCGGTGGAACAGGCAAAGGCTGTAGTAATCCTGCAGGTCTGGTATGGGGTATCTTGATTTGGGCACATATGGGACAGGCCTGACCGTATCTTTCCACATCCAGCTTCCAGGTAGGCCACCAGAAAAATCGTGAAAGAAGTTCTTGTGTGGCCTTGATGCCTCTATGACCAGCCACAGGTGAATCATGGCACATTTGTAATGCTTTTTCTTGCACCTTGTTAGTAGGGAGGAATATCAGGTTTTGATAATAAAAATATCCTTGTTTCTTATGTAATAATGGTCTTAGTTCTTCTATATCGTGGTCCGATAGGTTGGCGTATTCCAGTTGTACTTCTTCCAGGAAAGACTGAGTCACTCCAATGATCTTACTGGGTTCCAGAAGATACTGAGATGAGGAAGGAGTACACTCTGGATATCGGCGAGACAGAGCATCAGCCAGAATGTTTTGAGATCCAGGAATATATGTGATGAAAAAATCGTACTGACTGAAGAAAAAGGCCCAGCGGGCCTGACGACTATTCTGGCATACAAAATTTCGTAAACATTGTAGGTTACGGTGGTCTGTCCTCACCTCAAATGGTTCCTTGGAACCCATCAGAAACTGTCTCCACTCAAGGCAGGCTGTTTTCAGAGCCAATAATTCCCTTTCCAGTACAGAATAGTGTTGTTCAGCTGTGGAAAGGATATGAGACAAGTAGAAAACAGGATGTTCAAGACCATCATCCTCTTGTCGTTGGAGTAAGACAGCTCCGATGGCTCTCTCAGAAGCATCAGTTACGACTATAAATTGTTTGGTGGTATCTGGATGTCTCAAGATGGGGGCTTGGGTGAAGGCTCTCTTTAATTCTTGAAAGGCTGCTTCAGCCGCCTCAGTCCAGACAAACCCTTTCTTTAAATTTTCCTTTTTTAAGGTGTGAGTTATGTGGCTAGTCTGTCTGGCAAAGTCTAGAATGAATTGTCGATAGAAGTTTGCTAACCCTAGGAAACATTGTGTTTCTTTTATGGAAGAAGGAGAAGGCCACTCTAGGATAGCTTGTACCTTTTCTTGATCCATAGCTATGCCGGTGGGACTTAAATGATAGCCCAGATATTTGACTTCCGTCATGTCGAACTCACATTTTTCTGGTTTGCAAAATAGTTGATGAGCACGAAGTCTTTGAAGAACTTGTTTCACATGGGAAGAATGGAGTTCCGGATTTCTAGAATAAATAAGAATATCATCTAGGTAGATCACGACTGTCTGATTCAGAAGGTCTGAAAACACTGAGTCCATAAATCTCTGGAAGATTGCGGGGGCGTTAGTGAGACCAAACGGCATAACCCTATATTCAAAATGGCCAAATGGAGTCCTGAAAGCTGTCTTCCATTCGTCGCCTTCCTTTATGCGTAAAAGGTGGTAAGCTCCTCGTAAATCTAATTTAGTAAAACGTTGAGCCCCTCTGATAGCTTCTAGTATGTCCCTGATGAGAGGCAAAGGATAACGGTCTTTAATTGTTATTTTATTCAGACCTCGAAAATCCAGGCAAGGACGAAGATCCTTTGTCTTCTTGGGCACAAAAAAGAGAGGAGCCCCAGCCGGAGACGACGATGGAACAATAAGACCACTCTGTATATTTTCATCCAGATACTCTTTTAGAACTTCCTTTTCGGGTTCCGTGAGAGAGTACATCCTCCCAAAAGGAACAATTGTGCCGGGTTCCTATGGAATAGCACAATCATATTCTCGATGTGGAGGTAGCACAGGTTTCGACGGTTTTTGGAAAACATCCTGAAACTCCAAATAGTGGTCTGGGACCCCTTGGACCGTATTAATGGACATACCAGTGGCACCTTCAGTATCTAAGGATCTTTTCGGAGACCAATACTTGTCGGAAGTAAAACAGTTCTCATGACAAAATTGCGAAGACAAAGAAACTGTCCGGGTTACCCAATTTATATACGGGTTATGTCTGATGAACCACGGAATTCCAAGAATGATGGTATGGTTGGGGGATGTGATAAGATCGAAGGAGATGTGTTCTTGATGATTTCCCACCTGTAGACTTAACATCAGGGTAGTTGTGTCTACAGGACCAGAGGATATCAAGGATCCATCCACGGTGTGTACCTGTTCGGGTACTTATTTTGCTTGTGTAGGAACTTGGTGAGCAGCAGCCCACGTCTTGTCCATGTATATACCACTAGCACCACAATCTAGTAATGCCATAGTCTTTTCTTGACGACCGTCAGGAAGTTGTAACAGGAAAGGAAAAATGAACAAGGCGGTTGTATTGTCATTAAAGGAGCTGATGGAAGGTATAGCTGTAGATCCCGTCCCCTCCCTTCTTACAGAGGACGGGAGGTGGCGTTTCCCGAAGGCCTGGGCGGACGTACAGGACAGGTACGAAGCATGTGACCAGCAGAACCACAGTACAGGCACAACCCTCTCTTGCGTCTGTCCTCTCGTTCACTAGCAGAGAGCGGACCTCGGGTAGTATCCACCTGCATGGGTTCCCCTTCGATGTCTCTAGCAGGAGTGCGAGGTTCCTCGGAACGCTGCAGGCAAGCTCGTGAGCTACTTGGCTGGGAAAACCCTCTACTCCTTTTCTTTTCCGATCTCCGTTCCTGAAGACGATATTCGTGGACAGTGCTTGATCCATCAGGCCACGAAGATCTTCCGCTCTGGTAGAATGTACTAGTTCATCCTTTATTTCTTCTTTGAGTCCTCTACGAAATAAAGTTACCAGAGTACGTTCCACCCAAGTGGTCTCTGCCGCCAGCTGACGAAAACGGGTTATATATTGCAAGACGTCTTGCGAGCCTTGTTGGATATCACATAAGGCTTCTTCGGCAGAGGCTTCCAATCCAGGACGGCTAAACATCTGTTTGAAGCGACTCACAAAGGTGGAATAGTCCGACAATACAGGGTCGTTGGAGGACACCATCGGGGTTGCCCAGGCCAAGGCTGGACCGGATAAGGCACTGATAAGATAACCCACCTTGGTCCTGTCGTGGGAGAATTGGGTAGGTCGGAAGGCGAAGTACACTGTTAATGCATCCAGGAACTCGCGAAGCTTGGTTGGTTCACCAGAGAAACAAGGGGTAGAAGCGGAGATAGTTGGAACATCACTGGTGCGGAGAGCCAAAGCCTGTCGTAACGCAGCATTTTCATTGCGTAGTTGTTGCAATTCCTGAGCTTGTTGCTGAATCGTGGTCAAAAGAGATTGTTCCGGATCTGCAGCAGCCGCCACTGTGTCATCCATGGTGTTTGAGGACGTCGGAATGGTTTGGCGCTGCAATCTGTCACGACTCACTTGCTGCTTGCGCCTGGAATTTGCAGACCGGGTGGCGTGGATCTTCAATGTTCGGCTTTGGCCCAAAAAGGGGCGACTCTTTATGGTAGCCACAGTGCTGTAGGCAATGGAGACGCCAAGAACAGACCGTGCCCTTCAGAAAATAGCGCCAGAGGAAAAAAACCCTTAGCAAAAGGGGAAAAGCCTCCAAACAGGAAGATTCCTGGAAAAAACAAGAACAAACAAACAGAAATCCAAAAGGAGCAAAAGTCAGGAAACACAGAATGCTGAAATCCAGAACCCACAGGAGAGGAAATCAGGAGCGAAGACACTAACTGAGCAGAAAGTGATGCAGCGCAAAGAAAGAAGAAAACACAGCCCTTATATACTAAAAAACAGGAAGTGACCCACAGGAAGTAAAAGGACGCCATCTTAGACAGGGAAACAACACATAGAACAGAATAGAACAGGAACCATAGAGAATAGGGAACAAGGAATGCTGGGAAAGAACAGGAATCTGGGAAGGGGGAAAAGACATAAAGAAAGGCTGCAGAAAAGAAGAAAAGAAGAAAGAAGGGAAAAGAAACAAAAAATAACAGGTAAGAGGGGTCATAGACCCCTAGTATAGTGGAAAGCAGAAGGTAGAACGAGGCCCCATGCAAGTCTGGGGCCTCGAAATGCGCAGGAGAGGCTGGGGGCGCGCCGCGTCCTAGCAACGCAGTGCGCGGCCCGAGCCGAACGCCCAGCTTGAGTCGAGCTCTCGGCTCGCGCCGCACCGCGCGGCACGACAGACGCGCTATCAGTAGATGGCAGCAGAGGATGGTTTGGCCCTTTGGAACCCCATCCGAACAATAGACGGATCCAAGTTAGAATATTCTTTAATAAATCAAGTTGGAGAGATGATGATGCCCTAAATCCCCCATGACTTTCCCGGAATCTCGGAGCTTGCGAATGAAGGAAATGGAGGTGTGAGAATATTTTCGGCGTTTCTAGTAACAGTATGAGTGAATTTAGGGTTTCGCGCTTGCATAGCTTATGCCGCAGATGAATTGTGAAGTTTATGAGGATTTTAGGGGGTTACAAACTCCAATCAAAATTTTAGAGGAGTGGTCCTCCAAAGTGTGAGAGTAGGGAAGTCGTCGAACTTCATATGTGTGTAGCGCTTTGTGCAGGAAAAATTGTCCACATGGTTGTTGATGTTGAGACGGGCCCTGCGAGGTCAAGAGACTCCGGAGTATGTTGAAAAGTGTATGAGACACTTGATTGATGTTGTAATTTGTTCGGTTTAATAGGTTGAGCGGGCGTGGTCAACGAGTCAGTACGAATATTGAGGAATGAAAGAAAATCTTCGACTTTGAGATTTGACGAATTCTAAAGTGCACTGGAATAGTTCATTGATCAGTTGAGAGTAAAGTTTGCAGGTCAAATTTTGCTTGCGAAAGTGGGAAACCGAGAAAGATGGAATAACTGCAGAGGCTAGTGAAAAATCCCTAAGGTTTCTGAAGCGATTGTATTACCTTTCCTGTAGTAAGCCGACAGATTTGTTTTCTTCTTTTTGATTAGTGCTCACGATATATTGCAGAAATTAGTTTTGAGTGAAGCTGAATGAAGGAGGACAAGCTGCGAGACTTTGTCAGCCGCAGTGTGTGAGTGTACGTCACTAGGTGCCGCGCTGGGATAGGTTGGTTGGTGAGAAGGGTCGCGCACGGATTGGACGCAATCCGTGAAGGGCAATTGGTGGGGAAAGGCAACCGAAGAGTATTCTGGGAATTAAAGTCACTTATTGATTACATTTTGAGAAAATAAAAGACAGAAAGATGAAATTTTTCAAAGCATTTAAGAGTGCCTTAAGGGGAGATGTATATATTAAAGCAAATGTAGGAGAAGAAACACTGCCGGAGGGTACACCAGCTGACATCGTAATTGAAGAAAAGGGTGTTGCACCATGTCTTTGGTTAAAGCAATGGTGTAAATTAACAGAAAAGCATGGAAGTGTAGCGTTTCCTATTCATGGGACGTTTAATCTAATAATCTTGGAGAATTTAAGATTTGGGCTATATGACATGAAAATACCTCCAAGACCAGCACAGTTTGAAGCATTAGCAATTTGGGAACAAATAGCTAGAAGGCAACTACAAAAGAAATTTGAGACAAGAGTGAGAAAAGTAGAAAAGACACTAGCAGATGCTAGATGGGATAGTGCTCAAAAAGTTTAGAGATCAGATATATTGCAGGGAGTTAAATTGTTTCCAGCAATTACTGACGAAGCAGAGATGGAAGGAAAGAAAGCTACCGATAAAACAAACAGGAGTCAGTCCAAAGATAGAGAAAATAAGAGAACCTCGAAAAGGTCAGACAAATCAGACGATGAGGAGTTCATTCTGCAATTGCTAAATGACCGTCCACCACCATATGTGGAAAACGAAAATGGCCCAAGCACTAGTACTGCCCCTCCAGAACCAATACAGGGTACTGTAACACCGAATTTGAGAAAATTGCAGAGGCTAAGTAGTCCTGATATGCCTTTTACACCAGAAATACCACAAGTTCAGAGAATATATCCTGACATGACTAAACTGGAACATGTTAGTGATTATCAGCCACAGGTCCAAAGACGCTATTATGATGAGCATAATTTGGAAATGACTTCTAATTTAATGGTCCATAGAGGACAGAATTACCAAAGACCGACATTGATTCAAACAGAACCAACACAAATTTTGATGCCTCAAAAGCAGATGCAAGAAATGCCAAAGTACATTCAAACAGCAGAAACACAGTTAGACACGTCAGCAATGATGAACCATAATGTGGGAATTAACATGCCACAGAATTTGGGTAACAGACAGAATCCGGATGCAATATCTTTACTTATCACTGTAGGTCCACCAGTACCATTATATATACAAGCAAAGCCAAATGTATGCGATCAATGTGTAATGACGCAGAATGAGACAGGAAGAAGATACATAGAAAATACCTAAGAAACGACTCCCGTAGGAACACTGTCATATAGATCTGGGTCTTTGTTGGAATTTAGTCCAATTCCAATTTGTGTTCCGGCAACTGTGGTAAGGTCAAGTCCACCACTAATAATACAGCAAACTTCAAAAACAGAAATATTACAGAAACCATCAGTAGCAGTAGATGTAGATGCTACATTAATGGGACTAAACGCACAACAGTTAACGCAATGGTTGAACAGTCTGAATTCCCCACAGAGTACACCCAAAGGGAAAGGAGAAGAATATTTGAATCAAATAAGATTGGGCATGGAAGCAGGTTTACTCGTAGATGGAACGATGGGTCTGAACAGGTTAGAATCATACACAGAAGAAGAGCTGAGATACATTTGCCCTAGAATTACAAGAGAAGTAAGCAGCGTACATAAGAGGTTACAAGAAATTGCAGACAGACACAAAATAGACATAAATAAAACCAAGCACTTGAGCAGAAGTTACAGGTTAGACTTTGAGGCAAAAGATTTTGAATACATGAGGTCTGCAGGAATGAAAACACACCTTAAAGAAATATTGCAAAGCGCGCAGGTTTGGAGATGTTTAGACAAGTGGGAGAGTAGGTGGGTTAAGAAAAAGGATAAGAAGAAAGAAAGTACCCCAGATCGGAATGATAAAGTACAACAGAATGATGATCTTATAACCATGTTACCAATGAGAGAAACAGCAGGAGGAAAACTTATCCATGTACCATGGCACAGGTGTGATATTAAATCTTTTACGGATGATTACCCTAAGTTAAGAGAGAAACCGATCGAATGGTATCAACAAACAGACAGATTTGTGAAACTCGCAAAATGTCTTTGGGAAGACCTGAATACTTTATTCAAAATTGTAGTTCCAGCAGATTTGTGGGAAGATTGTAAAAGGGCTGTAGAGTGGCCAACAAGTGAACCTGAAAGAGATAAGGACAGGTGCGCCATCGCCTAGGGTAATGAGCTTATACCATAAAGTGAAAAACGTAGATTGGCAGAAAATTGACAGAACAGCACAGGAAGTTAAACAGTCGATACATGCATACTATGAGAGATTGTTGAAAGCATTTAAAAATTACAGTGGCACGGAAACGATTGAGGCAAAAGACATGCTCCATTTTGGGTTCAGATTTGTGGAAGGATTGAGACCCGAAATTAGCCAGATGATTAAAATGCATTTGATTTGTTGGCAGTCAAAATCAATTGATAAAGTGTTGAACTATGCAAAATAATGCAGTGATGAGATTGAGACAAAGCAGAAAAGGTTGAAAGAAAAAGTGATGGTGATGCAGATTAGTGCAGCTCAGACAGGTTTGCAAGGTTTTCAACAACAGTTGCTGCAGCAGCAACAGCAGGGAAATGCTAATGAAATGAATGAAAGGAATGAATCAAAGTAACACAGTACACCAATTCCCGTTACACAGTGAGAATGGAATAAACAATGAATGGGAGAGTGAAAGTTCAGAGGAGGAGGGAAATTGTATGCTTGCAGCATCTTTGGAAGTTGATCAAAAGGGACCATATGTGGAAGGAAGAGTTATGGGTCACAACGTTTCATTTCTGGTTGACACAGGAGCTACACTCTCTACAGTTAGAAGTATCGAAGTACCAAATTTGCCACTTTCAGGGAGAACAGTTCAAGTAGTGGGAGTAGCAAATAGGTATCTGACAAACCCAATTACAGATCCAGTGCAGGTCAAAATTGGTAACTTTCAAGGGTTGCATAAATTTGTGGTGTGTGACTCAAGTCCAATATCCCTATTAGGAAGAGATTTATTATGCAAACTAGGATGCTCGTTTATGTGCTCACATAATGGAATTAAAATTCAGACAAACAGTGATGAGGAAGAAGAGGACAGTTTAGAAGAAGAAGAGGAAATGGAAACTGCTGATGAAGAGTATCCCCTGATTACTCTTTATCCTATGCTCACTGAAGCAGATATTCCAGCTGATTTACAAGAAACTGTTGAGAAGGAAGTGTGGGCTATGACAGGGAAAGAAGTAGGATTGATCAAAGGAACAGAACCAGTGAAAGTGACTGTAAAACCTAATGTAAATTTTCCTCAGACTCCACAATACCATATGTCACAAGATACTCTCATGAAAGTCGCCCAACTCATTGACGAATTTGTGAAACAGGGAGTACTGAAAGAAGTACTAAGTAGTCCATGTAATTCACCAATCATGGGACTAATAAAACCAAGTGGAAAAGTCTGAATTGTTCAAGATTTGAGAAAAATAAATGACATAATAGTCAAATGTTGTCCCGTAGTACCAAATCCAGCTGTAATAATGTTTCAAATTCCCTGTGATGCAGAGTGGTTCTCAGTCATCGATTTGTCACAAGCATTCTTTTCTGTGCCTCTTCATGAGGACAGGCAATTTCTCTTTTGCTTCAAATTCCTGGACAGAGTCTACAGTTGGTGTTGAATTCCTCAAGGGTTTTCAGAGTCACCATCAATTTTCAATCAGATTCTAAAGAAAAATCTGGAATCATTGGAATTACCTTTTGAATCAACCTTAGTACAGTGTATTGACGATTTACTTATTACATCTAAAACAGAAAATGACTGTACAGTGGACACTATTGCCCTACTGAACCATTTGGGAAGGAATGGACACAAAGTGTCTCCTTCGAAATTGCAATACCGCCAAAAGAAAGGGAAATATTTGGATCACCAAATAGAAAAGGGTCGAGAAAAATCATGAAAGAAAGAATAACGAGTGTACTTCAAATGAGTCTACCCAAAACAAGAAAAGAGGTGAGAACGTTTTTGGGAATGGTCGGCTACTGTCGCCAATGGATTCCCAATTTCCCAAAGAGCTCCAGCTTTAGGTATGCCTGATTACACAAAGCCTTTCACATTGTTTTGTCATGAACGTGATGCATGTTCCTTGTCTGTCTTGACTCAAGCCCATGGTGGCGTAAACAGACCAGTAGCATATTTTTCAGCTACTTTGGATCCAGTCGCAGCAGCCTTACCAGGATGCTTGCGTGCTGTAGCAGCAGTTGGTATGAGCCTGAATCAGAGTGAAGGAATAGTGATGGGACATCCTTTAACAGTTATGGTCCCTCACTCAGTCAAAACACTTTTGACACGTTCCCGAACACAGCACATGACTGGTGCTAGGCTTACAAGGTACGAGACAATAATTTTGGGATCACCTAATGTGCAGTTAAAAAGATGCACTACGTTAAATCCAGCAACTTTGTTTCTCAGTGAAAATGTTGAAATTGAAAACGCCTATGATATAGAGCATGACTGTCTTCAAGTGACTGAATCTTGTACTAAACCAAGACCTGATATCAGAGATACTCGATTGGAAGAAAATGATCAGATTATTTTTGTTGATGGTTCATGTTTAAGAGATGACCTAGGAATATTGAAAGCAGGATATGCTGTATGTACAATAACTGGTGTTCTAGAAGCATCTTGGCTTCAAGGAATTTATTCTGCACAAGTAGCGGAACTAGTAGCCCTTATTAGAGCTTGCCAACTTTCCGCATTAATGAAAGTCACCATTTACACTGACAGTCAGTACGGATTTGGAATAGTGTATGATTTTGGACAATTGTGGTCACAAAGAGGCTTTATGACCTCTTCAGGATCACCAGTGAAAAATGGTGAAAGAATAAGAGAATTGCTACATGCTATCCAGTTACCAGGAGATGTAGCAGTGGTAAAATGCAGTGCACACTCAAAATCACAAGACTTCGTTTCTTTGGGAAATGGATATGCAGATCAAGTCGCAAGGTTTTGCGCATTGAACTGTATATTGCTCAGAGACAAATGGAATTTGATAAATGAGGCAGAACTTGAACCAAGTGAAGCCTTTGCTCTAAAAGTTGTGGACACAATAGAAGAATTGAAATTCCTACAAAATAATGTTAGTAAGGATGAAAAACTCTCATGGAGTAAATTACAATGCGTAAAAAAAACAGATGATTTGTGGGTTTCAAGTGAAGGGAGATTAGTTTTGCCAGACAGTCTTTTGACGCAAATAGGTAGGTTATATCATAGACAAGCACACATTGGAAGAGATGCCATGATTAGATTATTCAAAATTGATTGGTTTAATCCTAAATTTTGCCAAGTTGCTGAAGCAGTTTGCCATTGTTGCGTCATTTGCCAACAAATGAACGCAGGGAAGGTAACAGTAGTAAATTTGAGCCACATTGGAAGAGCAGGTGGGCCATTTAGCAGGATGCAAATGGATTTCATTGAGATGCCTATGCATGCAGGCTTGAAATATGCGTTGGTGATTGTGTGTATTTTTAGTCACTGGATTGAAGCATACCCTACACGCAGAAATGACAGTCTCACAGTTGCAAAACTACTCTTGAGAGAACTAATACCACGTTTCGGATTTCCCATCTCTTTAGAATCAGATAGGGGAAGTCACTTCAATAATGAAGTAATCAAAAAGATAAAGACATAAGCGAAAGGGAATCGAAAGGAGATGCAAAATTGAAAAGGAAAAGAATAGCGAGCAGAAGGTATTCTGGTCCAGAATGGGCATACACAGCCACTAACGATTGGTCAGACGAATTTCTATCTCTTAGTCTTGAAAACGAAGAAGCAGAACGACACTTTGGTACTTGAAAAGTGAAATTTCATGAACATTACTGAGTAAGACATTGATAACCTGATTGACTTTTGAAACCGATTTTGAGATAAAGCTGCTAAACCGATAAGAGACTAAGGCGGTCATTACAACATTGGCGGTAAAAGCCGATTACCGCCGTGCAGAAGACCGCCAACATACCGCTGCGGCCGCGGAATTCCGCCACAGCTATTATGACACACATCTCGGAATCCGCCGAAATTCAGACACCCACACAAGTCCGCCACACCAATGGTCAGTGATAAACTGGCGAAAACAAATCCTCCACCGTCACGCCAACAGAAACACGCCCATGCTATTACAACCCACGAATCCACGCGGCGGTCTTTCAACCGCGGTATTCCACTGGCGGTACATACCGCCGCGCTCAAAATACACACACATCTGCAAAACACTGCCACATTGGACAATTTGAAATACACACACCTGATACACATACAAACACCACTCCCACACACCCAACACAATATAAAACACACACCCACATCACCCACAAACCCCTACGACCAAAAATTAGAGACGAAGGCGACAGAGAGAGCACAGCAATAGACAACTCCACCACACAGAGGCACACGACACCATCACCCAAACAACATCCACGCACAAAACACCACACACCACTACACATCACCACACTCATCACCACATACACCACCCCACACATCACCTACACCACCAAATGGCACGCCAAAGACACCCCAGGTTTTCGGAGGAGGAGCTCAGGGTCATGGTGGATGAAATCGTACGGGTAGAGCCACAGCTATTTGGATCACAGGTGCAGCACACCTCTATAGCTAGGAAGATGGAGCTATGGCGAATCGGTCAACGCAGTGGGACAGCACCCAAGAAATCGGGAGGACATGAGGAAGAGGTGGAACGACCTACGGGGGAAGGTGCGTTCCGTGGTCTCCAGGCACAACATCGCGGTTCAGCGGACTGGCGGCGGACCCCCACCTCCTCCCCCACAACTAACAACATGGGAGGAGCAGGCCTTGACCATCATGCATCCTGAGGGCCTCGGAGGAGTCGGTGGAGGAATGGACACTGGTAAGTCTAATCTTAACCATCATATCCCCCACCCGACCTGCATGCTATCACACACCCTCACCTTCGCCCCATCCCCTATCACTCCATTTCCTCACTAATGTACTAATAACACAAACCACCATCCCAACCCCAAGCCCTGCATGACACAACAAAGCATGGACACCCATCACTAAAGCGTGCCCACTGGACATACCCATAACAACCCCTAACCATCATCACACAAGCCCCCACACAGGAATACAAGCACTGGGGTACACGCTCACCCAACCATTGCACACCATGACACACACAGATGCAATAATCATGCTTTTATACCCCTGCAGGACCACTACCTAACGTCACCAGATAGGAGGGTCCAGACATCTCTTCCCCACCCACAGAAGAGGCCCACAGTGATGACAGCAGCTCTGGACAACTGGATCCAGATGACTAGCCCGGACCATCGTGGGCCTCGGGACAGTCAGTTCCCCTCGCACAGGCACAGCCCAACACTGACCTTCCACCCTCTGGAAATACCAGTACAGCACCCACCCAGCGGGCCCATACCTCCGTACCCAGGACACGTCAATCAGCAGTGTGTCCACCACTACAGGGAACCCAGGATAACCCACCACCCCAACAACAACAGGGACCTGGGGGCAGTGGTAGTGGGCACACGGTCCAGGGTACGGAGGCACAGGAACACAGGGGAACTGGGAGGGCTGCTGTGCGACGGGGGCGGACAGGCCAAGGGAACCCACTCTCCACGAGGCCCTCTCCTCCATCATGGGAGCATACCACCACTCCCAGAAGACGATGGCTACGGTCCTGGCCAAGTTTCAGGAGACCCAGCGCCCACAGGAGGAACAGTATTTGGGCTTCAGGGAGGAACTCAGAACCATCAGCTCCGCCCTGGGCACCATCGTAGGGGTGCTAAAGGACATACAGAACACTATGAGGGACACCGTGGCACTCCAAGGGGCCCCTGACACTAGCCTGGACGATGAACTGCCCACCACCTCAGCCGGCGCTAGTGGACAGTACGCCCCGCCACAGTACCACCACACCAGCACCCCACCCCCTGCAGACGGAGAACCACCCCGCAAGCGGTCCCTGAGATCCAGGAACAGGACAGAGCACGATGGCAAGACCCCCGCCAAGAAATGAGACCACCCTGATTGTCATCCCACTGTCCCACTTTGTAACCCTGTCCAGGTTGGAACTGTCCCAGCTCCATTCCTATGCCCATATGGGCAGTGTACCTGTGAGACTAATAGACTGGACTCTGCCATGGACATTCCTCCACCATCACCCATCACCATTTTACCACCCCCTCCAATAATTAGCACTTCAATAAACACCCTTGAAGCACAAAACAATCTGGAGTCAGTCTGTGATTTTGAAAATTTGTATTAGCTATAACAATGACAAAATCCGTTCACAATAGCTATGTCAACATACCTATGTCACACATCACAAGTCCATGAAGGATGCAAGCAGATGACACACGTTGGTAACCACACCTGTGAAACCGTAATGGAAATGTACAACTCAGTTACCAACTACTGCTTGAAATTGACAGACAGGATAGAGGTAGAAGTGTGAAAGTAAAAGTATTAGTAAAGAAAGTGTTCTCACCTGTTTGTCACTGAAAATATTGCTGTATGACTGAGTCCCTGTTGTCAATGTCTTCTTCCTCTGCTTCCTCCTCATCACTGTCCACAGGCTCCACAGCTGCCACAACACCGTCATCTGCACCATCCTCCTGCAGAAAAGGCACCTGGCGTCGCAAAGCAAGATTGTGAAGCATAGAGCAGGCGATGATGATCTGGCACACCTTCCTTGGTGAGTAGAATAGGGAACCACCGGAGGCACCGGAACCTGGCCTTCAGGAGGCCGAAGGTGCGTTCGATCACCCTCCTAGTCCACCCATGGGCCTCATTGTAGCGTTCCTCTGCCCTGGCCCTGGAATTCCTCACTGGGGTCAGTAGCCATGACAGGTTGGGGTAACCAGAGTCCCCTAATAGCCACACCCGGTGCCTCTGGAGTTGACCAATCACATAAGGGATGCTGCTATTCCGCAGGATGTAGGTGTCATGCACAGAGCCAGGGAACATAGCATTTACCTGCGAGATGTACTGGTCTGCCAAACATACCATCTGTACATTCATGGAATGATAACTCTTCCGGTTCCTGTACACCTGTTCAGTCCTGTGGGGGGGACCAGAGCTACATGGGTTCCATCAATGGCATCTATGATGTTATGGATATGTCCCAGGGCATAGAAGTCACCTTTAACTGTAGCCAAATCCTCCACCTGAGGGAAAATGATGTAGCTCGTCATGTGTTTCAGCAGGGCAGACAACACTCTGGACAACACATTGGAAAACATAGGCTGGGACATCCCTGATGCCATGGCCACTGTTGTTTGAAATGACCCACTTGCTAGTAAATGGAGCACTGATAGCACCTGCACTTGAAGGGGGATTCCTGTGGGATGCGGATTGGTGACATAAGGTCTGGCTCCAACTGGGTACACAGTTCCTGGATTGTGGCACGGTCAAACCTGTAGGTGATGATTAAATGTCGCTCCTCCATTGTCAACAGGTCCACCAGTAGTCGGTACACCAGAGGATTCCGCCATCTCCTCACATGTCCCAGCTGACGGTGCCTAGGAAGGACAAAAGCGACACTAGAGTCAAGCAATTCAGAGGTATGTACCCACAGCGACACAAAACACGAAACAAATTCCAAAAAGTTGTATGTATGTGTGTTGAGTCCAGGCCTCGGTATGTGTGACGCAGTTGAAAATAAAGCCATGTGGGCCCCTGAAATGGCGGCTGCCTGACCTCTAAAGTGGGACAATGGGATGTGAGGTAACTGCGCTGGTGTAGTACACCGTCGCGGTAGGCGGTCGTAGACCGCGGCGCAATGCTGCATTGGTTAACATTGGACCCTATGGGTCCCAGGAGCCAATGACGAAGTGCACCGGTGGTGATGATACGCACCGCCACGGACGTGACCGCCATTTTCTATCTGTTCAATCACTTGATACCTGATCGTCGAGAGGAGAGGACCTACACTGCAAGTGCTGCTGTGACCTCGGTCTGGAAGAGACAATGGCACGTGCGTGTGGGGAAAAGGCCCCTGCCTTCACTGCACAGGAGTTGGAGAAGCTTGTAGACCAACAGGTGAGTACATAGGGTGCAAGTTGTATGGGCTATGCCTGGGTGGAGAGGGCTGGATGTAAGAAGGAAGGGGGCAGAGTTCTGCGACCATGAATGAGTGTGAATGCATGTGCCACATGGCAAGGGCAGGGATTTAGGCCACTCATTTCGATGGTGCAGTTGGTAATAATTTCTCTTCTTCCCCTGTACATGTCATGTAGGTCAGTGTCCACCAGAAGAAGGATATTTGGCGTGCCATCGCCAAGGACGTCCGGACCCTGGGGGTCCACCAGAGACGGAGCACCCACTGCCGTAAAAGATGGGAGGACATTCGCCGCTGGAGCAAGAAGACGGCGGAGGCTCAGCTGGTGATGGCCTCCCAACGTGGGAGGGGATGCCCGTCGCACCATGACCCCCCTGATGTTCCGGATCCTGGCGGTGGCCTACCCTGAGATGGATGGGTGCATGAGGGCATCACAGCAGACACAAGGGGGTGAGTACACTCTCATTCTGCTGACTTTGCGCACAGTGGAGGGGTTTGGGTGGGGGAGGAGGGCTGTGGGTTTCCCTAGGCCAGGGCGAGTTCCGTAGGCTAGGCCCCTCCGTAATGCAGGCCATGTGCCACTCCACCCCACCTCTGTAGAGTGGCAAGTACAGGTATACATGCCCCTGTGTCATCTATGTGTGCAGATGTCCACCATAGCCATGTAGGCCATATCCCAGGAACTGCATCTGTAGAGGCCAAGAGAGCGGCGTAGTGCAGGGGGCTGCTGTGTCTGTATTGTCCGCCAACGATAGCGGTAAGCCATGCACTCAACCTGTCTTTCTTCTGTTTCCCACCCCCTTTTTGTGCTCTCCCTGTTCTTTTGTGCATCAGCATCATCAGGCGGAGGTACAGTGGCACCGGAGCATGAGGGGGCTGCATCCCACATGGCCATGGAGGGCCACACCACGGACTCTGAGTACACCTGTGGGACAGAGGGCGAGGGGAGCTTCACGGCGGTCACCGGATCAGCAAACAGCGACACGGACTCGTCCTCCGATGGGAGCTCCCTTGTGGTGGCGGCACCATCTGTGCCCCCCACTTCAACAGGTACAGCCGCCACCCCCCCTACCAGCACCGCCCTCCCAGCAGCCCCTCAGCCTTCGCTCCGTGCCCGCTCACCCAAGAGGGTGGGCATCACCTTCGCCCCAGGCACCTCAGCCCCTGCCCCTGTCACCCCTTCTGCCCTCAGTGAGGAGGCCATTGACCTCCTCAGGTCACTCACTGTTGGGCAGTCTACCATTGTGAATGCCATCCAGGGTGTAGAGAGGGAGTTGCAACACACTAATGCATTCCTGGAGGGCATTCATTCTAGTCAGGCTGCCCATCATCGAGCCCTGCAATCTCTGGCCCAGGCACTGATGGCAGCCATTGTCCCTGTGTCTAGCCTCCCCCCTCCAACTTCCTCCACCCAATCCCCTGTACCTCAGCCTATCCCAAGCACACCATCAGACCAGCCTGCACACACCTCAACACACAAGGGCAGCTCAGGCAAACATAGGCACCACACATCCCACAGGCACTCACACAAGCATCACCTACATACAGACACAGCAACATCCACTGCCTCCACTGTGTCCCCCTCCTCGTCGTCTCCTTTCTCCCTCCCAGTGTCGTTTACACTCTCACCTGCATGCACTACCACTACAGCCACTAGGACTCGCACCAGAACACCCTGCACCACACCCCGCTCACCTGCACTCACCACTCCCACTCCCATTTACACGTCCCCTGTGTACTCTCCCAGAGTGTCGGTGACGCCCCCTCCAAAAGTACACAAACGCGGCCACACACACACCCAACATCCATCCACCTCACGACAGCCTCCAGAACATGCACCTGCACCCAAATCATCAAAAGTTACACCTCCTACAACCACCTCCTCTTCCTCCACTCCCAGACCCCTTCCAGCTACCAGTCACAGTGTTCGTCAGAAACTTTTCCTGAGCAACGTTGACCTCTTTCCCACCACCCACCCCCTCCAATTCATAAGTCCTGTAGTAGCACCTCAGCCAAAAAAAGTCTGGTACCAGTGGTGCCTGTTAGAGGTATGTGGAGTGCACCGGGCACCAGGGCAGCCAGTGTGACACGGAGCCAAAGCACAGCCAGTCCCCCACCCATGAAGTTGGACAGTGCCGGACGGGAGGGGGTGAAGACTCCTTCTGGCAAAGCCGCTCACAAGGGTCCCGGGGGGGAGTGTCGAGTCAGCTGTGACTCCTCCCAAGGTGGGGAAGGGGCAGAAGAAAGCGCCAAAGTCTGGGAAGAGCAGCACGGCGGAGAAGGCCGTCATCATCCTGGCTGCCCAGGATGCCACCACCAGCCCCATCATCACTGGTCAGGAGACCACCGCCAGAGTCAGTGCCCAGGAGGGCAGCACAATCGTCACCGGTCAGGAGACCACCGCCAGAGTCAGTGCCCAGGAGGGCAGCACAATCGTCACCGGTCAGGAGACCACCGCCAGGGTCAGTGCCCAGGAGGGCAGCACAATCATCACTGGTCAGGAGACCACCGCCAGAGTCAGTGCCCAGGAGGGCCCCGGAAGCCACAGCCACGCTGGGCAATGAGGGACTGCCATGGCACACACCGCTGCACAGGTCAGAGACAGCAAAGTAAAGCACCGCTGAACAGGGCAAGCACCGCTGAAAAGGGCAAAGACCGCCATGGCAAGCACCGCTGAACAGGGCAAGCACCGCTGAACAGGGCAAAGACCGCCATGGCAAGCACCGCTGAACAGGGCAAGCACCGCCAACTCAAGCATCGCTAGCTCATGTGCGGCAGGGGCAGTGACGGAACTGGGACCGGCACAGGGAGAGTGATGCACTCTGGGCACCAGTCCCCCTCCAGAACCAGTGGAGAACAGCATCCACTACCTCAGTCCTTAACAGGATGAAGCACTCTGGGCACCAGTCCCCCTCCAGAACCAGTGAAGAACAGCATCCACTACCTCAGTCCTTAACAGGATGAAGTACTCTGGGCACCAGTCCCCCTCCAGAACCAGTGGAGAACAGCATCCACTACCTCAGTCCTTAACAGGATGAAGCACTCTGGGCACCAGTCCCCCTCCAGAACCAGTGGAGAAAGGCATCCACTTGTGAGACTGTGGCTTTGCACTCCCCAGGATGGTACAGTGGGCAAACCACCCACTGTAGAGACTTGAGAGACTGTGGCTTTGCACTCCCCAGGATGGTACAGTGGGCAAACCACCCACTGTAGAGACTTGAGAGACTGTGGCTTTGCACTTCCCAGGATGGTCCAGTGGGCAAACCACCCACTGTAGAGACTTGTGAGACTGTGGCTTTGCACTCCCCAGGATGGTACAGTGGGCAAACCACCCACTGTAGAGACTTGTGAGACTGTGGATACACTCCCCAGGATACATCAATGGGCATGGAGCCCCATTGTGGATCTGGCATGGTGCTGTCATCCGGCTGAGGTGCCCCCCCTTTCCTTCCCCCTGAGGTGCCTGTTGTATTTCTATCTGATGCCCCTGCAGTGTTCTCTCCGTTTCAGGACATGTATCATGTGTGGGCCCCATGCATTTTGGGCCCAGTGGTCCACGGACACTGGATGGTGCATACCTGCACTACTGATCATGATGTATATTTTTGGCATTTGTATATATTTCTGTATATATTAGCTTACTGTATTGTGCTACATTACAATGGTTGTACTCATTTCCTTTTGTCTTTGCATTCTTCCGGGGGGTTTGGGGGTTGTTACTGTGATGTTTGGAAATGCATTGGTGTGTGTGTTGTAGTGTGCAAGGGTCGGGGTGGGGGTATTGCGTGTGTGTGTCCTTGACTTTTGCCTCCCCCCTCCCCTATGTCGTAGGTGCAGTACTCACGTTGTCTTCGGCGCCGCCGTTGCTGATGTTCGTAGAAGAGCAGGAACACAATCGCAGGGAGTATTTGGAGTTCCGGCTCCATGGTGCCCTCCTTCCTCGAGGAGTGTGTTAAGGTGAGCGTTTTCCCATTGAAATGGCTGTTTCCACCGTGTTTTTATCCACGGTGAATCCGCCCGGGAAAAGGTGGCGGATTGGCCTGTTTTAATACTGTGGGTGGTACTTTGTCTTCCGCCTGTCTGTTGGCAGTGACCGCCGCGCTGTTTGTCTGTACCGCCGTGGCGGTCGGAGTGTTAAAGTGGCTGTCTATGTTGGCGGTTTCCGCCACGGTCATAATTCCCTTTTTTTTTCGCCGGCCTGTTTGCGGTATTACCGCCGCTTTAACACCGTCCGCCAGGGTTGTAATGACCCCCTAAGCTGCTAAGGAAAACCATGTGAACTTTGACCTCGTTGATCCTACACATATAAATATATCTGCAAATTTGATTTGATAAACTATCTTCAACTTTCTGATTCTCTATAGATCATGACAGACAATACTACATACGGCCATAAAATGAAATATTGTAAATACATGTGTATGGGTCTAATAATTGCATGTGTACTAATAATTATGGCAATAATTCTTGGAATGCATGGAGGGAATGAAAGAGACGCGAATGATGCTTCTACTTTTAAAACTACTACTTAATTAACTCCTTTGAAGAAACTCGAACAAGACGAAAAATGTTTACATGACTATACTAACGACAAGAAAGAACTCTCATCTGATGTTTTCTATCGCTTGCTGAATGAGGATGTCGAGACGATGGACGCAAAAGATTGTTATATATGTACACAAATCCCTACCTCAGTAATAGAAGGGGTGACATATCATAGCATGCCTCTTACGTATGGAATAACATGTAGTTTGTTACTAACCAGATTTTATGGCCAGGAGTATATTCAATACTTCTATTCCAATCATGATGTCGTATTTTCATATGTCCCCATAATTGAGTACTTGAGTAAAGTTGCAAGAGAATATTATATAAAATTAGTTGGAGGTTTCTTTGAACCATTATCACCTTTTTCCACAGTTCACGTTCATAAAGAAAACCTTACATGCTTACTTTCACCTGTAGAGAAAAGCTTTTTAGATCACACCGAAGATAAAAGGAAAATGATAAAGGAAAAATTAGAAAAACAATTACACAAAAGGACATCTGTAGATAACTATGCTTTTGCCGCAATAAAGACACAAGGGAAACTAGCTTTAGATGCATTACATATAGGGAAACTTTGTATATATAGACCTAAATCATACTATTGCACAATCTTTGTAGGAACGAGTGAATGTAAACATGTGTTTTTATTCCAGAGTAAATGGACGTTCATGTTAAATGGCCTAGATCCAGCTACTCCAGGAGTATATTATATTTGTGGACACAATGCCTATTATTGTCTTCCAAAAGGATGGTATGGGAGATGTTATTTGGGAATAGTGTTTCCAAAGATTTATCAACTAGATGACTTAAAGAAATTTCCAAAGCGGTCTGAATTACATCGTATTCAGAAAAGGGAGACAGCTTCTGGTGTGGTAGGAGACATATTTGGAGCAATAATTCCTTCATTAGGAGTTATATTGAATTCAATCAAAATACAAAAGTTGTCTACTATTGCGGATAACATGCTGACAAATTTCTCAGGAGCAATGATCCTGATGGATACTGAACTTGCTGCAGAAAGAGCTATGACTCTTCAAAACCGGCTTGCTTTAGACATTCTTTTAGCAAAGAATGGCGGCGTTTGCAAAATGCTTAGTGCACGTCACTGTTGCTCATATATACCAGACAACAGTAAACAAATTAGAAATATGCTTACACATTTAACTAACGATAGTACAGATTTGAAAGAATTGAAAGAACCAGGAGTATGGGAAAAGGTTGGAAAAGGATTTGCTTCCGTGGGAAATTAGCTCAACAACATTTGGAACTCAATATTACTGAAAATAGTAAAAGGGATATTAATAATACTAATTTGCTTAATAGGTATTTGGGGAATATGGAAAGCTATTAAAATACTGAAATCAAGAAACAAGAGAAGAATTGAAAAGAAAGAACAAAAGGAAATGGTAAAATTATACAGGGAAAAATCAAAGGGAGTAAAAAGGAAAAGGGAGATGATTGAATTGCAAAATTATTAAAACAGAATTTTAATGAAATAAAATTTGTGAAAGATTTAATGTGATGACATAATTAGTCATCAGAGGAGGGATGGATGAAGCAGAAAAAGAAAGACTAACAAACATTTATATATCATGTAACAAAATCGTATAAGACAATGTGATTTTAACAAAGAAAAATAATGTATGTAGAAAAATGTGCCCACGAAGTAGTTCGCCAGTAGTATAAACAAGCTTAATTAATCATGAAAATCGACAAATGTATGAATGTGTCATAATTGAAGCTATATTCTATGATTTTCTCGTTAAACTGTTACATGCTTAGCTTAAATTTAGCAGAGGCTTTGGCCTAGTTGCCTGGTCTCAATTTTAACTGCATAGTTTTCACTTGTATTAACAAAGACGTGTTTTAACCTTTAAAAGCTGTATTTTTCCGGTACAATGACTAATACACTTATCTTAAAGTTGCGTGCTAGGCAACTTTCATCCCCTTTGAAGCAAGGTCAGTTTCTGCAGGTGCAGACAATGAGGACACTGATGCAAAATTAATTGGCAACTTTGTTGCTACTTGTGTTCCAAAACTTTGCATTATGCATAGATGAGTATTAAGAGAAAAGACACTATTCATTGGTCAAAGAGAAATCACCCCATGAACCCTCCAATGGAAGAACCTGAAGAATTTGGAACTTTTCTTACTTAATCCCACCGGACGAAGAGAAGCCAGACATTTTCCCTGATGCCATTTTGAAGCCAGTTTTGAGAAGCCATTTTGATGACACTTTGATGCTTTTTCTCTATCCCAGAGAGAGAGAGAGACTTTAAAGAATTCTCACCCTAGAGACTTTAACTTTAACTTTACTTTGACTTGCCCATACAATAACTTTTGCCCCCCCATGTTCCTTGCTGCTGCAAGGAAAACTTGCCTTAAACTTTGTCCCCTTGAAGTCTGCCCCATGCTGATCGAACCGGCACCTGAAGGACGAAGACTTTCCTTGAATGCTGATTGTAATTGGTAATTCTAAAAGGATAAAATGTACTGTTCATTGTATTTTCCTTCTTAGGTACCAACTGCTTATTTTGACAGAGCCTAAGCTAGAAGTTTTCTAAATTTGTGTTGATTAAATTCATTTTGCATGAAGCCCCACATGCCAATGCTAATCAGAGGTTAGTTGAGGTATTCATTTGATGCACCATGCTTAATTGAAATCTTGTTATGCTGACCAATGTATGCAATTAGTCAACTTCAGTTACTTTTATTAGTGATTTGCATTGCTATAGCCGAATGCATTATAATCCAAGTTTTGCGTAGATTGCGTTTCTTCCGTCGTTATGGACAGCCAGTAATGTTCGTATATGTGTATCATTTGATTTTGAGACTTACTTACATTGTGTTAGCCTTGTTAATATAGGGAAATAAACTCATTAACTTTTAATAAACAGTTGGTTATTCATGACTGAAAGGTCATGGTGTGTCAAATTATTGATTTTCTGTTTAACTAATTGTTGATTGATTACTAATCGAGTATTGGTTATTGATTATAACTGATTATTGATTACTGATTTGAGGGATCTGACAATTCTTTGGATGAGGAGAACTCAACCCGGTCAAAAGGTTCACCGACCTCCGGCGTGTCCAAGTATAAGTAATTTATAAGGACTGGACGCGCTGTCAGTACCCAGTGTGAGAATTATTTTTGCCACCCCCCAGACCCCCTCAGGAACCTCCTCCTCAGATTCCCTCAGTACCACTGAGCAAAAGTGCTCCACATATGTCCTTAGCCCCTCTCTCACATACATTTAATTATTTTGAAGCACTGGTAAAGGCTGGTTTTACTAATAAGAATGTAGATCTACCCAAACTAACATTTAGAAAGTTTAGGAATATATAAGGGAAGCCTGGGGAAAAAGCATAAGGTGCTAACCTATTTTATGTAGTTTGCAAGCAGCTCTTTCATTACGGTTCATAACAGTCACTGTTTTATATTATGGTTGTATCTTAGGAACTACAGTAACAAAAGAAACTCTATGACAAAAGAAATAATCCACTCTGCCATCCACATAAAGTATAGATTTTTAATTTGCTTGGTACACATTATTTGCATCAGGCATATTAACCCTCTGCACTACTTTATGGTGAGTTAAAACTGCCACTAGACAAAACTTCATTTCTCTCTCTTTAGAAGCAATATTAACTCCTTCGCTGCCAGGCCTTTTCCCCCTCAGGTGGCAAGCCTTTTTTTGGCTATTTGGGGCAGTTTGCACTTAGGCTCTCATAACTTTTTGTCCACATAAACTACCCATGCCAAATTTGTGTCCTTTTTTTACCAACATACTAGGGAGTCTAGAGGTACTTAGAGTGTGTGGGTTCCCCCTGGAGGAGACCAGGAAATTAGCCAAAATAAAGCAAAAATTTTGTGGTTTTTTTAAATGGGAAAAAGAGCTGCAGAAGAAAGCGTGTGTTTTTTTCCCTGAAAATGGAATCAACAAAAAAAGTTTGTGGTGCTAAAATCATCATCTTCCCAGCTTTTAGGAACAGGTGGACTTAAGTTAAAAAAACACTTTTTTCAACACCATTTTGGCATTTTACTGGGACATACCCCATGTTTAATTTTTTGTGCTTTCAGCCTCCTTCCAGCTAGTGCCAGAAAAGGGTTTGGAACCAAAGCTGGATCCTGAACAGCTAAACATTTCTGAAAAGTAGACAAAATTCTGAATTCAGCAAGGAGTCATTTGTGTAGATCCTACAAGGTTTTCATACAGATAATAACAGCAGAAATAAAAACATTGCAATTGAGGTGAAAAGAACAGCCAATTCTCTCCACATTTTACTCTGTAACATTTTCCTGCGATGTCAGATTTTTTAAAGCAATATACCGTTACTTCTGCTGGACTCTTCTGGTTGCTGGGATATATAGGGCTTGGAGGTTCATTAAGAACCCTAGGCACCCAGAGCCAATGAAGAAGCTGCACCTTGCAAAAGTTTTTCATTGTGTACCAGGTATATAGCAATACATTTGGTGAAATATAAAGAGTGAAAAATAGGTATCAAGGAAGCCTTTGTATTTCCAAAATGGGCACAAGATAAGGTGTTGAAAAGCAGTGGTTATTTGCACATCTCTGAATTCCAGGGCCCCCATACTAGCATGTGAATCACAGGGCATTTCCTAAATAGTCGTCTTTTCTATACACTGTCTTACATTTGGAAGGAAAAAAATGTAGAGAAAGACAAGGGGCAATAACACTTGTTGTTCTATTTTTGTGTTCCCTCAAGTCTCCCGATACAAATGGTACTTCACTGGTGTGGGTAAGCCTAATGCCCGCAACAGGAAGCGCAACATGGACACATCACATTTTTACATTGAAATCTGATGTGTTTTTTGGAAAGTGCCTAGTTGTGGATTTGGCCCTTAGCTCATCTGGCACCTAGGGAAACCTACCAAACCTGTGTATTTTTTTAAACTAGACACCTAGGGGAATTCAAGATCGGGTGACTTGTGGGGCTCTCACCAGGTTCTGTTACCCAGAATTCTTTGCAAACCTCAAAATTTGGCAAAAAAACACTTTTTCCTCACATTTCAGTAACGGAAAGTTCTGGAATCTGAGAGAAGCCACAAATTTACTTCCACCTAGCATTCCCCCAAGTCTCCCGATAAAAATGGTACCTCACTTGTGTGGTTAGGCTTAGTGCCCGCGACAGGAAATGCCCCAAAACACCATGTGGACACATCAAATTTATCAAATACAAAACTACCTGTTTCTGCAGGGGGGGCACATGTGTTGTTGATCCTGGGCTAAGCAGCCATCTAGGGAAACTTACCAAACCCAGACATTTCTGAAAATTAGACACCTGAGGGAGTCCAGGGAGGTGTGACTTGCGTGGATCCCCAGAGTGTTTTCTTACCCAGAATTCTCCGCAAACCTCAAATTTAGCTAAAAAATCTAATTTTCCCACATTTCTGTGTTGGATCACCGCATGACACAAATTTCCTACCACCCAACATTGCTCTCAGTCTCCCGATAAAAGATACCTCACTTGTGTAGGTGGGCCAAGTGCCTGTGACAGGGAAGAGCCAAAAGTATGTCGAAATTGAGGGGGAACCAAAGCGGGTACAAAAGGGCAGATTGAAAAAAATGTTGTTAGGTTGACAAGTGGAGCAGAATTTTCATTGGTATAGATGCGACAATGCTGGGTGGTAGGATTTTTGTGGATTCCTGCAGAATCCTGAAGGTTTCATCACAAAAATGTGGGGAAAATGTGTTATTTCAAGCAAAGTTGGAGGTGTGCAGGGCATTGTGGGTAAGAAAATGGTGTGGGATGTATGTTAAGTACACCACCCTGGAGTCACCCAAATGTTTAGTTTTCAGATGTGGCCAAGATGGCGGCCGAATCGGAAGCTTAAGAACGAGTTCCGCTTCGGGTCTCTAAAATCATCCTGTTATAATCTGCCACAACACCAGTTACACGGCACTGAGTATGTCAGGGGCATCGTGGAGACAGCGGGTCTCGGTTGTGGCATTGTGGGCGCGATCGGAGCTGCATATGTGACCAAAGAGCGGCGCGATCGCGTAGGTGAGCAGCGCCTTCCCCCAAGCGGAGAACTAACGGCGAGCGGTCGAGGGCGTGGCCTACCGGAGTGCCACACCGTAATCTGCGCTGCAGTCGCGGTGTGTACAGCACATGTCAGGGGCTTGAGCTGAGGCATTGCTTTCCCCCTGGTTTTTTGCTCCGGAGCGGAAACACTTAGACACACCTCTGCCTATGGAATGCTGCCCGAGGGGAGAGCAGCTGAAGAGCAGCGCCGCTGTGGAGGACGGTGCGTGCAACTCGCAGGCCCTAGGTTCTTTGCGGAAGGGCACCGGCACACGCAGTGAACGGATGGTACTGGGGCCTTCCATCCTTCTTTTTATTTTTGGTGTGCTGCTAAACGGTGTCACCGCGGAGAAGAGACAGCCCGGCTCACCCGTGCAGCGCTCTGCACGGCCAAAATGATGGAAGAAAGGAACGGTGGAGAGTGGCTAAACTCACGTGCTCACAGGAGGTTCAAGAGGAAGTCAAAAGCGCAGCCCATTAAGACACAGGCAGTGTCACAATGTCCTTTTCTTGGGATCTGCTCGTTGCTGAACAAAAAGGCCCACCTCCCGGCATCACCAACTCAGAAAGCTATTATAGCACAGAGTTATGATGAAGCCAGTTGGGGGGAAGGGAATTAGGATAGGGAACAGCAGGGAGAGAGATCTGAAAAGAAGAGGTTAGAACAACAATGCACTTACTCATTCATAGCAGTATAACTCATCAATAGACTCTTGACTAAATGCGTCTCCGATTTATCAGATGGAGACCCCTTTTTAAGTGAGGGCAAAACCCCTTCTTTGAATCATGGAACACAAACAAACTACAACCTCAGAAGCAAGAGATGGCAAGAGCTTTGGACTATGATCATACTCTGAATATCAATCCTGTAACATCTGTGCATTAATAACATAAACCTTTGATCATGACCTAGAAAATCTCAAAGAATTAAATATGCTTTTCACTCATTGTTGCTTTAACAAAACAATGAAAACTATAATTTGCTTATCTCCCAAAAATACTTTCACATTCACAACTATAAGGCCGGAAAGTAATACTCATTGAATTTGAAGTGCTTTGTTCCTTATGCCAGATAGCGGTTTCATTTGTTTCCTCTGAAGCTATACGCTCCTCTCATTATGCTAAGGGGTGCCTTCTTTGATTGCTGTGCCAAGGGCGCTTTTCATTATGTAGACTGAAGCGCTTTGATTGCCGCGCCAAGAGCGCTTTACTCATGTGGGCTGCAGCGCTTTGATTACTGTGCCAAGGGCGCTTTACTCATGTAAACTGAAGCGCTTTAATTGCTGTGCCAAGGGCGCTTTCCTCATGTGGACTGAAGCACTTTGATTGCCGTGCCAAAGGCGCTTTACATATGTGTCCTGAAGCGCTTTGCTCGTTGTACTAAGGGGCGTTTTACTTCTGTGCTCCGAAGCGCTTTAATTGTTGCACCAAGGCAGCTTTACTCTGAAAACTGAAAACGCTTTGCTCGTTGTGCTAAGGGGCCCTTTACCATTTGGAAGTACAACTTCCTTCAAGATTTGGCTCATCTAGACCTTACCGCTACAAGTATGACCTACTCGTATCTGAATTCACCATGGAAACAAGGATACTCCGATTTGCCGTCCATCTGCCATGCAGGAAATCTGCCCTTCTTCAGAGGAACCCCCACATGGTCTGACTCCATCGAAGTCTTCAAAATAGTGAGCAACGTGCTTGGGTGTGGCTGGGGTTTATAGGCCTCCCACACCCCCAGATGGCTGCAGCCTCTAAAAACATGGAAATTGTAGTCCCTTCATGGAATAGCAGTGATAAGTGCATCATGTCCACACATGTCCTGAACCTGCCGCTCTATGAGCTTTGCCACAGGGCAGACGACACTGATGGCCACCTTTGGAACAAGAGGGGATGACAAGTGGTGCGCATAAAGCGCTGCAGAGCCACACAGCAGAGTTTTGGGCGGGACCTGGAGCACGCATTGCCTTATTCCTGACATTACACCCCTCTCACAAGCGCAGTCCAGGGCATGGTTTATCAGGATGGAGGAGGTGAAATCGTCACACCAAACCTGGTGCATGAACATGTCTTGCAGGTTTCCAAGAGTCATTTTCCAGTCCGTATCTTTTCCAGGACACCAAGTACCAAAGGGAAGACCCTCTATATCTAGAGTCTAAAATAGATTGCACCTCATTCTCCCAATGACCTTGGACTAATAGAGGAGCAGGTTGTGTGATGCTTGAGGGCGAAGCAGGTTTAAGAAGCAAAGTGTGAAACACCGGATGAATTTTCAAAGACAATGGTAATTTTAGTTTATATGTTACTGGGTTTACTTGTCGTAGTACATCATAGGGCCCTATGAATTTTGGATGAAACATATTTTTGTTTTTGAATACAAAGGGGGTCATTACGACCCTGGTGGCCGGCGGTAAGGTGGCGGTAACACCGCCAACAGGCTGGCGGTGTTCCACCAGCAATTATGACCGTGGCGGAATTGCCACGGCCATACCGCCGGCCCCTCCAATATCCCGCCAGGATTCCGCCTGGCGGTCATAATCCCCAGGGCAGCGGTGCTTGCACCGCTGCCCTGGGGATTATGAGTCCCTGACCGCCAGCCTGTCCGAGGCGGTAAACACCGCCATTGAAAGGCTGGCGGTAAGGGGACTTGGGGTGCCCCTGGGGGCCCCTGCACTGCCCATGCACTTGGCATGGGCAGTGCAGGGGCCCCCAGGCATAGCCCGTCGCGCATTTCACTGCCCGAATTTCGGGCAGTGAAATGCGCGACGGGTGCTACTGCACCCGCTGTACATCAGCATTGCCGCCGGCTCTATTACGAGCCGGCAGCAATGTTGATGTGACATTTCTGCTGGGCCAGCGGACGGTAACACCAGCGGAAATGTGATAATAGGGAGCCAGGAATACTGCCAGCAATGGCGGTATTCTGTCTCGCGCGGCCTCTGCGGTCTTTTTACAAGACAGCCGAGGTTGTAATGACCCCCAAAGTTTTTTGTGGATAACCAAACTCTATCTTTGTTTGTATACCGAGGACCAGGCTGGTGTTTTTTGTCATACAGCATTATTATTTTTTATTTTTTTTTGCTTGATGAAGATTTATTTGCAATTGTAAATGTACTTTTTTCATGTGTGTTAGCATGTCCATGAGTGCTGGAGTGGTTTGAGTAGAGGCAGGTAACGTAACTGGCAAAATGTACGGATGACGCCCATATAAACCATAGAAAGGAGATGAGTTTATTGAAGAGTGGTGAGAGTTATTATAAGCCAGTTCTGCAAGCCACAAAAGATCCAGCCAGGTTTTAGGCGACTTTGTTGCGTAACATCGTAAATATTGTTTCAGAGTTTGATTTAGTCTCTCTGTTTGACCATCTGTTTGTGGATGATAACTAGTAGATAAAGTCAAATCAATTTGTAAAGCCTTGCACCATTGTTGCCAAAAACGTGCAGAAAATTGTGTTCCTCTATCAGAGAGGATAACTCTTGGAAGTCCGTGAAGGCAAACTATATTTTCTAAGATGATAGTTGCTAAGGTATCGGAGGTTGGGAGCCCTTTACAGGCAATGAAGTGAGCATACTTGGCAAGGCTGCAAGGCTGTCCACCACCACTAGAATGGTTGTAAATTGTTTTATTTGAGGAAGACCAGTAATAAAATCCATAGAGATATGTTACCATGGATGATTGGGAACGGGTAGAGGTATCAGTAGACCTTTGGGCTTGCTATGTTCACTTTTGCATCTTGCACACATTTCACATGATTGTAGCATTTGCTTAAGGTCGTGAACGAATGTAGGCCACCAAAAATACCTTTTCATGAGTTCTATTGTTTTTTGAGGACCTGGGTGACCTGCCAGAGGATGACTGTGTAACCAATGAAAAGCTGTCTCTCTTAACTCCTCAGTAGGCAGGAATACTCAATATTCATGTAGAGGTAAGCTTTGTTGAATGGACCTTTTGGTGTCTTGTTGTAACCACTCTTGCCACGTGGTGAAATGAAAATGATTATGAATGAGATCAAAGAATTTCTCGGCTGCTACTAGACACAACACTTTTGAAGGCGTTATAATAGGCATGGGTTTCTGTTCAGTATGTGTGAATCTTGTCAGAATCTTGTCAGAATCTTGTCTAGACAATGCATCGGCCTTACGATTATCTATTCCTGGTCTAGAAATCACTATGAAATCAAATTCTGCAAAGAATAGCATCCATCTTAGTTGTCTAGGAGTTAGTGGCCTGGCAGAGCTCATAAATTGTAAATTTCTATGATCAGAATATACAGTTATGGTGTGTTTTGCTCCCAATAGATAATGGGGGTCATTCTGACCTCGGCGGTAAAAGGCCCTTACCGCCGGTCAGAAGACCGCCATCATACCGCCGCGGTAAACCGACACGGTCATTCTGACCTCCAACTGCCAAACCGCCAAAAACCCGACATCCACGGAAGGCCGTCTCATCAGCGGGCAGCAAAAAACTGGAGATGACCAAACCTCCACCGCCACGCCAACACAAACACGCCCATGCCATTACGACCCACGAATCCACCCCGCGGTCTTTCAACCACGGTATTCCATTGGCGGTACACACCGCCGCGCTCAAAATACACACACCTTTACAAAACACAGCCACATTGGACAATTCAAAATACACACACCTGATACACATACAAACAACACTCCCATACACCCAAGACAATATAAAACACACACCCACATCACCCACAAACCCCCACAAATCGAAATTCTGAGAGAAGGCGCAATACACAGATAGAGAGCACAGGGAACGCAAACCACAACACACACAGGAACCCAACATCATCAACCACACCACATCTACGCACACATCACCACACACCACCACTCACATCACCACAAACACCACCCCACACCTCATCCACACCACCCCATGGCACCCCAAAGACACCCCAGGTTTTCGGACCAAGAACTCAGGGTCATGGTGGAGGAAATAATAAGGGTATAGCCCCAGCTCTTCGGCACACAGGTGCAGCACACCACAATAGCCAGGAAGGCGGAGCTATGGCAAAGGATCGTCGACAGGGTCAACGCTGTGGGACAGCATCCCAGAAATCGGGAAGACATCCGAAAGCGCTGGAACGACCTACGGGGGAAGGTACGGTCGATGGTCTCAAGACACAACATCGCTGTGCAGAAGACTGGCGGCGGACCCCCACCCACTCCACCCGAATTCACAGCATGGGAGCAAGAGGTCTTGAACATCCTGCATCCTGCGGGCCTCACTGGAGTAGGCGGAGGAATAGACTCTGGTAAGTCTAATCTCAACTACTTCACCCCCCCCGAACCACCAGCATGCCAACCCACACCCCCACCCTCACCCACAACCCCCCAGCACACATCCTCCCTGACAATGTCTCACCAGCCCAACCCACCCAACCCAAAACCAAACCCTGAATGCCAACACAAACCATGGACACCCATCAACTATGCATGACCACTGCACATACCCATCCCCCCCCACAAACCACCCTCACAACTCCTCCCACAAGGGAATGCCAGCACTGGGGGACAAGGGCACCCACAAATCGCACGCCATGGAACACACAGAAGCAATAACCATACTCTTTTACCACTGCAGGGCCCGAACGCCAACACACCGGCCAGGAGGGTCCAGATTTGTCCATCCCACCCCCAGAACAGGCCCCCAGTGAGGACAGCAGCTCTGTCGACCTAGAACCTGATGACCAGCCCGGACCATCGGGGACCTCTGGACAGTCGGTTCCCCAAACACAGACACAGGCCACAGCAGACCTAACCCCCTCTGGGAATATCAGCACAGCTCCCACCCAGCGGGCCCATGCCTCTGTCTCCAGGACGCGTCAATCAGCGGTGTGTCCGCCACTACAGGGCACCCAGGCTGACCCAACACCCCAACAACAACAGGGACCTGGGGGCAGTGGTAGTGGGCACACCGTCCAGGGGACAGAGGCCCGGGGAAACAGGGGAACTGGGAGGGCTGCAGTGCGACAGGGGGGGGAGGACAGGCCCAGGGAACCCACTCTCCAAGAGGCCCTCACCACCATCATGGGAGCATACCACCACTCCCAGGAGACGATGGCGACGGTACTGGCCAGGTTCCAGGAGATCCAGGCACAGCAGGAGGAACGGTACATGGGGTTCAGAGATGAACTCAGGAACATCGTCCTGGCCCTCAACCAAATAGTCACCACATTGCGGGACCATGTGGCACCCCAAAGGGCCCCTGTCACCAGCCTGGACCAGGAACAGCCTACCACCTCCGCCGGCGCTAGTGGACAGGAGGCCCCCACACAATGACAGGCCACCAGAACCCCACCTCCTGCTGAAGATCAACCACCCCGCAAGAGGAACCTGAGATCACAAAAGAAGACAGAGTAGGATGCCAAGACCCCCGCCAGCATAAGATACCCCCTGATGTCATTCCACTGACCCACATTGTCACCCTGTCCAACCTTGAACTACCCCTGCTCCATCCTTCCACAGGCATATGGACAATGCACCTGTGCGACTGAGAACTGGACTCTGCCATGGACATTACTCCACCCGCACCCCTCACCGTATTACTATCATGGACCTATATGTAGCACTTAAAATAAATCACTAATTGCACTTAAAAAATCAGGAGTCTGCTTGTATTCTTAACAAATGTATTACACATAACGGTTAAAAAATGTACAGTTACATTGTGATGACAACATACCAATGTCAATGTGCTTAACTCCATGGGCAAACAAAGCAGAAGTCACGCAGTGGGTCATACAGCTCTGAAAAGGGAAGGGAAAGTCACAATTCAGTTGAAATGAACTGGGGGAAACACAGAAAGTAGAGATGCAGGAGGGCTGAAGTAAATGTAAAATGGCGTGGGGGATTCTTACCTGTGTGCTACATAAAATACTGCTGTATAACTGTGTCCCTGTTGTCCGTGTCGTCCCCGTCGTCTTCCTCCTCTTCACTCTCCACAGGCTCCACAGCTGCTACAACACCACCATCTGGACCATCCTCCTGCAGGAAAGGCACCTGGCGTCGCAATGCAAGATTGTGAAGCATACAGCAGGCCACGATGATCTGGCACACCTTCTTTGGTGAGTACATTAGGGATCCACCTGTCATATGCAGGCACCTAAACCTGGCCTTCAGGACCCCGAAGGTCCTTTCTATGATCCTCCTAGTTCGCCCATGGGCCTCATTGTACCGTTCCTCTGCCCTGGTCCGGGGATTTCTCACTGGGGTCAATAGCCAAGGCAGGTTGGGGTAACCAGAGTCACCTATTAGCCACACACGTTGTCTCTGTAGCTGTTCCATCACATAGGGGATGCTGCTATTTCGCATAACATACGCGTCATGCACTGACCCAGGGAACTTGGCATTTACATGGGAGATGTACTGGTCAGCCAAACAGACCACCTGCACATTCATAGAATGGTAATTTTTTCTGTTTCTGTACACCTGCTCATCGTCTTTAGGGGGTCACATGGGTCCCATCAATGGCACCAATGATGTTGGGGATATGTCCAAGGGCATAGAAATCACCCTTCACAGTGGCCAAATCACCCTCCTCAGGGAAAATAATGTAGCTCCGCATGTATTTCATCAGGGCAGACAACACTCTGGACAAAATCTTTGAAAACATAGGCTGAGACATTCCTGATGACATGGCCACTGTTGTCTGAAAAGACCCACTTGCCAAAAAATGGAGGACTGACAGAACCTGCACCAGAGGGGGAATTCCAGTGGGTTGGCGGATGGGGGACATCAGGGCTGGCTCCAGCTGGGCACACAGTTCATGTATAGTGGCTCTGTCAAGTCGGTATCGCAGTATTATATGACGTTCCTCCATTGTCGACAGGTCCACCAGCGGTCGGTACACAGGAGGATTCCTCCTTCTCCTCGCAAGTCCCAGTGGACGGTGCCTAGGAAGGACAACATGGAGTACAGAGTCAAGCAACCCACAGGTACGTAACCACAGCTTGCACAGTACACGAATCGCTATGCATTGAATGGCTTGTATGAGTGGCAATGCAAGGCCTAGGCCTGTGTGACGCAGTAGAAATTAAGCCATGTGGGCCCTTGAAATGGCGGCTGCCTGACCTGAGAAGTGTGACAGTGGGATGTGAGGTCAATGCGCTGGCGTGGCACACCGTGGCGGTAGGCGGTCGAAGACCGCAGTGCGAAGCCGCATTGGTTAACATTGAACCCTATTGGTTTCAGGAGCCATTGACGAGGTGCGCCGGGATGTCGCGGTACGCACCGCGGCGGTACGCACCGCCACGGGCGTGACCGCCATTTTCTATCTGATTAATCACTCGAGACCTGATCATCCACAGGAGAGGACCTATACTGCAAGTGCTGCTGTGAACTCGGTCTGGAAGAGACAATGGCTGCTGCGACTGGGGAAAGGGCCCCTGCCTTCACTTCAGAAGAGTTGGAGAAACTTGTGGATGGGGTCCTGCCCCAGTATGCGCTACTCTACGGTCCTCCAGACCAACAGGTAAGTACACTGGGTGCACGTTGAATGGGCTATGCCTGGGTTTTGTATGGTGGATGTAAGATGGTGGGGTGGGGAGAGAATGAGGAGTGCAAGGCACGACAGATGAGAGCATGTGCTACATGGCAAGGTTGGGGAGGGGGGGGGCAATCACATCAAACATGCAGAAAATGTATGATATTTACTTTTCCACCCTGTACATGTCAAATAGGTCAGCGCCCATCAGAAAGTCGACATTTGGGGTGCCATCGCCAAGGACGTCCGGGCCCTGGGGGTCCACAACAGACGGGGCACCCACTGCCGAAAGAGGTGGGAGGACATCCGCCGCGGGACCAGGAAGACCGCCGAGTCTCTGCTGGGGATGGCCTCCCAACGTAGGAGGGGTGCCAGCCGACAATTGACCCCCTTGATGTCCCGGATCCTGGCGGTGGCCTACCCCGATTTGGATGGGCGCGTGAGGACATCACAGCAGACACAAGGGGGTGATTACCAGTACATTCTGCTATCTTTACACGTAGTGGAGGCGTCTGGGTGGGGGAGGAGGGCTGTGGGTGACATTAGGCCAGGGCGCTTTCTGTAGTGTAGTCCCCTCCTTTAGTCATGGCCCTGTGCCCCCGCCCCCAACCTCTGTAGGGTGCCAAGTACAGCAATCGATGGTCCAGCATTACCCATGTGCGCATTTGTTGTCCATAGACCTGTTGGCCTAGTCACAAGTACTGAGTAGTGTACCCCGATTGCGCAGCGTAGTGCATGAGGCTACTGTATCTGTCCTCTCCGCCAACGGTGTTGACAATGCATGCACTCAACCTGTCTTTATGTCTCCCCCCACCCTTTTTCTTTATCTTCTTGTGCATGTGTGCATTAGCATCATCAGGCGGAGGAGAATTGGCATCGGAGCACGAGGGAGCTGCAACTCACAAGGCCCCGGTGGGCCATGGTACAGACACCGAGGTCACCAGTGATACGGAGGGCGAGGGGAGCTTCACAACGGGGACCCGTGGTGGCACCAGCGACACCGACACGTCCTCGGATGGGAGCTCCCTAGCGGTGGCGGCAAAATCCGGGCCCCCCGCCTCAACAGGTACAGCCGCCACCCAGTGCACCAGCTCCGCCCTCCCAGCAGCCCCTCAGCCTTCGCTCCGTGCCCGCTCGCCCAAGAAGGCGGGCATCTCCTTCGCCCCAGGCACCTTGGGCCCTGCCCCTGTTACCCCTGCTGCCCTCAGTGAGGAGGTCATTGACCTCCTACAGACCATCATTGTTGGGCAGTCTACCCTTTTGAATGCCATCCAGGGGGTTGAAAGGGAGGTGCATCGGAGCAATGCATACCTGGAGGGCATTCATTCGGGTCAGGCTGCCCATCAACGATCTTTAAATGCTCTGGCCTCAGCACTGACGGCAGCCATTGTCCCCGTTGTCAACCTCCCTCTTCTAACTGCCTCCACCCTGTCTCTGTCTCCTGTTCCTCAGCCTATCCCATCCACACCATCTGACCAGCCTGCACACACCTCAACACCCAAGGGCAGCTCATCCAGACATAAGCACCACAGATCCCACAAGCATTCACCCAAGCAACACCCAGATGCAGACATGGCAACAGTCACTACCACCTCTGTGTCCCCCACCTCCTCATCTCCCTCCTCCCTCCCTGTGACGTCTCCACTCACACCTGCATGCACACCACCATCAGCCAGTACTTCCACCATCAGCACACCCTCCAGTACAGTCCGCACACGTGCAGTCACCACCCCCACTGCCATTTACACGTCCCCTGTGTCCTCTCCCACTGTGTCTGTCACCCCCTCTTCCAAGACACACAAACGCAGACAGCCACCCACCCAACAGCCAGCCCCCCCCCCCTGGAAAGAGGACCCGTAAAGTCAAGGGCCGCCGCGAGAAGGCTGACACGGCTGCCCCCAAGGAGCAAAGTCCTGGGCCGTCACCTGCCACAACATCCAGGGGAGGCAAGGGCCAGAGAGCCTCATCTAAGGAGGGCAAGGGCAGCAGGGCGGAGAAGTCAGCCAGCAGGGGCGCGGACCAGGAGGGCCCCACAAGCCCCATCCCGGGTGTGACGGAGGACACCCACGGGCACAGGACTCCGTCACAGAAGGGTCCAGCAACTGCACGGTCGGAGGGCGACTAAGCAGGGAGTCCTGGCCAGGTCTGGCTCCCTTGAAAGACACGACAAGCACCGCTGAAAAGGGCCCCGCCGTGAAGATAGGCACCGCTGAAGAGGGCCCCGCCGTGAAAATAGGCACCGCAGAAGAGGGCCCCGCTGTGCAGAAGGGCACAGCTGAAGAGGGCCCCGCCGTGAAGATAGGCACCGCTGAAGAGGGCCCCCGCCGTGAAGATAGGCACTGCTGAAGAGGGCCCCGCCGTGCAGAAGGGCACCGCTGAAGAGGGCCCCGCCGTGAAGATAGGCACCGCTGAAGAGGGCCCCGCCGTGCAGAAGGGCACCGCTGAAGAGGGCCCCGCCGTGAATATAGGCACCGCTGAAGAGGGCCCCGCCGTGAAGATAGGCACCGCTGAAGAGGGTCCCGCCGTGCAGAAGGGCACTGCTGAAGAGGGCCCCGCCGTCTCAAGCACCGCTCCGCTGGGCCCCGCCGTCTCAAGCCCCGCTACGCTGGGCCCTTCCTGTCAAGCACCGCTCCGCTGGGCCCTTCCTGTCAAGCCCCGCTCCGCTGGGCCCTTCCTGTCAAGCACCGATCCGCTGGGCCCTTCCTGTCAAGCACCGCTCCGCTGGGCCCCGCCGTCTCAAGCACCGCTCCGCTGGGCCCTTCCTGTCAAGCCCCGCTCCACTGGGCCCTTCCTGTCAAGCACCGCTCCGCTGGGCCCTTCCTGTCAAGCCCCGCTCCACTGGGCCCTTCCTGTCAAGCACCGCTCCGCTGGGCCCTTCCTGTCAAGCACCGCTCCCCTGGGCCCTTCCTGTCAAGCACCGCTCCGCTGGGCCCCGCCGTCTCAAGCACCACTCCGCTGGGCCCTTCCTGTCAAGCCCCGCTCCGCTGGGCCCTTCCTGTCAAGCACCGCTCCCTTGGGCCCTTCCTGTCAAGCACCGCTCCGCTGGGCCCCGCCGTCTCAAGCACCACTCCGCTGGGCCCTTCCTGTCAAGCCCCGCTCCGCTGGGCCCTTCCTGTCAAGCACCGCTGCGCTGGGCCCTTCCTGTCAAGCACCGCTCCGCTGGGCCCCGTCGTCTCAAGCACCGCTCCGCTGGGCCCTTCCTGTCAAGCACCGCTCCACTGGGCCCTTCCTGTCAAGCACCGCTCCCCTGGGCCCTTCCTGTCAAGCACCGCTCCGCTGGGCCCCGCCGTCTCAAGCACCACTCTGCTGGGCCCTTCCTGTCAAGCCCCGCTCCGCTGGGCCCTTCCTGTCAAGCACCGCTCCGCTGGGCCCCGCCGTCTCAAGCACCGCTCCGCTGGGCCCTTCCTGTCAAGCACCGCTCCGCTGGGCCCCGCCGTCTCAAGCACCGCTCCGCTGGGCCCTTCCTGTCAAGCACCGCTCCACTGGGCCCTTCCTGTCAAGCACCGCTCCGCTGGGCCCTTCCTGTCAAGCACTGCTGGCACATTGACAGTGCCGGTTCTGTGTCGAGCTAGTGTTCACGCTGCACTCTGGGCACGATGCCTCCTCCAATACCTGTGGAGTCTGTAATCCACCTGATGGCCTATGTCTCTGCACTCCCCAGGATGGCACAGTGGGCAGCCCACCCACTGTAGAGACTTGAGAGACTGTGGCTTTGCACTCCCCAGGATGGCACAGTGGGCATGGTGGACCCTTCGTGGATCTGGCGTCGTGGACTCATGTGGCTGAGGTGACCCCCTTTCCCTTCCCCATGAGGTGCCTGTAGTTTTGTCATCTGATGCCCCAGCAGTGTTCTCTCCAACGGACTCAGGTCTCCTGTGTGGGCTTTGCCCGTGTGTTGATACACTTTGGCCCACGGACAGTGGAAATTTAAGTGACTGTGCAGGACTTATTGCCTATATTTATCGGTTTCGCAATGTTCTTACTTGATTTTTTTACATTTCATATTGCTATTTTACCATGACTTCAAATAACCTATTTTATCGATAAATTATGTTTCTCACTTTAATTATGTCTTTGCATTATTCCGGTGGGTTTGGGTGGTGTCACTGTGACTTGGTGCTCTGCATTGGTGTGTAGATAGTTTGGGGGGGGGGAGGTCGCATATGTGTGCGCCCGTAACCTTTCCTCCTCCCCCTACCCTGTGTCGTAGGTGCAGTACTCACCGTTGTCTTCTGCGCCGGAGTTCGTACTCGTGGTAGATGGGCAGGTAGACAATAGCTGGTAGGATGTTTAATTCGGGTTCCATGCTGTTCTCTGTCCTCGTGGAGTGTGTAGAGGTGAGCGTTTTCCCGTTCGTAGTCTGTTTCCGCCGTGTTTTTATCGGCGGGGCTCCCGCCCCGGAAAAGGTGGCGGATTGGTGAGTTGTGATAGGGTGGGCGGTACATTGTCTGCCGCCTGCCTGTTGGCGGTGACCGCCAACCTGTTTGTCTGTCCCGCCGTGGCGGTCGGAGTGTTAAGATGGTGGGCTGTGTTGGCGGTTCCTGCCAGGGTCAGAATTCCATTTTTTGGACCGCCAGCCTGTTGGCGGGTTGGCCGCCGCTTTAACACCGACCACCAGGGTTGGAATGACCCCCAATGTCTCCATTCTTTAAAAGCATTATGAATTGCTAGTAATTCTTTTTCTGCTATTGTGTAATTCTATTCCACTTCATTCAATTTTCTTGACGCATATGCTATCAGGTGTAATTGTCCAGTTTCTCGATGAAGTTGGAACAGGATGGCCCCAACCGCAACATCGGACGCATCGGCTTCCACGATGAATGGTTCCTCCACATTGGGATGAGCTAGAATGGGAGCAGTAGTAAAGGCCTTTTTTAAATCTTGAAATGCTTCCTCTGTCTCTTGGGACCAGTTGAAGCTGGTCTTTTTCCTTAGCAATTTGGTGATTGGTGCCACCTTTTGGGAGAAGTGATGGATGAAGCGTCGATAAAAATTTGCAAGACCCCCAAAAAATTGAATATCACATACTGATTTTGGTGTGGGCCATTTGGATACAGCTTGAATTTTTCTTTCAGTCATTTGCATGTGGTCAGGTGTTAAAATGACTCCTAGAAATTCAACTTCTTTGGTATGGAACTCGCATTTACGTAATTTGCAAAACAAATTATGTTTTTATAGAGTTTGTAATACCTTTTTAACATGTTCTTCATGTATATCTTCAGAGTTTGAATAAATCAATATATCATCAATATAAACGATGACAAAGATGTCTAGATATTCTCTCAGAACATCGTTTAGGAAATATTGAAAGGCTGCTGGGGCATTACATAGACCAAACGGCATCAATAGATACTCAAAGAGGCCATAACGATTCTTAAAAGCCATTTTCCACTCATCTGCCTCTCGAATTCAAACTAGGTGATAAGCACCTCGTAAGTCAAGTTTGGTATAAATCACAGCGGATTTTACCTGGTCTGACAAGACTGGTATGAGAGGTAGTGGATATTTATTTTTAACGTTGATCTTATTTATCACTCTAAAGTAAATACAAGGCCTCAAATCGCCATTAGCTTTGAGTACGAAAAACAGTGGGGAAGCCCCTGGAGATTGTGATGGCTGACTTAGCTTGTTGGCTAAACATTGATCAAGGTATTCTCGTAGGACTTGATTTTTTTCTCTGATAGTGCATAGATTCTACAATTTGGTATATTGCCGCCAGGTACAAGGTCGATCTGACAAGTGTACGGCCTGTGAGGTGGTAAGGAGCTCACTTTCTTTTCACAGAAAATGTCAGTATATTCTGAATACTGTGATGGCAGATCAATTTCCTTCTCAACTGCAGGAGCAACATAGTGTTGGAGATTTCCTTCTATGTTGTGTCTTGATTGAAAGAAGAAGAAGAAAAACGCAAAACCTGGTTGCACCAGTCTATACATGGATTGTGTAACATTAACCACGGCATTCCTAAGATAAAACCATATTGGGGTGCTTAGATTATATCTAAGCAAATTATCTCACAGTGGTTCTGATTCTCATCATCTTTGCAAATCATTTGTACTCATGAGGTTTGTTTAGTAACGGGACCTCCTGCCAACTCACTACCATCAACTGCATAAACAACTTCTGGAACCTTTTTCTTGACACTGGGTATATGCAAGTCTAGTGCAGTGTGTTGGTATACTAAATTTCCTGTTGCCCCTGAATCAATTAGAAGTTGTACATTATGGGGGTCATTACAACATTGGCAGTAAAAGCTGCTTACCGCCGTGCAGAAGACCGCCAACACACCGCGGCGGCCGTGGAATTCCGCCACAGCTATTATGACCCACAGCTCGGAATCCGCAAAAATCTAGACACCCACACAAGTCCGCCACACCAAAGGTCAGTGATAAACTGGCGATAACAAAACCGACACCGTCACGCCCACACTATCACCACCCACTAATCCACGTGGCGGTCTTTCAACTGCGGTATTCCATTGGCGGTACACACCACTGCGCTCAAAATATAAACATTTTTACAAAACACTACCACATTGAACAATTCCAAATACACACACCTGCTACACATACACACACCACTCCCACATACCCAATACACTATAAAACACACACCCACATCACCCACAAACCCTTACGACAACAATTGTGACAGAAGGCCAGAGAGAGACACCACCAGAAAGAACAATAGCATCCACAGGCACTTAACACCATCACTCACACAACATCCAAGCACCTCACACAACACACCTCTAAATATCACCCCACACATCACAACACACACCACCCCACACATCACCTACACCATCCCATGGCACCACAAAGACACCCCATGTTTTCTGAGGAGGAGCTCAGGGTCATGGTGGAGGAAATCATCGGGGTAGAGCCACAGCTCTTCGGATCACAGGTGCAGCACACCACCATAGCAAGGAAGATATAGCTATGGCGAAGAATCGTGGACAGGGTCAACGCAGTGGGACAGCACCCAAGAACTAGGGATGACATCAGGAAGAGATGGAATGACCTACGGGGGAAGGTGCGTTCCGTGGTCTCAAGACACCAGATTGCAGTTCAGAGGACTGGCGGCGGACCCCCACCTCCTCCCCCAGAACTAACTACATTGGAGGAGCAGGTCTTGGCTATACTGCATCCTGAGGGCCTCGCAGGAGTAGCTGGAGGAATGGACTCTGGTAAGTCAAACCTTTAACTACTTCATCCCCCACCACCTCCATGCTATCACATACCCCCACCCTCACCCTCACCCCCATCACTCCAACTCCTCACATATGTCCCAATATCACAAACCACACATCTCAAACCCAAGCCCTGCATGTAACACCAAAGCATGGACACCCATCACCAAAGCATGTCCACTGCACATACCCATACACCCCCCTAAACCATTATCACACAAGGTCCCACACAAGAATGGAAGCACTGGGGTACAGGGTCACCCACCCATTGCACACCATGGCACACACAGATCCAATAATCATGCTTTTACACCCCTGCATGACCCCTACCCAACGTCACCGGACAGGAGGGTCCAGACATGTCCACTCCATCCACAGAAGAGGCCCACAGTGATGACAGCAGCTCTGTCCAACTGGATCTAGATGACCAGCCCGGCCCATCTGGGACCTCAGGACAGTCGGTTCCCCTCACACTGACACAGGCCACTTCAGAGCCTCCCCCCTCTGGAAACACCAGCACAGCACCCACACAGCGGGCCCATCCCTCTGTCCCCAGGACACGTCAAGCAGCAGTGTGCCCACCACTACAGGGAACCCAGGCTAACCCACCACCCCAAAAACACCAGTGACCTGGGGGGCAGTGGTAGTGGGCACATGGTTCAGGGGACAGAGGCCCAGGGAAACAGGGGAACTGGGAGGGCTGCTGTGCGACGGGGGAGGACAGGCCCAGGGAACCCACTCTCCACGAGGCCCTCTCAAACATCATGGGAGCCTACCACCATTCCCAGGAAGACTATGGCAAAGGTACTGGCCAAGTTTCAGGAGACCCAGCGGCTGTAGGAGGAACAGTATTTGGGGTTCAGGGAGGAACTCAAATCCATCATTTCCACCCTGGGCACCATTGTAGGGGTGCTGAAGGAACTCGTCAACACCAGGAGGGACACTGTAGCACAACAAGGGGCCCCTGACACTAGCCTGGATGATGAACTACCCACCACCTCCGCCGGCGCTAGTGGACAGGAGGCACTGCCACAGGACCATGACACCAGCACCCCACCCCCTGCAAATGGAGAACCACCCCACAAGCGGTCCCTGAGATCCAGGACAAAGACAGAGAACAATGCCAAGACCCCCACCAAGAAATTAGACCACCCTGATTGTCATCCTTCTGTCCCACTTTGTCACCCTGTCCATCCATCAACTGCCCCAGCTCCACTTCCTATGCCCCTTTGGACAATGCACCTGTGAGACTAATAGACTGGACTCTGCCATGGACATTCCTCCACCATCACCCCTGACCATTTTACAACCCTCTTTACTATTTAGCACTTAAATAAACATCCTTCAATCAAAAAACAATCTGGAGTCAGTCTGTGCTTTCACAAATGTGTATTTGCAATAACAGTGGCAAAATGCTATATCCAATGTAATGTCAATATACCTATGTCACACAGCTCTAGTCCATGAGGAAATAAAGCAGAGGTCACACAGTGGGACCCACATCTGTGAAATCGAAGTGGAAAGTGACAACTCAGTGTCCATACACTGTGTGAAAATGACAGACAGATGAGAGGTAGAAGATTTAAATCAGATGTAGCAGGAAGTGTTGTCTTCTTACCTGTGTCTCACTGGAAGTATTGCTGGATCACCGTGTTCCTGTTGTCTATGTCCTCTTCTTCTACTTCCTCGTCTTCACTGTCCACAGGCTCCACAGCTGCCACAACACCTCCATCTGGACCATCCTCCTGCAGAAAAGGCACCTGTCGTGGCAAAGCCAAGTTCTGAAGCATACAGCAGGCCACGATGATCTGGCACACCTTCTTTGGTGAGTAGAATAGGGAACCACCTGTCATATGGAGTCACCTGAACCTGGCTTTCAGGAGGCCGAAGGTCCTCTCTATAATCCTCCTAGTCCGGCCATGGGCCTCATTGTAGCGTTCCTATGCCCTTGTCCTGGGATTCCTCACTGGGGTCAGTAGCCATGACAGGTTGGGGTAACCAGAGTCACCTGCAAATGTCGAGGGACAACTGTTAGACACACACTAACTCTTAGGGACATCCCCAGACACCTAGTAACACTGTATTGGGTCCATGTCCTCACCTAATAGCCACACACGGTGCCTCTGGAGTTGCCCCATCACATAACGGATGCTGCTAATCCTCAGAATGTAAGAGTCATGCACTGAGCCAGGAAATTTGGCATTCACATGGGAGATGTACTGGTCGGCCAAACACACCATCTGCACATTCATAGAATGGTACCTCTTCCGATTTTGGTACACCTGTTCACTCCTGCGGGGGGTACCAAGGCCACGTGTCCCATCAATGGCACCTATGATGTTGGGGATATGTCCCAGGTCATAGAAGTCACCTTTCACTGTAGGCAAATCCTCCACCTGAGAGAAAACGATGTAGCTGCGCATGTGTTTTTAGCATGGCAGACAACACTCTGGACAACACGTTGGAGAACATAGGCTCCTCCATTGTTGACAGGTCCACCAGCGCTCTGTACACCGGAGGATGCTGCCATCTCTTCACCTGCCCCAGCGGATGTGCTCTATTGAGGAGAACAGCGAGCAGAGAGTCAACCAACACTGAGGTACGTAAACACAACTTAATCAGAAAATGTTTTAAAATCCACATATGGCTGTATTAGTGTTTAAGCAAGGCCTAGATATGTGTGACGCAGTAAAAAATAATGCCATGTGGCCCCCTGAAATGGCGGCTGCCTGACCTGTAATGTGGGTCAAGGGGATATGAGGTAACTGCACTGGCGTTGTACACCGTCGCAGTAGTCGTTGAAGACCACAGCGCAATCCTGCATTGGTTAACATTGGACCCTATCGGTCCCAGGAGCCAATGACGATGTACTCTGGCGGTGACGGTACGCACCGCTGCGGACGTAACCGCCATTTTCTCTCTGTTCAATCACTTTATACCTGATCTTCGACAGGAGAGGACCTACACTGCAAGTGATGCTGTGACCTCAGTCAGGAAGAGACAATGGCTCGTGTGTCTGGGAAAAGGGCCCCTGCCTTCAGCACGGAGAAGTTGGAGAACCTAGTACACGCTACTCTACGGTCCTCCAGACAAACAGGTGAGTACACTGTGAGCATGCTGTATGGGCAATGCCTGTTTGGAGTGGATGAAAGATGGGGGGGGGGAGAATGAGGCGTGCATGAAACAATGGTGAGTGCATGTGCGTCATGGCAAGGGTAGGGATGCGGGCCAATGACTGTGATGGTGCGGACGGTTATATCTTCTCCTTTTCCCCTGTACTTTTCCTGTAGGTCAGCGCCCACCAGAAGAAGGATATTTGGCGTGCCATCGCCAAGGAAGTCCGGACCCTGGGGGTCTACCACAGATGGAGCACCCACTGCCGGAAAAGATGGGAGGACATTCGCCGCTGGAGCAAGAAGATGGCGGAGGCCCAGCTGGGGATGGCCTCCCAAAGTGGGAGGGGTGCCCGTCGCACCATGACCCCCTGATGTTCCGGATCCTGGCGGTGGCATACCCAGAGTTTGACGGGCGCTTGAGGGCATCACAGCAGCCACAAGGGGGTGAGTACACTCTCATTCGGCTAATTCAGCGTGCATTGTAGGTGCCTGGGTGGGGGAGGTGGGCTGTGGGTTCCCCTAGGCCAGGGCGAGTTTAGAAGGCAAGGTCGATTCTTAAGGCAGGCCCTGTGGCACCCCACCCCACCTGTGTACAGAGCCACCTACACCTAGCCAGGCTCCTGTGACTTCCATGTGTGCAGCAATCGGGCATAGCCTTGTAACCCATGTCCCTGTGGTTGATTAGGGACATCCAAGTGCACAGTGTAGTGAAGGAGGCTTCTGTGTCTGTAGTGTCCGCCAACGATAGCGGTATTAGATGCACTCAACATATCTTTCTTCTGTCTTTCCCTCCCTTTTTGTGGTCTCCCTGTGCTTGTGTGCATTAGCATCATCAGGTGGAGAAGCAGTGGCACTGGAGCAGGAGGGAGCTGCATCCCACATGGCCCTGGAGGGCGACACAATGGAGTCAGAAGCCACCAGTGGGACGGAAGGCAGGGGAGCTCCATGGCGGGGACAGAAGCTGAGACCAGCGACACGGACTCCTCCTTTGATGGGAGCTCCCTTACGGTGGTGGGCCCCTCTGTGCCCCCGCATCTACAGGTACAGCCGCCACCCCCCCTACCAGCACCGCCCTCCCAGCAGCCCCTCAGCGTTTGCCCTGTGGCCACTCACCAAGGAGGGTGGGCATCTCCTTTGTCCCAGGCACCTCAGGCCCTGCGCCAGTCAGCCCTGCTGCCCTCAGTGAGGAGGCCATTGACCTCCTCAGGTTCCTCACTGTTGGGCAGTCTACCATTTTGAATGCCATCCAGGGTGTAGAGAGGCAGTTGCAACAGACCAATGCATACCTGGAGGGCATTCATTCCGGTCAGGCAGCCCATCAGCGAGCTTTTCAGACTCTGGCCTCAGCACTGATGGCAGCCATTGTTCCTGCCTCTAGCCTCCCCCTCCAACTTCCTCCACCCAGACCCAAACCCCTGTACCTCAGCCTATCCCAAGCACACCATCAGACCAGCATACACACACCTCAACACACAAGGGAAGCTCAGGCAAACATAAGCACCTCACATCCCACAGGCACTCACACAAGCATCATACACATGCAGACATACCAACAGCCACTGCCTCCACTGTGTCCCCGGCTCATCGTCTCCCTCCTCCCTCCCAGTCTCGTCTCCACTCACACCTGCATGCACTACATCGTCAGCCACTAAGTCCATCACCAGCACACCCACCACCACACCCCGCTCACGTGCAGTCACACCCCCACTACCATTCACACATCCCCTGTGTCTTCTCCCAGTGTGTCTGTGAGCCCACCTCCCAAGGTACATAAACGCAGCCACAAACCCACCCAACAGCCATCCACCTCACTACAGCCTCCAGCCCATGCACCTTCACCCAAATTCACCAAACTTACACCTCCTACAACCACTACCTCTTCCTCCACTCCCAAAGCCCCTCCATCTACTCGGCCCAGTGTGTCCAAAAAACTTTTCCTGTCCAACCTTGTTCTCTTCCCCTCACCTCCCCCACCCCTTCAGTCTCCTAGGGCCCGCCTCTCCAGGTCCCAACCCAGCGCCTCAGCCACAACATCTGCGGAACAGTGGTGCCAGTTGTAACTGGCTTCTGGAGTGCGCCAGGCAGCAGGGCAGCCAGTGTGCCAAGGAGCCAGAGCACGGACAGTCCCCCACCTCAAAAGCACAAAAAGTGTTTGTGGTGAATCCGCCCCGGAAAAGGTGGCGGATTGGACTGTTGTAATACAGGGGGCGGAACCTTGTCTTCCGCCTGTCTGTTGGCGGTTACCGCCGCAGTGTTTGTTTGTACCGCCGTGGCGGTCGGAGTGTTAAAGTGGCTGTTTATGTTGGCGGTTTCTGCACGGTCGTGATTCCATTCTTTTACCGCTGGCCTGTTGGTGGTTTTACCGCCGCTTTAACACCGACTGCCAGGGTTGTAATGACCACCTATGTCTTTTTCCCTGCACAGTCATTTGTACTAAAATTCGAAAATGTTTGACATAACAATTTGTGCAAGAGCACACTGAAGGGATTGTCAATTTGCCCAAGAGATCCCCTTCGTTTTTTCTTGGGCACTTTAGTTTTCCTATGAATTTTCCAAAGCAACCGCTATCTTTTTCTTTGTCAGAAATGCCGGATCACTTTTACTTTTGGGTTTCTTTTGACATTCTTTTACAAAATGACCTTTTTTTCCACAATACAGACACTGACCATTTTTTCGTCACATGTCTTTCTCCTCTTTGGTCAATGATGGGTGAACAGTTCGGATATCCATTGGTTCTATCATAGGATCTGAAGACAATTGAAGGTGTCTGGACCTTTCCATTCGCCAGTTGGTTTTTTCCCATTTTTTCCTTACTCCTTTTCTTTCAGAGAGTCTGTGATCTATCCGTAGGGTTAGATTAATTAGATCAGTGAAAGTTTCTGGTTGTGGTTCAACTTGGGCCAATACATCTTTTAGTTTGTCTTTTAGCCCTTGATAAAATACTGCTGACCTTTTCTCCTCAGGCCAAGTGGTTTCCACTACTAACCGGTTGAAGTGTGACAAATACGTTATCAAGTCTTTGTTTCCTTGACGTAATTCTAGTAACTCTTTGTCTGCAGACATAGTTATTGCGCATCTGTCAAATACCTTTACAAATTTTTCTACAAAACGACGCCAGTTATATAAAAGAGGACTGTCTAATCGGACTAATGGCACTGCCCAAGTAGCTGCATCACCATTCAGATATGATATAAGGAATGCAATTCTAGATTGAGCATCCAGAAAGGCACTGGGTCGACACACAAAATGTAGTTCCACCTGTGTGAGAATAATTTGAACCTTATTGGGGTCCCTAGAAAACCTCTCTGGTGCAGCTAAAGGAATCTGTGTTGGCACATTCTCAGCTATGTTAGTAGGTGCAGAAGGTGTAGGACAACACTCAGATTCAGAACCCTCCACCTTATTCTGTAACTGAGTTACTTTATTAACTAAATCAGCTGTAACATTTTTTTAGTCTGTCAAATCGCTTTGCATCTGAGTGACTACTTGCATAAGGGTATCTAGGGTGGCCATTTTGCGCAGCTCACGTACAGATCGAGAGGAAAGTATAAACTTGCGGGCTCACTATTCTGTCACAGTGTCCTTTCCTCTGGATCTGCACTTTGCTGAACAAAAGGCCCACCTCCCGGCGTCACCAACTCAGAAAGCTATTATAGCACAGAGTTATGATGAAGCCAGTCGGGGGAAGGGAATTAGGGTAGGGAACAGCAGGGAGAGAGATCTGAAAAGAAGAGGTTAGAACAAATATGCACTTACGCATTCGTAGCAGTATAACTCATCAATAGACTCTTGACTAAATGCGTCTCCGATATATCAGATGGAGACCCCTTTTTAAGTGAGGGCAAAACCCCTTCTTTGAATCATGGAACAAGAACAAACTACAACTTCAGAAGCAAGAGATGGCAAGAGCTTTGGACTATGATCATACGCTGAATGTCAATCCTGTAACATCTATGCATTCATAACATAAACCTTTGATCATGACCTAGAAAATCTAAAAGAATTAAATATGCTTTTCACGTACTATTGCTTTCCAAAAACAATAAAAACTATAATTTACTTATCTCCAAAAAATACTTTCACATTCACAACTATAAGGCTGGAATGTTTTTACTCATTGAATTTGAAACACTTTGGGGGACATTCCGACCCTGGCGGTCCGGGGACCGCGGATGCACCGCCAACAGGCTGACGGTGCATCCAGGCCAATTCTGACTGCGGCGGTAAAGCCGCGGTCAGAAAAGGGAAACCGGTGGTTTCCTGCCGGTTTTCCCCTGGCCTGAAGAATCCTCCATGGCGGCGCTGCAGGCAGCGCCGCCATAGGGATTCCGACCCCCTTCCCGCCAGCCTGGTTCTGGCGGTTTTGACTGCCAGAACCTGGCTGGCGGGAATGGGTGTCGTGGGGCCCCTGGGGGCCCCTGCAGTGCCCATGCCAATGGCATGGGCACTGCAGGGGCCCCCTAACAGGGCCGCACAAAGATTTTCAGTGTCTGCATAGCAGACACTGAAAATCGCGACGGGTGCAACTGCACCCGTCGCACCCTTTCCACTCCGCCGGCTCCATTCAGAGCCGGCATCCTCGTGGAAGGGGGTTTCCCGCTGGGCGGGCGGCCTTCTGGCGGTTGCCCGCCCGCCCAGCGGGAAACTCAGAATTACCGCTGCGGTCTTTTGACCGCGCAACGGTATTCTGGCGGGGGAACTTTGGCGGCGGCCTCCGCCGCCCGCCAAAGTCAGAATGACCCCCTTTGTTCCTTATGCCAGATAGCGCTTTCATTTGTATCCTCTGAAGCGATACGCTCCTCACGTTATGCTAAGGGGCGCCTTCTTTGATTGCTGTGCCAAGGGCGCTTTTCATTATGTAGACTGAAGCACTTTGATTGCCGCGCCAAGAGCGCTTTACTCATGTGGATTGGAGCGCTTTGATTGCTGTGCCAAGGGCACTTTACTCATGTAAACTGAAGCGCTTTAATTGCTGTGCCAAGGGCAGTTTCCTTATGTGGACAGAAGCGCTTTGATTGCCGCGCCAAGAGCGCTTTACTCATGTGGACTGGAGCGCTTTGATTGCTGTGCCAAGGGCGCTTTACTGATGTAAACTGAAGCGCTTTAATTGCTGTGCCAAGGGCGCTTTATTCATGTGGACTGAAGCACTTTGATTGTGTGCCAAGGGCGCTTTACTCATGTGGACTGAAGCGCTTTAATTACTGTGCCAAGGCCGCTTTCCTCATGTGGACTGAAGCGCTTTAATTATCGTGCCAAGGATGCTTTCCTCATGTGGACTGAAGCTCATTAATTACCGTGCCAGGGATGCTTTCCTCATGTGGACTGAAACGCTTTAATTACCATGCCAAGGCCGCTTTCCTCATGTGGACTGAAGCACTTGAATTGCCGTGCCAAGGGTGCTTTACATATGTGTCCTGAAGCGATTTGCTCGTTGTACTAAGGGGCGTTTTACTTCTGTGCTCTGAAGCACTTTGATCGTTGCGCCAAGGCAGCTTTACTCTGAAAACTGAAAACGCTTTGCTTGTTGTGCTAAGGGGCGCTTTACCTTTTGGAAGTACAACTCCCTTCAAGATTTGGCTCATCTAGACCTTACCGCTATGGGTACGACCTACTTGTATCTGAATTCACCATGGAAACAAGGATACTCCGATTTGCCATCCATCTGCCATGCAGGAAATCTGCTGTTCTTCAGAGGAACCCCCATGAGGTCTGACTGCATCGAAGTCTTCAAAATAGTGAGCAAAGTGCTTGGGTGTGGCTGGGCTTTATAGGCCTGCCACACCCCAAGATGGCTGCTGCCTCTAAAAACGAGAAGTGTTAAAAACAAGGTAAGACGAACGTAAAAATAAATTCTTTCTCCAATAATATAATACTTAAGAAACATCCAGTCCCGGCTAAAATATCAACCTAATAACTTACACTTAAATACGACAAATGTGCAGTATAATACCTAGTTCTAGGAACTACTACCAAGTGTTATTCTTTATAATCGCTAATCTAAAACGCCATATTGATTCAAATTTTTTTGCCACAGGGTAAACTATTTGTACAGATGGATCAGATTTAAATACTCTCTCAGCGGATAAACAGTTCCTAAAACCCATTTGTTTGCATAGGGGACTAATCCAAAAGGCCCTCTGTTTGTCATATGCACGACATTGAAAACGGACATGAAGATCAGACTCTTCATTCTTACAGCCCATCGGGCATAATTTAGACTTGTTAGCGGAATTGGGCCACTTGTAAGTTAAAGAACACAGAGGGAGAGACCCTAGTCTAAATCTAATGAAGAGAGCACGCGCAAATGGAGAGAGTGCTGCATCCATAAAGGGCTCGAACTCATAATGACATTTGAATTGGAGAAAACTATCAGTCATAGAAAAGGGCACAACTTCAGCCAATTGGACAGTTTGAACTTTGAGCCAAAAAGCGTCCTTCAATGTCTGAGCAGCATTTTTGGAAATAGAAGAGGGATCCTTCCAGTAAGACCCCAGACCAAGATGAAATAAGGACCGTTCAACATAGGCACACCACTTAATTTTAGTGTTGAGGTTAGAGCCCACCAGATTGGGCAGCCCACATCCGAATGGAATGAGAGCATCTGATGACCATAGCCGGATCCAGAACAGTAGTGGCCTTAAAGCAGCAATCTGGTTAATTGGAAAAAGATTTAAATCCATTTGGATAGGCAGGGATGGGGTACTTGAAGGAACTTTTAGCAACATCTTCAAAAACTGGTTTTCCGCCCTAACCAGATTCTCCAAATTGCAGTGACCCCATAACTCGGCACCATACAGAGCCATTGGGGGTGCTATATAACAATATTTTCTGCGTATGACAAGGAGATGTTGACCTACTCCAAGCCTAACCTACCCCAGCTGAGCGACCCAGTTCTCCCGAGCCTTTTGACCACGACCCTACTACTAATAATAAGAACACTTCCATATCTATGGGTGGAGTATAAGGGGGCGCAGTTTATTAGCCGCTGTTCATAAATCACCTAATCAGTCATAAATCATCAGGACAGTAATCAGTCATAGGCATACAATCATAAAATAGCGTCACGGAAGCGAAGGTCCCCTGGGGTTACGCTCGCGTTGTGGCTAGTCTTCCCTTGCTACCGATGTCTGACATTTGCAAACTTCTCTGGCCATGCCTGACTGCAAGTGCTGTGCCTGCAATGCGGCTACCCCTCTTCTGGCTCTTCCTTTGCCCCTCAGAGTACCTGCCGTGAGGCATCCCAAGTACATCGGTGTGGCACTTCTTCCAATCCGAAAGCCTATTGACCACCCTCCTGTGTTCTTGATGCCAGTTATTGGCGCTGCTTCTGCCACGCTGTTGGTGGTTTCACAACCGCCGACAGCTCCCCCTTTTATCAAGAAGCGCCAATTTCTATGAACATGTTCAAGAGCTCCGACAATGTTCAGGATCAACACGTCCTGAAGTGTGCTTGGTCTTCCGAGCAGTAGCCCGGTATATGAGGTTAATGAGCCTGCAACTGACATGCTTCCTAAATGCACCATTGCGACATGTACCCATTGCAAACATGATCTTCCGGATATCTAGGTATCCCCCGACCTGTTCAAAGTTGGTTTACCACCATTGCTTGGCTTTTGTTGTTTCCTACTGGGCTTCATTTGCCTGTCCCTGCCTGCATAAGTACCACCCATGACTGGACATCCCAGGATGCAGCAGTATTATGCTATGGGTAGTACCATTGCAGTTATGGAGTAAGAAATAGCAAGTGCACCTCCCGCTGTTACCTTTGTGGCTGTCTTACTCAAACGTTCACCGCCTTTTTGTTATTCAACCTAGGCCGACCCCTAGCTTCATTCTAATATATTATTGCAGGGCTACCTTCTCCAACTGGTGTGTGGTCAGTTGACCTTCTAGAAAGGACCGGCCGCTGACACTTTACTATATTATTACTTTGACACCTGTCCTCTGGCAGGATAGGCTACAAGGTAAAAAAAATTGTGTGATAAGGAGGTTGCCCCCTGAATCACCTAACTCCTGCAGCCTTGATTATGGCTTATTCTCCCAGCTCTTCTGATGTCCCCTGGGCAGCTGTGATCATGGGCAGGGTGCTGCTGTCCCCCGAATACTATCCGTTCTATTTGGTACTATGTGTAACTTTTGGCCTGTTAGTGTCATGACCTTCGAGAAAATATTTGACTTTGCACCAGCAGCCTCTAGTTGACTCTGTGCTGAGGCAATTTTTTCTGGCTGTCTTCATTTTTTGAGCAATGTAATCCTTCATATACCCTTCGCCTTCCAAAGTCCTCATGCACTGATAGGAATGCGCATAACCACTTCACTTGTATGCCTCCCTCAACTAAGGACACTCCTTCTGTAATATGGATAGACTGTGGCCAATTTGATTGTTATTGTCCCGCTGCACAATCATGTTGCTGGTCTTTCTGATCGTCATATCTGCTGGAGTACAGTTGGCATTGTGTTGCAGCAGTTTTGCTACCTGAATGCTTTCTTGGACCTCGTAGTTTCTCATATCCTCACATCCCCTTTAGCATTACATTGCCCTCACGCAAGTCTGGGTTGTCACCCAACCGTTTGGCTTGTGTATCTCCCTACACTAAAGGAAGCTCCTTTTTTAATCCGGCTAGGCTGTGAACAGGTCGGTAGTTATTGTATGACTAGCGTTTATATTGTTGGTCTTTTTGATCACCAAATCAGCTGGGGTACAGTTGACCATGTTCTGAGACAGTTTTTTGATAGTTTTATGTCTTCTTGGACATCGTAATCCCCCGTATACCTTTCATATTATAGTATCCTCAAACAAATCTGGGATTTCGCCTAACCGCTTCGCTTGTGTACCTTCCTTAGTTAAGGACACTCCTGATATATTGCGAATAAGTCAATAGTTATTGTCGCTCTGCGCATTTATAACGTTGGCCTTTCTGTTCCCCCCATATCGGCTGGGCTGCTGCTGACACTGTGTTGGGGGGGGGGGGGGGGGATTTTAGTTAGCTGTATGTTGTGGCATGTTGTGCTGAGCCAATCTATGCCCAGTAGTGCATCATATTCGGTAATTGACCATTTCACATTTCCGACATCCAGCAAGTCTCGGATTTTGCCTAACCACTTCGTCTGTGTACCTTCTCTTAAATGAAGGACACTCCGTCTGTAATACGGGTAGAGTGTGACACGGGCCGGTAGCTGTAGTCTGTGATCACGTTTATATAGCTGGCCTATAGGATCCCCATATCTGATAGGTTATCTTATAATGCTCCTTCCGCTGCCCGACTGTCACGCTTCCTTCTTGGTGCACAAGGCCTCCATCCCCTGGCCTTATCAAAAACACTGCAGCCTCTGAATATCGATGTATAGTCCTAAATTAGAGACTGTCCCCCATCTGCGGACAACGTCTGCCCAAATCTAACATTGATTTTACTCGATTCAGATAACATAAATGGGTCACCCCACACACTCATGAACCCTGCATGCATACACCTGATGTGTACATCATTCGCTTATTTCATAAATTGCACAATGGTTGCCCAAGGGTGGACTCTGCTACGTTAGCATATAGAACGCCACAACTTAACACCAGCCCCACAATCATAATAGCAGAATTCAACCACTTACGACCGTCAAACAGAACTATGTAAAAGTACCTTCTATCTTGTGTAAAAAGGATGGCATCACACCCTAATATCTACCCACTTGTAGGAATGGTGACCAATCGCTTTCTTTCACTACTAGCAATGACTTTCTATTATTATGAGGGTATATTGGATTCAGTGCACAGTGGCTCTGTCGCTAGTAAGGCCTGTATATCAAATATTAAACGTACGTTTTCCGTTAAAACTAAATTCTAACTCTGCCTTCTTGCAGTCCCAAGATAACCGACTTTCCTGATTTCTGTGCCCTAAAGGCCACCGAAGCAGAGGTCTATTATACCTGCTGGCCGCAGGATCCGTCCACTCCCTCAGATTACAGTTTTACTCTTACATTTTGGGTGACCTCTATTAGTGTGGAGCCCAAGAATTTCAGGCTTTTGATGTAATTTTGGGCACTATCTGGTGGCGTTAAAATGCTCCCAAGTTTGGATTTGCCACTTGGGCCTCACATTTTCACACACTAAGTCATGGAAAGCCCTGCTTAATTGATGCCGGTGAATATGGCATTATAGCGGTAAGGCTGAGTAAGACCTGCTCCGAAGTGCCCCAGTGTATGAATGTCGTTAATCACCTCGCAGATGCCTAGTGCACTTGCAGGTGCCTCTTACGGAGTTCATTGTGTGACTGTGCGTTAGTGTTAGTTGTAAGCAGAGCATGTGGTGTGCACCGGCGGAGAGTCTGAGAAGATTGAGTTCGATTGGTTACTGTGGGTGGTTGATTTTAATGCTTCAGTGGTTGATTAAATCACCTTTTAGAGCAGCGCTGGTAAGAATTTTTCAGAGTAGAAGTCAAGAGGTGCGGTTCAAGGGTGTCCGATAGTAGAGGGATCCTTGCTTTCCCCCTGTGCAGCTTCTCCGAGTAGTACATTTTTGGAGCTGCAGACTGTCCATTTTAACCTTTCCGCGGTATTCTCCCGCTTTGTGCTGTCTTGGAATGGGCTATGAAGAACTTGTCCAAGTGTCATCAGCTGACGCTTGGAAATGCTGCTGTACCCTAAACAGATACAAGCATTTATCATATGTTCAGAATTACACGTGACTATAGGAGAATCCACAATGATAAGCTGGTAATTGTAAAAAACCAGCATGCGGTCCGCGCACTTAACTCTACTGAGGAGAAGGGAATGTGACGTTAGCCCGAAGTTGCGGGCTGTACATCTGGGAAACAGTTCAAATCCCAGCGTCAGCTCACCACCCTGTGATTCTGGGCAAATTAATTTCCCTGAAACTCTACACAATGAATCTGTTAGTAATGTAAATGGTGCTTGAATAACTTCAGATCAAGTTTGCATTATAAAACTGCAAGATAAAAGGAAACAAAACCTAATACAGGCCCATATTTATACTTTTTGACGCTAAACTGCGCTAACGCAGTTTAGCGTCAAAAATGTTTGCGCCGTCTAACGCCATTCTGAAGCGCCATGCGGGCGCCGTATTTATGGAATGGCGTTAGCCGGCGCAAGCAGACCGGCGCTGCCTGGTTTGCGTGGAAAAAAACCACGTACACCAGACAGCGCCGGCGTAGGGGGAAAATGGCGTATGGGCGTCTTAAAATGGGGCAAGTCAGGTTACGTCGAAAAAATCGTCGTAATCCGACTTGCGCCATTTTTTTCCGACGCCCATCCCCCATCAACATGACTCCTATCATTGTAAAGATAGGAGTCATGCCCCCTTGCCCAATGGCCATGCCCAGGGGACTTGTGTCCCCTGGGCATGGTCATTGGGCATAGTGGCATGTAGGGGGGCACAAATCAGGCCCCCCTATGCCACAAAAAAAAATTGAAAAATAACAAAAATTATACTTACCTGAACTTATCTGTACTTCACTGGGATGGGTCCCTCCATCCTTCGGTGTCCTCCTGGGGTGGGCAGGGGTGGCAGGGGGGGTCCCTGGGGGCAGGGGAGGGCACTGTGGGCTCATTTTGAGCCCACTTGTCCCTTAACGCCATCCCTGACCCAGGCGTTAAAAAGCGGCGCAAATGCGCCGTTTTTGGCCACGCCCACTCCCGGGCGTCATTTTTGCCCGGGAGTATAAATACCACGTAAAGGCCTGGGAGTCATTTTTTAAGACGGGAACGCCTCCCTTGCATCTCATTAACGCAAGGAAGGGGTTCACGCTAAAAAATGACGCTCACTCCGGGCACTTTGGCGCCCGAAGCGTCTAACGCCATAGTATAAATATGGCGTTAGTTGGCGTTAGTTTAGCGTCGAATTTGCGTCGAAAAAAACGACGCAAATTCGGCGCAACCAGAGTATAAATACGGCCCACAATTTCTTAAAGTAGGCGCCATCCTCAAGCAGAGCCATAAACCAGTGTAGGGAGCGTTTACCGCAAGAGTAAACAAAAAGAGGCACTTACAATCGTGTAGAGTCCTAATATCTCATAAATCAATTTAGACAATTATGAAATGTTGTATAAAAAATCTGTGGTCGACTCTGTAGTGGCACGGAGTAGGACTTGTGACGTGGTCAGGCCTGGTGTAGGCCCGACTGCAACAGATGACACAGCATGCTGCTTAACGGTGTGCCAGACAATACTGTAGTGTTGAGGCTTGGGACGCCTCAACACGACTCTCGACGTGACGCGCGTTCAGTAAAACGCACGCGACACAGTTGGGTTTTATGGCATGGTCGGCGTGGTCGGAGAGGGCCTTCTCAGCATTCGTTGCTGACGTGCGAATCCGTATTGCAGCATGGCGCGTGTCCCTCTACTCCAGCCACGGAGCAAACCAACAGTTCAACACACAGTAGGGGGAATCCACTCTGAAACATCCGGGTATTCCCCACATCAGAAAACAGCCAGGAAACTTCTACCCGCACTCTAAGGAAATGTCGGCTGGTCGGTGGCATCACTGACCAGCGACACTACATTCCTCCCCAAAATACAAAAAAACAAAACAACAACAATAAACCCCACACAGTTTACTAGTCACACAGGTGGCCACGCAGACGAACAGAAGGGAAAGGATTACTGCGCAAGTTGTATAGCGTAGAGTCCGAACGACGAGATATCGTATCAGGAATCACTTCACCAGGCATTGAATCAACCTGGACAGGACCTGGGCCATTCTCAGGCTGACCATCAGAACGGGACGGTGAAACCTCCTCACACGGTTCTGAAAATAATGGACCTACATCATCGGTATCAAGGACATCGCTTCCAATGGCACCCCCAGGGCAATAAAACCTTTTAAACAAAGATATGTTTCGGGTCACAGTCTCACTCCCACGCCGGGCCACCACAGCCGATCCATTTCATTGCACAATTGTCCAAGGGACAGCACTGAACGGTGTGCAAAACTTGCTCCCAGGCAATGTTTGCTTTAGTAACACTTGATCACCAACTTGCAGGTCAGAGGGAATTGCCCGGCGACCACAGCTTGCCCTCTGGTTCGACGCCTTCCTCTTCTCCTGGACGACGTCACTGGACACAGCAGGAGGAATCCACGAAGAATGGTGAGGAATCGCATCCATCAACGCTCTCCCAAACGCAAGGTGAGTCGGAGCTCTGTTGGTGGTGGAATGTGGCGTTTGCCGGTAATTCATCAGGAACGAAAATATAGCATATTCGACGGCTTGACCACCAACTACAGCAATTCGAATTACTTTATTCAGAGTCCTCATAAACCTCTCGACCTCACCGTTAGCTTGAGGCCATCGTGGAGTGACACGACAGTGACGCGTGCCAGTGACGTTGAGATACTCCGCCAATTCTTTACTTTGGAAAGGAGGCCCATTGTCTGTCTTTATCTCGGATATAAGACCATGGGTGGCCATTGCTTTCTCTAACCCAGAAATCACGACATCGGCTGTAAGGGAGGAAAGTATCTCCACCTCAGGATACTTTGAGAAATCATCGATCAGAACCATGGTATGACGACCATCAGGTAAACTTCCAAAATCCAAACTCCCCGACACCCAAGGGCCAGCCGGGGCCGGTTCCGTCTGGATCGGATTAGGCCTGCTCGGCTCACCCGTGACCTGACACCACCTGCAGGATCTCACTAGACTCTCCACTTGTTTGTCCATGAGAGGAAACCACACTTTCAACCGTAAACAGCTCTTCGTTTTGACCATCCCCTGGTGACCATTGTGCGCCAACTCCACCGCTCTGGGAGTGAGAGAAGAATGAATAACCAAACGAGTTCCCCTCAACAGGCATCCCTCGACATCAGTGGTTAACTCATCCCTCATGTTGTACAGACTCCCGATAATGCGTTGGGATTCTGAAGTTAAAAGAGGCAGTTGTTCTTTAAGGCGGCGCCACTGGTTACCTTGCATGGCCACCATAACCTTCTGTAGGCACTCGTCCTCTTTGGTGGCTTGCACAATTTCGCTCATAGTCATGGGTAGTGGCCGGGACCTGTCCGTGACATACCGTACATATTCCTCAGTCTCTTGTGCTTCTTCCACCTCCACAGCGGACGCCGCTCTGGGATGTCTGGATAAATAGTCAGCAAGATTTTCGGATCCTGGTCGGTACTCTAACTGGCACCTATAGTCTTGTAACTGTAACATCCACTTCTCAATCCTGGGAGGTGGTTTGGAAGCAGTACCATTGAAAAGAGGAAGTAACGTCTTGTGATCTGTAGTTACGACAAAAGGGCGGCCATATACATAAATATGGAAGTGCTTGCAACCCAAATGTACTGCAATCGCTTCCTTTTCTATCTGCGGATAACTCTGTTCCGTCTCAGTAAGCGATCGGCTGCAATATGCCACAGGGGACCACATTCCTTCAGTACATTCTTGCAGTAAAACGGCCCCTAACCCTTTTGGCCCCACATCAACAGCAATTCTGGTGCGTAGCTTCGGGTCAAAATACTTCAAAATGGTATCACTGGACAGTGCATCTTTGATCATATCAAACACTGACTGCTCCGGGATTCCCCATCTCCACGGCTCAGAAGCTTTGGTGAGGTTCCCCAGAGGCTGCATGAGATTAGTCAAATCTTTAATGAAACGACCACAATAGTTCACCATTCCTAGGAAACTCCGGACCTCAGTGACATTGGAGGGTGGGGGGGGCATTTGTTATGTCATTAACTTTGGCCGGATCTGGAGCTACCCCACTCAATGAAAACGTGTAGCCAAAAAACTGTATCTTATCCTTTCAAAATTCAAATTTTTCACGATGAAGTGTGAGGCCCGACTCCTGAATACGCGGAAGAACTTTCTGTAGTCGAGAATAGTGTTCAGCAATGGTGGGCGCATGTACCAAAATGTCGTAACTGACATTGATGGTTCCAGGCAACCCTATCAACAGTTCCTGGATGACATTTTGGAACACCTCTGCGGCACTGGATACCCCAAAACTCAATCTTTTATACCTCCGGAGCCCGACACGTGTAGAGAAAGTCGTAATGTACCATGAGTCTTTGGCGAACACTAACTGGTGGTATCCGGATCTGAGATCCAGTTTCGAGAACCATCGCGATTCGTTGAGTTCCCCAAGGATATCATCAATCGTCGGCGTTAAATGTCTTTCCCTCCTTATGGCAACATTAGGGAGGTGCATATCCACACAAATTCTCACTTCGCCAGGCTGTTTGGGTTTCCTTGCCACCACGATGGGGGAGACCCATGGAGTGGGTCCAGACACCTTCTCAATGATTCCAGCCCGTTCCAATTTCTCCAGTTCTCTCTCTACTTTGGGTCAAAGGTGGAACGCCACTCGCCTGTGACGAAGGGCTACCGGCTGTACTGTGGGATTAATGTGGAGCTGAATTTATCGGCCTCGGAGACATCCAATTCCGATGAAAACCCCTTCATATCGGGCCACCAGTTCCGCTACGGATTCTTGATGAATGCTGAACGCGAAAGTCACAATCGCCAGCTCTTCTGCAGCTTTGCAGCCCAACAGCATTCCCGTTCCTCCTTCAGTCACATAGACCTTCGCTAAAGTTGACTGTGACCCATGGGTGATGCTGGTTTGGAACATGCCTCTTAACACCAACGGGGTACTTTGCCCATACGCATACACTTTGATGTTTGTCTTGGTTAATGCTGGAGGCGGCACCATCCGACCGTATTCTTCTACAGCCAACAGATTTATGGAGGCTCCTGTGTCCACTACAGCAACAAACTTGTGCTTGCCCATCACTATTTGGCACTTTGGAAGTGATGCCTGTTGAGGGTTAGAAGGTTTTACAGCAAACAGGGAATGGACCACATGAACCATTGTCTCATCATCATCCATGTCACTCCCTTGCTCCGATTTTTCTGGAGGAGCTTCTTCCAGTGCAACATTGACAGTCGCACGTGCAGCTCCCTTCGATCGGCATACCTTTGTGAAATGATTCATCTTTCCACAGCTAGAGCATACTTTTCCTTTTGCTGGGCACTCAGATGATCGGTGCGGTATCCCCCCACAATATCCGCACTGCCTCATTCATGCTTTATTCAGTCTTTGTCTTGTTTTGTTCACGGGCGTAGTGACTACATTGACCACTTCTTCCTTTATGGGTCGTTGCAAGGCAGCCTCCATGTGTGAGGCTCTAGCTCTCAACAATTCTTTCGTGCGGCCCAATTGCAAAATGTCTGGCAAAGATTTTCCACATTCCTCCAGGATGCGCTCTCGAAGCCTTAGAGATGCACACCCTTGAATTAACTGTCCTCTTACCTCTTCCGTTTCGTCATTGAATCTGCGCGTGCTCGCCAACTCTCTCAACCTTATGTGGAATGCATCTAACGACTCTTCCATTTGTTGCCTTGCTTCTCTCAATATGAATCTTTCATAGTCCGTGTTGACCATAGGCTCAAAATGCCTGTTAAGCGCCGCTATCAGCGTAGCATGTGTTTTTGGTTCATTCTCCACCAAGTTTTTTGATATTTTATATATGTCTTTTCCTCCTATGTGGATAAGCAAAGCATGCTTCTGGTCATCTTCTACTTTGGTGGCCTCAAAGAATAGGCGTACCCTTTCCACCCATTCCTTCCACTTTGGAGCTTGGGCAGACGGTGCTCCCTCTACAATGATTGGTTCTACCGGTGGTATTGTGGACATAGTGGCTAGTTGGGCTGAGGAGTTGCAGTGGGCTTAACCCTACCGTGCCAATAACAGAGGGATTTATGGTGTTCTCTTTTTTTATTTAATTTTTTAAATCTTATCTGGCTTAGAGGGGACCCACTGGCTTGTGGCTGACCTTGTTGTGAAGAAAAACAACTCCTCTCAGGGCTTATAGGGGGCCCACTGCCTTGTGGCTAAACTTGTGGTGAATTCGTTCTACGATTAGAAATAGAGCCGGCACGAGCACCGTGTCCTACACGGCCGCCACTCTGTTCACTGATCTGAAGACCACAAAGCAAATAGAACTGGCACGAGCATCACGTGGTCTGCGGCCGGCGTTCTATTTGTTTTTGTGTTTTTTTTTTTTTTTGGGGCTGTGCAAACCGCCACAGGAGCACCGCGTTTGACACGTGGCCCCTGCGGGGCACAGCCAGGGGCGAGGGTCCGTACACCCTTGTCGCCAATTTGTAGTGTTGAGGCTTGGGACGCCTCAACACGACTCTCGACGCGACGCGCGTTCAGTAAAACTCACGCAACACAGTTGGGTTTTATGGCATGGTCGGCGTGGTCGGAGAGGGCCTTCTCAGCATTCGATGCTGACGTGCGAATCCGTATCGCAGCATGGCGCGTGTCCCTCTACTCCGGCCACGCCTGTCTTTATTTATAGCCCCGGGCCAGAGGCCACGGAGCAAACCAACAGTTCAACACACAGTAGGGGGAATCCACTCTGAGACATCCGGGTATTCCCCACATCAGAAAACAGCCAGGAAACTTCTACCCACACTCTAAGGAAATGTCGGCTGGTCGGTGGCATCACTGACCAGCGACACTACAGATACCACTAGGGCCGTCGGCGCATATATTTTATAACCTTTCTGGGCCGAAGCCCAGCCTCTCGGCCAAGAGGCAACAAAATATAAAAGAGCCCAGGTGGCTCTCTACATCACTCCCCTATTTAAGCCAGGAGCCACTGTCCACTCAACAGTGTCACAAAGCGAGAGAGAGAACGAGAGAGAGATGCACAGCAAGACATTCGTAGTAACATGCCAAGTCAACACATAAAATCTTGTAGCCGCTGACTAGGCATTGAGTTGGGTCACAAGTTGTATTTCTCACATCGTTCAGGCAGGCCCCTGGTTGTCTTGTTGACCAGTTCAGGATGAGAGGGTCTCACCCGTTCAGGTGAGATGCTCCGTCTCTCACCCAGCCGAGCCTCCGCCAGACACGCCGTCTCTGCGTCATCACCTCCTGCATCCTACTCACCGGGCCAGGCATCGCTACCACCATCCGGCGGCACCATCCTTCAAAACCAAGACACACTGCGGATGACATGTCACTCATTCCGGCTGGCCACGATCATTGTTCCTTCGACCTTCTCCACCGTCCAGACGTCGGGTTCAAAAGGAGTCCTGAACTTCCACCCAGGATGGTGATCTTTAAGGATGACCTGGTCCCCCACCCGCAGATCGGATTATCTCACCCATCGACTCTCACTGGCTTTCAAGTTCGTGTGGAGACTCTTTCTCTGTGCGCCGGCCACATCCAGTGTCGCTGGTTGCACTGTGCCCCCATCGGGATGCAGCTGTGGGGTGGCTGCCGGAATAACAGGGCCACGGTGGCACACTCGGTTCTGCTGTGGGGCATCTGCCGATAGGCGCTCAAGAATTTATGCAGGCAGCATACACTGTCCTCGCCTTGGGTAACCCCTGTCTGTAGGGCTCGGTTAAGTTTTCGCATAAACCTCTCAACGTTGCAGTTTGCCTGAGTCCACTGTGAGGTAATCCTGTGGTGCCTTATGGCCAGAGATTGCAAAAACTCTTGGAATACTTGCTCATAAAAAGGAGTCCCGTTGTCCACTCGCATCTCATCTGGTAAGCCAAGCATTGCAAACGCCTTCTCCAGCACTGGCCGAACGTGCTCAAAAGCTGTGGACGTCACCAGCTCTACCACCGGTAACCGGTGTAGGAGTCAATCATGATGGCTGTCTGCCTGCCATCTGGGAAACCTCCAAAATCCAGACTTATTTGGGTCCAAGGTTGCATGCTCGGCAGCTCGGTCACCACAGGAGCAGGGGTTGGATCCCGGGCGGTTATGGCACATGGGTGGCATTTCCTCACCTTCTCGTCAACCAAGACATCCATCCCTGAGAACCACACCTTGTTTCTGAGTCGGGCCTTGGTTTTTGCGGCCCCTTGGTGCCCTTGATGAGCCAACTCCACCACCTGACCTTGGAGTGACCGCGGTATCACCAATCACTGGCCTCAAAGTAGAAGACCCTCATGGCTTACACACAGTTCGGACCTTACCCTCCAGACCAGTTGCATTGCTTTGCACTCCTCGGAATCGAGGCACCTGGCACCATCTATGAAGCGCTTCCATTGTCGATTCGCCAATGCTTCCTTGGCCTTGCCAATGACCCTGTAGGAGTCGGTGATCTCCTGCACAGTCAGAGCCGTGCAGCATGCCAGCTGGACCACCATGCTCACGAAGCTCTCCATTTTCTCCTTGTCATCTTCTCCATGTTTATGGAGGGGTGCCACAGGGGGACATTGCGAGAGGTCGTCTGCGGGGTTGTTAACCCCCAGGCTGTAGATGACTTGAAATCTGTAGGGCTGGAGGAGCACCCCCACCTTTCAATCCTCGTGGGGCAAGAATGGCGGTGCCAGCGAAGAGGGTTAGGAATGGCTTGTGGTCAGAGACCACGCAAAATTCATGTCAGCATAAATATAGATGAAAATGTTGACAGGCCCACCTGATGGCGAGCACCTCCCTCACAATCAGGGTGTACTGTGTTTCCGTTGCCGATGGCGCTTTACTCACGTAGGCCACAAGGGCCCATTCTTGGTGACATTGTTCTTGGAGCAAGACTGCCCGAGTCTGACGGGGCTGGCGTCTACCACTACTTCCGTCCTCCTTTGCAGGGGAAAGTAGGCCATGGTAACTTTGTCCAACAAGGCCCTTTTTATGGCTTTGAATGCGTGTCAGCCTCAGAGCCCCATTCCCACTTAGTGTCAGCTCTCGTGAGTTGTCAGAGAGGTTCAGCCATGGTGGCCAGCCGGGGTATGAACCTCCCACAGTAGGTGGCCATGCCTAGGAAGCTCCTTACTTCCATGCGCTCTGTGGAACTGAGGCTTCTTGGATGGCGTTTACCTTTCGGGGGTCTACCTGCAGGCCCCATCTCTTAAGAAGATGTACCCAAAGAACTTGAAAGAGTTACGATAGGACACACACTTCTTCTGGTGTAGTGTTAGCCCTGCATCATCGAGTCTCTTGAGCGTGGATCTCAGGCGGTGATGGTGTTCCTCTGGTGTCTCTGAAAAGATGAGGATGTCATCACTGACACTGATTACACCCACCAGCCCCGACAAAGTCTCTCTGATTGCGTTTTGGAATATTTTGGCGGCTGAGGAGACCCCAAAGCTGAGCTGCTTATAGCGGTGGAGCCCCACGTGTGTGGAAAACGTGGTGATGTTGTGACTCTCTGGGTGTAATTCTAGCTGGCGGTACCCAGAGTTCAGGTCTAACTTGTAGAACCACTGGGCTCCATTGAGGTCCGCAATTATGTCATCCATAGTAGGGGTAATGTAACGCTTTCGCCGGATGGCCTAGTTGGGTAGTACCATATCCACACACAGGCGGATGGAACCCGATTGTTTCGACTTCAGTGCGATTATGAGGGGCGACACCCAAGGTGTTGGGCTGTGACCTTTTCAATGACTCCCTGTTCCTCAAGAGTCCGGAGTTCTTGTTCCACGAGCAGCCGTTGATGGAACAGCATCCGCCGATGTCTCAAGGCGATGGGCTTGATCGCAGGGTCGACATGCAGCTGGAACCTTTTCCCATTTAGCTTGCCCAGCCCTCTGAAAAGTTTCGGGAATTCTGCCAGCATGGTCTCCGTGTGGGAGTCATGTATTTGTCTCACAAATAATACCAGCTCGAGGTCTTCAGACTTGTGGCATCCCAGCAAAGTTCGCTTCTTCCCATCAGCTACATAGAACCGCGCTCTTGTCGAGTGGCGGATACTGCTGATGTCTACCTCAACTGCCCCTCTCAAAGGTATCTGGTCTAGTTCTCCGTAGGTGCAGAGTTTTGTGCGACATGGCAGGAGGGGAGGCGGGGACAACAGCTTGTGGTACTGCTCCATGTCCATGACATTTACGGAACACCGGTGTCGAGCGTCTTTACGTGGGCACCAGTGATGTTCACGGTGCACATGGGTGGTGGCCTCTGTTTCTGCTCTGGCCTGCAAATGAGATGACGGAGATGTCCTCGTCCTCTTCGTCCTTGTACTGCCCATTTCCTGGGCATGTCTCCGAGGCCAATGTACCAGTGTCTTCGACAGGTGTCACTTGACGTACCATGGCTCTTCTCGCTGCCATGGCTTCGGGCCTGGGCCGCCCCCCTTGGCACACCTTGGCGAAGTGGTTTGGTTTTCTGCACTTGGAACAGGCCTTTCCCTTTGCCGGGCACACTCCCAGTGTTTTGTTGTCGAAGCCGCAGTTTCCGCAGGCCCGGTCATCAGGCTTCTGGGGGTGAGGAAGTCGCCCATTGTTCAGGCACCCTCGGAGGAGATCGATTTGTTCCTCTTTCACCGGGGTCAGTTTGGTTGAGCTCGGCGATTGGGTGGACCGCCCCAGGGCGGCCTCCATGTCCTCTGTGCAGCTGTTTGAGAGCTCGTGGAAGTGAGCTAGGATTTCGTCCAGCAAGATGCCAGGTTGGCGCAGTATGGGCTTGTGCAGTAGGTTGGAGTGACACCCGAGGATTATTTGGGTCCTTATCTCTTCATTCTGATTGAGGCCTGTGCACATGCTTGTGAATTTGCGCAACCATGCATAAAACATGTCCACTGACTCTGTCGGTCTGCTTTGACTGTCTGAGCTTGAATCTCTCGTAATCGGGGTTGAGCTGGGGGTCAAAGTATTGATTGAGAGTGTCCACTGCTGGTCAAAATCATCGTCGCCACCCATATTGGGAAGCATCTCGAACAATTCATAGAGCTCATCTCTTCCAAAATGTAGCATGAGGGATCTTTGAACTAAGTCCTCCGTTTCCCGGGTGGACGGAAAATAGTGTTTCAGTCTGCCAAAGCCAGTGGCACCACTGTGGCGCGACTGTGGCTGGGTCTGCCAACTGGCTTTATGGAGGCAATGCAGTGACTGACGCACGTGCCCCCGTGCTGGGTGCAGAGCATTGGTTGTCAGTCAGGGTTGGTGCACTCATCTTTGTGGGTTTTTTTTGTTTTTTTTTTGGTTAGAGGAACAACAAAATGTCTGCCTTGAGGTTCAAAAGTTCTTGACCCTTCACCTTTAAATTTTTTTCCTTGCTGCACAACATTAGGGAATCCTCTGTGCAGCATACCTATCCTCAGTGTTGCTGTTCGGGGCTGGGGAGGGGCAGTGACTTCCATTCCCAGCAACCGGGACCATAGGATGCAGTCATGGGATCCTTACAGGGAAGGGGTGCAGAACAGCTCACTAACCTTCCTCAGTCGCATGTGTGAACCACACCGACACTCCTGGGCACGATATAGCCCTCAGCCACCTCATCTCCTTGATCGTCCCACGAGGCGGGCCTGGGCCTTCTGTACTGTGGCAGCACCTGTGAAGCGCCAAACCCAGTGTGCGTGCCGAGTTGTGGCGCAGACCCAGCACAGAAACCGGCTGCCGATGAGGAGGTGATCGGATGAGGCAGCCGCACCTCTGGGCCTGCATGAGCGTGCACCCCCGTGCACTGGCTCAATTCCAGGAATGGAGGGTGTGCCTGGAGACGGGGGTTGTGCTCTGCCCTCATCACCAATGTAGTGGCACCCAGTAGGCCTCGTGGCAAGGCAAGGCCTGGTGTAGGACCGGCTGCAACAGACAGCACAGGGTGTTGCTTAACGGTGTGCCAGACTAGACCACGGGGGCTGTCGGCTCACATATTTTATAACCTTCCTGGGCCGAAGCCCAGTCTCTCGACCAAGAGGCAACAAACTTTAGAAGAGCCTGGGTGGCTCTCTACAGAGTTGAGTTTGTGAACTGTTCTGAATTAACTTGTAGTAACTTGTGTGTAGAAATGAAAATTCAAGGAATCTCGTGAATACGCACGGTTGTCATGTGTTCATGCCCATACAATCCTGAGCATTCTGAAGGAGTTACAGGAGATATGGTTAGTGAACTGTTGTGCACCTTTAATTCCAGCCACTAACTCTTTGCTTGCTTTGCATATAAAGCTAAGACTTGAAGGGGCAGGGAAGTTATTTGGCAAAACGTCCTGCCTGTGTCTGTATTGCTGGGGCCCCTGATATTTCACCTTATCAGCTCTTAAACTTCTCACTGAGCCCTGGCTTGTGACCGCCCTAATTACTTCCCTTCCTCCCAAGCCACCAATAGCAGACAGGTTTGGCTTGTGGTTAGTGACACCACAAAACATGCTCAGGAAACCCTGATGCACTTATATTTTTGGCCCTCCCCTTGAATCGTGTAATAATGCCACAATCGAATGTAGCCCTGTGCCATAGCGCTCAGCTGGAATATTGTACCTCTTACCTATGCTGTAATAGACCGCGAGCGGGTGGGAGTAACCCAGAACAACATGCTTCCCCTTACCCCCAACCCTTATTGGGGCAATGTGAGCCTTACTCTTCCAACCCGTGCTCACCTCAATAGCAACGCAATCTTTTTCTCCTGCTTGCTGTGGTGTCCTCAGCGCCTTGTGTGTGTAGCTGTACCGAATGGAGTCAGCCACTTCCATAAAGCCAGCTGACCCTCTGGGGTGTCCTTCACCCTGAGCGGGCTGCTCCCTTCAGCACCGCCCTACTGGCTTCAGGTGTGTCTGGGAGGCCTACAACCCCTACTGGCCTCTTGTCCCCAAAGCACCTGCTGCCGGCTCCTGGGCACTGCCATCATGGTTGCAGGTGCTGCTTAGGCGAGACAGGAGTGCCACTCACGCGCTTCTTTGTTTATTGTTATCCCTTGCTCGCTGGGCAACCTGCACTTCCGCTTTACTGGCTTCATTGATGCTGAAGGTCCCGAGCTCCTGCTGCCTCCTGGATGGCAATTCATCCTTATTCCAGCTGGGGGTTCCCAGTGACCACTGCCTTCCCTTGGGCACCTATTCCCCACCATTGTCCTCCCTTCCTCGCAGGACAACGCCTCTGTTCTCCGCTCGTTGAGAAGAGACAAGCAGCCCCAACCTGGTCCCCCTAATCCCCGACGTGGCCCTATCCGACTCCCGCCTTTTTGAGGGGTTTATGTGTTGCTCTGCCAACGTGCCATCCCAGGCGATGGTGACAAGAACTTTGCAGTCCGCAGATGACCGATGTCCCTGCTGGCCTCTGCTTTTGTCTTAGTAGGAGGACATGCTTTATCCCTTGCATTGGTTGGTTCAAAGGACTCTGACCAATGCAACTGGTGGATTCTCCCAGGTTTGGGCTGTGGCTGTACACAAGCCTGTGTTTCCCCAGCCCCCATTAAGGCACGTTAGCCCCAGGCCTCTTATGATCCGGCTTTCCCTTCCCGGGCCGCTCCTTTCCTGGGCAAATTAGATGACAACGCTTGTAACATAACAACTGCTTCCAAATTCTCTAAAGCAGAAATTGATTTTTTGGACCTTACAAAAATCAACTCCAAACTAAACTCTTTCGAAAAGAAAATGCAGCAAATTCCTTCTTATACACTGATAGCTGTCACCCCAAAAACAACATACGCAATATCCCTAATGTTGAACTGGTATGCATTAAACATAATTAAAGTGAAGAATTGGTTTATCTTCATAAAGGGGCTGAAATCATAACCCGACTTGAACATCGAGGAAATCACCCTACACATTGCAAGAAAACCATGAATGGGATTGCAAGTACCAACCATACAGAGACTCTCCAATGTAAAATCATTGCACCTAAATAAAGACATGGAGTCCTTGCGTTTTATTACTATCACAATGATCATCGCAATATATGGTCTATTCTCAGATGAAATTGGCACTTACTATCCAACAACTTGTGCATTTTGGAGTGCATTAAAGACTTCCCTGAAATTGTATTCTGAAGAACACCCAAACTGAAACAAATGCTGTGTAAAACTGAATTTTATTACAAGACCGGAGGCTCATATTATGCATTGTTTCCTTACTATAATAACACAGCAGCCAAGAAAAAACTACAAACCTCAGAAAACCTGGTAGAAAAACTACCAGGTTACATCATAATAGTGTCACCAATCATCCATCGAGTATGAACATAACAATCTTGACTGCGAGCAACAAGCCCTCTTTTCTTGCTCCTCACAGCAAAGATAAGGATTCTGCTCACCACATTATAGTTTTATTGTAATTCATTATACTTATTATGTTTTATTATATATTGAAATGTTTATTCACTAGCGTTATTGCTTTACAGTTTTACTGGCCATTAGCCTCATGCTTGTAACGCTCCAAACATTCGATAACTTTCGTTTTCTTTCCCCTGAGGCATTTCTTGCTTCTCCAATGATTCTGAGCACGTCGGTACTTCGACAGTTTTGTGGCGCTCGTGCACGTTCCTCCGCTTCCACTTCAAACGTTTGGGGTTCTCTGACACTCTTCTTTTACGTCAGAGCATCCTGGGCAGGTTTTTCATTAGCGCAAGCTTACTACGTCCACTTCTTCTTGGCTTCAACCCATCCCCACCTTCCGACACGCCCTTATCCAGCCCATATTCTCTCTGGCTCTCCCTCCCAGATCTTGCTTTAATTTAACCCCTGTTTGGCAGGTTTTACTCACATCTAATCCTGTTTTTTTTGTTTTTGAAGCCTTATTTGAAGTTAATCTTGGTTAATTAACCATTTGCTTAATTTGTTTCATTAAATCTCTTCACATTTATACTTAAAAATGTCTGAGGACAAACAGGCTCAATCTCTGAAGGATAAATTAAAATCCTTCATTAAGGACTCTGTTCTGCATGCCGTATCTGTCTCTATGCTGGACATTTCAAAACATTTAGATGCATCCTTATCCAGGATGTTACAGAGACCTAAGGATGCTCCTTTTAAAAGAGGAATGAAACGTGCGGCACCCCACAATGTGACTTCTAAAGGCGTTTCTGTTAAATTTGGGCCTCCCACCCGAGATGCAGATCCTTCTCAGACACACTGACAGTGATGGGGAGGATATTTTAGATGATTTCACATCTCTATTTATTATTAATGATGACATTTTTGATGAAAATTTCTCCCTCAGGAGTTTCCCCCCATCCTTTGTGTAATGATCTCGTAGACTATTTAGGAGAACCCATGTTTGACCCTGTGTCAATCCACCATCCAAATTCTTTAGAATGGTTCCCCTCTGACCATGTCTCAGACTACGTTTCTTTTTATTTGAGACATGTCTTAGATAAATCTTCTTGGAACAAATTCAAATCTGAGTGCCCTCGTCTGTCCTTTCCCTTTAAAGTGGCTAATACCCCCACTATCGACCCCAACGTGTTATTATTTTTTCACTAAATTTGGTATGGATCCCAAGAAAGGGGTTGATAGAGCCTGGTCTAATTGCCAAGGACAGACGTCTAGACCTAGTTGGCCCATTGACTAGGATATTAGATTTAGCCAAGGAGGCAAGAATGGAAGGGGAGCAAGTTGGCCTTCAAACTGGGCACAGAGAGCGATCTGTATGTTGGGTAATGCAAATGCCTACATCCCCCAGGAAAGGTGCAAAAGCCTTCTTTTAAAGATTGACCCCAAGCAAGATAGTCCCAAAGCTGATGGCCTTCTCTTCGGGGACTCTTTTATAAAAGAGATGAGCAAATATGTATGTATATTTACAACTATTGACAAGGCCCAGCCTCCAATGAAGACATTTTTTTGTCAGCGTATTTTTGGCAGGGCCGGCACAGGTAGGGGTTGGTTTGCCTGCTGTTATTCATGAAGAGGGCAATCCCTTGGCAGAGGCTCTTTCAATCAAGGTGCCCAGCAAGAGTTCTATCAGGGTTATAACCCCCAATTCTATCCCACTCACTTCCATGGAGCCTGCAGCAGGGGATACACAGCCAAAGGAGACCAAATCTCAGGTAAGAACTTCCAATTCTGGCCCTCCTCCCATAGGGGGCAGATTCAGGCATTGTCTAAATCTTAGCTGTCTCTAACCTCAGATCCTTGGGTTATTCAAACCGATCAGGGTCACTGTATAGACTTGTATCAGATTCCTTTTCAGATTCACCTTCCCCAACCTCTTCATTTTTCACAGGACCAATTTCTCCTGGTTCAGGAGGAAGTGCAGTTACTACTGGCAAAACCAGCTACAGAACGAATCACCTTTGACCCTTCAGGTTTTCAGAGTACCATCATTTTAGTTTGAAAAAAGCAACAACAAACATAGACCGGTAATAAACCTAAAACTCTTTAACAACTTAGTACTTTATCATCATTTCAAGATCGAGAAAATCCTTCATCTCAGGGATCTTCTCCTTCCGAACAATTGGCTGGTCCGTCTGGACCTCCAGGGTGCATATCTTATGGAACCCATACATCTATTTTACAGAAAGTTTCTTCAATTCCAATGGAGAGACTCCTTCCATTTCAAGACTCTCCCCTTCGGTCTTTCATCAGCCCCTTGGTGTTTCACCAAGATTCTCAAACCCATAGTTGCCATCCACAGACATCAGGGTGTAAGACTCATAGATTATCTGGACAATTTTCTAATCATGGTACAGGAGAAATCTTGTCTTTTGGCACATCTAAATCTTTGTCAGGATTTTTTTGATAAATCTGGGTTTCCTCATAAACACACAAAAGTCTGTCCTGGTCCCTTCTCAATGCCTTGAGTTTCTGGGTGTTATAGTGGACACTGTCAGATCAATCCTTCAACTCCCTCAGCAGAAAAGCAGATTTAGTGAAGAGGTAGATACGCCACACTTTGGGGGTCATTCCAACCCTGGCGGTCGGTGATAAAGCGGCGGCCAACCCGCCAACAGGCTGGCGGTCCAAAAAATGGAATTCTGACCCTGGCGGGAACCGCCAACAGAGACTGCCACTTTAACACTCCGACCGACACGGCGGGACAAACAAACAGCGCGGCGGTCACCGCCAACAGGCAGGCGGCAGACAATGTACCGCCCACCCTATCACAACTCACCAATCCGTCACCTTTTCCGGGGCGGGAGCCCCGCAGATAAAAACACGGCGGAAACAGACTACGAACGGGAAAACGCTCACCTCTACGCACTCCACGAGGACGGAGGACAGCATGGAACCCGAATTGAACATCCTACCTGCTCTCGTCTACCTGCTCATCTACGACGAGTACGAACTCCGCCGCAGACGTCAACGGTGAGTACTGCACCTACGACACACGGGAGGGGGGGAGGAGGAAAGGTTACGGGCATACACATATGCGACCCCCACCACCCCCCCAAGATGTACACACCAATGCAGAGCAACAAGTCACAGTGACACCACCCAAACACCCGTAAAAAATACAATCACATAACCAAATTGAGAAAAAATATTTATGTACCAAATAGTGTCAGAAAAGTATTTTTCAACCATCAAAATTTTTTCTGATAAACAAATTATTTACACAGCAGTGGATAACTGAAGCAAGTAGTCCTGCACATCTTACGAATCCATCATGTCCGTGGGCCAAAGTGTAGCGAAACAAGGGCAAAGCCCACACAGGAGACCTGAGTCCTTTGGAGAGAACACTGCAGGGGCATCTGGTGACAAAACTACAGGCACCTCAGGGGGAAGGGAAGGGGGGCACCACAGCCACATGAGTCCACGACGCCAGATCCACGAAGGGCCCACCATGCCCACTGCCATATCCTGGGGAGTGCAAAGCCACAGTCTCGCAAAGTCTCTACAGTGGGTGGATTGCCCACTGTGCCATCCTGGGGAGTGCAAAGCCACAGTCTCTCAAGTCTCTACAGTGGGCAGCTTGCCCACTGTGCCATCCTGGGGTGTGCAAAGCCACAGTCCATCAGGTGGATAAATGTCCCTACTGGACAAGGAGGATGCATGGTGGGCACAGTGAACCCTGAACAGTGCCTGACAGGAAGGGCCCAGCGGAGCGGTGCTTGTGATGAAGGGCCCAGCGGAGCGGTGCTTGACAGGAAGGGCCCAGCGGAGCGGTGCTTGACAGGAAGGGCCCAGCGGAGCGGTGCTTGAGACGGCGGGGTCCAGCGGAGCGGTGCTTGTGATGAAGGGCCCAGCGGAGCGGTGCTTGAGACGGCAGGGCCCAGCGGAGCGGTGCGTGTGATGAAGGGCCCAGCGGAGCGGTGCTTGAGACGGCGGGGCCCAGCGGAGCGGTGCTTGTGATGAAGGGCCCAGCGGAGCGGTGCTTGAGACGGCGGGGCCCAGCGGAGCGGTGCTTGTGATGAAGGGCCCAGCGGAGCGGTGCTTGAGACGGCGGGGCCCAGCAGAGCGGTGCTTGTGATGAAGGGCCCAGCGGAGCGGTGCTTGTGATGAAGGGCCCAGCGGAGCGGTGCTTGACAGGAAGGGCCCAGCGGAGCGGTGCTTGAGACGGCAGGGCCCAGCGGAGCGGTGCTTGTGATGAAGGGCCCAGCGGAGCGGTGCTTGTGATGAAGGGCTCAGCGGAGCGGTGCTTGAGATGAAGGGCCCAGCGGAGCGGTGCTTGTGATGAAGGGCCCAGCGGAGCGGTGCTTGAGACGGCGGGGCCCAGCGGAGCGGTGCTTGTGATGAAGGGCCCAGCGGAGCGGTGCTTGTGATGAAGGGCTCAGCGGAGCGGTGCTTGAGATGAAGGGCCCAGCGGAGCGGTGCTTGAGATGAAGGGCCCAGCGGAGCGGGGCTTGAGACGGCGGGGCCCTGTTCAGCGGTGCTCTTCTGCACGGCGGGGCCCTGTTCAGCGGTGCTTGTCTTCACGGCGGGGCCCGGTTCAGCGGTGCTCTTCTACACGGCGGGGCCCTGTTCAGCGGTGCCTGTCTTCACGGCGGGGCCCGATTCAGCGGTGCTCTTCTGCACGGCGGGGCCCTGTTCAGCGGTGCTTGTCTTCACGGCGGGGCCCGGTTCAGCGGTGCTCTTCTGCACGGCGGGGCCCTGTTCAGCGGTGCCTGTCTTCACGGCGGGGCCCGGTTCAGCGGTGCTCTTCTGCACGCGGGGCCCTGTTCAGTGGTGCCTGTCTTCACGGCGGGGCCCGGTTCAGCGGTGCTCTTCTGCACGGCGGGGCCCTGTTCAGCGGTGCCTGTCTTCACGGCGGGGCCCGGTTCAGCGGTGCTTGTCTTCACGGCGGGGCCCGGTTCAGCGGTGCCTGTCTTCACGGCGGGGCCCTGTTCAGCGGTGCTCTTCCAGTCAGTGTAGGGAGTCAGACCTGGCCTGGACAACCTGCTCACTCGCCCTCCGAACGTGCAGTGTCAGGCCCCTTCGGAGACGGAGTCCTGGGCCCTTTGGTGTCGTCCCTTGCAGCCGGGATGGGGTGTGTGGGGCCCTCCTGCTCCGCACTCCTGCTGGCTGGCCTCTCCGCCCTGCTGCCCTTCCGCTCCTTAGATGGTGCTCTCGGGCCCTTGCCTCCCCTGGCTGTTGTGGCAGGTGAAGTGGCCGGAGTCACCTCCTTGGGGGAAGCTGTCTCAGTCCGCTCACGGCGGCCCTTCACTTTCCGGGTCCTCTTGCCTGGGGGGGGGGCTGCCAGTCCCCTTGCTGCTCAGTGAAGTGTCACTGCCGCCAAAGGGTGGACTCCATATTCCATGCACCACTTGTACCTTAGAAGCTGGGCTGGTGGTGGCTGAGGTGCCTTTGGGACTTTTCCCAGATGGAGGGGGTGGGTCAGGGGAGGGAAAGAGGTTAACATTTGAGAGGTAATATTTCTTTGGACCAAGGTAAAGGGTAGGAGTAGTGGAGATAGAAGTGGAGGAAGAGGATGTGGTTGTAGGAGAGTCAGGTGTGCTGTCTTTGGGTGCAGGTGACTGAGACGTAGGCTGTCGTGAGGTGGTTGGCTGTTGTTTGGGTGTCTGCCTGCGTTTATGTGTCTTGGAAGAGGAGGTGACAGACACAGTGGGAGAGGACACAGGGGACGTGTACATGGCAGTGGGGGTGGTGACTGCACGTGTGAGGACTGTAGTGGAGGGTGTGCTGGTGATGGAAGAACTGGCTGATGTTGGTGTGCATGCAGGTGTGAGTGTAGACGTCACAGGGAGGGAGGAGGGAGACAAGGAGGAGGGGGACACAGAGGTGGTAGTGACTGTTGGTATGTCTGCATCTGGGTGTTGCTTGGGTGAATGCTTGTGTGTTCTGTGGTGCTTATGTTTGGATGAGCCGGCCTTGGGTGTTGAGGTGTGTGCAGGCTGGTCTGATGGTGTGGATGGGATAGGCTGAGGAACAGGAGACAGAGAAAGGCTGGAGGCAGTTAGAAGAGGGAGACTGGAGACAGGGACAATGGCTGCCGTCAGTGCTGAGGCCAGAGAAGTGAACGCTCGTTGATGGGCAGCCTGACCCGAATGAATGCCCTCCAGGTAGGCATTGCTCTGTTGCACCTCCCTTTGCACCCCCTGGATGGCATTCAAAAGGGTAGTCTGCCCAACAATGAGCGTCCTCACGAGGTCAATGAGCTCCGCACTGAGGGCAGCAGGGGTAACAGAGGCAGGGGCTGAGGTGCCTGGGGCGAAGGAGACGCGCGCCTTCCTGGGCGAACGGGCACAGAGCGAAGACTGAGGGGCTGCTGGGAGGGCGGTGCTGGTGCGCTGGGTGGCGGCTGTACCTGTTGTTGCGGGGGGCACAGATGTTGCCGCCCCCGCTAGGGAGCTCCCACACGAGGACGTGTCCGTGTCGCTGGTGTCTCCACCGGCCCCCGTTGTGGTGCTCCCCTCGCCCTCCGGATCACTGGTGCCCTCGGTGTCTGTGTCAGTGCCCACCGGGGCCTGGTGACCTGCAGCTCCCTCGTGCTCCGACGCCAATTCTCCTCCGCCTGATGATGCTAATGCACAAGAAACAAAGAATAAGGGTGGGGGGAGAAATAAAACAAAGTTGAGTGCATGCCTTGTCAATAGCCTTGGCGGAGAGGACAGACACAGGTGCCTCATGCACTAAGCTGCGAACTTGGGGTACACTACTCTGTACTTCTGACTAGGCCAACAGGTCTAGGGACAACAGACGCGCTCATGGGTGATGTTGGACCATGGATAGCTGCACTTGGCACCCTACAGAGGTGGTGGGCGGGGGCACAGGGCCATGTCTAAGGGAGGGGACTACACTACAGAAAGCGCCCTGGCCTACTGTCACCCACAGCCCTCCTCCCCCACCCAGACGCCTCCACTGCGCGTAAAGATAGGAGAATGTGCTGATACTCACCCCCTTGTGTCTGCTGTGATGTCCTCAAGCGCCCATCCAAATCAGGGTAGGCCACCGCCAGGATCCGGGACATCATGGGGGTCAGGGTACGACTGGCACCCCTCCTAGGTCGGGAGGCCATCCCCAGTAGTGACTCGGGGGTCTTTCGGGTTCCGCAGCGGATGTCCTCCCACCTCTTCCGACAGTGGGTGCCCCGTCTGGTGTAGACCCCAAGGGCCCGGACTTCCTTGGCGATGGCACGCCAAATATCGATTTTCTGATGGCCGCTCACCTGTTTGACATGTACAGGGTGGGAAAGAGAAAACGTCACATTTCTGCATGTTTGGAGTACATGCCCCCCCTCCCCAACCTTGCCATGTGGCCCATACTCTCATCAGTCGTGCGTTGCATTCCTCATTTTCTCCCCACCCCACCAACTGACAGCCACCCCACTCCACACAGGCATTACCCATTCAATGTGCACTCAGTGTACTCACCTGTTGGTCTGGAGGACCGTAGAGTAGCGCATTCTGGGGGAGGACCCCGTCCACAAGTTTCTCCAACTCTTCAGACGTGAAGGCAGGGGCCCTTTCCCCAGTCGCAGCAGCCATTGTCACTTCCAGACCGAGTTCACAGCAGCACTTGCAGTATAGGTCCTCTCCTGTGGATGATCAGGTCTCGAGTGATTAATCAGATAGAAAATGGCGGTCACGCCCGCGGCGGTGCGTACCGCGGCGGTGCGTACCGCGACCGCCGGCGCACATCGTCATTGGCTCCTGAATCCCATAGGGTTCAATGTTAACCAATGCGACTTCGTACAGCGGTCTTCGACCGCCTACCGCCACGGTGTGCCCCGCCAGCGCATTGACCTCACATCCCATTGTCCCACTTCACAGGTCAGGCAGCTGCCATTTCAAGGGCCCACATGGCTTAAATTCTACTGCATCACACAGGCCTAGGCCTTGCTTTTGCACACATACAAACATAGCAATCAATACATTTTCGTGTACTGTGCAAGCTGTGTTGCACGTACCTGTGAGTTGATTGACTCAGTGCTCCATGTTGTCCTTCCTAGGCACCGTCCGCAGGGACTTGCGAGGAGAAGGAGGAATCCTCCTGTGTACCGGCCGCTGGTTGACCTGTCGACAATGGAAGAACGCCATATAATACTCCGATACCGACTTGACTGAGCCACTATACATGAACTGTGTGCCCAGCTGGAGCCAGACCTGATGTCACCCATCCGCCAACCCACAGGAATTCCCCCTCTAGTGCAGGTTCTATCAGTCCTCCATTTTTTGGCAAGTGGCTCATTCCAGACAACAGTGGCCATGTCATCTGGAATGTCTCAGCCTATGTTTTCAAAGATTCTGTCCAGAGTGTTGTCTGCCCTTATGAAACTCATGAGGAGCTACATCATATTCCCAGAAGAGGCTGATTTGGCCACAGTGAAGGGTGATTTCTATGCCCTTGGACATATCCCCAACATCATTGGTGCCATTGATGGGACTCATGTGGCATTAGTACCCCCAAACAACGATGAACAGGTGTACAGAAATAGGAAAAAGGACCATTCTATGAATGTGCAGGTGGTCTGTTTGGCAGACCAGTACATCTCCCATGTGAATGCCAAGTTCCCTGGGTCAGTGCATGACGCGTATGTTATGCGTAATAGCAGCGTCCCCTATGTGATGGAACAGCTACAGAGACAGCGTGTGTGGCTAATAGGTGACTCTGGTTACCCCAACCTGCCGTGGCTATTGACCCCAGTGAGGAATCCCAGGACCAGGGCAGAGGAACGGTACAATGAGGCCCATGGGCGTACTAGGAGGGTCATAGAAAGGACCTTCGGCCTCCTGAAGGCCAGGTTTAGGTGCCTGCATATGACAGGTGGATCCCTAATGTACTCACCAAAGAAGGTGTGCCACATCATCGTGGCCTGCTGTATGCTTCACAACCTGGCTTTGCGACGCCAGGTGCCTTTCCTGCAGGAGGATGGTCCAGATGGTGGTGTCGTAGAAGCCGTGGAGCCTGTGGAGAGTGAAGAGGAGGAAGACGACGGTGAGGAAACAGACAACAGGGAAGCTGTCATACAACAGTATTTTCAGTAGCACACAGTAAGGTTCAGCCACGCCATTTCCCATTTACTTAGAGCCTCATGCATCTCAACTTTATGTATTTCCCCCCAGCTCTTTTGAATAACATATTCTTTTTCCTTTCCCTTCTCAGTGCTTAATGACTCATAGCCCGACTTCTGCTTGGTTTGGCCATGTACTACAGGGTATTGACATTGGTATGTTGTCATCACTAACTGACATCACATATTGTGAACTGTTATGTGTTGTACAATTTTTTGAGAATACAGCATGACTCCAAACGGTTTTCTGTGCAATAATTGTTTTATTTTGTGTGCTTAGATAATGGTACATTATGTTAAAACGGTGATGGGTGGGGGTGGAGTAATGTCCATGGCAGAGTCCAGTTCTCAGTCTGACAGGTGTATTGTCCATATGCCTGTGGAAGGATGGAGCAGGGGCTGTTTGAGTTTGGACAGGGTGGCAATGTGGGACAGTGGGATGACTTCTGGGGGTATCTCATGCTGGCGGTGGTCTTGGCATGCTACTCTGGTGTTTTTTTGGGTCTTAGTCTCCTCTTGCGGGGTGGTTGTTCTTCAGCAGGAGGTGGGGTTCTTGTGGCCTGTCGTTGTGTGTGGGCCTCCTGTCCACTAGCGCCGGCGGAGGTGGTAGGCTGTTCCTGGCTAGTGACAGTGGCCCTGTGTGGTGCCACATGGTCCCGCAACGTGTCTTCTATCCTGTTGAGGGCCTGGACCATGCTCCCCATGGCGGTAGCGAGGGTGGTGAGTTGGTTGCTGAACCCCATGTAGCGTTCTTCCTGCTGTGCCTGGATCTCGGTGAACCTGGCCAGTACCGTCGCCATCGTCTCTTGGGAGTGGTGGTATGCTCCCATGATGGTAGTGAAGGCCTCTTGGAGAGTGGGTTCCCTGGGCCTCTCCTCCCCCCCCTGTCGCACGGCAGCCCTCCGAGTTACCCTGTTTGCCTGGGCCTCTGTCCCCTGGACGGTGTGCCCACTACCACTGCCCCCAGGTCCCTGTTGTTGTTGGGGTGTTGGGTTAGCCTGGGTGCCCTGTAGTGGCAGACACACCGCTGCTTGACCTGTCCTAGAGACAGAGGCATGGGCCCGCTGGGTGGGAGCTGTGCTGTTGTTCCCAGGGGGGTTTGGGTCTGCTGTGGCCTGTGTCTGTGTTTGGGGAACCCACTGCCCAGAGGTCCCCGATGGTCCGGGCTGGTCATCAGCTTCCAGGTCGACCGAGCTGCTGTCATCACTGGGGGCCTGTTCCGGGGGTGGGATGGACATTTGAGGACCCTCCTGACCGGTGTGTTGGCGTTCGGGTCCTGCATGGGGTGAGAGAGTATGGTTATTGTTTCTGTGTGTGAAATAGCGTGCGATTTATGGGTGCCCTTGTCCCCCAGTGCAGGCATTCCCTTGTGGGTGGTGTTGTGAGGGTGGTTTGTGGGGGGGATGGGTATGTGCAGTGGTCATGCTTAGGTAATGGGTGTCCAATGTTTGTGGTGGCATGCAAGGGTTGGTGAGGGGTTGGGTGGGTTGTGCTAGGGAAACATTCTCAGGGATGATGTGTGATGGGGGGTTGGGGGTGAGGGTGGGGGTGTGGGTTGGCATGCTGGTGGGGTGGGGGGGATGAAGTATATGAGATAGGACTTACCAGAGTCCATTCCTCCGGGTACTCCAGCGAGGCCCTCAGGATGCAGGATGTTTAATACTTCTTGCTCCCATGCTGTGAATTCTGGTGGGGTGGGTGGGGGTCCTCCGCCAGTCTTCTGCACCGCGATGTTGTGTCGCGACACCATCGAGCGCACCTTCCCCCGTAGGTCGTTCCATCGTTTGCGGATGTCGTCCCTATTTCTGGGATGCTGTCCCACCGCGTTGACCCTGTCCACGATCCGCTGCCATAGCTCCGCCTTCCTTGCTATAGTGGTGTGCTGCACCTGTGAGCCGAAGAGCTGGGGTTCCACTCTTACGATTTCCTCCACCATCACCCTGAGTTCTTGGTCCGTAAAGCGTGGGTGTCTTTGTGGTGCCATGGGGTGGTGTGGATGAGTTGTGGGGTGGTGTATGTGGTGATGAGTGTGTTGGTGTGTGGTGCTTTGTGCTATTATGTGGTGTGTGTGATGTTGTAGTGTGCCTCTGTGTGTCTGGCTCTCTATTCTCTGATGTGTCTCTCTCTCCTTCGTCTCTGATTTTTGGTTGTAGGGGTTTGTGGGTGATGTGGGTGTGTGTTTTATATTGTGTTGGGTGTGTGGGAGTGGTGTTTGTATGTGTATCAGGTGTGTGTATTTCAAATTGTCCAATGTGGTAGTGTTTTGTAAAGGTGTGTGTATTTTGACCGCAGCGGTGTGTACCACCAATAGACCACCGCGTTTGAAAGACCGCCGCGTGGATTTGTGGATCGTAATGGCATGGGCGTATTTCTGTTGGCGTGGCGGTGGAGGTTTGGTTATCTCCAGTTTATCGCTGGCCGCTGATGTGGCGGACTGCAATGGAGGTCGGATTTTTGGAGGTTTGGCAGTTGTGGGTCAGAATGTCCGTAGCGGCTGACCGCGGCCGCAGCGGTATTGTGGCGGTCTTCTGACCGGTGGTAAGCGGCTTTTACCGCCGAGGTCAGAATGACCCCCTTTGTCTATTCCTCTCTGTTCTCTCAGATCAATAGCTCGTCTGGTAGGTCTTCTTTCTTCCTCTATTCAGGCCATCTTTCCGGGGTCTCTCAATTACAGAGCCTTACAAAGATTGAAGATCCGGCACCTTCGCAAAGGTCTAGCTTATCCAGACCCAGTTGTCCTCAAGTCTGAATCCAGAGAAGAACTTCTCTTATGGCTGAGTCACTTAGATGCTTGGAACAGTAGAATGATTTTATCTGCCGCCCCAGATCTTGTCTGAGAGTCAGATGCAAGTTGGAGAGGTTGGGGCGCAAGATGTGGTCAAGTCTCAACTAGAGGTTCATGGTCCATTCAGGAGTCATCACTACACATCAAATGTTTAGAGATGTTTGCAGGCTCCCTTGCCATCCAGTCCTTTATAAAAGAAAGAGTAAAATGCACAGTTGTTCTAGGGATGGACAATATGTCAGCAGTCAGGTACATAAACCACCTGGGCACACAAGATCCAAACCTCTGGCATTGTTGGCTAAGAGTCGTTGGGTATTCTGCCTCCCAAAGAAGATCTCTGTCAAGACAGATTATCTCTGGGCAAGCTGAACATCGTGGCCAATTGTTTTTCCAGACATATCTACAACTCAAGCGATCGGAGACATCATCCTTCTGTATTCAATCATCTTTCTTCAGTCTTCGGCTCCATGTCCATAGACCTCTCTGCTTCCTGTGTCAACACCCAACGTCCCTCCTTCTTCAGTTGGAGGATGGATCCACTGGCCATTGCCACAGACGCTTTCCTTCAGTCATGGCCTCATTCCCCCCTCTATGCATTCCCCCATTCATTCTCATTGCCCGAGTGCTAGCTCAAGCCCGCAGACAGCAGTCGTCCCTCATTCTGATCACTCCATTTTGGCAGTCCCACTCTTGGTACCCAATGTTATTAGAGCTAGCCTCACACCTCCCAGTGTTGATTCCTCCTTTTCCTGATTTGCTTTTGAACCCCCAGGGTCTTCCTCACAATCTCATTTTAAAGGGCTCTGTGCATCTCATAGCAGGGAAAATGTTGGGGCTTTCGGATGAGGCTGTGCAGTTTATCCAGCAATCCTAGGTCCCAAGCACAACAAGGATATGTAAATCAGCCTGGTTGGTCTGGTGTAGCTGGTGTTTGGACAGGGATTCCCCTTTTAGCAGATGTGACCTTGGTGGTAAACTCTGTGGCTTCCCTGGCATCCCAAGGAAAAGCTTACTGGACCATTAAGACTTACAGATCTGCAATTTCTTCAGAACATACTAGAGTGGAAGGAAGACCTATTGGTGAACATCCATTGGTTTGTCACTTGTTAAAAGAAGTATGTTTTGCTAAACCTCTGGTTCCTAAATATAGGCCCTCATTACAACCCTGGCGGTCGGTGATAAAGTGGCTGTAATAACGCCAACAGGCCGGCGGTAACAAAAATGGAATTATGACCACGGCGGAAACCGCTCACACAGACAGCCACGGCGGTAGCAACAAGCACTGCAGCGGTAACCGCCAACAGCCGGGCAGAAGACAATGTACCGCCCACACTATTACAACAGGCCTACCACCACCTTTTCTGGGGCAGTACCAATGCCATCAAAAGCACAGCGGAAACAGTACACAGAAGGCAAAGGACTCACCCCCGGAGACACAAGGAAGAACCGCGTCGCCATGGAGCCCGAGTTGCAGGTGTTCCCCATGCTCGTCTATCTCCTTCTTCACTATAAACACCAATGCCGGCGAAGACGACCACGGTGAGTACTGCCCCCTAGCACACAAGGGAGGGGGGAGGAAAAAGAGAGTGACACACACGCAACACGCAACACTCCTAACACCATACACATAAACTGATGCAGCAATAAAACATATTTACCCCGTATCCCTCAGGAATAATGCAAGTACAAAAGGAATTGATGAAAGTGAGTGTAATAAGATAAAATTGTAGAAAATCGTGCTTCAAATTCAAAACAGTATATACATATATGCAAATGGAGGGACACAGCCCAGTCCACAATGTCCGTGGGCCACAGGGCCACATCACATAGGCCAAGGCCCAACTTGACTCCTGCAACAACACAGAGAGAACACCGCAGGGGCATCAGATCGGAAATACACAGGCACCTCAGGGGGACAGGGGGCACCTCAGCCAGAAGATGGTACAACACCACTGGTCCTGGAGGAGGCAACATGCCCATCACTCTGTCCTGGGTAGAGCAAGGCCACAGTCTCTCAAGTGGGTGGTCTGCCCACTGCTTGGTCCTGGGGAGTGCATAGCCACAGTCTCTCAAGTGGGTGGCTTCTCCACTGGTTCTGTAGGGGGCCTTGTGCCCAGTGTGCTTCATCCTGGCAAGGTGGGGCTGAGTGGATGGCTTCTTCCACTGGTTCTGGAGGGGGCTTTGTGCCCAGTGTGCTTCATCCTGGCAAGGAGGAGGTGAGTGGATGGCTTCTTCCACTGGTTCTGGAGGGGCCTTTGTGCCCAGTGTGCTTCATCCTGGCAAGGAGGGAGTGAGTTGGTGGCTTCCACTGGTTCTGGAGGGGGCTTTGTGAACAGTGCGCTTCATCCTGGCAAGGAGGGGGTGAGTGGATGGCTTCTTCCACTGGTTCTGGAGGGGGCCTGGAGCCCAGTGCATGAGGCAGGACTACACACTGCCCGCCAGCGAGGACGGCTGCTCAGTGATGGCAGTAGTGAGGCTGGTGTCGGTGCTGGCAGTGGTGGGGGAGGCTCCAGCCCATCCCCTGCAGCCTCGGACAGCTGCCCACTGGGGCTGCTGGCAGTGCTGGCAGTGGTGGGGGGAGGCTCCAGCCCATCCCCTGCATCCTCGGACGGCTGCCCACTGGGCCTACTGCTGCTGGCAGTGCTGCAGGCAGTGATGCTGGTGGCGGTGCTGGTGGTGGTGCTGGTGGTGGTGCTGTTGTCAGGATTGCCAGTGGTGGGGGGAGGCTCCAGCCCTTCCCCTGCAGCCTTGGCAGGCTGAAACGCCATGGTTGTTGTTGGGGGCTCAGAATCAGTTCCAGCATCAGGCCTCCTGTCCTTCCTGCCTGCAGGGGCAGGCCCCTTGCCCTTCCCAGCTGGTGGTGCCTCCTTGCCCTTATCAGCTGCTGGTGCCTCCTTGCATTTGCCCTTACCAGCTGCTGGTGCCTCCTTGGCCTTCCCCTTGGCAGCTGGTGGTGCCTCCTTGCCTTTCCCCTTGGCAGCTAGTGCAGGCACACTGTCAGTGCTAATGGCGGGTTCCCTGTAGCCTCTCCCACCTGCAGTAGCTGCCGACACTACTGTGGCTGTGGTCTGGGTGGCTGAGGTGCTCGGCTGGGTTCTGACCACCCTGGCCCGACGTGAAGGACTGGGAGAGGGGTAGGGAAGAGGTCAGCGGTGGAGAGGAAAAGCTTCTTAGGGAAGAGGGTGAAGGTTTGGGAGTGGTTGTAGGAGGTGTCAGTCTGCTGTGTTTGGGTGCATGTACATGGGCTGGATGTTGTTGTGAGTTGGATGACTCTTGGGTGTCTGAGTGCTTGCGGTTGTGTACTTTGGGAGGAGGGGGCATAGACACAGTGGGAGAGGACAAAGGGGATGTGTGCATGGATGTGGGGGTGGTGACTACCAGTGAGGGGTGTGTAGTGATAGGCGTGATGGTGATGGCGGTAGTGGATGAGGATGTAGTGCATGCAGGTGTGAGTGGAGACGCTACTGGGAGGGTGGTGGACCAGGAGGAAGAGGGGGACACAGTGGAGGCAGTGGACGTTGAGGTATCTGCATCTGGATGGTGTTTGTGTGAGTGCCTGTGGGATGATGTGTGGTGCTTGTGTTTGCCTGAGCCACTCCTGTGTGTTGTCTTGGGTGCATGCTGGTCTGAATGTGTGCTTAGGATAGATTGGGGTTAAGGGGAATGGGACTGGATAGAGGAAGTTGGAGGGAGGGGGATGACAATGGCTGATATCAGGGAGGAGGCCAGAGCCTGGATTGATCTCTGTTGGGCCTCCATGCCAGAGTGAATGCCCTCCAGGAATGCATTTGTCTGCCCAACAGAGATGGATCCTAGGCAGTCAATAGCCTCCTCACTCAGGGCAGCAGGGCTGACCAGGGCAGGGCCTGAGGTGCCTGGGGCGAAGGAGATGCCCACCCTCCTGGGTGAGCAGGCACGGGAAACTCACTGAGGGGCTGCTGGGAGGGCAGTGCTGGGGTGGGCACAGAGGTGTCCTCACCACCAGGAAGCTTCTATCGGAGGTGGTATCACTGTCCGAACTGTCCCCTCCTGTCTCTGCCGTGGTGCTCCCCTCATCCTCCATCCCACTAGTGCCCTCACGGTCGGTGGATTTGGCCTCATGGGCCATGTGGGATGCAGCTCCCTCCTTCGCCGGTGCCTCTGCTCCTCCGCCAGATGATGCTAATGCACATAAGGACAGGGTGACAAAACAAAAACAGAGGGGGCGAGACAAAGGATACACTTGGTCAATGGCTGCCCCAACACCACCGTTGGCGTACACAGCACCCTCACACAGGGAACAGGCCTATGCACTATGCAATGCACTACCAGTCACAATGCTAGTCACCAGCCCAAGGAATACTTAACACCAATAGCAGTATACCTGACACCCATAGACCCCTGCCCAGTAGTGGATGCCTACTAGCTTTGTAGGAGGTGGTGTTCATCAGCCCCTGCCCAACATGGGACCTACCCTGCAATGTCCACCCTGGCCTAGGGGCACCCGCATTCCCACTCCCTCCACCCATAGACCACCCCACCACGCACAAGTAGTAGATTTGGAAACTGTACTCACCCCCTTGTGGCTGCTGTGATACCCTCACCCATCCAGCTCCAGATAGGCCACCGCCAGTATTCGGAACATCAGGGGGTCAGGGTTCGACGGGCACCCCTTCCTCGTTGGGAGGCCATCCCCAGCTGGGCCTTCACAGTCTTCTGTGCCCAGCGTCTCAGGTCCTCCCACCGTTTGCGACAGTGGGTACTCTGCCTGCCATAGAACCAGAGGGTCCGCACTTCCTTGGCGATGGCACACCATATACCCTTTTTCTGATGGGCGTTGACCTGCAGACAAATAAACATAGAAAAAGGTATCAGCCATACCATCCGGCATCTTACACTCATGGCCCACCATAGCCCCCAAATTCCCCGATGCACAGACATTGGCCACCATACATGCAGCACGCTGCCCAGGACCCTTCCACCACCCACCCCTTACACGAGGCCCTCACACACAGCACTCCATGCATACATGCCCTATACATTGTGCTCACAGTGTAGTCACCTGTTGGTCTGGAGGCCCATACAGCATTCGGTACTGGGGTAGGACCCCATCTACCAGTCTCTCCAACTCTGCAGCGGTGAAGGCAGGGGCCCTTTCCCCAGTGACTCGAGCCGTGGTCAGTTCCAGACACAGGTCACAGCAGCACTTGCAGTGTAGGTCCTCTCCTGTTGAATGTCAGGTAGCAAGTGAGAGAAAAGATAGAAAATGGCGTTCACGTCCACGGCGGTGCGCACTGTTACTGCCGGCGTACTTCACCACTGGCCACTGTAACCCATAGGGCCCAATGACAACCAATGAGGAGTTGCACGGCGGTACTACTGACTCCTGCAATGGCGCACAACGTCAGCGGCATTACCTAATTTCCAGATGTCCATCCACACAGGACAGGCGGACGCCATTTCAGGGAGGGGCAGGGCATGGCACCTAAGTGCATCACAGTACACATAGGCACCATTTGGGCCTATTGAACAACATACTGTCACAGTCAGAAAATGCAATGCAGTGTAGTGTTTGAAAATGTGGAATACTGACCAGCTGCTCTATGTTTTGCCCCTTAGATTACAACCACTGCAGATGAATAGGAGATGGAGACATTCCCCCGTGTACAGACCCCTGGTGGACTTAGCAACAATGGAAGACAGGCACAATATCCTCACCTACAGACTTGACAGGGCTACAATCACAGAGCTGTGTGCCCAATTGGAGCCAGACCTGATATCTGCTCTCCGTCACCCCACTGGGATCCCCCTCTTGTGCAAGTCCTATCTGTGCTCCATTTCTTGGCAACTGGTTCTTTCCAAGTGACAGTGGGCTTAGCAGCAGGAATGTCTCAGCCAATGTTCTCAAAAGTGCTGACCAGAGTGTTGTCTGCCCTGATTAAACACATGTGCAGCTACATTGTATTTCCCAGGTTGAAGATTGAAAACTGACTTCTATGCAATGGGACATATCCCTAACGTTATTGGGGCTATTGATGGTAGACATATTGCATTTGTCCCCCGCCCCAACCCGGAGAAATGAACAGGTGTTCAGAAATCAAAAGAGCTTTCACTCAATGAAAGTGCAGATAGTGTGCCTGGCGGACCAGTACATCTCCCATGTCAATGCAAAGTATCCTGGGTCTGTGCATGATGCCTTTATCTTGAGGAATAGCAGCATCCCATATGTGATGGCTCCACTCTAGCGGCACCGGATGTGGCTAATACGTGAGCCCATGGTTCCCACCCTGTATATGTTGGTGTATGGGTATGGTGTTGGCCTTAAGGGTTAGTGTTTGGATAACAGGTATCCATCGATATTTGCAGGTGACTCTGGTTACCCCAACCTCTCATGGCTACTGGCCCCAGTGAGGAATCCCAGGACAAGGGCCCAGGAACGTTATAATGAGGCACATGGGCGAACAAGAAGAATAATCGAGAGGACATTCGGCCTCAGGAAGGCTAGGTTTCGTTGCCTCCATCTAGCAGGTGGTTCCCTGTGCTACTCACCCAAGAAGGTCTCCCAGATCATCGTGGCATGCTGTATGTTGCATAACCTTGCCTTGCGTCGCCAGGTGACTTTTCTGCAGGAGGGTGAGGCTGGAGATGGGTGTGTGGCAGCAGTGGACCCTGTGGATAGTGGCGAAGAGGATGCAGAGGATGAGAATGAGGACAACAGAACAACAATCATACGACAGTACTTCCAGTGACACCAAGGTAAGACACTGTAACTTCACCTTCCATTGACAGTTTTGTGTTGGACATTGTACATGGCAGGCTGATTTCCCCACTACTATGGCCACTTACTGTACCCTTTGGCATCTCTATTTTCAGATATCTCTGCCCCACTCTTGCTCCTGGTGTGTTGACTGCAGCCACCTACAGGTCATACCTATGTATACATTACTGTACAGTTGAATTGCAATGTTTACAGCTTTTTTAAACAATTACATATTTCAATCAATTGACAGACTCCATACTTGTATGTTTTCCAAGGGTGTTTATTTAGATGCTTTTAAGTGGAGGGGGTATTACAGTGGGCTGGGTTGCTGATGGAGGAAAGTCCAGGGTGGAGTCCAGTCTATTTGTATCACAGGTGCATTGACCAAGGGGGCATAGGAAATGGAGCAATGGCAGTTCAAGGTGGACAGGGTGACAGAGTGGGACACAAGGGTGACATTCAGGAGAGTGTTATTTCCTGGTGGGGGTCTTGGCAATGTTCTCTGGCTTCTGCCTAGATCGCAGGGACCGTTTGCGGGATGGTTCTCCTTCTGCAGGGGGAGGGGTTCTGGTGGTCTGTTGTTCCTGTGGCGGGGTCTCCTGTCCACTAGCGGCAGCGGAGGTGGAGGGCTGTTCGTCAGTTTAGCTAGTGTCAGGGGCCCGTTGGTGTGCCACTGTCTGCCAGCACCCCTGCAATGGTGACCAGGGTGGTGTGAATGTCCCTCAGGTCCTCCTTGATCCCCAGGTACTGTCCCTCCTGCAGCTGCTGGGTCTCCTGCAAGTTGTCCAGTATCTGTCCCATCGTCTTCTGGGAATGGTGGTATGCTCCTAGGATGTTGGTGAGTGCCTCCTGGAGAGTCGTTTCCCTGGGCCTGTCCTCCCCCTATCGCACAGCAGTCCTCCCAGCTTCCCTGATTTCCTCTGCCTCTGTCCCCTGAACCGTGTGCCCACTGCCACTGACCCGAGGTCCCTGATCGTCCTGTGTTTGTGGGGTGGCTGGGGTCCCTGTAGTGGTGGACACACTGCTGATTGACGTGTCCTGGGGACAGTGGTATGGGCCTGCTGGGTGGATGCTGTGGGGGTGTTTCGTGAGGGGGAGGCTCTGTGGTGGTATGGGACTGTGCCTGGGTAACCGACTGTCCAGAGGTCCCTGATGGGCCAGGTTGGTCATCCAGATCCAGGCGTCCAGTGCTCCTGTCATCACGGTGGGCCTATTCTCGGGGGGGGACTGGATGTTGCTGGCACCTCCTCTCTGGTGACGTTGGATAGGGGACCTGTGGGGAAGTAATGCAGTGTTATTGTTTCTGTGTGTGCCATCTTGTGCATGGGTGTGTTGCCCTGTATGGTTGTTATTGCCCTAGCAGCTTAGCCTTGTGTGAGTAGTGATTGTGTGGGCTAGGTGATTGTCTCAAGTGTGCATGCTTTAGTGATGTGTGTCCATGCAGGTTTGTGATGGGGGTCCGTGCATTGGTGTTACGTGCAGGGCTTGGCATTGGGATGAGTGGGTTGTGATGAGGTAGGTGGTGGGGTGATGGGGGTGAGGGCAGGGGAGGGGGTACATGATGGCATACAGGTAGGGGGCTGATATTAATAGAGATTTGACTTACCAGAGTCCAGTCCTCCTGCTACTCCTGCCAGGCCCTCAGGAGGCATTATTGCCAAGACTTGCTCCTCCCATGTTGTTATTTGTGGGGGAGGAGGTGGGGGTCTACTGCCAGTCCTCTGTACTGCTATCTGGTGTCTTGCTACCACGGAACGCACCTTCCCCGTAGGTTGTTCCACCTCTTCCTCATGTCATCCCTTGTTCTTGGGTGCTGTCCCATGACGTTGACCCTGTCCACGATTCTCTGCCATAGCTCCATCTTCCTAGCAATGGATGTCTGCTGCACCTGTGATCCAAATAGCTATGGCTCTACCCAAATGATTTCCTCCACCATGACCCTTAGCTCCTCCTCTGAGAACCTGGGGTGTCTTTGTGGTGCCATGGGTGTAGTGTGAGTGGTGTGTGTGAGGGTGTGTGGGGTGATGTGTTGGGGGGTGTGCTGTAAGGTGCGTATGGGTCATGGTGTTTTGTGGCTCTGGTTCTGTGGGTGCTCTTGGTCTGTCTCTCTCAGTTGGCAATATTTTTTTAGTCATAAGGGGTTGTGGGTAGTGAGGGGGTGTGTTTTATAGTGGTGTGAGTGTGGTGTGTGTATGTGTGTCAGGTGTGTGTAGTTTGAATTGTCCAATGTGGTGTAGTTCTGTGTGTGTGTGTGTGTGTGTATTTTGAGGGCGGCGGTATGTACTGCCAATGGTTTACTGCGGTTGAATGTCCGCCGTGGTGATTTGTGGGTCATAATGCTGTGGGCGTAGTTCTGTTGGGGTAACGGTGTGGGTTTTGGTACTGCCAATTTATCACTGACCTTTGGGCTGGCAGACTTGTGTGTGTGTCTGTACAGTGACGGATTGCTATGTGTGTGTCATAATATGGGTAGCGGTAATCCTCCACAGCGCCGGTATGTTGGTGGTGGTCGGCATGGCGGTAAGCAGGACTTACCGCCAATGTCATAATGAGGGCCATAATGTGAGATGTTAATTTGGTGCTTTGTTTATTTATCTCATGGCCAGACAATGCTGATTTATCGCTCAAACATTTGTCTACAAAATTTACTATGCTCTTGTGTTTAGTTTCTATCAAACGTGTATCTGATGTTAAAGCTCTTGATATTTCCTCTTTCCAATATTCCTCTTTAGGAGTTTATTTTCAGGTCAATAGGCATACCAAAACTAATTTATCTTCTGTACATTACCCTTTTTTCCCCTCGCAACCTAAGTTTTGTATTGGCAATTGTTTGAAGACTTACGTTTCTCAAACTGCAGATCTCAGAAGTCTCTCCTCCACCCAGCTCCTTACTTCCTTTCCAAATACCCATAAGCCTATCTCTTCTCCTAATTTAGCCCGTTGGGTTAGATGACGCCTGGCAGGCGTTTCTACCCTTTCTTTTGGCGCCAATTCAGTGAGAGGGGCTGTGGCCTCTTGAGCTTTCTATGGGGGGGGGGGGCTAGTTTATATAATATTCTCAGATCTGCAGATTGGCAAACGTTAACAAGTTTAGAACGTTTTATTGTAAGACTTTCTGCCACAACAGGATGTCTGTCCTGGGACGTAGCTCTGCTGCAATTGTAAGGCTGTAGTCAGACATGTGCTCCTTCGGTGGACTCTGCTTCTGCTTCTGGTTCACTGCCGCTCCCGGCTGCCATGGCACAGTGGCAGCAGCACAAGAGAGCTGCAGTGCAGCACCACGAGAAAGCGAGAGAGCCGCAGTTGGGTGCCATGAGAGCAGCAAGTGCTGCGGCTGGGTGCCACGGGTGCCGCAGCCTGGAATTACGGAACCACGGGCACAGCGAGAGTCGCGGTCGAGAGCCACAAGATCCAGGAGTGCTGCGAGAGCCTCAAGACGTGGACTGGAACTGGCGCTGGAAGCTGAGAGTGCTGCGGCAGGGTGCCAATCGGCCGACCAGGACCTGGAGGACTGTGGTAAGAAGCTGAAGTGCCGCTTGGGTGTTCTCCTGCTCTCTGGCATCCCCTGACCTCCTCTTTCAGTGGGCCTCACACTGCGCCTATCTGCTAGGCCCCGCCTGCAGGCTGTAGGATGCCACCCTCCCGGCTCTCCTTCGATGCCAAAGCCGCCGCCCCCTGAAGGGTGCTGAGCACTCCACAGATTGTCTGTGCTACAGTCTGCCAAGATCGGCAAGGCCGCGCCAAGTCTGTGCAGTCTACCGCAAGGCTGCTCCCCTGAAGGATATAAAGATGCTGAATCATAGGCCGGGGGGCCTAGCCATCCAACCAGCAGGCAGCCTAGCCATTCAACCAACAGGCGGCCCTCAATCTAAGGTGGGCCTGTATCTATCAGAATACCGAAACATGATCCTGGTCCAGGTGGCTCCTGTCCAAAAGGCCCAAGCCATATAAATTCCAGCAGCAGTGAGCCTGAGATTTCCTGCGCGACCTGCCCCCAGAGAAGACGTGTGCAGCATCTCAGGCCGTCAGCTTCGAGAGCAGCATATCTGGAAAAGCATTAAAAAACTCTTGGGATTTTGGGTGGCCCTAAGGGTTCCCCAGAGCTTCAGAGGGGTGGCTTCATACAGGAGAGAACTTACAGGAGTGTCCAACAGAGTCCAGTCAGTGGAAGCGGGCACGGGTCCCCTGTGGTGCAGTTTGCTGCCTTTCTCCTCCCTCCTCCTAGTACCTCTGTCTTGTCTCACCCTGCTCTCTATCATCTGTTCCAACTTGAAAATAAGGCACCGCTGCCACAACTTCTGAAATTGCTCTGATTGGTCTCCAAGGCGTCACATCCTTTTCTCTGCCGGTTTTCCTCCTACTCCCATGGCTTTCCATCTAAATTACCCGCTTACAGGAATATTCCACCGACACCCAAAAGAAAGCAGGAGATAATCTTAGTAGTTGTCTAATACTGCCATTGGCAAAGGTACAATGACTGCCAAAAAACTGAGATCTGGCTGTCTACTCTCCGGGAGGTCTTGTTCCAAAACAAAATCCAACCCTCTCCACAACAAGGGTATAGCCTTCCCGGGGCTGAAATGTAGAAACCAAATCTTTTCTCTCTGGGATAAAGCTCCCCCGAAACCTCAGAGTCTTTACCCACTGGCAATAGGATCACTCATTTGCTGTGGGACCAACACCATTCTAGTTTCAAGGGGTTAGCATGCTTCAACAGCTCCAAAGATGTTTTTCAGGATTTCCCCGTTCCCTTAGTATCCTCCTCCCCACCGAGATTCTTGCTCCAAGTAAAGTTGCTGCGCTCTCCCACAATACCATGTTTCCCTCAACTTGTAACTCTGACGGCTTTGCCCCTAAAAGGGAGGGCTCATACATTGGAGCAATGGAAAACGTCCTCTCCCAAAGTACTCACCTGGGTCACCGGTCGGATGACTTCACGCTTCCCAATTTAGGCTTAGATCTATACAAAAGATATGGTCCTCAACAGGGGGCAAACACCCTTCAGCCCTCCCCCTGCCAGTGTCCACGGGCTTGAAGCTCTTTAGTAGCACCCCCTTAACCATCCCTCATTATGCTCACATCTTTCAGTGACCCCTGACTTGAATATAAATGGCAATCTTCCAAGTAATCCCCCGGATCAAAACATACAGGTCTCTTCTTGGCTCCAATGCCTAGAGAGACTACTTTCATCCATTTTAAATCTCTTGGAAAAATTTGTCGGGGATCCGACTGTATTTTTTACACTGTCCCAGTCATACTAAAAGAACTAATCGCCAGTAAAGGAGACAACCTCGAATCTTCTACATAGCAACGAGAAGAAGCTTCGGCACCATCTAGTGCCACAGAGAACAAGGCGACTCAGCCTGGGATTGACTTCAGCTCCCAGGCAGGCAAGCCTCTGGTTAAGGCACGCCCTGCGAACCCAGTTCCTATTGAAAGTCCGGTCAATGCTATTAGATTTATTTTGAATGATATTTCCCCAGAAAAAAATCCTTAACTTTGAACCCCAAAGCACAGTACAGGAAGTATTCCTGATTTTTAAAACTAAATCGAAGGTTCTCCAAAAAAGGTCGGAGAAAGGTGCATTTCCCAGTGGGTCTCCTCATGTCAGAATAAATCCCTGCAATGTGGGATGTCGTTCCACAACACCATGCTGAATTCTCTGATTGGCAAGTAGAGGTCGCTCCTCTTTGTACTGCCTGCGGGCCAAGTATGGTCGGCCCACCTTTGAGCCAAACTACTCCTCCATTACAAACAAGTATGCTACCACTGAATCCTTTAACACAACCATTTGGAGCTCCAATGTGGTCCAAGCCTCGGCCTCTACGAAGGATGGAGAGTCTAAATTATGTGGACACTTTGGCTTTAGACTTTAAGCTCCTGTTTAACACAGAACCATCTTTAAATAGATCTCTACTTCTAAAGTGTTTCTCAGAGGTAGAGTCGCTTAGTTCAATAGTTAGCAATGACTTACACTTAGTATCTCTGGAGAACTTGGATTTTGGCCCCATAACTAGAGTATTTTTTTATTCCGAATTGTTAGTTTGCAAAATTCTAAATAATTCAGATAGTTTGCAATTAAAAGGTATTGATGTTGTCCCCACTCAAAGGGTCCGGGGGAGCGCCCCAACTGGTAAGATTCCACAATATCTCCCCACTGGTGCCAGGAACCATATGTCTATGCCCCCACACCACATGTCCACACCCCCACACCTATGTCACCCAGACAACCGCTTCATCAGACAACAGGGTTTGCAAATCTCTCTAGGGAAACATGGCAGGGAAGTGTCATTTAGGAACCCCTTGACGAGTGCATTACACAAATTAAGTGTCAATTGGAACTGGTTACCGGCTGCCTTAAGTAGTTCCTTCACAATATCCAGACCAATAGTTCCATCACTTTAGCAATGAGCTCATTATCATATCCTGGAACATTGCCGGCATAAGAAATAAGGGGGAAATATTGAGTTTTTGAACCCTCTTAATGCAGATTTATTCTGCTTACAAGAAACTTGGGGCCAGATTTATACTTTTTGATGCTGGATAACGCCATCTCTAAACACCACCCATGCGTCAAATTTATACTTGGTGCTAAGACCCGGTTAGAGTCATTTTTTTTTTACGTTAACCATTGCGCCTTGTCGTAAGGCAAAATGACGTTAATGCTGGAAAAATGTCTCTAATCGGATATGCGCCCTTTTTCAGCGCAATAGCATCAAAAAGCAACACAAACACAGCAAACACTGCTAAGGAGCCCCAAACTGGAACCCAGAAGCCAGGGGAGACCCTAGGGAGACCTCAATCAACCAGGAACCAGTCATGAAAACACAGACATGACCCAGGGGAGAGACAAGAAGAAGAGGAAGTCTCACTACAGCGCAGAGGATCATGAAATCCTGGTCAGAGAGGTGATGGAGCACCAGCATCAATTATTCATCACCTCTAAATTGCCAATTGTGAGCAGAGAGGCAATTTGGCAACAAATTGTGGACAAGATTAACAGTGTGGCAGAGGTCAGGAGAACTGTCACCGAGTGTAAGAAACACTGGCATGACTGAAAGCAGAGGCCAAAGACGAAAATGGCAAGGAACAGGAAGGAAGCACTGCAGACCGGAGGTGGGAGTCCAGCACCACAAAAGGACCTGGACGAGATGGAGGAGATGGTTGCAGCCGTCATCCCAGAGGAGATCATCACAGGAATTGCAGGACAGGACAGTGCGGACTACCAGGAAACAACACATATGCAGGGTAAGTTGCATGGAAGAAAAAATGCATAAATCTCAAGTACAAGAAGGGGGAGGCACATACCTACTACACAATGCATGTCAGCCCTGAAAATCAGGCAGTGGAAATGGCACCTTGGCACGGGTGCAGGGGCATCCAGGGGCACAGCACAACACAACACCAACAACCTTTGCATGGGGGTACACCACTATGCCAAGGCTGATGGAAATGCAAAAGAAAACCAAGAGGGTAGGGAAGAACGTAAAACTGGGCTGATGTCACTGGACAGCTGGTATTGGTAGAATGTAAGCTAGGGGACAAAGCCCAGTCTCAGGCCATTGGCTCAAGCCGCATTAACCACTGACAGCACTTGCCACTACTCCTTGTGCTGTGTGTGCTGTTCAAATAGGAAATGGCAGTTAGGTGCCCATGGCACAAACACACCCAAAATGAGGGATCAGTATGACTACGTGATCAATCCCCATCAATCCCTATCCAAGTGCAACTCCTGTCAACTGCTCATGTCCATAGATCCAATAAACATCAGGCACTGTTACATACATCATGAAGTACACAGCAGTAATCGCATAACCATGCTGCCCATACCACGGTCTACCCCTGTGCTTGTGTCACAATAGCTGCAATGCCACCATGCAACATCTCAGGTGTCATATCAAATCAAATAAAAAACATTTATAAAGCGCGCTACTCACCCGTGAGGGTCTCAAGGCGCTAGGGGAAGGGGGTTACTGCTGCTCGAAGAGCAAGGTTTTGAGCTGCCTCCGGAATGCAGGGTGGTCCTGGGTGGTCCTGAGGTTGGCGGGGAGGGAGTTCCATGTCTTGGCCGCCAGGTAGGAGAAGGATTTCCCACCTGCCGTGGTGCGGCGGATGCGAGGGACGGCGGCGAATGCGAGGTTGGCGGAGCGAAGTTGACGGGTGGTCGTGTAGAAACTGAGGCGACGGTTGAGGTATTCGGGTCCCTTGTTGTGGAGGGCTTTGTGTGCGTGGGTGAGGAGCCGGAAGGTGATCCTTTTGCTGACGGGAAGCCAGTGAAGGTGTCTCAGGTGGGCGGAGATGTGGCTGTTGCAGGGTATGTCGAGGACGAGGCGGGCGGAGGCATTTTGTATTCGCTGCAGACGTTTCTGGAGTTTAGCGGTGGTTCCTGCGTATCGGGTGTTTCCGTAATCCAGGCGGCTTGTGACGAGGGCGTGGGTCACAGTGTTTCTGGTGTCGGCGGGGATCCAGCGGAAGATTTTTCGGAGCATGCGGAGAGTGAGGAAGCAGGAAGATGATACAGCGTTGACTTGTTTGGTCATGGTGAGAATCGGGTCCAGGATGAATCCGAGGTTGCGTGCTTGGTCTGAGGGGGTTGCTGCGGTGCCTAGGGCCGTGGGCCACCAAGAATCGTCCCAGGCGGACGGGGTGCTTAGTGCTTAGACAACTGCATTGATGGGGAGCACATATGTGTGTAACTTGGAAAACACACCTGCACAGTCATAAGAGGAAAGGGAACTCTGCCATGGCCCATCAGTGCAATACAACGTAGCACACATACGCAAACATCACCATGAGAAACTACCAATGGTGATACCTGTATTGTTTCATGGAAATGCAATACATGGTATGGTGCTAGGTCTCAGCACCGTATAGGTGTATGAGAAAAATGAAGGATTGGGACAGGGCCAAATTGTTATGTGTGGTTCATTTGGCATTAGCACACCAACATGCATTACAAGGCCTCACCATGCTAATGGAAGCAGAGGGAGGGTTGATTAGGACAAGCAGGTGGCAAGCCACAATTTGGACAGAAACCACACCTAGAAGATGTGAAGCAGACAAATCCCCCAACTGCCCGCACTACATGTGACATGCAGGTGGGGCCTCAGCTGGAGAGACTGCAAACGTTAATGAAAGGAACAATGCATGGGAACAAAGATTACAACATACCACCAATAGGAAGTCACTGACGTCACATTATAACTGCCACAACACAGACACACTAATTGTACAATATCTCATTGCAGAGGACCATGGCTGTCCTGTGGATCTGCCTGTCCTGTACTACCCTGATGACATGGATGACCAGCTGACAACCATCAGCCAGAAAACCCTTGAAGATGTCCTGGGAACCCTCCAGACACCACCTCCAGTCACAAGGAGGAGCACACATGTAGCAGACATCCCAGAGGACCCACCCACCACCTCAATTGTACGACCTGCCAGCTCAAACACACTTGAGGACCCTGATGACACTGAGCCCACCTTTGAGAGGACAGTTGTGGGAGTACATTGGGAGTTGGCCAAGGAGGTGCAGGTGGGGATGCAAACTATGGCAGCCAGCCTTGAGGGGATGCACAAGTGCACGATGACATCCACAGAACATTCAGCAGCCATGCAACTTACCCAATTACAACTGCAAGGAGTCCAACAGTGTGCGAGGGACTTCACCACTGATGTGAGGGAGTTGCAACAACACCTGCCCTCCCAATCTTGCAACTGCATGCATGACAACAAGCTGGACTCTCTCAGGGCAGACATGGCTGCCTACCACAGGGATGTTGCTGCCTCAATAATCAGCAGCTCCTCCTTGCTGCAGTTATGCCATATCTAGTTACACAGATGGCAGATGCCGGGAATTTGGAGTCCACTTCTCCAACCACTGAAGTGTGTGTTGCATCCTCAAAACGACCACCACCAACATCAAGGCCTGAGGAGAAGACACACACATCTGAGGATGAAGATATGGATATACCTTCACCCCGTAGGAGTACACGGTAGCACCAGCCCATGTCACATGGTCACTGTTTTTCCTTTCCCTGTGCTTGACAACATGCCCGTGTTGCTACAGTGGTGACATGCACTCTTCACCAACACACTGTTAACCTTACCACTATGGACTGCAATTCTCTCACTACCCAATTGGCAATTCATGTTCCTTCACTGAATGACACTTCATGTCAAATGAGATGTCCCTCAACCTTGCACTTGTGCTGCGTCACAATATAATGCTTTACTCTAAGGGGCTCACAAACCTGGACTATGTAAATATTGCACTACAGCACTTTAATATAAACAGCACCTTCACAACCACTTTGTCTCTGTGCAATGTGATACATATACTTTGCCAGAGACTTGTGATGTATGTAACATGTCAATGGTTACAGAGTGCCAATACCAGAGTGCAGAAATAATGTGGCGCAGATATTTATGCACAAGGGTCAGAATTTTTAAATCATCTGTGCTGCCTGTTCCTCATTTCTGAAGGAAAAGCAGCACAAACTTTCAAAATATCATTGTAATTTGAAAGTTTGCACTGCTGTAGGGTTAAACAATGAGGGAAACCCTGTATAAAACAAGTATATTTCATGCCCAAGGTATCTACAAGATGCCCAAGGTATCTACAAGATTAAACTCAATGCTGGCCAAATCCCCTACAAGACAACCATTGTGTATGTGACATTTGACTTATAACATACATGCCACACCCACAACATACAGCAGGAAGGGCTGTGTAAGAGTGTTTGGCCAATCCCGTCAGCTGGGAGTACAATTAAAACCCATAGGCGTGAATTTTGTATACTTAGACTCATCATAAATTGACACCACTCAGTTTATCAGGGTTCACGTGAACATCAGGCTGCAGGAAGACGTCCCACAGTGCCCAAGATTCCAACACAGGACTCAAACAATGACAGCTTTAAAATCACACCTACCTGTCCAATACATGGGAACCATAGTCACTTTGAGTGGTGGGTACAATGAATGTCAGATGTATAGAGATTTAGCTTTGTTGTAGCTGCCAATGAGACGGCTCAGTTGGAAGTGGGAACTAACAAGTCAAGAGTGGGATGTGGATGCAGGACGGAATACACAGGCCAACATAAAATTGGCACTGTAAACTCATGCAAAGACCCAGATCCCAAAGCATATGACACATGCCGAAAAGGAGTAGCTAAAACATTAATATCTACGTATAAAAGAGAACTTAAAACTATGTCACACACCTATCCTAACCTAACCTATCCTAACTATACATTACCCACAACTGGCCCTATCTACCCTATGCTAAACTTACTTACCACCTTTAACTAAAGACTCTAAACATTTACCCCTCACCCCCTTATATGACGGGACACAACATATATTAACCTAAACAGATACTAATACTAAACAAATATATATTTTTTTTATTTTTTTATTTTTTTATATAATACACAAAAGCCCCAACATCACCCCCCACCCACCCACAAACTATCATGTAATAATATAACCCCCTTCCACCCCAACCTACTTATCCTATCTAAACTACTAGCCTACTAACCTATCACTAAACTCCCTAAACCCACTAATAAACAGGATAAGGAAAGAGGAAGGGGAGAATGGAATTAGGGGTGAGGCAATGCAGGAGTTACAGGTTTGCACTTTTAAGAGTTTTCTTAATGAATTTTAGCCTCTGGCTATTCCTATCAACGTCCCACTGGAGACTGTCAATTTTCCTCAGGACCTTACGCTTGTCCCTCTGTAGCTGCCTGATTCACCCATGTCCAAAGCAGCTGCTGTGGTGGTGGTCTGTGTTCCTCAGGTTGTCGCTCCTGCAGGTGCCGTGGTCGGAGGTGCTGGAAGTGAAAGTGTGGCAGGTTTTGTGGCTGTAGCTCCAGAGGTTGAGGGTGCAGCAGGTGGGGCTGATATACTGGTGGCTACTGTGCCACTGCCTGCAGTCGTGGTGGTGGTGACTCCTGGTGTGGCCAATGCCCGGCCCCCTTTGGCTGAAAGCCCATCATGCTCCTGTGGCTCTCTCCCAACGATAGCGTCTTGCCATCATTCTAAACCCAGACTCCACATCCAGGATATGCCTTTATCTCACTGCCCGCCTCTGGAACTCCCTTATCTCTGCGGCATTCATGTTGGCAGCTGTAAAAATGAGACAGGCAACCATTAGTGTTGTCATTGTGTGATGCATGTACAGATGATAATCTAACACTCTCCCTCAAATTGCACATGCAGTCCAAATCACACAGTCCAGATGATACATTGTCCCTGAGGAATGACATGGCAACGCGGCCTAACCATCAAGTATTTAACAGCACAGCAAAGCACAACAAGGTGTGTACCAAATAAAGAGATCTGTGCATTTATGTAGTGCAATGTGTCACAATACAAATGCAGCAAGTACTTAACATGGGCCAGGCCACCTAATCCCTAACATCTGGATCAACTTCAAGGCACACAAGACCTGTGATTTGTATATGTAATTGGCAGGATGGTATGCAGTTGCTAATCATAAGGGATCAGTGTTGTTTGGGACACATGCATGCTGGAATTAGATGTCTGTCATCTACATTGTGACCCTCACACCTACCTACATAAATGCCCTCCCCCTACCCCTGTGCCTCAGGGGGGGTGGGCATGGAATACATCATCACAACCGTCAAGGACAACCACGAAACCATGTCCAGCTGTACATGGATTTAGTGAGTGGAACATATGTGAGGAGGCCTGCCAACTAGGAGTGAGGCATCCATTGGGCAATCACATCTACATTCATATTTCCATTTGTGGACAACCATCAACATCTCATCTGCCAACATATTTCCAAAATCACCCACCTGGATGCAAGAATAAATCTGGGCTTGAACTGCATGCACGCCTATAACATACCACATAAGTGCCACGTAAATGGAGTACAACATTTGGGGCTAGATGCTGGGGGGCAGTCACCCATACAGTCCTACATGTACATTACAATACAGGGATGCGCACATTTGTGTGGAAAAGTGATGCATCACAGTCTTGTGTAAATGAGGGTATGACTTGCTGTCAATATTCTGACACTGGACCACCTCCAAATCAAATAAGGGCCTACATGTGGCTACCAATCACTTTGTTCACATGCTGCTTTCTATTGCACTGCACAAGACTCCCAAGATATGACTCTCTGCCTGTGAATGTCTAACCCTTGCAAGAAACACTATGTTAACCTCCAGTCAAGTCATATATCAGATCACGTGCCAGCTCATCATATCTTGCAATGAGGCCAACACACAAGAGTCAATCACACAGCAGCCTCAATCACTATAATGGACAGACATTTTCAGGCTTACTGGATACGTCTGGGTCCTCAAATCGAGCCACTTTCTCAATGGTATAGGGGGCTGGTCCACCTGGAAGACATAGAAAGGAGATTTGTGCTCAATGTCTGATCACTGTACAAATGTGTGGACAACATATCACAGTGTGTGACATTTTATATGAGTGAGCTGCCGATCCGGCATGTAGACACTCCAACAGACATACAACTGCAAACTTGCATTGACACTGACACTCCAGTGAGCGATAGACACACATATGCACATATGCACTGGGTCTAACAATTATGTGGTGCTAAACCTGACTACAAAGTTTTGTGGCTAATCCATTTCATATGGTACTCCATGTCATGATTTGTAATTGGGTGACAATTGCACTTCCGTGGTGGGCTGCAATACAAGTGACTCAGGTATTGTGGCTTGTGCATAAAAGGACAATGATTAACTGTGTGATGGACATGTGGGTACATTTTCAGTCAGCAATTATTGTGCATTCAGTGGGACATAACAGATGTGGCACAGTTGTATGTAGGTAACAAATGCCCCATTGGCAGTGTACCATAAGCCATATATTCCCCCAATGCCAACATGATGGCAGGGATCATTTGTGTGTAATGATGACAATGTAGCGCTAAACATGGATAGCCCACTTTCCCAAAACTGTGAAATATGGGATGCTGACAGTGTTTTAGCTGGTCATCATTGACATTCATGCTATCCATTTTCAGGATTGATGCACCTCTTGCCACACAAGATCCATGCAGCGATAGCAAATGTCACACTTACTGAGGTCAGGGGTCTGTTCATACATTCCTGTTACCAATGATAGATCACATCCACTGCATCATGTATGATGCACTTATTTACCTTATGATTGAAGATGTCATAGTTGTGTGTCACTTGCTACAGTAGACCATGTTGGCAACGTAGATGTCTGCATATGCTGTGGTCCTATGATTTCACCCTTCATATGTGAAATTGAACAGATGTTTTTTTTACAAACTGTGTATGATGTTTCAGGATGCCAAAGGTCTGTTCAACAAGGGTGCGTGTCCTCTGATGTGCCTCATTATAGGCACGCTCTGCTGCTGTGCTAGGGTTGGGGAATGAGGTCATGATCCATGGCTGGATCCCATAATTCTGATCAGCTGAAAAAGAAAATAGGAGTGAGTATTTTGTTGTTGCTTGCACCCGGAATGTCATGTAGCATGGCAGTTGATATTGTGTGTCATCTGTGACTCATATGTTTTTGTGGCATTGTGTGAGATCCTGGGATTCTGTGAGATTCTTTCTGCATTGGTTTGTTTGACTTGACAACTTGTGTTTGGCTCATTGACCTGATATCTATGTTTTAGTTTCCAAACTGCAGTTCAGTGTGTACCTCCCATGCGTTGTGTAGTGAGCTGCATGTTTTAGTGTGCTTTCACTGGAGGGGACATGATACTTGCACACACACAATAGGTTCCATTGTGGAGGTAACAAGGTTGCACTATATGGCCTGGACATCCCATCCACTTAGACATATGTCATTGCAGATGAAAACCAGAATTGGGGCCCTTTGATTAGGCTTGGTGACAATGCCCAATACATCTCCCTAAGTTGGCAGCACGGAGGTTTCAGCATTGACAATGCACACTTGTCCCATGTGTGACTTGGTTCTATGTGAACCTTTGTGGTTCCCGCTGCTAGTGGCTCATTTGCAATCGTGCACCTACACTACTGTACTTGCTCCAGGTAACCTGGCTAACTGCCTTGTGGAAGTGGATGTATGTGTGCAGGAAGGGCCATCTCCCTGTACATCTGTTATTTTGATGGAAAATTGTCTCTTCCAGTGAGTGCAGCAGTGTGCAGGCTGCATTAGTGGCACATCAATACTGGTTGATAGCACAGTCCACTTCCTTATTGCTAGCTGGCAAGATCACCCCAGGAGTGATGTGTGATGTTGGGACTGCCTCAGTGTTTCCATGTCACCTACATGTGAGCCAGCATCATCATGCTATGTGTCTCATGGTGTTTGACCTGCAGCAACACACATTGCACACCCCTTCCACAGTACTTATTGCTTGGGAGGGTGTGGGATTAACTATGTGGCCTAATGTAATCGTATATGGGTAATATTCCAAATGGCTTCCAAGGCAGGCCATGTCATTGTCACTGTGTGCTTTGACATAGATCCCTTGCAGCTCTAGAGTGGCATCTATTATTATTGGCAGCCGTCATTTGTCTATAGGTGTGTATCCCACTGTGTCAGGGTGTCCAACATAACTACCTGTGTCACACCTCGGTGTCTTCATGCCCACGTGTCAGTGTAGTGGTGTATGTATTGTGTGTCCCACAGGGTTGCTGTGCTGTGTGTATACTGCTAGGTTTTTGGACTTACTGAAAAGAAGGCCATTGCCATATTGTCCATCCTGGAGGTGCCGATTGATGGTGCTGTGGCGAAAGATGAAGGAATCATGTACACTCCCTGGATACTTGGCCAAGATGTTGGTAAACAACCTCTGGTGATCAGCCTTGGCCTGCACACTTATGGAGTGGGTGTGCTTTCTGTTCCGGTATGGATGCTCTGTTGCAGCAGGTGGTACAATCCGGACATGGGTGCAGTCAATAGCACAAAGTACATGCAGGAAGCCATGTATTTGGTAAAACCCCTGTTTGGTCTCCTGCTGCTTCTGCTGTGTGCTAGGGAAGCTGATGTGGTGGGGTGTGAGGGGGATGATGGCATCAAGGAACTTGAAAAGAAAGGCAGAGAATGAGGGCTGTGATACGCCAGCAACCAGGGCATCCGTTGTTTGGAATGAGCCGCTTGCCAACATGTGAAGGACAGCTAGCAGCTTGGTCACTGGTGAAATATTGTGTGGTGTCTGCAGGCTTGCTGTTATCTGTGGCTCAATTTGGCACAACAGCTGCTGTATGGCTTGCCAGTTGAGTCTGTACCTCTGGATGGTATCCTGTTCACTAAGGCCCGGAAGGGTTGTCCTGGTCCTGAAGACCCTCTCCTGCCTTCTGTGTTGCCTTTGGGATCCACTTTGGTGTGGTGGTAGCTGCTGCTGTTGGTCCTGTGCGCTCCATTGTCTGGCATGCTGCATGAGTAGCACCTCTGTGTGTTCTTCTTGAGCAATGACTTTGCTTGTGTGTGTTTTCCTTAAGTAGTGGTGTGTTCGCCCCATTTTAACGCCACCCTGACGCTAATGACGCTAATCCGGCACAAACAGAGTATAAATATGCCCCTTGGTCCACTAAGGAGCTCTCATATGATAAATACTACTCGCTTTGCTCTAACACTACCCCCTCAAAGTGAGGCCATGCCAAGGGAGGGGTAGCCTGTTTAATGACTAATAGGCTTAGCTGGTGCTATGAATGTTATAAAGATCCTAGCAATCTATTCTTGGTCATTACTTTATACAGTGCTGGAGAAGGGTCTGATGGAGCTTCTCTAGCGCTGGTAAACTCCTATATCCCCCCTGGTGCTTCCCATGACATCCTCTTAGAAAAGGTATTCCTTTTGATTAATTAACTTTGCGACAGAGAGCCAGCTACTCGAATTATCATGGTTGGGGACTTAAACTGTAAAGTGTCTAATTCCACCCTCTTACTTTTCTGGGATGAGAAAAAAGAGGAAGCATTTAGTTTTCCCACTAGCGTCTTTCCTCAGAAAATAAGATCAGATAAGCGCAGGAAGCTTCTCCCTGAACATTTGAAGGCGAGTGATTTGCTCATTGCGAATGGTAGACTCCCCTGTGATGCACCAGCCCACCATACGCACAAATCTATTCGGGGGGGCACTTAATTCTAGATTATGTGATAACCAACTATCAGACATTCTCCTTGGTACAGGGCATAAAAGTAATAGAGACAGCACTCAGTGATCATAACATCCTGGTTGCACCTATTAACCTGACAGTTCACCCCGAAGATTCCTGGTGCCTGGATGGGTCGAAATCAAAGTTTAATATTAAAACTAGCAGAACACATTGGTCCCGTGACAGGGTTAAGGGGCTCAATGGTATTCTAGAGATCGTCTCAGGAAAATTTGAAAACTGGGCAGGAAATATATTTTGGAATAATTTTCTGAGTTTATGCAGCAGCTAATTATGATCACCCACCATAAGTCCCAGGGTAAGCATACAGTAAAACCCTGTCCCCTACTTCTGCTAAAAAGAGAAATCAATGCCCTTATTTGCAAACAATATAGGGAATACACTTTGGAAAGGTATACTCAATTGAGCTTATTAAAAAGAAGAAGGAGGCGTATAAGAGCATGTCTAAAAAGAGAAGCTATCAATAGATTCTGGACCGATGTAAGGGAAGCAGCTTTTAACAGCCGTTCAAGACGCTTCTGGTCATTGATAGCAGATGGGTCCGGCTTGAGAACCAGATCTTTCCCAATTGCCATTAACGAATCAAGTTGGTGCACTTTAATCTCTGATCTTTATGCATCCATTGGGTATAGCGTGGAGCTTCCTCCAACTGATGACGATCCCTCATTCTCTCACCCCACTATGAAAGAAATTGAGGTCATTATTAGAGGCTTGCATAGCTCAGCAGCAATGGGTCTTGACAAAATCCCTATATTAGCTATAAAACACGATATTCCCACCTGGAGTAAAATATTATTTCAGGTATTTAAGTGTTGCTATGAAACCAGAAAAATTCCACCATCCTGGAAGGGTAGTATTATTGTTCCCTTTTTCAAGAAAGGGAACCGTAATTGTCCCGGGAATTACCGCCAGATTGCTCTGTTGGATGGGGTGGGTAAAATATTTGCTAAATATTTGCTCTCCCAGATTAATGACTGGGCAGAAAGAAACAAAATCATCCCTCTGGAGCAATCGGGCTTTCGAGTAAAGCATGGTACAATTGATAACATCTCGGCCCTTCAGCTCCTAAATGAAAAATATGTAACTCTGAGCGGAGAGGTGATCTACGCAGCCTTTATTGACTTTTCTACGGCGTTTGATAAGGTAGATCCGACTATGCTATGGGCAAAGCTTTCTCGACTAGGCATGCCAAGTACTCTCCTAGATTTGGTTATTGCCTTGCCTTTCTCCACCTGGTGTAGGGTGCTGGTAGGGGGCGATAGGGGCATATCCCATCAAATACCAAGTCAGAATTGTTTAAAACAAGGTTGTATGTTGGCCCAATGCTGTTCTCCTTGTACATCTCTGACTTACCCACTCAATTATCCTGGTGCAAGGGTTTTGCCCCTATATTAGGAGGAAGGACCATACCCTGCTTGCTCTATGCCGATGATATAATCATACTGGATCGCACACCAATAGGGTTAAACAATCATCGTCAGGCCTTGGGGCATTTCAGAGAAGCTCATTTTCTGAAAAAAAAAAAAATCCAAAAGTCAAATCCTGTGTTTTCACAGTAAAACAAGGCTCAAATACGGTAATTTCTGTTGGTCACTGGGTGCTCAGAAGCTTGAGAGGGTAAACTCTTCTACATTTTTGGGTAAAATTGTCTGCGGGAACCTCAGTGACAGGGCACACATAGAACAAAACCAACGGAAAACTCTATCCCAGGCTAGCGGCTTGAACACCCTCTACAGGGCTGCCGCCAAGAGACATTTCAAACACCTCTTAGAGGTGTACCGGGCAAAGATTCCTCCGTCTTTACTCTAATGTCTTGAGCACGTCAAGGTTTCGAAATGGTTTTTTTCAGATAAACTAGAGGGTCGTGTTTTGAGGAAACTCTCTTCCACAAACTCGGCCTTCTCCGCAGCAATCTCAAGGCTTGAGATGGGCCTGTAAAGCACTTTTGTCCAAGGTCTCGCTGGGGTTGTACGTTGGGTGGTTAGCATGATGAACTGTAGTGACGATTCTTTGAGATCACTTTTAAAAAAAGAAGTCTTGGCCAGCAGCAGGTCAAAATACACCATTGGCAGGAATTTCATACACGCCATAGATCTCCTACAGTTAGACCCTGCCTCCATTCCCACACTTCCTCAATCACAGTTAAAAGCCATCTTTAGACAATTAACTTGGCTCGCAAGCCTTCACTGGGATAAAAAGGACTGCGCACACAGGCAGGGTTCTCGATTTGTAACTGACACTATCCTTTTGAGAAAAATGCAGCCCTACCTCAGCTGGAACCTGCCTCACGGGATCAGGCAATTCTGGTTCTTACTGCGTCAAGGACTGCTTTCCCTCAACTCATTGCGGGCCAGATGGTATGGATCTTCTGCCACTTGTAATCTCTGTCATAATGGCGATCAAGACCTGGACCATGTAGTTTTCATAAGTCCCGCCTTGCGGTTACTCCGCTGTAAGTGGAAATGCCCTGTCTGTCTCAAATATTCTTTACGTACTACCACTGAGCTAATGTTGGCCTTTTCTGATCCCCCTAATGAGATGTTTTGCTATAGAGTTTTTAACTTCTTCAAAAGCTTTTTATCTTTGTATTAAACTTAATTATCAAATTGTGTTTAAAGTTTGCTCAGGAATATTGTTTCTTTTACATGATTAGATGCTTCTGGAGGGGTGGGCGGTTGTCGCATATATAATGTTGTGTTATTTATTCATTTTATGTATTTATTCCTTTTATGTGGACCTCTACAGAGTTCTGTATGATAATAAACTTGAAATTTGAAACTTATAAAACTGTTGATCAACCATTTGACTCTGTTATATCTTTACTTTGAACAAGCATAATATGAGCCTCTGGTCTTGTAATAAAATTGAGATTTTCCTAGCCTTGGTGTCTGAAAGGCTAGTTTTATTAAAGACAAGGAGACTAGTATTATCCAACCTTAGTTTCTTTAACTATCCCTATTTTTTTCTCTGCAGTTCCACTGCCTTCAACAAGTTTGGCTGCATTGGGTTCATTCACATCCAGCTTCACCTTACCTGGTTTCTCCATGCCAAATATCCTGGCTTGATCCCCTGCTTCCAGTTTCGCCTATTATTTTCCTGATGGACTCCTTTAATGATTTGATATTCGCATTATTGACTTTATGTCTGGTCCAACCTTAGTTTCTTTAACTATCCCTATTTTTTTCTCTGCAGTTCCACTGCCTTCAACAAGTTCGGCTGCATTGGGTTCATTCACATCCAGCTTCACCTTACCTGGTTTCTCCATGCCAAATATCCTGGCTTGATCCCCTGCTTCCAGTTTCGCCTATTATTTTCCTGATGGACTCCTTTAATGATTTGATATTCGCATTATTGACTTTATGTCTGGTCTTTTTTTTGCTTTCTGAATCCTAACCTGACTGACTCTCGCAAGAAAAGAGGGCTTGTTGCTCTCAGTCAAGATTGTTATGTTCATACTACAGGTGTGATTGGTGATACCATTATGATGTAACCTGATATTTTTTCTCCCAGGTTTTATGCGGTTTGTCGTTTTTTCTTGGCTGCTGTTTTATTAATTTAAGAAAAGAACACATAATATTTGCCTCTGTGTCTTTGATAAAATTTAGCTTTTCAGACACCAAGGCTAGGAAAATCTCATTTTATAGACCAGAGAACTATTAAAGCCAAATTCTTAGACAGACCTGCAGGTTTTCATATCTGTCACAATTGTAACATCTGCAAACCGGGATTACCAGAAAAATAAGAACTCACACTAAACAGTGGCCAGCACATCAAAATTCTAAACTGGATAGATTGCCACAACAAATTTGTCACATACATTATTTTCTGCCCCTGCAATCGACCTTACATTGGCAGCACCATAAGACCGCTTTGCACCAGAATTCAGGAAAATTACTGTAACATTAATACATTTCAAACAGGATATACTGTGACAGAACATTTCCATAACTCAGAACCCGATAATAAAACCTATACTTTTTCTGAAATTGAAACTATCAATAAAATTCCACATGGTGGGAATCGTGAGCTGAGACTATGCAGAAGGGAGAGAGAACTCATCTTGAAGTTACAGACTGTCAAAAATGACCTTAACAACAAAGTCGCCGGAATGCACTATTGGCTATATGATGATTAATGTAGACACTAAAAACTTCCTACTGGACATATTGTTTGGCATTCTACTGTGTTATGGATTGCAGGTAGTCCTATATGTAAGGTGTCATGCTTCCACCTGATACCAGGACTGGCAAAAAATTCCCATCGCTCGCCTTTACATGTTGTCCTCCTGTATTTATCCTCCCACATTATAAAAGTTTGAGACTGTTATGTAATTCTGCCAGACTCTATTATGTCCACCTAGGTCTACACACAGTCCACGCTCCCTAGATAGAACTCTTTATCTATATTTGAGGGTATCATCATAATGGCCTCAATATGTGACATTGACTTCTCTGTGTATTACTATTCTTCAGGGTAAATGATGTTGCTGCCTGCAACCTTGTTAGCAACTGTTCCAATATGCCGGCTCATTTTTGCAGAGTTAACACACGGATGCGTGTGCCTTGCATCCCTTCCTCCTTTTAGTGAAGATGTTTGCTCTGCGGGCTATGTACTACTGTTAGGAACCGTCTCATTCTTTTGTACCCATAATCGTGAATCATTTTTCTTTTACTACCATCATGCCTCTAGGCTGTGCATGCTGCCCTCGTAGATTTTCGGGACAAATTGCATATCCTTCTTATTTCTGATTCGTTGCCAGGACGGGTCTCCTAACTGTATTATGCCAACGCAACTGGACAACAGGTAACTCTCATGCCTATGCCCCTAATACCGTACTCTATCATGGCATTTCTGTATTCTAAGTTTGCCCTGCCTATATTTGTTTCATTTTAGGACCAGTACAAAAATTTGATTGGCATATTTAAATCTCTTTGTGTGATTGGTATTCCATGGTAGGAGCTGGAGACTACTGTGATTTGCATGTTATCTGTCTTTTACAGTTCTGGACTCTGGGGCCGCTGATTTTACTTTCGCTTATAAAGCCCTAATATATAGTTCACCTTGGTGCTTGACACTAGGGCCACAGGCCTTACTTTCGTTCATAAGCCGGTAGTATTCATGCTTACTATGGTGTATGTATTTCCTGATTTTAATGTTTGGTCATTTGTCCGCACATGACAATGCCTGTTTGGGGAAAAGGTGGGAACAGACGAGACTGACACAGTGCTTTGTGAAAAAGGCAGCTTTATTGAAGACAGGTGCACCTGACAATAACATACTCTAGGCCTTTGCCTTCTCAAAACTAATGACCTCACTATACAATCATATACCTCTACTGCTCCTCACCCCTACCCTACCCTACCCCCTCTTCCCCAGCTTCATTTCTAGCAATCCTGAACTTCTTATTAATTGCGTGGTTGCTGACTTACAACTCCTCTCATCTGCCAATAACTCTGTAACTGTAACTATCATAATTTCAAGCTGAACATTAAACAACCTGGCTCTTCCAGGTGCAGGCCAGTCTACCCTTCTCCTTTTATCTGGACTGCCACTTTAAAGCCTAAACCTCTGCAAATAAAGTCAACTGGACATTGTCCCCACCGCTGCACCTGCCTCCAAGCGACTGCAAACACACTGTAAACCCCGATGCACCTGTCCACAAGAAAACATAACCTATCAAATAAACAACAACCACTTACCCTCACTCCCTCCAACCATAAGGGCAGGAGGGTTGGAAGAAAAGTTTATAAGGGACCCCCTGCTCTGATGCCAGCTACCGTGTCAGCTAATTAAAATGGTAGTATACCACACAAAATGTTCGGTTATATACCAGCAAATCCCGCCATAGCCCAAAGTAGCCCAACCAGCCTCCGGGCTGGTCCATTTCCCCAAAGACCTCCAAGGGAGACCTCCCTGGGTCGGCCCCCCCAAAAGCACCATTGTTATTATTTGGCGCTTTCTCCGGACACAGTGCTATTAACGGGTGTAAATGATCTGCAAAACCCGTTTTACCACCTGAATTTAGTGACAATTGTTCATTAAACTCTATGTTGAAACCCCGTTGCATCCTGTAAATCGTATGTATTACCTATTGTATCTACACACATACCTTGATGCTTTTATACCAACGCCATGTTCATGAATAGCAATCTTTGTTTGCGTTTATGATGATTTTGTTCCTTCCTCTGACTCCTGGAACCCAGTTAATTTCTGGAAATTATTTGTACTGCTTCTTTTTGATGTGTACGTGCAAATGCCATGTTCTTTGATGATGTTTTCTATTTGCGGTTATATTTTATTCATTTTTCCCTCTGCCGTATTGTACTGGCTGCACCTTTTGTATTTACTATGCAACTATAATTTGCTTTTGATACTTTTTTTGATACTTCTGTAACCAATACAGACTTATTTGTCAACCTTTTGGTATTCTGCTGTACTCTCTATTCCAACATTGATTGGGTTTTCTTTCATTAGACTGTAATTTCTTTCTTTTTTTCCTGTTTTTCTTTTCTGTTTTTTTTTTCTATCTTGTTTTGCGTTTGACATGAACATACACAAATGTGGTTATTTTGGTCTTGCTTTTTTTTCCCCTTTTCCCATGTTATTGCATTTAATGCTCATACTGTCAGCTTTGCAAAAGCCAAAGCTCACGCTCCAAGAAGGGGTGAAACACATGTTCTACTGCTGGGACCGTCTCGTCCTTTTGTCCCCCCTGACCTGCGGATGATAACACTGGCCTACATAAAGATTTCCAGGAAAACTTGCAGACCTCTAATTTCCGATTCAAGTTCTGGGACGGCTCCCTAACTGTATTTTGCCAACGCAACATGACGAGAAGACCAGTAAAAATAAATAGTTTGTTGACATATTTAAATCTCTCTATGAGACTGGTATTCCACACCTTGAGAAGGCCCCAGGCCTGCGTGCCAAGAAGGAGCAAAACCCATATTGGCTGTTGCTTATGCACTGTGGTTTTTCACTCTGCAATTCTACCCAAATATAAGAAAAATTATCACTACCCTTTGATTACTGATTTTGATCACGTTGGAATTATAAAACAACATACTAAATAATCACTCAGCTCTGTCCTTCATCTTTCTGAGAAATTGGGGTCATGACTGTATGGGGTGTGGCCCCTGTTGAAGAAACAGCCACAATCCATACCAGGGTGAACCACAAAAGTCACCAAATTAACCTGTGCTTAACTCTCTGGTAACTGGGCACAAAAGCAGTCAGGCTTAATTTAGAAGCAATGTGTAAAGTATTTATGCAGCACACAAACAGCAGTAATGGGAAAACACAACACAAGAAAAATCTGACACCAATTTAGAAAAAAAAAAGTAAAATGTTAAATTATTTGACACAAAAATGACAAAAATCCAATCAGTAGAACAGTAGATATTAATTTTTAAAATGTTTTTTTTAAACTAGCATCTAAAAGATAAAAGTACCAACCGCAGACATTAAGTTGAAAAATACGGTCAACCGCAGTGGAGAACTGATTGGATACAAGAAGTGGATTGGGCCCTGTCAGTGCTTACCTTCAGACTTAGAAGAAATTTTGAAAAAAAAGCTCTGAGAAGGTAAAGTTCAGCGGTGCAAGGCAGCAGCTGTTGTCCAAGGAGGAGTTGTCATTGTCCCGGAGCCGCTGCATGAAGTTGTGGTAAAGATTTCTACATTCAGACTTCGTCTCTTTTTTTGGAAGTCGAAAGTCTTCAGTGGGACAAAGCTGGAAGCTGTAGCAAATGAGAGTTTCAGGAGGTTGGATGATCTTTCACAGAGGGACTGCTGAACAGGATAGGCTGCTGCGGAGAAGAACAAAGCGGGAGGTGCACTTTGGGTGGCTAGACGAACAGGTACCAACCTAGTCTTCCATGGGTTCTCAGAGCAGTGTTTAGCCAAAAACCTTTAAAGTCTGACATTTCGGGTTTTGGCTATCAGGGCACATCTAACGCCACAACCAAGGGTCCAGGACTGGAGGGGCAGCAATTGGGGCTCAGGACTCACTCAGGCTGGATCCAGGTGTGGGTCCAAGATGGTGGCAGCTTTTTATGTCCCTGTGGCTCTGAACAGGAGGGCCAGCAAACTAGTTGTTTGAGCCACTCTAGTAGTCCTGGGTTCAAGTGATGAAGCAGGGCTCAGGCAGCAGAGCAGGCCTCCAAAAGGTTCAAAGCAGGCTTCAAGCAGCAAGGCATTCCTTTTAGGCGCAGCAAAGCAGTCTTGTGAAGTACAAAGGAGACCAAAGCAGAGGGCAGTCCTCTAAGACTTCTTCTGCAGGTCCAAAAAGTGAACTGAAGAGTGGGTCTGAGGGAACAGGGTCAAGACTGATTTGCATATGGCTGGGTCCAAACTGGAATGGCATGGGCAGCAAAAAAACGATGGATTAAACCCAGATCTGTGACTGGGGGTGAATGTTTGACAATGTTCAGCATTCCGTCCATCACTTGCTGTTTTTGCATTTATCGCCCTAAGTGGGAAGGGTATGCCCAGACGTGGGTCCCGTGCTTCCCATGCCAGTGGATTCAAGCTAGCCTGGCTGATGAGGGGTGAAACCCCGAAACCGGTCCTAGGCTGCTTTTTTCCTGTCCAGGGAAGACCTGGCCTAGTAGTTCAGCCTGGACTGTTCCCATTGGGAACAGGGTCAAGACTGATTTGCATATGGCTGGGTCCAAACTGGAATGGCATGGGCAGCAAAAAAACGATGGATTAAACCCAGATCTGTGACTGGGGGTGAATGTTTGACAATGTTCAGCATTCCGTCCATCACTTGCTGTTTTTGCATTTATCGCCCTAAGTGGGAAGGGTATGCCCAGACGTGGGTCCCGTGCTTCCCATGCCAGTGGATTCAAGCTAGCCTGGCTGATGAGGGGTGAAACCCCGAAACCGGTCCTAGGCTGCTTTTTTCCTGTCCAGGGAAGACCTGGCCTAGCAGTTCAGCCTGGACTGTTCCCATTGGGAACAGGGTCAAGACTGATTTGCATATGGCTGGGTCCAAACTGGAATGGCATGGGCAGCAAAAAAACGATGGATTAAACCCAGATCTGTGACTGGGGGTGAATGTTTGACAATGTTCAGCATTCCGTCCATCACTTGCTGTTTTTGCATTTATCGCCCTAAGTGGGAAGGGTATGCCCAGACGTGGGTCCCGTGCTTCCCATGCCAGTGGATTCAAGCTAGCCTGGCTGATGAGGGGTGAAACCCCGAAACCGGTCCTAGGCTGCTTGTTTCCTGTCCAGGGAAGACCTGGCCTAGCAGTTCAGCCTGGACTGTTCCCATGGGGAACAGGGTCAAGACTGATTTGCATATGGCTGGGTCCAAACTGGAATGGCATGGGCAGCAAAAAAACGATGGATTAAACCCAGATCTGTGACTGGGGGTGAATGTTTGACAATGTTCAGCATTCCGTCCATCACTTGCTGTTTTTGCATTTAGGTCCCTTTTTATACCTGGTCCCTTCTTTGATGTAGATGTTACTAGATTATTCCTTTCAAAGTCCTTGATGTTTTCTGACTCCCTTGCCCTGGCACCAAGCTGGCTGCATTAACAATGCAGGGGTGACAAGTCCTTTGCCTGAAGGCAGAGCACAGCCTATTCATTTGTAAGTGGTGCTGTATCCAGCTCCACTCCTTCATTCTGCGAGTCGATGGCCCCCTCAGACGCACATAATCCCTCCATTATGTGACTGTCTGGGAGGAACAAACAACGTCCAACTGTCAACTAGACCCAGTCATGTGACATTTGGAGAGGCTGCAGGAATCAAGTAGCAAGGACAGGAATATGCCAATGTTCTCTAAGTGGCATTTTAAACATTTTAATTTAAACCAAACTTTACCATTAAAGAGGATTTTTAAGTATAATTTCAAATACACCAAACATGAAATACTTACCTGTTTGCACTCAAAAGCTGACAATAAAGTAACCCAATGTTATCCTATGGGAGAGGTTGGCTTCACTGTAGGGAAAAACAAATTTAAGAGTGTTTAACTACCACGAAATATAAAACTTAAAAGTACATGTGACACCTTTTAAATACAATGTGCACTGTCTTATGGTCTACCTTTGGCCTACTTTAGGGGTGAGATATGCAATAAAAGTGGAGTTTAATTCTTGTCAAGGGGGTTTTATTGCCAAGTTGAATTTTTGATTTAAAACTGCATTCAGGCTGCAATGGAAGGCCTGGGACATGTTTCACGGGGCTACTTAAGTGGGTGGCACGATAAGTGCTGCAGGTCTACTAGGCCCACTAGTAGCATAGCATTTAATTTACAGACCCTAGGTATATGGTATACCACTCCAATAGGGACTTTCAAGTATTATAAGGCCGAAGGGTCATCAAAATGGATAACACCTTCCCCTCCGCCTCCTATTAATCACGTCAATGCCCATCTTTCCACCCCACAGGACGACAAGTGGGGGACGTTTCATCCAGCAAGAGACAAGAAGGAGAGGGTGGAGCCAACTTGGGGTGCCCTTGCCCAAAACTCCTTCATCACAGGAAGGCGGGAGAAGGAAGATGAGGACCCTGGAGGAGACGCGCAGAACCTGATGAGAAGCACACCAGCTCTGAAAATGGGCACTGGGAAGGAAGAAGATGGGGAGCTGCCGAACACCCGACATCGGTGATTTACCTGTATCAGCCAAGGTGGAAACGAAGGAGGCCACCACGAGCTATGCTGCTGTGGACGGGGTCCAGGAAGGAGCTCACCGAGAGGCCCATGGACTCAGCTACGTTTCAGGAGGAACGTGACTTTGGCAGATGCGTACTAGACTTCAACTTGGGAGGAACGGTGGGACCCGGGCCCATAAATTCTGACCAGCTGTTCGGTTTTCTGGCCTTAAGCTGCTCACTTTTTGTTTCTAGTACTTACTCCCATCCACCTTAACAAGGGGTGCAGGACTCTTTTGAGGGTGAGGAGAGGGGTGGCATGCACTTATATCAGGCACCAGGTGAATTGGTGGCAGTTACCACATTTGAAGGAAACAGAAACACGTACCTGTAATACTCTTCTCTTTTTCCCTGAGGTACTCAGCTGGATTATCCTTTCCACAGAAGCAGCATCTGAAAGAAAGAGATAAAGAAGAGACATTATACACAGCTTTCTGTAATCACTGAAATGAAGTAAAGTGGTGAAGGACACTAGCAGGCTGTTGTTCCCTTACTCAGGAAAGACATATATCCTGACAATAAGTAAATCAAAAATACCAATGAGGTTTAAGTCAATTTTACCATGATTCGAGAAGTGAGCACAAGCACTTTATCACTGGGTAACACTGGTAAAGTGCACAAAGTACTAATGCCAACAAAAACAAATTCCACAAAAGTGGAAGGTAAAGACAAAATGTTTGTGGGTGACCCAGCAGAGAGAGCCAGGTCCAACAGAAATAAGGTGCTACAGTGGAATGGCTTTTGTGTTTGGGTGGTGTTGTGATTGGGGTATGAATTAGATGTTCATAATGGGGGAAGTTTTACCTTAATGTTGTTTAGTTTTCTCTTATAGATCACAAATTAAGCTGTTAGCAGTCCAGGTTTGAAATGTGATGTACGACACAGAGATATCATTGAGCAACATATGTGATAAACACAATATGCTATTTTGTGTATAAACAATATAATGTACATGACAACGCAGAAACACTGCCTTACAGTTCTTTTCTTGATTAATGTACATGAGCACGAATTATTTATATCTCCTGAAAAATCAACGTTCTGAAATATGAAATACAAATTAGGAAACAGGTTTAAATAAAGGTGTGTATACCTTATGTCCCTGTGGGATGACCATATTTAATAAATGTACTGTGGGCCATTACCAAACTGTAATCTGAGGTTTAGTAAATCTAGTACAGATGACTGGTTAGCGCTGTTCAGTTTTTTTAGGCTTCTTTGTTTTGGGCCCTAACTGGAATTGTTGCTAGCATGCAAAAAGCGCTCACTAAGAGCAGTAATTCCATGTACGTTTCTCATTTCGCCAGTACCGGGTGCCAGTTTCTACCCCAATGTATGTGCTATTATGTCTCCTTATCTATGCCTCCCTGTTCCAAGTGTCCATTGTCCCTGGTCTTTTCTGTTCTTTTCACACTCTGTTGAAAAATGGGTTCCGTTCAGTTAGTACACCTGGATTTGTATGCTTTTTTGATCACCTGGTTTTTGACTTTTCACTGTGGGTGAGTCTCCCTACATGTGTCTCACCCACGGCAATCAAACAGTGAATGGACTGTTCATGTTTACCATCAGAGATCTCCTTTTTTAGGTATGATTGTTGTGAAAGGGCTAGGGTAAGGGTCACTTGGCTGCTTATATGTGTGAGTGCTGTATGTATTAGACTACCGTTGTGTGCAGCCCCATAACTGGCCACAGGTAGTCTAGCACACTGGGACTTTGAAAAGTTAGGTATTGACCTTGGATACGCCTTATAATATTAGTGGGCACTCATAGGTAACATCACTATGTTTTACTGTTTTGCCTGTAGTGACACCGTATTATATGTCTAGGGAAAATCTGCCTAGATTGCAGTTTTGCTTATACAAAGCCCCATGAGATATGAAACTGGGGGGAAATATGTGCACCCACTCTGACTATGAAGGTCCCAAGATCATACATGAACATCTTATGGTTCATCTAGAATTTTCATGTTTCTCTAGCTCAGTTCCATTTCAGAGTCCAGGCATGTGGCCACCCTGCTGGGCCACGTTAATTATTCTGCTCCCAGCAGAGTGAACTAAGTCCTCCCCACACAACAGAAGTAATTAGCAGTGTTTCCCTCAGCTCCTTAGAAAAAAGGGGTTGGGGAGAAAATCTGCATCTGTTAATTAGCTGTCTCACTGGACCAGAGCTGGCAAACAACCCAGGACCACTGAACAAAGTAGGAAGCTGAGACAGCTGGAGCCAACATAAGATGGGGATCGTCTTTTAAGTTTTGGTGGGAAAGGCCCTGGCAGTGATGTTAGTGAGGGGCAGAGCTGAGTCTCCCAGACTAGATGTAACTTCTGGTAAGTGCCATCTTGGACTATCCTGGCATGCTGTTTAGAAGGGTTGAGACAGGGCTCAAGAGGTGATACACTAGGATTGGCCAGGGGTGCCTGGCATCTAGAACTTTCAACTTCATTTATAAACTCATGCACAAGGCAGAGTGTGCCTTAGTGCTTTTTGTTGTTGGACTCTAGCCACTGAGATTGTGACAACTGGAAAGACAAACTTCCTGATGCGATGCCCTTGGGGACTAGGGACTCTGCCCACAGCCAGCCCAAGGACCAGTTGGTCTCTCCAAAGGCTAATGGGGCCGGCCCCTTAAACCTACTGAAGACTAGTTGGAGGAAGATCTGAACTCCTGTCCCCCAGAATGAGGAGAGGAGCACCAGAGGCTAAGACCAGGCGGAAACTGAAGCAGGGAACTAGTCGAACCTGGTCCCTGCTCAGGACACCGCATTGGAGGCCTGCTGGAACTGCTCTCAGAGCTTGCCACCAGGAATAAAATGAGCCCAAGAGCCTGCAAAATGGCCAAGGGGGTCAGAGATATCCACATGGATATCTGTGACCATTGATACCCAGCGAGGATCGAAGCATGTGGGGCTCTGCTGAATCTTTATAAATTACCACCTGGGTGGGCCAGGACCTGAAACAATATTTATTACATTATTTGCCCAGGAAAGGGGCCTGCATAAGGTCCCCTTTCCAGAGTTCTCAACAACCCAGGGATCCATCCTTCGGGTCAGGTATTCATTAGGACCCCCAACCCTTGGCCTCCTGCACCACAAAGAAGAAAAGGGAGCCCAACATACTCCCCTCCACTGAGGTGGCCTCGCTCCTCGTGCCAGTGTCTAGGGTGAGCAGGGCATCTACCGGCAGATGAAGCACCCTGCCTGCACAAAGCGAAAAAGGAGAAGAAGATTCCCGGGTCCAATGCCAGCAAGGACTTTGCCAATTGTGCGCAGAGGCAGTGGGCTATGCAGAAGTAGCCCACACTGCCGGTTTTGACTGCAGGACAGGGGTGTCCTGGTGGGACTGGGCACCCCCTAAAAACAAAGAAATATCTAGAAACATATGAAGAAAAACAAAAGGAAAGCTATGTGGCTCTACACAGCACAGCCGCTAATAAAATATTCACTGCTCCCCCAGCTGAAGTTTCTCACATTGTCTCAAGAGAGGCTTATTAGCATATTTTCCTTGCCTTATGGTCGTCTCAGGATGGCTTGGGCACCACCAACATTAAATAAAAAGAGTGGGGGCTGTAGGAGTGCAGAAGTTGCCCCCTCCCTTCTGAGTTGTGAATAACAGATTCTTTGTTTCTGGGGTCTTAAAGTTTATGGGCCACCTAGGATTTTTATCATTATTTTAAGCACTCACATGGCTGGCCTTTTGTGCTACAGCTGAGAGTGCAGTGCCCTCTATGGACTGGTTGTATGGCTCCATTTTATATCTCCTGAAGGTGTTTAAAAAGACACAGACACATGTAATATTTATTTTCAATGTTTTAGTAACCCCTCATGTTAACAGTGATTGTAATCAATGTTAAAATTCTTTACTGGCATTAGGGTTACTTTTAGACATGATTAATGACTATAATGAGAGGTTCATGATGTTTAACATGTGGTTTGTTTGTCTTTTACCATGGTGCACCTTTGCTAAAGCCAGTAGGCTTATTTTATATGTTGTTACAACCCTTGAAAAAGCCAGTAGGCTTACCTTACATGTTGTAATGACACTTGAGAAAGCCAAATAGGTTTGTTTTATTTAAAGTGATACCTTTCTGTTTTGTGATGTGCTGTCTGGCATAGGTGGAGGGGATACTGTGATTTGGGGGGCCATGACCCTTCAGGGGTCAAAGCTGATTTCATAATGTAATCTAAGTTGTTTATATCCTCTTTATGCATAGATTTGTAAATGAAAGCAAATTATTTAATTGTGTGGGTGTGTGCGTGTGAGTGTGTGTGTGTGTGTGTAATAAATGTACTTAAAAACCAGTGACTGGACAATCATAAATTGAGTGTTACTACTGCATGCCAGCAACCCTAAACCACACCACTTCCCCTTTGTAGGCCTTGGGCTGCTCTGCTTCACTACTCTAAGAAAGTAAAGCGCTTCAATAGGGTGCTTGGCTCCTGGTAATGAGAAATTGTGAACCTACTACTTGTACGGTCCTCACATAATGCACAATTAATAACCCAATTTCCTACGCTATCCGTGAGTGGAACACTTGTGTTCCTGCTGGGCCAAGGGGGAATGCCGCAGGGTGAACAATTCAGTTACTTACCGTTTCTTCATTACTTCAAGTCTAGGGTGGTCATTAAACCCTGGCAGTCAATGTTAAAGCGGTGGTAAGACCGCCAACAGGCCGGCGGTAAAAAGTTTTGCAATTACGACCGTGGCAGAAACCGCCAACAAAGACAGCCACTTTAACAAACAGCGCGGTGGTCACCGCCAACAGACAGGCGGAGGACAAAGTACCGCCCACAGTATCCCAACCTACCAATCCACCACCTTTTCTGGGGCGGATTCACCGCGGATAAAAACACGGCAGAAACAGGATTCCGAAGGGAAAACGCTCACCTCTACACACCCCACGAGGAACTAGGACACCATGGAGCCGGAACTCCAAATTCTCCCTGCGATAGTCTTCCTGCTCCTCTACCAGGAGCACGAACACCGGCGGCGAAGACCACGGTGAGTACTGCACCTACGACACAGGGGAGGGAAAAAACAGGGTCACGCAACACGCAACACCCCCACCCTCACCCACTACAACACACACACTAATACATTTTGATACATCACAGTTACACCCCCAACCCCCCAAAGAATGCAAAGACAAAAGGAAATGAGTGTAACCATTGTAATATATTAAAAGCAAGTAGGCAAAAATATATATATACACCATTAACAAAATATACACCAAGCATAGTAGTCCAGGTAGTGCTCCAATTAAGTCCGTGGAACACTGGGCCCACACGGTATGGGCGAGGCCCACACAAGATCCCCGACCATGACGGAGAGAACACTGCAGGGGTATCAGAGAACAAGAAAACAGGCACCTCAGGGAGGGGGAAAGGGGGGGCACCTCAGCCGGTTGAGTGCACGACGCCAAATCCACGAGAGGGCCACATGCCCACTGTTCAATCCTGGGGAGTGCAAAGCCACAGTCTCTCAAGTCTATACAGTGGGTGGGTTGCCCACTGTTCCATCCTGGGGAGTGCAAAGCCACAGTCTCTCAAGTCTATACAGTGGGTGGGTTGCCCACTGTTAAATCCTGGGGAGTGCAAAGCCACAGTCTCCCAAGTCTCTACAGTGGTTGGTATGCCCACTGTTCCATCCTGGGGAGTGCAAAGCCACAGTCTCTCAAGTCTCTACAGTGGGTGGGTAGCCCACTGCCAGATCCTCGTGAGTGCAAAGCCACAGTCTCTCAAGTCTATACAGTCGGTGGGTTGCCCACTGCCAGATCCTGGGGAGTGCAAAGCCACAGTCTCTCAAGTGGATAACAGTCTCCACTGGTTCTGGAGGGGGCATTGTGCCCAGAGTGCTTCATCCTGCTAAGGACAGAGGTAGTGGATGGATCTCTCCACTGGTTCTGGAGGGGGCTTTGTGCCCAGAGTGCTTCATCCTGCTAAGGACAGAGGTAGTGGATGGATCTCTCCACTGGTTCTGGAGGGGGCATGGTGCCCAGAGTGCTTCATTCTGCCTGTGACGGACTCAGTAGCGTCAGTGCCCTTGGCGCTCATGGGCCAGCATTGCTTGAGACGGCAGTGCCCAATTCAGCGGTGGTTGAGACGGCGGTGCCCTGTTCAGTGGTGCTTGGAGCGGCGGGGTCCTTTGCAGTGACTCAGCTGCTGGCGGTCCTTCATGGCCCAGCGGGGCTTGTGCTGGCGGTCCTCTCTGGCCCAGCGGGGCTTGTGCTGGCGGTCCTTCATGGCCCAGCGGGGCTTTTGCTGGCGGTCCTCTCTGTCCAGCGGGGATGATGGCGGTCGCCTCCTGGGCAGCTGGGTTGGTGCTGGTGCAGGTGGTGGCCCCTCCTGGGCAGCAGGGCTGGTGGCAGTGGCCTCCTGGGCAGCTGGGCTGGTGCTGGCGGAGGCCTCCTGGGCAGCGGGGCTGGTGGCGGGGACCTCCTGGGCAGCAGGGCTGGTGCCGGCGGTGGCCTCCTGGGCAGCGGGGATGATGGCGGTCTTCTCCGCCGTGCTGCTCTTCCCAGACTTGCTGAGTTTCTTGTGACCCTTCTCCACCTTGGAAGATGTCAAAGCTGACTCCACACTCCCAACTGTACCCCTGGGAGCGGCTTTGGTGGCTGGATTCTTCCCCTTCTCCCGCAGGGCACTGGTCAACTTCTGATGCTTCACCGGTGGGGTACTCTCTGTGCTGTGGCTCCGTGCCACACTGGCTGCCCTGGTGGCCGGTGCACTCCATATTCCGGTGACTATAGGCACCACTGGTCCCGGAGATGTTGTGGCTGAGGTGCTAGTTCGGGACCTAGGAGACGGACAGGGTTGGGGAGGTGTGGGAAAGAGGTCAAGGTTGGACAGAAAAAGTTTTTGGGAGACACTGGGACGGGTAGCTGGAGGGGGGTTGGGAGTGGAGGAAGAGGTTGTGGTTGTAGGAGGTGTTCGTTTGCTGACTTTGGGAGAAGGTGCATGCGCTGGAGGCTGTTGTGAGGTGGATGGCTGTTGGGTGGGTGTGTGCCTGCGTTTGTGTATCTTGGGAGGGCAGAGTCTGAAAAGCTCGCTGAAGGGCCGCCTGACCAGAATGAATGCCCTCCAGGAATGCATTTGTTTGTTGTAACTGCCTTTCTACACCCTGTATGGCATTCAAAATGGTAGACTGCCCAACAGTGAGGGACCTGAGGAGGTCAATGGCCTCCTCACTGAGGGCAGCAGGGGTGACTGGGGGAGGGCCTGAGGTGCATGGGGCGAAGGTAATGCCCACCCTCCCGGGTGAGCGGGCATGGGGCAAAGGCTGAGGGGCTGCTGGGAGGGCGGTGCTGGAAGGGGGGATGGCGGCTGTACCTGTAGATGGGGGGGGGCACAGATGTTGCCGCCACCATAAGGGAGCTCCCATCAGAGGACGAGTCCGTGTCACTGGTCTCAGCTCCTGTCCCCGCCGTGGAGCTCCCCTCGCCCTCGGTCCCACTGGTGAAGTCCGAGTCCGTAGTGTGGCCCTCCATGGCCATGTGGGATGCAGCCCCCTCGTGCTCCGGTGCCACTGCTCCTCCGCCTGATGATGCTAATGCACACAAGAACAGGGAGACCAAAAAAAAGGGGGGGCGACAGAAGAAAGACATGTTGAGTGCATGCATTACCGCTACCGTTGGCGGACACGACAGACACAGAAGCCACATGGACTACGCCGCGCTCTTGGGCTCCACTGTTCAATTCCTGGGAAATGGCCTACTAGGCTATGGACGACATCTGCACACATGGATGACACAGGGGCATGACTAGGTGTACTTGGCACTCTACAGAGGTGCGGTGGGGTGCCACATGGCCTGCCTTACGGAGGGACCTTGCCTACAGAACTCGCCGTGGCCTAGGGAAACCCACAGCCCACCTCCCCCACCCAGACCCCTCCACTGCGCGCAAAATCAGCAGGATGAGAGAGTACTCACCCCCTTGTGGCTGCTGTGATGCCCTCAAGCGCCCATCCAACTCTGGGTACGCCACCGCCAGGATCCTGAAACATCAGGGGGGTCTTGGTGTGATTTCTATGCCCTGGGACATATCCCCAACATCATAGGTGCCATTGATGGGACACATGTGGCTTTGGTACCCCCCCACAGGAGTGAACAGATATGCAGAAACCGGAAGAGTTATCATTCGATGAATGTACAGATGGTATGTTTGGCCGACCAGTACATCTCCCATGTGAATGCCAAGATCCCTGGCTCAGTGCATGACGCCTACTTCCTGCAGAATACAGCATCCCGTATGTGATGGGTCAACTCCAGAGGCACCGTGTGTGGCTATTAGGTGAGCACCTGGAAGCAAGACAGTGGGAATGGTTGTCTGGGTCTGGGGTTATCCCTACAGGTTAGTGTGTGTCTAACAGTTGTCCCTCGCCATTTGCAGGTGACTCTGGTTACCCCAACCTGTCATGGCTACTGACCCCAATGAGGAATCCCAGGACAAGAGCAGAGGAACGCTACAATGAGGCCCATGGGCGAAATAGGAGGGTGATCGAACGGACCTTCGGCCTCCTGAAGGCCAGGTTCCGGTGCCTCCATATGACAGGTGGATCCCTATTCTACTCACCAAAGAAGGTGTGCCAGATCATCGTGGCCTGCTGTATGCTTCACAATTTGGCTTTGCGACGACAGGTGCCTTTTCTGCAGGAGGATGGTCCAGATGGTGGTGGTGTTGCAGCTGTGGAGCCTGTGGACAGTGAAGACGAGGAAGCAGAAGAAGAAGACATGGACAACAGGGACTCAGTGATCCAGCAATATTTCCAGTGAAACACAGGTAAGAATACAAACCTGCCTACTATATGTACTTTAACACTACTACCTCTCTACTGTCTGTCGGTTTCACCCAGTGTATGGTCACTGAGATGTCACTTTCCCATACGATTTAACAGATGTGGGTCCTACAGTGTGACATCTGCTTTGTTTCCTCATGGATTAGAGCTGTGTGACATAGGTATGTTGACATTACATTTGAAAGAGCATTTTGACACTGTAATTGCTAATACACTATTTCGAAATCACAGACTGACTCCAGATAGTTTCGTGCTTTAAGGGTGTTTATTTTAGTGCTCAAAATTGGAGGGGGTAGCAAAATGGTGTGGGTTGATGGCGGAGGAATGTCCATGGCAGAGTCCAGTCTATTAGTCTCACAGGTGCATTGCCCAAATGGGCATAGGAAGTGGAGCTGGGGCAGTTTTACGGATGCACAGGGTGAAAAAATGGGACAGTAGGATGACAATCAGGGTGGTCTCATTTCTTGGCGGGGGTCTTGGCATCGTTCTCTGTCTTTGTCCTGGATCTCACGGACCGTTTGCGAGGTGGTTCTCCGTCTGCAGGGGGTGGGGTGCTGGTGTGGTGGTCCTGTGGCAGTGCCTCCTTTCCACTACCGCCGGCGGAGGTGGTGGGCAGTTCATCATCCAGGCTAGAGTCAGGGGCCCCTTGTAGTGCCACAGTGTCCCTCCTGGTGTTAAGTACTTCCTTCAGCACCCCTACGATGGTGCCCAGGGTGGAACTGATGGTTCTGAGTTCCTCCCTGAAGCCCAAATACTGTTCCTTCTGCAGGCGCTAGGTCTCCTGAAACTTGGCCAGTACCGTTGCCATCGTCTCCTGGGAGTGGTGGTATGCTCCCATGATGTTGGAGAGTGCCTCGTGGAGAGTGGGTTCCCTGGGCCTGCCGCCCCCTGTCGCACAGCAGCCCTCCTAGTTCTCCTGTGTTCCTGGGGCTCCATCCACTGGACCGTGTGCCCACTGCCACTGCCCCCATGTCCCTGTTGTTGTTGGGGTGGTGGGTTAGCCTGGGTTCCCTGTAGTGGTAGACACACTGCTGATTGACGTGTCCTGGGGACGGAGGTATGGGCCCGCTGGGTGGGTGCTGTGCCGGTGTTTCCAGAGGAGGGAAGGTCTGTGGTGGCCTGTGACTGGGTGAGGGGAACCGACTGTCCCGAGGTCCCCGATGGGCCGGTCTGGTCATCTAGATCCAGTTGGACAGAGGTGTTGTCATCACTGTGGGCCTCTTCTGTTGGTGGTGTGGACATGTGTGGACCCTCCTGTCCGGTGACGTTGGGTAGGGGTCCTGCAGGGGTTTAAAAGGATGTTTATTACATCTGTGTGTGCCATGGTGTGCAATGGGTGGGTGACCGTGTTCCCTAGTGCTTGCATTCCTGTGTGGGACCTTGTGTGATGATGGTTTAGGGGGGTGTATGGGTATGTGCAGTGGCCATGCTTTAGTGATGGGTGTCCATGCATTGTTGTTGCATGCAGGGCTTGGGGTAAGAATGTGTGGTTTGTGATGTTGGGACATTTGTAAGGAGTTAGAGTGATGTGGGTGAGGGTGGGGGTATGTGCTGGCATGCAGGTAGGGTGGGGGATGTAATAGTTAAGATTTGACTTACCAGAGCCCATTCCTCCACCTACTTCTGCGAGGCCCTCAGGATGCAGAATCGCCAAGACCTGCTCCTCCCATGTTGTTAGTTGTGGGGGAGGAGGTGGGGGTCCGCCGTCAGTCCGCTGAACCGCCAGGTGGTGTCTTGAGACCACGGAACGCACCTTCCCCCGTAGGTCGTTACACCTGTTCCTGATGTCCTCCCGATTTCTTGGGTGCTGTCCCACTACGTTGACCCTGTCCACTATTCTTCGCCATAGCTCCATCTTCCTTGCAATTGAGGTGTGCTGCACCTGTGCTCCGAATAGCTGTGGCTCTACCCGGACGATTTCCACCACCATGACCCTGAGCTCCTCCTTCGAGAACCTGGGGTGGTGTAGGTGATGTGTGGGGTGGTGTGTGGGGTGAGAAGTGTGCTGATATGTAGTGGTGTGTAGTGTGAGGTGCGTGGAAGTTCTGTGGGTGATGGTGTAGTGTGCCAGTGGATGCTAGTATTGTTGATGGTGGTGTCTCTCTCTGGCCTTCGTTTGTGATTTTTGTCATAGGGGTTTGTCGGTGATGTGGGTGTGTGTTTTATATTGTATTGGGTGTGTGGGCGTGGTGTGTGTATGTGTATCAGGTGTGTGTATTTCGAATTGTCCAATGTGGTAGTGTTTTGTAAGAGTGTGTGTATTTTGAGCGCAGCGGTGTGTACCGCCAATGAAATACCGCGGTTGAAAGACCCCCGCGTGGATTCGTGTGTCGTGATAGTGTGGGCGTATTTCTGTTGGTGTGACGGTGGAGGATTTGTTTTCGCCAGTTTATCACTGACCTTTGGTGTGGCGGACTTGTGTGGGTGTCTGAATTTTGGCGGATTCCGTGCTGTGGGTCATAACAGCTGTGGCGGTTTGCCGCGGCGGCGTGTTGGCGGTCTTCTGCACGGCGGTACCCGGCTTTTACCGCCAATGTTGTAATGACCGCCTAGGCCTTCCTCGATACAGTTCGTGCAACTGAGATGTAATATCCGCCCTGCATAATATATTCCCTAGCTAATATAAAAATATTTCCCCAATCAGCCGCCAGTACTCAGCAACCATCTCATAATATCAAGAGGGAGATTTTAGGAAAATAGTCAGGGAGATTTATTCTCCCCATTGACTTACTGACTTGATGACTTGTATTGAAATACGGGAAATTTCAGGCAGGGGGAAACTGTATTACAATAATTATGGCTTTCAAAATAGTGAGCCTCCTACCTGAATCAAGTTTGCAGTGTGATGGGCTTTTCCCAAAGGAAGAAAGACAAAAGATTGTCTTTTCAAAGGCTCACTTCAGACACACATTTTTAAGTAGATTTTCCATAAAGTATAAAATCAGCATACAAAATTATTGGTCAATAAGAGTACTCCTGGGGAAATACTACACTCAGAGATACTCATCATTTTCATGTAACATTGAACGTGGGAGATTGGTATACCCTTCTGGTCACAACAGGCAGAAGTCAATGAGCTTTTCCACACTGATGTACAGCTTCAGTCTGACTATTTGGAAGTCTCCTTTTTTTTTTTATCCATTTCCAGACACACTTGTGATTTAGTGTCTCTGTATTTGGAGTTCATGTTCTGGGGTTTGCTCACTTTGAAGTGCCCACTTTTTCATTGAGCTCTTCCTCCAGAAAGCGGTCTAACACACAGGATAGTCTCTAATCTTGATAACCCCAGACACAGGCCAAGGGAGTGACTAGAAGTTCACACCTGGATGTCAGCCTCAGTGATATGTGCTTTAAAAGGTTACCAAAGCGCCTCAGCCCTACTCTTATGATTCTCTTATGAGCCTCATCTCCTTCCTCAGATGTTCCCAGGCCCCTTTGACCAGTGTCCATTTTACAAAATCATGCTCTCCTACTGAAGTACATCGAAGAGCTGGCTCTTACTTCCTCTAATGTGTGTTCCATTCTGCTCTCAGCAATGCAGCAATCCACAAAGCTGCCTGGGGGAAGACTTTACCTCTCCCTGGTCCTCCTTCAAGCCTTGGTTATCCCAAAATAGAATCCAGTGTCTTCCGTGTATTGTGTCCTTCACAAGTGCACACATATCACTGAGCACATATCCATTCACTAGGTTGTAGTCCCCAATGTACTGTACCTCTTCCTGGGCACACATACAACATAGCACATTCAATCAACCACACATGGTGTCTCCTATCTGTTGTACCTTCACGCAGGCACAAACACATCCTAATGCACACACACACACACACCTGCTTGCGCTATTTTTTCTGCAATGTACCATCTCTGAAACCCACCTCGCTCTCACACGCAACCACTCACACTATCTTTCCTGCAATGTACCATCCCTCAAGCACATGCATCCTCGTTCACAAACAGCCGCTTGTTCTATTTCTCCTGCACTGTAAAATCACACATATACACACACAATTCCCATGCAGGGCAAGGTTTCAGTTAAGCACACAGCAGCAGAACTTTAATGGAGTGGGCCAGGAGGCACACTCTAGTGACACAGGAAATTGTAGCTGTTCCCTCTACTGATGACTAAACCCACAGTGCGCTGCCACTACCACGTTGTGCTACTTACCTCTGGGTGAAGACAGTAGCCTTACACCTCCTGACGGTAACCCTTTGGTGCCCCTCCCAGTCTAAGCAGACTGCAGTCAATAAGATAGGCCTATGTCATAGTGCACATGCATGATCCGTGTTTGCTCAGGATCAAAAATCATTACCAAGGATACACATATCACAGCAGTTGGGCACTAAGCACAGGGGTATACGTCCATCACTATGTGAGGGATTTTTCCATTCCAACAACTTCCAAAAAAGCACAAAGCGGCAATGATAGCCTATGATCATGGTAGCCTGGGACCTAGGTGCAATTTGAGGCTCACCACGATGAAGCACAAATCAGTACATCAGCCAGCCAGGTTTGTCCTGCTCAAACATTTTACCTTATAAATTACAGCCAGATTTATAATCTGGCAGATGGCCCATTTGCACACCAGGAAGATGGAGTAAATTACTCTGTCCCGCAGAAGAAGATACCATCTGCCAAATTTAGAAACGATCACCAAGCAAGCAATCATTTCTTAAAGCATTGCCAGGAACCGCCGTCACAGAGGTTCCACTCAATGTGTTTTGCAGTTTGGTGGAGGGTTCTGTCAGCATGATGGAGTACTGCACCAGGCTGTTTTCTTGTTTACTTTAAAAAAGAAAATCCCAAAGTAGGATTTTCTTTTTGAAAATAAAAAAAATGTTTCCCTCACCAATGGAGTCCTCTCCTATGGTGAGGGGAGCATTTAGCAGTTTTCACTGTCTCTTACCACCAGGGTTTTTCTGGTGATCACAGGCAGTGAAAACTGACTTCTAATTCTACTCTTTTAAATAAGTTGGGTTGAATTAGAGGTCTGCCTGAGACGGCCCTTACTCCACAGCTCCGTTGGAAAGGTTTAATCATGGTGGACATGAAGTAGTCTTCACGGTGAACAAATCAAAGTTCTGCTTGCATCTAAATTTGGTGGATGGACCATTATGTTTGCAGTAAGCATACTTCATCGACGTTGCCCCAAACCTGCATATTTTCATATATATTCATGGGAGAAGGTAGAAAGCCGATGTAAATTAGCTTCCAGGATCTTCAGGCAGGGAGTACGTAGCTTTCTATAAGTTACTTTTTCATAATATTTAATTAAAAATCTAATTGACCATTAAATTGGATATTTAAAGTAATATTAAAATAATTAGCGAATTATTTTTTGCTGGTAGACCGAAAGCCATATTTTCTTTTAATCTGTAGTGGATGGCACAATGGTGCTGTAGTCCAGTAGTAGCACGTAATGTTCAGGACCTAGGTGCATTTTATACATCATATACTAGGGACTTTTAGTCAAGTTAAAGATAACTAGGCCTACTGAACCATCTTTAAAGGGCCAGCACAGACACTTTCCCACTGGTTAGCAGGGCTAAAGTGCATAGAGTTTTGAAGTCAACAAAGATAAAGAGTCCAGCAAAATGTGAAATGTTTGAGGTGACCATGCATAAAAGGTGGATTTCCTACATATCTGAACTGCTGTGTGCCAGGACTAATTTGAAGTCCCAACGCAAGTGTGAGTCTTTCCTTTATTGTAAGATGCTCAGAGCTCTGTTCTTTGCTGACCATGCCCCAGCTAGGATGGAGGGCTGCAAAGGAGGCATGGCTGCACATCCACCCTTAGACTACAGTTTGCCCTACCAGGAAATAATTGCTGCACTACTGTACTGGTGCTATAATCTGAGTGATCTTTATTTTCCATGTAACACGTATTGGATGTGCTAGTACACACCTAGAGAGCTTTTTATGTTTATGAGTTTTATTGTTCTCACTTTTTTAAGTTTGACAAAATGTTTTATTCTCTGTGATGTTTGATTTTATGTAGGGAAAAAGGTGTTAAAATTGCTCTATTATAAAAGAAAAATAAAGTTTGAGTAGTGCTGGTGGATCAGGAGGTAGAATTAATTTTTGTCCCTATCTTGTCCCAAGTGGAAGTCGAAAAGACAGAATCTAGGTCTCGCTCCAATTGAAATTCGTTAGTAATTTTTACTCTGTCTGGAATTTGGGAAGTAAAGTTACGATATAGAAGGTATTAAAATCATATGATTGTAGAGCGTATGTAGAAGATTGTAGATCAGAATCAGAAATCTCAAGTATAACTGCACTCAACCTTTCAGCACCAGCAGCGTGGGGCGCCAGGGGTGTATCCTTGCCCCTTCCCTGTTTACTCTTTATGTAAATAGTGTGGAGCAAGCCGTTCTTTCTGTGGAGGGCGATTGCCCAAGGGTGGGGACAAGAGTGCTTCTAGTGCTACTGTGTGCCAACAATGCAGGCCTCAAGGCTTGGACCGCTGTTGGCTTACAGTTGTATCTGGACAAGTTTTATGCTTTATGGCCAGTTTGGTTTGGATCTTTCGGTTAACTTCACCAAGTCATATGTGATGGTGGTCGGTCTACTGTCTACCAGATCAAAAACATTTAAGCTGGATAATCACACCCTGGCTAAAGTTTTGGCCGACTCTTATCTTGGGGTATTATTTGCTTGTAAAACAAATTTGAAGCCCTTGATCTCTAATAAGAAAGTCCAGTGCTGCTGTTGCTAGTTTTGCTCAGAGGCTGGGGTCCTGGGCCCCGTACCCAAATCAAGGTTTATCACGCTATGTGTGCTTCAAGATTTTATATGGCAGTGAGGTATGAGGATAAACAACAGCTGATTACATCCTGACTATTTCTAAGGCGTGTGCTGTGGGTCCACCAATGCACGCCTGCTTTTGTTGTGGATGACGAGCTAGAAGTGAAATATATAGGAGATATGATTGCTCTGAGGCCACTGTTATGCTGTATCAAGGTATTCACTAGGGAGGCACTTATTTGAATAAGCAGAGCCTCAAGAATTGTTTGTCTCTTGGCCATGTGGATAAGATCCAGTGTATTGCATATATTAAGGATATTTTTAAGAGTCTGCATATGGATGACTTATTTCATAGCCCCCAGTTCCTGTGCACCTGAGAATGTAAGCAGTTTAGGGACTGTTTCCTGGAGTGCAGGTTGTTTGTAGAGTGCCATCAGAACTGATAAAATCCCGTGGTGCGAGGGCAAATGCTGCGCAAAACAGTTCAGACCATGGAACCATACATATTTATTGCAAATAGCGACAGGTATAGATTTTTATTGAACAGATTTAGATTGAGATTGCTGCATAATCTTTAGGCTTATCCTAGTAGTTGAAGTCCACCTGGTTCACTGGGTCATTGTGGCTGCGACAATATCTCTCCTCAAGCCACCTTACATTTTGTGATGTTTTGCAGTTATTTTAGGTCACCCAGGCAAATGTTTATTATGCTGCTACTGAATTGCCTGAATTTTACACAAGTTCGACCTGCTCTTATGATTCTCCAACTTTTGTCTAATGAATATATAGGCCCTCATTACAATCCTGGCGGTAAATCCCGCTTACCGCCGTGCAGAAGACCGCCAACACACCACTGTGGCGGCGGAATTCCGCTACAGCTATTACGATCCACAGCTCGGAAACTGCCAAAATCCAGACACCCACTCAAGTCCGCTACACCAAAGGTCAGTGATAAACTGGCGATAACAAAACCGACACCGTCACACCAACAGGAATACGCCCACACTATCGCGAACCACGAATCCACGCGGCGGTCTTTTGACCGCGGTATTCCATTGGCAGTACACACCGCCGCGCTCAAAATACACACACATTTACAAACACAACCACATTGGACAATTCGAAATACACACACCTGATAAACATACACACACCACTGCCACACACCGAATCCAATATAAAACACACACCCACATCACCCACAAACCCTTACTACCAAAATTTTGACAGAAGGCCAGAGAGAGAGACACCACCAGAAACAACACTAGCATCCACAGACGCACAACATCATCACTCACACAACATCCACGAACCTCAGACAACATACACAAACACATCCCCTCACACATCACAACACACACCCCCGCACACATCACCCACAACTCATCATGGTACCTCAACAACACCCCAGGCACCTCGCTCAGGGTCATGGTGAACAAAATCGTCCGGGTAGAGCCACCGCTATTCGGATCACAGGTGCAGCACACCTTCATTGCTAGGAAGTTGGAGCTATGGCGCAGAATCGTCAAAAGGGTCAACGCAGTGGGACAGCACCCAAGACCTAGTGATGACATCAGGAAGAGGTGGAACGACCTACGGGGGAAGGTGCGTTCCGTGGTCTAACACCTCACATATGTTCCACTATCACAACCCACCCATCCCAACACCAAGCCCTGCATGCAACACCAAAGAATGGACACCCATCACCAAAGCATGTCCACAACAGATACCCACACAGACCCCAAACCAAATATCACACAAGGACCTAGACAAGAATGCAACCACAGGGTCACTCACCCATTGCACACAATGGCACACACAGATGCAATAATCATGCCTTTACACCCCTGCAGGACCCCTACCCAACGTCACCGGACAGGAGGTTCCAGACATGTCCACTCCCCCCACTGAAGAGACCCACAGTGATGACAGCAGCTCTGTACAATTGGATCAAGATGACCAGCCCGGCCCATCTGGGATCTCGGGACAGTCGGTTCCCCTGACACTGGCACAAGCCACCACAGAGCCTCCTCCCTCAGGAAACAACAGCACAGCACCCACCCAGCGGGCCCATACCTCTGTCCCCAGGACACGTCAAGCAGCAGTGTGTCCACCACTACAGGGACCCAGGCTAACCCACCACCCCAAGAAAATCAGGGACCTGGGGGCAGTGGCAGTGGGCACACACTTCAGGGGACAGAGGAACAGGAAAATAGTGGAACTGGGAGGACAGCTGTGCGACAGGGGAAGGACAGGCCCAGGGAACCCACTCTCCACGAGGCCCTCTCCAACATCATGGGAGCGTACCATCATTCCCAGGAGACGATGGCAACGGTCCTGGCCAACTTTCAGGAGACCCAGCGGCTGCAGGAGGAACACTACCTGGGGATCAGGAAGGAACTCAAGTCCATCAACACCACCCTGGTCACCATTGTAGGGGTGCTGCAGGACCTTGTCAACACCAGGAGGGGCACTGTGCACAACAAGGGGCCCCTGACACCAGCCTGGATGATGAACAGCCCACCACCCCTGCCGGTGCTATTGGACAGGAAGCACCGCCACAGGACCACGACACCAGCACCCCACCCCCTGCAGATGGAGAGCCACCTCGCAAATGGTCCCTGAGATCCAGGAACAAGACAAAGAACATTGCCAAGACCCCCGTCAGGAAATGAGACACCTATGAATGTCATCCTTCTGTCCCACTTTGTCACCCTGTCCATCTTTAAACTGCCCTAGCTCCACTTCCTATGACAATGCAACGGTGAAACAAATAGACTGGACTCTGCCATGGACATTCCTCCACCATCAACCCTGACCATTTTACAACCCCCTTCACTTGTTTGCACAAAAATAAACACACATCAATCACAAAACAATCTGGAGTCAGTCTGTGCTTTCACCAATGTGTATTTGCAATAACTATGGAATATAACAATGTCAATTTTATTGTCAACATACCGAGGTAACACAGCTCTAGTCCATGAGAAAATATAGCAGAGCTCACACAGTGGGACCCACATCTGTTAAATGGAAAGGCAAAGTGACAAGTTAGGTTCCATACACTGGGTGAAAGTGACAGACTTATAATAGGTCAAACAATAGTATAAGATGTGTGAGGCAGTGATATCTTCTTACCTGTGTCTCACTGGAAGTATTGCTGGATAACGTTGTTCCTGTTGTCAATATCCTATTCTTCTGCCTCCTCTTCTTCACTGTCCACAGGCTCCACTGCTGCCACAAGACCTCCAGCTGGACCATACTCCTGCAGACAACTGTTAGACACACTAAACCGTAGGGACCACCCCAGACCCAGACAACTATTCCCAGGGTATAGGGTCCTTGTCCTTACCTATTAGCCATACACAGCGCCTCTGAAGTTGCCCCCATCACATAAGGGATGCTGCTATTCCTCAGAACGGAAGCGTCATGCACTGAGCCAGGAAACTTGGCATTCACAAGGGAGATGTACTGGTCAGCCAAACACACCATCTCCACATTCATAGAATGGTAGCTCTTCCTGGTTCTGTACACCTGTTCACTCCTGCAGGGGGTACCAAGGCCACATGTGTCCCATCAATGGCACCTATGATGTTGGGGATATGTCCCAGGGCATAGAAGTCACCTTTCACTGTAGGCAAATCCTCCAACTGAGGGAAAACGATGTAGCTGCGCATGTGTTTCAGCAGTTCGCAGACAACACTCTGGACAACACGTTAGAGAATATTGGCTGGGACATCCCTGATGCAATGGCCACTGTTGTTTGAAAAGACCCACTTGCCAGGAAATGGAGTACTGACAGGACCTGCACTTGAGGGGGTATCCCTGTGAGATGGCAGATAGCTGACATCAGGTCTGTCTCCAACTGGGCACACAGTCCATGGATTGTTGTACGATCAAGTCTGTAGGTGACTATTATGTGTCTCTCTTCCATTGTCGACAGGTCTACCAGCGGTCTGTACACCGGATGATGCCGCCATCTCATCACCTGCCCCAGCGGATGTGCCCTATGGAAGAGAACAGCGAGCAGAGTCAGCCAACACTGAGGTATCACAAAATGTCATTAGTACACATTTATTAATCCACAATTAGCCAAGGAGCCAATGAGGATGTATGCCGGCGGTGACGGTACGTACCGCCGCGGACGTGACCGCCATTTTATGTCTGTTCACTCACTTGATACCTGACCTTACACAGGAGAGGACCTACACTGCAATTGCTGCTGTGACGTCAGTCTGGAAGCGACGATGGCTCATGTGTCTGGGGAAAGGGCCCCTGCCTTCACTTCGGAGGAGTTGGAGAAGTTAGTGGATGGGGTCCTCCCCCAGTACACGCTACTCTATGGTCCTCCAGACAAACAGGTGAGTACACTGTGAGCATGCTGCATGGGCAATGCCTGTTTGGAGTGGTGTGGAAGGAAGATACATGGGGGGGGGACTGAGCCCTGCATGAGCGTACGGTGAGTGTATGTGCGTCAGGGCAAGGGTAGGAACGTGGGCTATTGACTATGATGGTCCGGACGGGTAAAGATTTTCCTTTTACCCTGTACTATTGCTGTATGTCAGCGCCCACCAGAAGAAGGATATTTGGCGTGCCATCACCAAGGACGTCCGGACCCTGGGGGTCCACCACAGACGGAGCACCCACTGCCGGAAAAGATGGGAGGACATTCGCCGCTGGAGCAAGAAGTTGGCGGAGGCCCAGCTAGGGATGGCCTTCCAAAGTGGGAGGGGTGCCCGTTGCACCATGCCCCCCTGATGTTCCGGATCCTGGCAGTGGCATATCCGGAGTTGGATGGGCGCTTGAGGGCACCACAGCAGCCACAAGGGGGTGAGTACAGTCTCATCCAGCTGAACCTACATGCATTACGAGGTGTCTGGGTGGGGGAGGTGGGCAGTGGGTTCCCCTAGGCCAGGGCAAGATTTGTAGGCAAGGTCCCTTGTGAGGCAGGCTATGTAACACCCCAACCCCACCATTGGTAAGAGCCATCTACGCCTAGTCAGGCTCCTGTGACTTCCATGTGTGCAGCAATCGTGCATAGGCCTTGTACCCCATGGCCCTGTGAATAATCTAGGAACTATAAGTGCATGGCGTAGTGCAGAGGGCTGATGTGTCTGTAGTATCCGCCAACGGTAGTGGTATTGCATGCACTGAACATGTCTTTCTTCTGTCTTGCCCCCCCTTTTTGTGGTCTCCCTGTTCTTGTGTGCAATAGCATCATCAGACGGAGGAGCAGTGGCACCGGTGCAGGAGGGAGCTGCATCCCACTTGGCCCTGGAGGGCGAGACAACGGAGTCTGAGGCCACAAGTGGGACGGAGGGCGAGGGGAGCTCCACGGCGGGGACAGGAGGTGACAGCAGCGACAGCGACTCCTCCTCTGATGGGAGCTCCCTTGCGGTGGCGGGCCCCTCTGTGCCCCCTCCATCAACAGGTACAGCTGCCACCCTCCTACAAGCTCCGCCCTCCCAGCAGCCCCTCAGCGTGTGTCCTGTGGCCGCTCACCCAGGAGGGTGGCCATCTCCTTTGCCCCAGGCACCTCAGGCCCTGCCCCAGTCAGCCCTGCTGCCCTCAGTGAGGAGGCTATTGACCTCCTGAGATCCCTCACTGTTGGGCAGTCTACCATTGTGAATGACATCCAGGGTGTTGATAGGCATTTGCAACAAACAAATGCATACCTGGAGGGCATTCATTCTGGCCAGGCAGCCCAACAGAGAGCATTTCAGGCTCTGGCCTCAGCACTGATGGCAGCCATTGTCCCTGTGTTCAGCCTCCCCCCTCCAACTTCCTCTACCAAGACCCAATCCTCTGTACCTCAGCCTATCCCAAGCACACCATCAGACCAGCACGCACATACCTCAACACACAAAAGTGGCTCAGGCAAACATAAGCACCACACATCCCACAGGCACTCACACAAGCATCATACCCATGCAGACATACCAACATCCACTGCCTCCACTGTGTCCCCCTACTCCACATCCTCCTCTTCCCTCCCAGTCTCGTCTCCATTCACACCTGCATGTACTACTTCTTCAGCCACTACCTCCATCACCAGCACGCCCATCACCACACACCGCTCACGTGCACTCACCACCCCACTACCATGCACACATCCCCTGTGTCCTCTACCAGTGTGTCTGTGAGCCCTCCTCCCAAACTACACAAACGCAGGCACACACCCACCCAACAGCCATCCACCTCACAACAGCCTCCAGCCCATGCACCTTCACCCAAATTCAGCAGACGTACACCTCCTACAACCACTACCTCTTCCTCCACTCCCAAACCTTCTCCATCTACCCGTCCCAGTGTGTCCCAAAATCTTTTACTGGCTAATATTGACCTCTTCCCTACACCTCCCCCAATCCTTCCCCTAGGGCCAGGCTTTCCAGGTCCCAACCCAGCACCTCAGCCACCACATCACCAGGCACAGTGGTGCCAGCAACTGCAGGGTATTGGAGTGCGCCAACCATTAGGGCTGCCAGTGTGCCACAGAGCGAGGGCAAGGACATTACGCCACCTGCAAAAGTTAAAAAGTTGCCCACATCCCGGAGGGAGAAGCAGAAGACACCTGCCACCAAGGGCTCAGGGAAAATGAAAGGGGATAGTGGCAAGACAGCTGCGCCATCATCCAAGGTGGGGAAGGGCCAGAAAATGAAGGGCAGGTCAGGAGAGGGCATGGTGGCACCGACTGAGGGACTAGTGTCACACCTCCTGTCCACGTCGACGCCAACCTGTACGGCGGAGAAGACCGCCACCTGCACCGCCACAGAGCCCCCCACCAGCACCGCTGTCATTGAGCCCGCCACCAGCACCGCTGTGATTGAGCCTACCACCATCACCGCAGTCACTGAGCCCGCCACCAGCACCGCAGTCACTGAGCCCGGCACCAGCACTGCCGCCACAGAGCCCGCCACCACCACCTCTCCCACAAGGGCCACTGCCAGCACCACTCCCACAGAGCCTGCCACCAGCACCGCTGCCACAGACCCCGCTGCAAGCACCGCTGCCACAGAGCCCGCAGCCAGCACCGCTCCCACAGAGCCCGCCGCCAGCACTGCTGCCACTGAGCCCGCCGCAAGCTCTGCTGCCTCATAGGCTGCCGCCAGCACTGCTCCCACAGAGCCCACCACAAGCACCGCTCCCTCAGAGCCCGCCACCAGCACTGCTGCGACTGACACCGCCGCAAGCACCACCAGCAGCCCCACGACATCCTGAGCCAGTGGCACCACCGCATACATGGCTGCCATCCCCAGTGGTCAGTCGTCCGAGGCTGGTGGTCATTTCCAGGAGCCTGGGCAGCTTCCATGATTCACCACTTTCAGTGGAGAAAGGCATCCACCACCACAGTCCTTGGCAGGATGAAGCACTCTGGGCACAAAGCCGCCTCCAGAACCAGTGGAGATTCACATTCACTTCCTCAGTCCTTGGCAGGATTAAGTACTCTGGGCACAAAGCCCCCTCCAGAACCAGTGCAGATTCACATCCACTTCCTCAGTCCTTTACAGGATGAAGTACTCTGGGCACAAAGCCCCCTCCAGAACCAGTGGAGAAAGGCATCCCCTACCTCAGTCCTTGGCAGGATGAAGCACTCTGGGCACAAAGCCCCCTCCAGACCCAGTGGAGATTCACATCCACTTCCTCAGTCCTTGGCAGGATGAAGCACTCTGGGCACAAAGCCCCCTCCAGAACCAGTGGAGAAAAGCATCCACTTGAGAGACTGCGGCTTTGCACTCCCAAGGATAAAGCAGAGGGCAAACCACCCACTTGAGAGACTGTGGCTTTGCACTCCCCAGGATGCAGCAGTGGGCAAACCACCCACTGGAGAGACTTGAGAGACTGTGGCTTTGCACTCCCCAGGATGCAGCAGTGGGCAAACCACCCACTGGAGAGACTTGAGAGACTGTGGCTTTGCACTCCCCAGGATAAAGTAGTGGTCAAACCACCAACTGGAGATACTTGAAAGACTGTGGCTTTGCACTCCCCAGGATACAGCAGTGGGCATGGAGCCCCCTCGTGGAGCAGTGGCGTCGTGCATTCATCATGCTGAGGTGCCCCCCTCCCCCTGAGGTGCCTGTTTCTTTTCGATCTGATGCCCCTGCAGTGTTCTCTCCATTTGGAGTCTGGTATCTAGTGTGGGCCTCACCCATGCATTTTGGGCCCAGTGGTACACGGACAATGATTGGTGCACTATCCGGACTTGTGTAGTTGGTGTACATAATTGTATATATTGTTTTTCGAGTTTTGACTACTGGATTTTTATTGATTACAATCGTTCAACTCATTTCCTTTTGTACTTGCGTTCTTCCTGGGGGGTTGGGGGGTGTATAGGTAATGTTGCAGCATGTATTTGTGTGTATGGTGTTGTGGGTGAGGGCGGGGGTGTTGCGTGTTTCGTGTGTGTGTCACTCTCTTTCCCTCCCCCTCCCTGTGTTGTAGGTGCAGTACTCACCGTGGTCGTTGCTGCCATCTTTGGTGCTCCTGACAGAGGAGCAAGAAGACCAGCGCCGGCTGTATCTGCAGTTCTGGCTCCATGGCGTCCTGGTTCCTCATGGGGTGTGGAGAGGTGAGTGTTTTCCCTTCTGTGTACTGTTTCTGACGTGTTTTTGTTCGCGTTAGTTCCACCCCGGAAAAGGTGGCGAATTGACATCTTGTGATAGGGTGGGCGGTACATTGTGTTCCGCCTGTCTGTTGGCGGTTACCGCCGCGCTGTTTGTTTGTACCGCCGTGGCGGTCAGAGTGTTAAAGTGGCTGTCTATGTTGGCGGTTTCCGCCGTGGTCGTAATTCCATTTTTTTTTCCGTCGGCCTGTTGGCGGTCTTACCGCTGCTTTAACACCGACCGCCAGGGTTGTAATGAGGGCCATAGTTTTTAAAGTCTCCAGTTTTAAAGAGCTGCCATGAGATTGGGGTACTACAGGCTTGATTAACTCGGTTAGTGCTATTTGATGATCGTACTCCTGTGATTTAGGGATTTCTATCTCATATGGGATTTATTTGATGATTTTATTATTTTATTTGTAACATGTATTTTATCTTGTGTCTATGTGATCTTTATGTATAGTATGTCTGTATTTTGAGGCAATTTTTAATGGTTATAATTTTAACTAAATAAAGATTTACTATGTAATTGATAAATATATAAAATACCTTTATCAATCCATTTGTGACATTTAAGTATTTTATTATTAAGATGCAATTTACTATTGTACTAAATAGAAGAATGCATCAAATCCTGAAGATACGATTCAAAGTGAAATACTAAGAATTTTGCAAGTTTACAAGAGTGATTGATTAAATGAGAAGTGGAACATTTGGGTTTTGTGACATTAAGACAATAGTCTTATACTGAAAGTGTGAAAAAGATTAACTGTCTAGGGTATGCCAGATTGTTTTAGTGTGCAAAGTATCATCCAAGAGAATTGGCCATAATAGTTTGATGATAAAAGCTCAATGATATTTAATGAGATCAAGGAAGTTAACTTCTCCACTTGATTTAGGTTGTTCACATTTTATAAGAAAAATACGAGCTTTCTTTTTATTCTATAAAAATGTTAATAAAATGCTGCAAACGCATTGAAAAAAGGTGAGAGGTAGTTTAACTGGGAGCATGGAACAGTGAAAATGTATAAAAGGAAAGTACATCATTTTATGTGTGCCCAGTCTCCCCCACAAATATAAAAAATAGAGGGAATCATTTTTCAGTAAGACTGGTACGTTTAGTGTGAAGTGCATCCATATTATTGTGTAATGTTTGTAGAATAGAATTTGAGTGCCAAATTCCCCGATTTTCAATTTTAGTAGCTTTCTATGAGAAGCCAGTATCCTTGAACATATCAGGAAAACAATATTTATTTTAAAGCACAATTTCAACTTGATAATATTTAATTTAAAACTCAAAAGTTTAGGAAAGTAATGTAATTCTGTAAAGAATGAGAAATAGAACATACAGGAGTAGAGATAAAGAACAACAGATTATCAACATAAGCCAAACATTTTACTTTGTCTTTGGAATATTTAAAGCCTATAATTTTCTAAGATCTGCCAAGTTTTTGTGGAAAAGGTTCTACAGATTAAAGAACAAAGTAAGGGGGCTAGAGGGCAACCTTATTGGGTTCCTCAATGTGGAAAAAAATGGAACCTTGATTATTATTACCAAAAATTGATGTTTTAGGAGACGTGTAAAGCGGTCTAAAGTATTGTAGGGCTGAAACCTTGCAATTGTAGTGCTTTAAATATGAGGACCAAATTATTATTTTTTATAACATATTTTACAGTCAGTATTAGTAAGAGGAATTGGGTGATAATTTTTACAAGCAGATAAGTTACAATCCTTCGTGGGGTAAAGCAAAGCATAGCTTCTAAAAATGTACCAGAAGCCTGTCCCAAAGAATGGAAATTATGAAAAAGAGTAAGAAGTATAGGATAGAAAATGTTTAAGAATTGGAGGGAAAATTCAATTAGAAATCCATTAAGACTTCGAATTGTCCCTTTGAGAAGTTGAGCTGTTGCCTCAAGAATCCCCTTAAATTAAATGACATTTTCCATAGAATATAAATCATGTATTTGACCAGGACATGTCTGGATAGAATTAAAGAATGAATCTTACGAGTCTGTAAAAGGAAAATCTTCTAGCGTATTCAGTTTTTAAAAATAGAAATCAACAAAGCAGTGTAAGATCTCTTGATCAGAATGGAAAGGGTTATAAAAATCATCAGATATCAAGCCTATGTGATAGTTCTGTTTTTTAATTTTTAAATAATTAACTAGTATTTTTCCTGATTCATTCTGCCCCCTTAATATTTTGATTTAACTCTAAGCAGAGTACGTACCAGCAGCTTGTTCTATAGATTTTATTTATCAAATGCAAACTTTGCTTTAGTCAGTGGTATTAAATGAAGTACTAGGATTTGATAAATAGTACTGATGCTCCAAAGATTTGATCTGTTTTAAATGCTCACTAGATTCTTTAAAGGCTTTCTATTTTTGATAAGCTATGTAATTAATTATGACGTAGAAGAGAGGTAAGGTCCCACACAAAATTCTTGGAGCAGTCAAATTCAAGGTTTATTGCATTATTTCTTCAATCATTATTTTACTTCCAAACGTTCAAAGAAAGACACTTCATTTCCTTTAGCGAAAGCAACATCCAAAATAATGGCACAAGAGGAAGAAAAGAAACAGCCAACACGTGTTTCGCCCCCTCTGGCATTATAAGCCGGGGCTTTCTCAAAGCTCCCACCATATAGGTCATATATATGAAGAGGAGAAGGGCAGATACATCGACCAAGATCACTCTGTCATTGAGCATATCCTGTCAAACGATGTATCTACCCGTTTGGAAGTAAAATAATGATTGAAGAAATAATGCAATAAACCTTGAATTTGACTGCTCCGAGAATTTTGTGTGGGGCCTTACCTCTCTTCTACGCTGTATACTCGATTTTTGAGGACGTTTGGGTCCCTGTCCTCTGGCTGAGTCCCCTATCTTATGAATTTGGCACTTACACAGGAGAATAGTGATTTGGACCCTTTCCATTTTTGAAGTTTTTGCTTTGTAATTAATTATGAAACCTCTTTGGATGGAAAAATCATAGGCAATATTAAGAACAAAGAATTCTTCAGCTAACACCTCAAATTGTTCAATAAAAAATTTATGAAAAGAAAAGCAGAGTTAAAGTTCCACCTATTCGAAGAAGAATTTCATGAAACTAGCTCTAATCAATAGTCACTATAGCATGATCGGAATCAGAATAGCTTCAATCTCAGCATTCAATAAAGATTTAGATAAATGTTTGCTTTAGAAAAATAATTAATGTTTGAAACAGACATATGAGCAGGGGAATAAGAAGTATATTCTAAAAGGCAGGTATCTACCAAACCACTATTGGATATGGATCTTTGAAACATTTTTGCACCTTTTTTTTGGAACCTATTTAAAAGTGTTTTTTCTATCTAAGAAGGGATTGAGCATATGATTACAGTCCACATGAAATATAAATTTTTCTGCAGCACATGACACTAATTTACTTGACATGAATTCCCAAAAAGAGATGGACCATACACATTAAAATAAAAATATCAGCAATCTTTACCAGCATGATTAACCATCTTCCAAACTCCTATAACTATTTAAAAACTTATGAAATAAACGGGCTACCCCATTTTTTTTTACCATCAACTGAAGAGCAATGTGCCTGAGCAGGCCAACCCATACGTAAATAATAAATATTTGATCCAGAAGATGAGTCTCTTCTAAGAGAACAATTTGGCATTGTATCTGAGATAATTGTGGGAACACTTGTTGCCTTTTAATAGGACTATGTAAGCTCTTTACATTCCAGGCAATAATACTCAAATTATGTTTCTTGTTTAGGATTTGTGCAGTCAGTAAAAATAATATATACCATATAAAAGATAACCAAATATAAGACTGGAAATAAAACAATTGGTAAGAAAGATGATTATTGCATGAAATGAACTAACAACTGAAAAAGTGGTAATAGAAAAAGAAAAAAAGAAAAGGGAAGAAAACAAAAAAGAGGAATGGGAAAAGGAACATACCCCAGATGATTGTCAAAAAGAGACAGTATGTGGTCAAAGGACTCCGACCATGAACATGAAGTTAAGAAAAACACTAATAAAAATGAGAAGTAGTGAGTCACCAGTAAAAAGACACAGAAGAACACAACACTCCTGAAATGTTTGAATAGGTAAAGGACAGAAATATAACAAACAAAGTTTGAGGTATACATCAAAGCTACTGTTTCACAGAATATTACATTTAGGAATAAAGGAAAAACAAAACAAAAGAAAAACATATCAACATAGCACACAATAGGATAAAAGGGACAACATCAGGGATTAATGATGAGGCAAAACCACATAATACATCAAACATCAAGTAAACATATCGATCCCACCATTAAATGGTGAACAGAAAACACCTATATTGAAACATAACATGTGTAATTAGGCAAATTTGACAAAACAACAGCAAATGGCATAGTGCAATGTAACAACTTACAACTTAATAATAATGAACATGAAGGTCAAATTACAACAGAGAGAACCATGTGGTGCATTACATCATATCAGTTAGTTTCTATTGCTTCACCCTTCTGTGAATAAATACCAGCACAAATGTTACTTTCAAAATCATAAGTTATTGCCTGTCTTTATAAGTGACCTTAAAAATAGAAAAGGTGCACCAAACCAGATCAGGCCTTCATAGCTTGAATTGCAGGATGCATACTGAGGAACACGTGTTCCTTCTAGCCACTGTAGCTCTTGGGAGGTGTTAGGAGATGAAAACATTTTGACCAAGCCATAATATGTGTTTGCATTGCTTAACAGCCTCTTGCTTAACAGCTTTAACATTGAAGCCTATTTTGGAGAAATAGGGCAAATATGTTCTTTGTTTTTAAATTAGCATTTGAGGAGGAAGTCTTTAAACCAATGCAGTGAGCTCTTTGTATGTTAAAGACAGTTCCTTCTGGCAGGCAGACACATTCAGGAATATGACATTGCAAAAAAGAGATCCTGATAGAGCGTTCTGTATCTTCAAGAATACCATACACATGAACATTGTTCCTCCTGTTCCTGTTTTCTAAATCCTCTGTATGTTGTTTGAGAGCTCCAACTTCTCTACTCAGTCTGTCAACTTTAGCCCCAATATCCAGCACATCTCTGAACCCTTTTTCCATTTCTGAAAGTCTTGTATCCAGAGACAATCATTTATACCCAATTTGGTGGAGGGTAGCATTGGTATTAACTATGAATGGTTTTACATTTCGAAGCTTATCCATCACATCTTGAGGTGTCAAAAGGGAAGGCGATTATGTTGGCAAATTTGGTATTTTTATTTATGTTTTATTTGAACCTCCTGAGCCAGTACAGTATTTTCTAGAAGACCTTTAACAATATAGCTCAAGAGGCAGTTTAGGTATTCCATTCATATTTGGTCCAACAACATCTGCCGTGTTAACTTTTCATAAAAAATGTTTTGTGGTGTAAAGGTTTGGCTCTGCCCATGCACAGAAAGAAAGAAGAATGATAAAAAAGTAATGTACCCCTGGTCTTTAGTAATTATTAATAAGGATTATGAGTGGGAAAAAGGAGTCATTAAAGATCCAAATTGATCTAACTGATAGCACAAATCAAGCTGTGTTTAAAACAAAGACATGCAAGTCATCAGTCAAATATATAGCAGATTATCCTGAAAAAAGGTGACAGAAAAAAGATATAAAAGTAAACTCCAGTTTCTACCTATCACAAATTGCAAATAGGCAATCAATTGTTATGTCATTATGCTTGTTTAAGGGAGTGAGGTCTGCTTAAATAAAGAATATTCCCAAAGGGCTGATAATGCAATAGACAGTGCTCACTGTGTTGTTCCCCAATCATTCAATGGTCTGAAGTAATTCTGAATTGTAGTGAAAGCTGTCAGTGAAACCGCTGGTAAATGTGAGTGAAGAGCGCTGAGGAGATTAAGCATATGCTACCTTTAAAATGGTGGTGCAACATAGGACAATTTGAGCAGCAAGTGAAATGAAGTAAATGGAACTCATAATGGCTCACATAATAGAAATAAAGTCCACCACGACTCTCCTCAGGTATTCAGAAATAATTTTTTGTTGGAAGCATCCGTGTAGCTCGAGTTAGAACAGAAATCTCCCCAAGATAAACAGGAGACTACGAAGCTCTGAGTTCAAGCTGCAATATTGTGAATGGTCAAGCCACTCACCCTCAGCTTTCTCACTTTTAATTTAACTATTTTACTTTGCTTGGTAGTGTGTGAGGCAGGGTAGTTTGACCACACACACAGGATTTGCAGGGAATCAGTTTGATTTTTATTTACCCTTTGTTCTCATGCTGTCGCACTCAGTGTTATAATCTTTGCTGGCCATGCCTTGCAATGATGAAGGGCTATGAAAGAGACACACTTATGTGACTGCACAGCAGACGCATGCAGCAGGCACACCAATGATCTTCCAAAGGCAAGCCCATCTCTACTTGTCTGTGCCTACACTGTTACTAGTGCCACCCACCTTTTGTTTTTCTACCAAACAACTATTTTACTCACAAGAAGAGATTCTTTGCCTTCAAGCCCACAGTAAGCCCACAATAAGTGTCATTTACTCCATTTTAAAATCTTAAATAAAGAACAGATCTTCTGGGCACCTTGCTGCAATATTTGTATTCTTCCTAAAACACGAGAGACAAATCTTCCAGTGTGAGTTCTAGTGCTATCTTAGAAGACTGCACAAAGGCTAATGATTTTAAATTCTTTTTGATGAATGGTAGATAGCTACCCACACACCAGTGAGGCATTTTTCATTTTTTTGACAGACCATAAGCCAGTTCAAAAGTTTCTGACAGAAACATGCTAAAGCACTCTTTTACACCAGATATAGCAGCAACCGTCCCTTCCGGCTACTATATTACCCCCCAGAATCAGTGAAAAATATGGATGAATAACAACTCAAATAATATTATAAAAGCAGTGGCTCATAATTTCATTCTCACACTGTCTCCTACCTTCTCCTTATCGGGATCAGTGATCTATAGATATCAAGAGATATTGTGGAGGCTGTTTTGTCACACATACTCAAAGCTTCCAACTATAACATTTTGGGTGATTTCAACCTGCACACTGAAACAATCACTGATAGGGCAGTATTGGAGTTGGCCCTTTCTGCTGGGTCACCCCCAACCTTTTTGCCTTCTCCCCTCCTGTTTCCTGAATTCATTTTTATTGGCTTTATGATTCTGTGCACTTTACTATTGTTAACTAGTCCTAACGTGCTTGTGCTGACTTCTTTAAACTTGGGTCCCATGACTGTGAATAGGTGGCAGTTGGCCTTTGTGTATTCCTCCCAGACAGTGAGACAAAGGAAAACTAGGTGTTGGCCTGAGGGCCCATCCTGCCAGGATGGGTGAGGTGGAACTCTTCCCTGCCCCACTTGAATTTCAAAGGGCTGCATCCAGCAAACTCATTTGACACCAACCTATTGTCACCAGAGACCACTTGTAGTCTGGGCAAAGAATGGAAGACCCAGATGGGGGGGTGGCCTAGACGTTTCTCCCACTTAAAAGGCTAGCACCAAGTATAAATATTGGACCCTCAGACCAACTATTCAGTACACTCCTGGACCTGCACTTCAGAGGACTGCCCTGCTGCTTGAGGTATTCCTTGTTTCTCAGAGGACTGCACAGCTCCTAGCAAAGAATTGCCCTGCTGCTTCAGGCCTGCCTTACTTTCTGAAAGAGAGAGGGCAATCCCCTTGAACCCAGGTCTACCAGACTGGCTCAAGGGTCAGTAGGCTGACCTCTTGTTCTAAGCTACAGGGACACAACAACCTCCAGAAGCCTCCCTGCAACTGCCCAGCTGACCTGCTGCATCTGGCCTGCCGGGACTTGCAATTTGACCTACCTGGACCTGCAACTGGACCTGCCTGAGGCCTGCTGGCCTGTGCTAGATTTTGGCCCTGATCCACAGGAGGGGCCTCCCCAGGGCCTGGCCCCTTGGCTGGCATCAGTTGAACTCCTCTTATGAAATCCCGAAATTTTGATCTATGCGCACCGGTCTTTGAGAAGGTAACTTCATCAATGATACCAACCTGGTCCCTGTATCTGACCTGCACACCATCATGGTTGGCACGAACTTGTGACTTTCTCTGGATCTATGCGAGCAGACACCGAGAGCTAGCCCTTACTGTTTCTTGTCTCTTTTTTTACTTAACATTTAAAATTACATTTCTCTGCTTTTACTGATTGGATTCTTGCTGTTTTGGTATGATTTTATTTATTAAATATTACTCTATTTCACTAAATATGTGTGGGATATCTCTTGTGTTGTGTTTTCACTTTATTACTGTTTGTGTACTGCATAAATACTTAACATAGTGCCTCTAAGTTAAGCCTGCTTTAGTGCAATGCTACCAGGGGGTTAAGCATAGGCTAATTTAGTGACGTTTGTGGTTCCTCCTGAAAAAGATTGTGGTTGTTGCTTGAGTAGAGTTTCAACCCCACCCCCCACCATACATCAATCCAATTTCTTACAGGCAGCACCTCAATGTCTAGAGGATCTTATAAGTTTCAGTGGTACTCAAATAGTGACTTAGATGACTCATGGACAGAACATAACCTAGATCTTATCCTTTTCAATTTGACTGAGCTTTCCTGCAGTACACCACTCCCAATCATTTGAACAGACCATCTAGAGGTGTCATACTCCTTCTCCATACCTGCTTCTCTTCCTCCCGCCACAAAAACATCACTTAAAATACCTTGGCGATTGGTCACTGGATATAAATTAAGTGAGAAATGAGTCAGCAATTTACCTGGAAAGTTACAATAATAGGATCTTGATGGCCTTAGATGAGCTAGCCCCCTAGAAAAGAACACAAAACTATTATTGTGCCCTACTGGCACCATGGTTTAACCGAGATCTCACATCCTCTAAAAGGCATTGTCGCTAATTAGAAAGGAAATGGAGAACCACACTTAAATATACAGACTAAAACACCTATTGTGAAGCTCTTAAACCATACCATAGGAAAATTACTTCTACTAAACATGCCTTTTATGGTAGGAAGAAGATGGCTCCAAAGAACTGAGCAACAGAAATTCTTGCAGTAGTCAAATCCATGGCTGACCCTGTGGAAGCTAACGTGGGCATTACTCGCTCACAATCCCTCTGTGATAACATGGCCACTTTTTTCATGACAAAACTATCTGCATTCATGAATCTTTTGGCCCTAAACATGAGAATCAGTCTTAAGCGCAAGAAACGTCTTCTGCCTCATGCAACAGTTCATCTATGCTAGTTCTCATTAAACATAGGAAGTTGCATCTTCTTGTGACCCCCTACTCTCCATCCATTTTGAAGTTGGCCTCTGAAACTGTAGCTCCTGTTCTCTGTGGGATCCTAACTAATTCAATAACTACAGCCTCTGTTCCTCAGTGTTAGAAACAGGTACAGGTCACACGTCTTCTAATAAAAAACAATGTAGCTTATCTCGTTTTAGTCACTTATTGACCTATATTTACAAGTTCCATCCAAAATGTTAGAAAAACCTATAAATAACTCTCCTCTTGCCTTAAATTTAACAATATTTTGGATGTCTCCTAATTCAGTTTGAGCGCAAATCATGGCACCACAGACCACCAAACTCGCGGTGGCGGTTGGACCGCCGCACTCCTCGGAGACCAACCATCAGTTTATGATCCTGGCGGTTGGACTCCCAGGAAACTGCTGCCACACCAGGATCAGGGATCCCGATGGTTTGTTAGCAGTCGAAGTTGGGGTCAGCCATGGGGGTGCTGAGTTCGGCACCACTTTGATGATCACAACTTCACTTTCCGCCAGCCTTTTCATGGCGGGTCCCTGCCATGAAAAGGCTGGCAGAATGCCATGCTGAGGCCTGCAGGGGGACCATGCACTGACCACAACCATGTTGTGGGCAGCGGAGGGGTCCCCCTGCCAAAACCCTCAGAATGCGCACTGTCAGCTATTGCAGACAGTGTGCATTCTGAGGGTTCTTGTGTGCAACAGCATTGGCCTCAGCTCCCTAAGGGAGACAAGGCCAATGCTGCCACACTGTTTCCACTGGGCTGACAGGCGTAAACCACTGTAATATGATGCATTGGCCTCAACACCGCCATATTGTAGTTCAGATTGTTCAACTGCTACACTCCTAATCAGGCCTTAAAGGCCTCAATGTGCGTTTGGCGGTCCATGGACCGTCATGGTGGCATTGGCGGAGTGACCGCCATAAGGTTAGCAGTCAGACCATCATATTACAAGAAGAGACCGGCTGCACAAACAGGCCGGTGGAGACAGTGTTTCGACCGGACACATTATGAGGTTGCACACCACCAATGTGACTGTGGCGGTCCAAACACCACATCTCAGCAGGCAGAAATGGGGACTATAAAGGGAGACACTCACTCATCTGGTGCCGCCATGGAGCCCATCACACACGTCGTGCCACTGCTGATGATCATCAATGGAGCACACAGTCTACGCCGCCGTGAGCACAACCAACCGTAAGAACCCACACCTGCCTGAGTCATTAACCTTAACAACAGATCGTCGCGCCGTCAGCCACATCATAAGGGGGTCACGTTACAGTCACCAAGTACACTTGTCATTATGTACACAGTCGGTATCAGACACAAAGAAGGACACATGCAAAGAAACGAAACGCCCCCTTGGGCATATCTCTCACACTGCACTGAAACACTACACATAAAATACATGTCTACCTATCTCAGGTGCAGGAACAATGAAGTGTACATAACATTGTTTCACACAACACCAACATCATGTCTACAAATACATCTCACATACTCACATTCCTCACATGCCATGGACTGTCATCAAATTCAACACACATATGTATGGATGTTGCATGGAACACAAATAAAACTCCCAGTAAACAGCCCTGCAATGGACACGCACATCACCCACATTGAAACACAATGGAAGGTCAATGGGGTGCACAATAGACACACAAATATACAAAGGTCACAATGCAAACAATACCTACACAATTGGGATGGGGCCATCTGGAACATGCTCAATGTGGAAGTGCAAGTCATCAAAGCACATACAAGTCCAACTGCATTGGACATACCTCTACATGAAGTAGCTACAAGGTACACACAGCTAAATGGACACATGCACAGTCAAATGCAAACAAAGGTAGCACAAAGTAACAGACTCCAATTTTGCACAAACAAAACCCAAGCTGTCACACATTAGATGACTCCATAATCACTATCAGCAAATCTAACACCATACATCCTCACATTGGACAACACAAGATTAAATACTTACTATAGTAATCAGTGCACAATGCCATGACCCCACCTTTGCATTTACACCCACATATCCATACAGTCAACATATGTCCTTGTTTTGGGGGGCACCAGCAGTGTCCACAAAGTTAAATACTGCAGACAACAGCAAATGGATCAGCAAGCAGGCTGAAACACACACAACTGTAAGCACACAACACAAGCCACTCAGGAACAACATAAAGGTAGAAGAGGAATTGCAGGGCAAAAGTATACCCAAAAAAACATCTCTTTGGGTTTATTAACCATAATTTTTTGGAATCTCCAAGGCCATTGGCCAGTCCATATGTCCCTGCACAGGCACACCATGGTGCCGTCAATTGACTCCTAACTTCAAGGGAATCTTCACAGGAAGGGGCATCAAATGGGCAGGCGGGCACCTTATGGATCATCTTTGGGGGGTCAGATTTGGGAGGGGTGGGTTTGGTCTTGGGTTTGGGAGGGGTCGACTGCTTCTTGAGGGGGTGTGTTTCTTGGGGGTGGAGTATGGGTGCTTGCAGGGGGCAGGTGTGACAGGGGTGGACTTGGAGGTAGAGGGGAGGGGTTGGGAGGTAGGTCAGAGTCTCTTGGGTTTGGGACGGGGTGGAGGGAAAAGGGGAAAGGTCAAGATCCAACATAAAAACTTTCTTCGGTACACGGGAACAGTCAGCAGAAGAGGGTGGGGATTTGGATGGCAAGGGAGTGGTTGTCTGCTGTGTCAGTGTGGATGTCATGGGTGCTTGCATGTGGGAGGCATACTTATGTTTAAGTGGTGTCTGGTGCATGGGCGAGTGAGTGCGTTTGTGTGTCTTGGTGGGCTTGGAGGTGGAGTGGTGGATGTGTGTGTCTGTTGGGGTGGTGTCTGCAGGTATGCAGATAGTGGCCGATATCTGTGTGTCTGTTTGGGTGGTGTTGGCGGGTATAGTGGATGTGGTAGATGTCAGAGTGTCTCTTGGTGTTGTGTCTATGGGTATGCTGGGTGTGGTGAGTGTGTCAATGACTGTTGTGATGGTGCCTGTGGATTTGCTTGATTTTGTGTGTCTTACCGCAGGTGGTGGTGGTGTCTGGGGAAGTGGTGACTTATGTTGTGTTTGTTGGTGTCTGTTGTTTGCTTATCTACCAGTGTATTTGTGGTGCTTGTGTTTGTATGTGTTGCTCTTGTATGTTGAGGTGGGTGTGTGCGGATCGGTCTGTGTGCTTTGGGTAGGTAGCAGAAGGGGAGGATTTAGGTTGGAAAGAGAGAGGTGAAGCGGGGGACAGACGGTGGGTGGTGACTGGCTTCCGTCAGTATGGAGGCCAAAGCCTGAAAAGATCTCTGGAGGCTAGACATTGCACCATGAATGCCTTCAAGGAATGCATTCAGATGAACTCATCTGCTGGAGTTGGGTTGCCAGCCCCTGGATGGCATTCACAATGGCTGTCTGACCCACAGAGATAGTTCTCAGGAGGTCAATAGCCTCCTCACTGAGAGCAACAGGAGTAACAGGGGCTGAAGCATAGGTCCCTGCACCAAAGGGGACGCCCCCCTTCTTGGGTGAGCTGGCACGGCCAACTGATTGGGAAGCAACAGAGAGGGTGGTCATAGAACTGGGGTGGTGGACAAAGATGGTACAGGGGAATGTCCCGATGGGACCACCACCACTAGGGAACGTCCATTCGAGAAAGAATCAGAGGATGAGGAGGATGTTCCAGTCTCACCCATGGCCCACTGGGTCCCTCAGTGTCTATGGTATCTTGATCCAAGGACCCATGGCCAGATGCGTCTCCACTCAACTGTGCCCTGTCTGTTTCGCTTTCCAGTGCTGATGCTACAAATACAAAGAGAAATAGGGTAATCAAATGTCCATGATCACACTTGAACAACTGCTCTGATTAGCAAACATTACCATGATGTCAAGTAGGCCTCAGCAAAAAACTCCATGTAAGTGGCCCTTACATGTGCCATACGATATGCATGCATGCCATCTGAGCTGTCAACCTATGCCCACAGAAAATTCAGGATCTCAGACAACTACAATTGCATGGCTGAAGTTGTGCTATCACAGTAACCATTCACAAGTAGGAGACCTCATCACCTTTAAAGCTTTGCCCCATGGAGCATACCTCAGTTATCTGTTGTCATACAATAGTAGGCCAATGTCAACTGCATTTCCACATATCCCACACAAAGGCATGCACACATCTACTTGTCACATACATAATGACCAAACAATAAGAAATGATGCTCCAAAATCCTGCCATGTTGATGACAACATCACAATAGCCTGGAGAAGGTGACATGGAAATGCTCATGTATCCACTATGCACACTTCACCAAGTGATATTTGTCCCAACAGAGTAATGGAGGTCATACTAATGTTGCTCAGATAGACCACACATGAGGCATGGAAATGGACACTGTAGACATCATGTGCAATATGTCAGGCAGAGATGTCCCCAAAATCCACATCATAATGAATCGGCAACCTCTAGGGTAATCACACTAACGTCTGGCACCTTCCTGAGTGCATCAGAGGACACCATTAGTCCACTGGATGTTGGAGAGGCTCAGAGATGTGCAAGCACTTGTTGAAGGACCTCACCATGTTGCCCATTTGGAAGTTACATTATTGTCTCCATTGCGGTCATGCAGACCCAGATGTCTGTAGGTGGATGAATGTGTGTACCCAAAAACATAGGATTTCAACATACCTGCAAGTCACTCCATGATACTTGTCAACAGTCAGGTCACACACCTTACCCATTACATTTGTGCAGTACACTTTGTTACATGCTGCCACATCAATGGCATTGAAATGCACATTGTGGCTCAAAACTCTAGGCCTACCTATCATGTCCCCCATTGCTACTGCAGTTGTACATGCCAAATGACATGCTATGACGCATCAGGGAATGTGTCAGCCAATAAACAATGCTGACACACTTCTGAATGTGGTACAACATGAAATGCACCCCCATTGTAAATGGCTTATTCCACACACAGGTTGCCATGCAGATATGTGTGATGGAATACAGATATCATCCCATCAACAAAGGTAGACAACGCATGACCCAGCAGCTTACAAATGTTTTGCTAACAAGAAAGGGACACATGCAGGAATGTTGGCAACAGTGATGGCACATAAATCGTGTCAATGGACATTCCCCAATTACCAAGTGAAATTTTTGATCTGTAGCTGCAGCCAAAGAACCATGTAGGCTCTGTCACATATATGATGGCCATCTTTACATAACAGACTGCAGTGAGGCACAAGCACCAATCATATTCTGAAGACAACCAGCCTCTGGGTGGCAGATGTCAATACACTAATTTTCCCAGACACATGACTGAGAACAGTGATCCATCACTTACTTACCTTTGGCCTGTAACAATAAGGAGTAGTAGTCTGTTGCAAAGCATTTACACACACTACAACAACAAACAGTACTTGATTGATCACTGTACACAGCCATATGCTGTCCCTGGACAGAAAGTGGTTTGTGGATTGTACACAGGTGTGTCCTAGGCACCTGGGCCAATAGGCAAGGCACATCTGTATACACCACAAGACATGTCTACACAAACAATCACTCATCTACTGTGTGACACCTGGCTCATCATGAATTGTCAGGGGGAGCTGTCAGAATCTAGCACATTCATTTGGCAATGTGACAGGCAGGAATATGTCCTGTACTCGCCCCCTTGTGGCTGCTGTGTTGTCCTCAAATGCCTATTTAGCTCTGTTTAGGCCACTACCAAAATGTGCCCACGTGGGGAGGACAGCCCCAGCTGGGTCAATGTGATTTGTCCGGGCCAAGTGTCTGAGGTCCTTCCACCTTTTCCTGCGGTGGGCACTCAGCCAGCTGTGGACTCCCAGAATCTGCACCTTCCAGGCAATGGCTCTCCATAGTGCCTTCTTTTGATGGGCATTGGATGCAAAAGACGAGTCAATAGATTATAATCACAAGTTTCATCACAAATGGTTGTCACATACATGTCAGTAACATCAAGCTAGAACTTTTCTATTTGTCAATGCTCCCCAAGTGTGCCGCAAACAAGCCAATAAGTTCAGGGACATGACTACAGACATATATATATTTCCATCTCCAGACTAACCCTTTTCCCTGCTTAGGGCCTACAATGACTAAGTAAGCTCACTGAAATCAGGTAGCCCATGCCCTAGCAACCTGTACTGTGATGTGAACCACAATGAAACACTACACACCTATGTTGCTTCTGAAGGGTAAACTCCTTAGGCATGAATGGACCAACACATTCACACTTTGTGAGAATTACTATTGCATGCAGTCCCTACAGGCAACTGCCAGAGTACCAACTCCAACATTACACATGAGTAACAATGAAAGGGCTGGCATGGTTGGTACAGAAAGTGTGTTCCCTGTCCATGTATGGACATGTGGACTAACAAATGCTGACTCATGCCACTTCAGGTGGCGTGGTTATGTGCTATTTACCTGTACCACAGAGCACTCCTTTGGACATATGTGTCCATCCTACAGAGAGGACATCCACCAAACAAAGTCATGCATTGTACAGTTTCTGCTATGTAACCAAGCTATTGGCTCACATATCATGGCCTCCCAGGAATCAACACACTGTCTGCACTGTGGGACTGGCAGTCCTGCAATACACCTGTACAGGACAAATATGATCTGTGGGAAGGTGGCAAAAAAGCTGCGGGAGTAAGGGTCCTGTCATGACTGACAGTGAGTCTGAGTGCACATATGGACTAGATTGATGATTTACCTCTGTACCCATTACTAAACAAGTCAAAGGACTGAGGCATTCGGGGCAGGTTTTGTCACCAGAAACTCAAATTGGACACATGACAGGATCTGCTGGTGTACAGGGAGTGGACACAGTTACACAGTTGCACAGCAACAGTGTAGAATAGGTTCCATACTGGGAGATACATGGGACAGGCCCTGGTCTTTGCAGGTTGAGCTGACAGAACCTACATGACACTCCATTCCCATCACTTCCATGGGTGACAGCACATCATTAGCCAACAGCACTTTTGTATGTGGTGTGTGTGGCAGCCTGAAGGCCAGAGTGACTCATGATATGCCTTCTACACTACAGTTTATCAAGGGCAAATGTGGTTTGAAAGATTTGTGACACTATACAAATTGCTCACATAACTCTTAACTGACTTATACAGCATGCATACACAACTCATGCTGTCATGCATGTACATGTTGTCTGACATTTACAACACTCGTCAGGAAAGAGATGACGGACGGAATAGCAACGCATAAGAAATGAAGCTCTATCTCATGAGGACTAAATCTTACCTGAAACGGTGAGCCCACTAGGTGAGATTCCCCAATCGGCACTACCCAACAAAAAGACCCCCCAGCAGCAAACAAGGGACACATTCCTTCCCCTTCCCCCTTTTTGATCTGGCACACGGAAGAGGAGGCCAAGAATAAGACTCTCTGCGACATCCAGAGGGGGAGCGGGGGAGAAGGGGAAGGAAGAAAAGGGGGGGACAGTGAAAGGACACCAGAGAGCAATGGAGGGAGAACGAGAGGAACAAAGATTAAACACATAAGGAACGGCAAAGAAGCAAAGAGGGGAGAGGAAGGCTGGAATAGGAAGAAGGGAGGAGAACAGAACGATACAAGAGGGGAGTAGGACCCCGAACAGCATATGCCTCACCAATTAACCCGACCCCTCGCCCAATTGCCCCCCAAAAAAAGACCATTGTACTGGGCAATGCAACAAGGGACCCATCCAAAACAAAACATAGGCGAGATGCCCCCTTCTGTTGCACGCTGCAACAAACCCAAATCCGTTGATCCCTCTCTATCCCTTTAACAATGAACATACCTCTCCCCACCACTATCAGAAACTGAGCGTATTCTAGACTGTCCTCTATAGATCATGCTCTGAAGCTTCACGGGTCACAGCAGGATACCGAACCGAGTGGGAACCCTACCCACAGATCCTATAACCCAAAGTCTGACCCATCCTCGGAAGTTGAAGAAACTGTCCGTAGGTCTGAACAGACTCATACAAGCTCTCGAGTGCTAGCTCTTAAAATAGTATCTTCTATCTGACCTCCACTCCTTGAGAACAATGCCCAACGACAAGACTACAAGTAAACATTCTCGCCAACTGCTATTCTCGGAAGCCATTACTCAACCCAAAACCATGGCGGCACAAACGGGGACATACATCACCCCCGGTAGATCAAATCACACTAGACGCGACAGATCGTATACTGCAAGAGATTGCCTCAGTTGGACGGCGCTTGGAGGTAATGGACCTAAAAATAACAGACCTTACTTTTGCCCCTTCCTGAATCCGCGCTGACATAGCAGACTTCAGAGAAACAGTAACCAACCTAGACCAGTGCCTGTCGGCAGTGGAAGACCATGTAGCGGCAATCCCTGATCAGGAAGAGGAACTAAAGTCGCTCAGAACTAAACTCACTGACCTATAGGACCAAAGTCGTAGAGACAATGTATGCTTTTTCGGTATCCCGGAACAAAAAGAAGGATCCGATATCAAAACCTTCCTTAGCTCGCTGCTGACCAACCACTTCGGCATAGAGCTTTCACCACCTCCAGAATTCCAGAGGGTGCACAGAATTGGTCCCCCACACAAAGCGTCTACAAATAAACCGCACCCTATCATTGCATGCTTCCTGCGCCATGAACAAGCCCGTCATCTCCACAGCCAAAACACGACAACCGATATCACTGGATGGACATGAAATCAGAGTAGCGGCAGACCTCTCGAGGTTAACGAATGATAGAAGAAGGGCATTTCTTGCTCTCCGTCCGCAACTAAGATCCCTAGACATCAAGTATGGTCTTTTTGAGCCAGCACGTACGTGGATCACACACCACGGCACATCCAGAGACTTCACTGACCCCGAGGACCTCCGCGCTTTCTTGAACAGTGTGACCTCACAATCTATGGACTCCGACCCCGGGAATCTGGAATCTACAGCGCCACATACAGAAATTGCTACTAGCCTGCCAACTCCATGGCCTCAGGCTCAACGCACCCCCTCCAAAAAAGAGGCCAAATGTATGACCGGCCCCCAAAGACACAAGAAGCCCGGGAACACATCCTTCAAGCAGTGATTGACCACACTCAAGATGCGGGCAGAGACAAATCCCGTTCCCCCTTGAAACCATCATCAGAAGACCAACATGTTGAACACTAATTCCACAGTAGAACAGACGAATCGGGGATCCGGACCTGCTCCTAGACCATCTACCCTCTACCTTGGGGCAGCAGAAGGGGGATGGGGGCCTGTTAAAAAACACACCCACCAAATGCTGTCTGCTGCAATGTAACATATAGGGCAAGCCATATCCACTGACTGTCGGCCCAGGCGCGGCGGTCGATCGACCCGGGTCCCGATGTGGGATTGGTGGGGGAGGAGTGGGGGGTGGGGGGGCCGGTGAGAGGATTCTGCATAGGAACCAGACAAGGAATAGATAGGAACAGACTCGCTGGGCACCACACAGCATCACCCCCAATCTCGTTAATGGGGGAGTCCTTAACATAGTCATACTCAAGTCACCCCTACGCCCCCCCATAGGGCAGGCATACACAAACGTGAAGATACACATCGCGCTCCCCGCGCTGTACCGTCTCGAACACTATACACTTACTAGACAGACGGCTAATAGGGGAGGTCACCCTGATGACCCGTTGTCTCTACCTCCACCCCCCCTCCCCATCCCCGGAGGGGGCGGGCGGAACACTCAGTACCCTCGGCCCAGGCAGTACCAGCGTAACAATACCAATAGCATCTTCTGGGAAAGCCCCAACGCCCCCACCCACTAGGAGAACCTACAGACGATCTTAACAGATAATACCGCGCCCCTAACCTTATTGAAGACGAACCACAGAAGGCACACCCGCCGAACAGTGCAGCAAATTCTCAGGCATATAATAAACACACTGAATGGAGTAATAAGATCAACACAACTCCGGGTCGCGGCGGCTCCGGGACTGCACCATGGGACATATTCCCGGGCGATCACACAGAACGCAGCACCATAGATCATCATAATATACTGCAAATTTTTACATTCTACGATATCTTAACAGATAACAAACATAGAGTACGTGTTATGGGGTGTCCCATGGATCGCCGCCCCAGTCCCATTCCTTTCCCCATCCCCGTCTTTAGACCGTAAAATCTGTTCCGGGCCCACTCCCGGCCCCTCAGCCTCTCATGCACTCATTTATGCGCCCACACGACTGGGGTAGCCCCCTGGGAGGTCTCACGACATCAGGAACAAAGCACATATTCCCTCATTATGTCCCATTGATATAATACCTTACCGGCGCGCGGGCCTTACAGGTTAGACCCGCAGACTAGACGGCTTTAGGCAGTAGTGAGTGTTTTCCTACCCTGACCAATTTCCATTCCCTATTTTCTCTATTTATCCTCTCATTATTATTATCATTTACTTCCTTGTTTTAGTGAGGCTCCTAGACCCACTTCCCTTTCTACTCCTATATTCACCCACACCCGTGTAGTAATCACTGTTCGTTTCTCTACACACATTACCCTACCTCCTTCCATCCTCCCACCTCTCCTCTTTTTCAATATTCTTCGTATTGTGACCGAGGGGACCCCTCTCAGTATCCAAGGCCTAACTAAACAAGAAACCTTTATTGCTTGCTTCTCAGGCTTATCATTACCCACTTCTTGGCTCTATCACACGGACCACAACACATCCAATACACTATAAACCATGACACACCCAGCACCCTCGGGAACGACAACCCCACTCACAACCCTGTCCTGGAATGTACACGGCATGACCCACTATATTAAACGACAAAAGATTCTGTCCTACCTCCGCTCCAAAAATGCCGACATTGCTATGCTACAGGAAACACATCTCTCCTCGATGGAATCAGAGAAACTGCGCAGGGATTGGGTGGGAAAAGTAATATACAGCGGAACACCACCTATACTGGCAGGTACACAGGGAACGGGAAGGAAATGTGGAGTGGCAATACTTCTGCGTCGCTCCCTGCAATTCCGATTAGTTAAAACATGGCATGACCCAGAGGGACGCTACGTACTGGCCAAGCTAGGGGTGGGATCCTCCACAATATGTATAGGTTCGATATACGCCCCCACCGGCCCTAAGCGTTCCTTTTTTCTCTCTCTTAATCGTCTTCTAACACAGATAGGTGCCTCCCAATATATTCTTGGGGGGATTGGAACATAGTCCAAGACGCTATCCTAGACCGATTAAGTGGTCTTGACACGGGCAACAATGCAGACAGAGCCGTACTAAAAGACATCCTCTCAGACCATGGCCTAATAGATTGTTGGCACATCTCCCACCCTTCCAATAGGGAATATACCTTCGTCTCTTCGGTCCACGGGACCCAATCACGGCTAGACTATTTCTTACTTAATCATAGAATGCTACAATCGGTTAAGTCAGAAGAAATACTGGTGGCCGCACTATCAGACCATTCCCCGGTATTAATAACCCTGGAACTCGGGTTGATTACACCCGGCCGTAAACCCTGGTGCCTCCCTAACACTAGGTACCGCTCCCCGAATGGGAAGGAACAACTCAAGACCCATGTGGCCACATACCTGAAGGATAACAGAGGCTCAGTAACCTCACCGCAACTTCTCTGGGCTGCGGCGAAAGCAACTATTAGAGGGCAACTAATGAGAGATGCAGCTATCTCCAATGCTCATAGAAGGGCTCAACAGCGCACGTTAGAAGATACAATAACGCAGGCCATGAGGAAATATACAAAGCAACCTACCCCCCCCCAACCGCCGCTCCCTGGAGCAGGCCAAAATGGAGCTTAATTCCCTTTATACCTCACAGGCAGAATATGCCCTACAAAGGCAGAAGGGACGACACTACGAGCACGGAGAGATAGCGGGCCGTCTATAGGCTGCCAAACTACGTCAACGGGAAACAGCACTTGCCATACCGGCACTGCTCACCCAGGATAACTTACTCATCACGCACCCCCAAGCGATCGCAGAGGAATTCGGCCGGTACTACCAAACTCTGTATTCCTCAGAAACATCGGAGGATATTGCCAGCTTAGATGCATTCCTGCAGAGGACGCAAGTTTCCCATCTTACAGATGAAGGCAGGGCTCTTTTAGGAGGAGACATTAGTAAGGTAGAGATACAACAGGCAATAGCCAATCTGTCATTTCACAAAGCAGCGGGGGAAGATGGGTTCACATCTAAATTCTATAAATGGACGGGAACCGACACGGTAGATGCCTTATACGAGGCGTTCGAAGGGGCTGAGAGGGAGGGTTCCATACATCCTATGTCTAATAAAGCCACCATCACAGTTTTGCCGAAACCCGGAAAAGACCCACTTCTCAGCGGAAGCTATCGTCCTATCTCCTTATTGAACGGAGATATTAAAATATTAGCGGGAATACTGGGGACTCGCCTCAAAAAAAGTTATACCCTCTCTAATTCATCACTCCCAAGTAGGCTTTGTACCGGGCCGCTCCTCCAGGAATCACCTCTGCACACTCTTTCATGCTATTTGGACTGCCCATGATACAGGAGAGGAAGCCTTAGCCCTCTCCTTGGATGCCGAGAAAGCATTCGACCGAATAGAATGGTGGTACCTCTTTGAAATCTTGAAACGTTTCGGGTTAGGAGACAGTTTCATCAATAAAGTGCGCCTCTTATATTATTCCCCGACAGCACAGGTAAACTGTGGGGGGTTCCTATCGGACACTTTTACGATTCAGAGAGGGACACGCCAAGGATGTCCGCTATCCCCCCTCCTATTTCTACTCGTGGTGGAGCTTTTGGCAGCAGTCATCCGTAGTTCCAACCTCATATCAGGAATCCCGCTACCAGGCGGAAACTCTGACACATATCTATACGCGGACGACATCCTACTTACTCTCACTGACCTACCCAACTCCATCACTGCCCTGAGGGAGATTCTAACGGAATTCGAACACATATCAGGATACCGAATCAATTGGGACAAATGTGAAGCCCTACTTCTTTCCCCAGTCACAGTTAGTGCTTCCATACAAGGTTTACCGATCAAATGGAAACACTCCTGACTAAGATACCTAGGAATTGATGTACATACAGGGCTGGTCAATGTAGTAACAGACAATATAGATCCACTGATCAGTGCTATGAAACGGGACTTTGAGAAGTGGGGTCAACTGAGCCTCTCTATGTGGGGCAGGGTACAAGCGGTGCGGATGGTGACCTTGCCAAGGTTTTTATATGTCCTAGGTATGCTCCCCTTACAGATCCCCTTACCTGTATTAAGAGAGATAGACCGCTGTATTTGCTCCTTTGCTTGGGGATCCATGCGCCCACGACTACCCAGAACCACCTTAATAGCCCGACGGGAGTGTGGCGGACTAAGCCTTTCTTCAATCGAACATTATTCTTACGCGTTACATCTTTCACAAATGGCCCTCCTACTCCCGAATGTAAGAAATCTGCTGTTATGGGTAGACGTAGAACGAGCTTTTACAGGAGCCCCCTACGACCTCCAGTTATTATACGATACGAGTCAAACCACTAATCCTATGATAGGAGCCATGAGGAAAACCTGGCAGCGGGTACACCGACTTCTTAAAATAGACCCCCACCTACATGACAGAGCCCCACTATGGGGGCAACAAAGGGTTCCAGATTGGGGGGAAAACTATTATCTGGAAGGACTGGGGCCAACAAGGCGTCATGCGAGTAGACCAACTTATATCAGGGGAGACCTGGAAAACATTCAGGGATCTACAGGTGGAATTCAATCTCCCGGAATGTCATTCATGGCGCTACCTCCAACTCAGACATTGTCTTATACAAAGACTAGGTGCCCATCCCCAACAGCTCCCACGCTCTCCCGTATTACACTACCTGGAGCCATGGGGGCAGCTGAAAGGCGCGGTATCTGGACTTCAGGCATTGCTGAATCGTCACCTCTTCTCACTCCCACTCCTGACTTCCCTCAAAAATAAATGCCAGACGCACTTGCAGACGGAATACGACTTGGAGGACTGGGCAGACTTGATCGAAGCTAGAGACCGCGGAGCACGCGAGGCTCGCTTGAAATTCTGTTTCTTTAAGACCCTACATGATTGGTACTGGACCCCACAGAAATTACATACAGCAAGACCTCTCCCCTATGCAAACTGCTGGAGGTGCCCACACACACACTGTGACTTGCTCCACATCCTACACGATTGCACAGCCGTACAACCTTTTTGGAGGTCAGTGGGAAACACTCTCTGGGAAACTCTACCCCTTCCACCACTCCTCACCCCATCTCTCCTATTGTTACACGATACTGGAGAACTCCATAAGATTACACAAACACAACGTAGACTCCTACACACGCGCTAGCAATGGCCAAACTATGCATCCTTAGACATTGGGGTGCATCGACCGTTCCCTCCCATGATGAATGGTTGATAGCAATGTACCAAGCAGCCACACATGAACGACTTACCTACAGTTTACAGGAAAGAACAGAGGTGTTTCTCCAGACCTGGTCACCCTTCATCTCCGGACACTAGGACAGGATCTCCCCAAAAGAACTCTACAAAATACCACGTAGTGGAAATACATCATTCCCGATGCCATGCCCATGCAGGTGCACCCGCCCATACTTAACGCACCTCCCCTCCAGGACTCAGATGACCACCCGGTAGAAAGCTACCGCATAACCCACGGTAAAGCCACAGCCCATTATCCACTGTTCATTGACCTTTTGGCATAACTCATATCCCTACTCATATCCCGATCCTTAGAAATATATTACCGATGTCCGTATCACCGCGCCACCCTCCGGCCCCCCCTGCCCCACAACATCTTGTAACCTGGCCCTATTCCCTCCATATGGACGCAGCCAATATAATGATTTGCCTCTTGAATCTACGCGACCCCTTCCTCTCGGTCACTATCACTATCACTATTAATATCAATATCATTATTAATGCGGTGATTATTATTATTACTACCGTTGTTATTTTCTTATCCTCCCTTTGCCTATTGGATATCATAGATACTAATACAATTCATATGTATGGTTTTTCTTTCCCTATCTCTTCCATGCCTTTTCTTTTTATTCTCTATCTTCTATCTTTACTGATCTTTACCCTAGACAACCCCCATCACCTGTCATCCCTCTTCCTTCTTCCATTCATACAACCCACACTAACCATTGCTTTTCCTTATATTTCTCAGTACATCCCTAATGGTCTCCCATTACCCTTGACCGCACCCCATCCTTATTACGAAGCATTATGACTTATGTTCCTTAAATGACTAGCAGCATATCTCTGGGAGACTAGAGGAGATGGAAACTGGGGCATTTGATTAATATTGAACCCGACTGTTATTACAGCAGAGTTATATAACGAGGACATCATGGAGCAAATGGGTTCTTGTTCTTTTGTTTTTCTTCCTCTTCTTTTACAAGATGGTTATAATGGATCGTTCAACGAACCTCTGATTGTATCTGTATCGTTATACGAAAAATGTCACAGCTATGGCAAATGACATGGAGGTAGACAAGAGAGATATAAAAATGTAATCACCCATGCATAATATTTAAAGGAAACAGACATGTATATTGATAATGATTCACCGAATATATATTTGTACTTGTTGCCTACACTAAGAGAAAATATGATTAGAAACAGAAATGGCTTAGATTAATAGACTGTTTTCTGTACACTGTGTAATATGATGCAACTAACAATCAAAAAATACAACACAAAAAAAAAGAAATCATTTCTTGTCATACATACGTACTCAGGGAGAGAGAGGGTGGATGCAACAACCTCCTGCCTACCTTTCACTGCCAGACCTTGGGACCATGGAAGAATGACACATCATCCTGCTGTACCGGCTGAATAGGCAAGAAATAGTGGACTTATACCATCAGTTGGAGCCAGATCTGATACCAGCTGTTAGTTATCCAACCAGCATACCACCCATTGAACAAGTCACATCCGTATTGCACTTCCTAGCTACAGGGTCCTTCCAACATACAGTGGTCCTATCTGCTGGCATGTCTATATTCCGTCTGGTGTTGAAGGATGTCCTCTCAGCAATGCTGAAACACCTGGACAGCTATATTCAGTTTCCTCAACTGGAGGAGTTAGCCCATGTGAAGGCTGACTTTTATGGTTTTGCATGCATCCCACATTTAGTGGGGCCCATTGTTGGCACAAGTGTTGGCTTGGTCCCACCGCAGGCCAGTGAACAAGTATACCGCAACAGAAAGAACTTCCATTCCATCAACATGCAAATTGTTTGGCAGATCTCTCCAATTCACAGCTCTGTTCAGCCCTTGATTCCTTCATAATGCAGAACAGCACCATACACCAGCCTATTTCCCAACTGTACCCAGAGAGGGCTTGGCTGGTTGGTAAGTCACATCTGTCCAGTTTGTGTGTGCAATGTCTGGTGCTATAATCATGAACTGAGTGACTCATTGTTGCACATATGTCTCATTACTTAACCAGAGACTCTGCATATCCAAACCGTCCTTGGTTGTTGACACTAATAAGGAATCCAACTACACCAGGGGAAGTCTGCTTCCAAGAGGCCCATGGAAGAACAAGGCGGGTAGTGAAGTCGGGATTTTGGGCTCCTGAAAGCCAGATTTAGGTGTCTGCTCCAGACTGGTGGAGCTCTCCTCTACTTACCCAGAAAGTGTGTCAGATCACTGTGGCATGCTGCATGCTCCACAACATTGCCCTAACGAGGAATATTCCATACAGCTCAGAGGAGGGGAGCCTGCAGTGCCACTGAGTGAGCTCCCCGAAATGCCAAGTGAGGATGACAGTGGTAAAAAGGAAGGAGCTGAATTGTGGGAAGTTCCTTTAGGAAGAGGTTGTCGTAGTGGGACTCGTGCTAGAGCCAAGACTGCTGGTTAAGGGATGACTACACTTTTATTTGTAGAGGACTAGGCCAATCCTTCAACACCCCTCCGGACTCACAAGCAGTATCTCACCAAAAACCCCAAGCAGTAGAAAGGGTGATTTCTGAAAGCCTTTACACATGGACTCAAGAGTGCGACATCTCAGAGGAGTTGTGGTTAAACAGAGTACCCTTTTTTCACATGAGCAATACGTCTCAGTCACACACAGGCATTGAAGGAGATGTAGTGAAGTTTTCAATAGATTTTATTAACAAAACTGCAATCTACTGTAAAACGCATGAGCGGCAATGATTAGGATAATGACCCATGCGAGAAGCAGAATGGTAAAGATGAGAGTTGTGAATGCAAAGACACCCACCATATTGCAATAACATGGAACATAAAATATCTCTAGAACCCTAGCATGGATAACCTAATCTGTAACCTAAAGAGAGCTAGGTGTAATAAACCTAATAAGCCAGTAACATGTCCATAAAAAGGGCCCCCCAACCCTTGTTACCTTGGAATGATGTCTCTAGATCAGGCTCTGTGGTGACATGAAGGTTGGGTCTGCATCAAGGCGACATGTAGCATAGATAGCGTTGATGGTACCTGGTAGGAATCCCTCTGATAAGCATGCCTGCGTGAGATGCATTTATACAGATCTTGTAGGACCCCTGACGTAGTTATGTTCTCAAACAATAGATAAGAAGGCATGCTTGGGGTGGCAATTATATAAACAATTCCCTCCAAAATTATATTATGTTCCTGTCACAAGTAACAGGAAAAGGACATAATGTGAATAACTATGTATATCACTTGTATTTGACGCTGATAGTGACACCTTCACAGTGGCACTGATAACGTGAAATCAAAAAATCTTCTTAACTATAACCATAGCAGCCATCTTGAAAGAAATAATTAAATAAATGCACTAAAACAGAGCAGACTAAGGGCCAGATGTAGGAAAAAATCAAATTGCGACTTGCAATTTGCGAGTCTGTGCGACTCGCAAATTGCAAGTCGCAATTTGACATGCAGAAAGGTGTCTCAGACACCTTCTGCAACTCGCAATGGGGTCGCAAAGACCCACCTCATAAATATTTATGAGGTGGGTCGCAGTTTGCGACCCCATTGTGAGTATAGGCACTCGCTAACATGGAGGCCTGCTGACGTCAGCAGGCCTCCATGTTAGCGACCTGCCTTTTAAATAAAGGTTTTTTTTTTTTTTGAAGTGCAGCCCGTTTTCCTCACAGGAAAACGAGCTGCATTTCAAAAACATCCGAAACCTTTTGTTTCGGTTTTTTCAGGGCAGGGAGTGGTCCCTTGGACCACTCCCTGCCCTGAAAAAATAATTTGGGGTCCATTCACAAAGGGGAAGGGGTCCCATGGGGACCCCTTCCCGTTTGCGAGTGGGTTACCATCCACTTCAAGTGGATGGTAACTGCGACTCCATTTGCGACCGCGGTCGCAAATGGAGTTGCATACCACTCCGACTCGCAAATAGGAAGGGAACACCCCTTCCTATTTGCTAGTCGCAAATGCATATTGCGAGTCGGTAACGACTCGCAATATGCATTTGTGCATTGCAAACCCACGTTTGCGAGTCGCAAACGGCGATTTTCGCCGTTTGCGACTCGCAAAAGGGTTGCTACATCTGGCCCCAAGTTGGTTAAAAGTAGCTAGGTGACGGGGGCACATGTTTGCAAGCCAGAAAGCTAAGCAAACTCCTGATTCCCAATAAAACCAAATGGGATCCACTACACCCTCCCCATTGCCGGAACAAGTATGATGCCACAGTGAGGACACCATAGAAGGTGCATGAGCCCAAAAAAGCTCTGAACTAAAAACTTGTTAAAAATGGCTAAAACATGCAAAGAGATAAAACATCGACCAAGACAAGCACAGCAGGCCAAAACCAACCTTCTCAAGAAGGCAATTTGGCCTAATATTTTCTAAACTTTGGAATAAAGCCAATGATCAAATGTATCTCACAATAGGTTTTATTAACAAGACTGCAATATACTGTAAAAAGCATGAGCGGCCATGATTAGGATAGTGAACGATGCGAGAAGCAGAATGGTAAAGATGAGAGTCATGAATACAAAGACACCCACCATATTGCAATAACATGGAAAGTAAAATATCCCTAGAATCCTAGCATGGAGAACCTAATCTCTAACCTAAAGAGAGCTAGGCCTTCTCAAGAAGACAATTTGGCATAATATTTTTTAAACTGTGGAATAAAGCCAATGGTGAAATGTATCTAACAATACTCATGATCTTGGAAAATATCTCAGAAGTCATCGAAAGGAAGGGCATCCAGGAATTAATCCACATCATCAGATCGATGAGAGGAGTGATAGTCGGATCCACGGATCTGAAGTGCGCGTCAGCCTCAAGCGCAGGATCACCTGTGAGGGCAGCACCATCCACAGCGCCTGAAGGAGCCAGATAGTTCACCAAGGGTGGCTCATTTGTGGCCTCGCGAATCAGCCTCTGTCTCATGGGGCACAGCTGTGAATGGACCCTAATTGGGAACATCAGCAGTTCTTGGTCCAAAGGAGGCACTAACGGAACAGCAAGGCACATCGAACGTAGACACTCAAAAAGGCACCAAGTGCAATGGAAGACGGATTGGCTGGAATGACAGTGACCAATCATGTTCCAGTTCATCCAGCAATGAAGCACCAAAAAACTGGACCATGTAATCAGCTGGGCTGGTGGTAGTAACTCCATAACTCCGCTTAGCTGAGAAGGCCCAACCACTGCGTATCAGGAGCAGCAGCAGCAGTATCCCGCCAATCAATGCCAAAGTTCCCGGAAAGCCACCAAAGGCACTTGAAAAGAGTGAATAGATTGCATGAGGAATGACTCCGAAGACAGTTTGAAAGATGGAAACAAATCCAGACCCAACAGCCTTAAAGAAGTGCACAATCCCTGTAGTGCTTGAAGTGTTGAATATTCTGGATACCAGGTCTCCAAAGTGCTTGGGGAAGTTGGTATTTAATAGGGATTGTATATCAGCTGAAGATCTTGCTATCTGGAGAGTATACATCTCTCTAGCTAATGTCAAAGCAGCTTGTTTCTGGAACAGTTGTGCCTTTAGTCTGCTCAGCTTGTCATAATTTACTTTAGTAGTATTAATGTGAGGCCACATTTCTGCTACTCTTATCTCTTGTGGGTGAGGAAATAAAACATGTCCTCAACAAATTATATTCATATAGACTGAAATTGCGTAGGCAATTCCTGGTCTCTTACTGCAGCAGGTCTGCTTGTTCAGGACCACATAACTTCCATTTGAAAGTATATGAAAAGCTGGACAAATCAAAGGGACAGGAGTACCCTTTAGAGAACAGGCCTAATTTGCAATCCCCGCATTGGAATGGCTATGAAGGGACACCTGTTTGCAAATCATTGAATGACTAACAGTAGTCTCACATTCACTTCCACTGAGAAAGACATTGGTTTCGCCGTTCAGACATTTGAACTTGAAAGGCAACTCACACTCTTCTTTAATATAGCTATTTCCTAACCGTTCGTATCTGCCCACAGCAAAATATTTCAAACATTTCATGAAATGAAAGGTGGAAATTGGCAGATTTATAACGCTGTGTACGAGCCATAGTGTTGAAGGACTTCCAGCAACTGTGAAAGGCAGCTTTTCTCATTTTTATATATTAAACATGGTGTAAGTTGCTTCCTTTTTAGTCATTATCTGGTGTTCTGTGGATAGATTAAAGCAGCAAACAAGTCACTACTTGTTGATATATTTCAATGGAACGTAGCCATTTTTCAGAATCTGTAGTGTCCACCCTAAGTGCATGATGGAACACAGTTGACTTTGTCCATGGTGTAAAAGGGACGTGTCATTCTGAATGATGTCAATTGCAGATGACTCTGTGCTATTAAGGGAGTATATTCTGTTGGACAGAGTACTCATGCCATTAGCGACAACAGCTAAAGCCTTTCTCAAATTTTCCTTATGTAGCTGCCTTAAACGTGCAGCCGCTTCTATCTGAGAAAGATTCCAGATCTCATTGTAAATGGCATACAGGAATCATTTAGAGCATGGCATCCTTGGACCTTACGAAACATCTTGTAAATCTATTTCCTCAGATAGCATATTAAGATGTTCTTTAACTGCTGCTAAGGTGTTAGTCTGTAACCATTGTTGGCACAGTTTGCCCACACTGTATGTGGTAACTATACCCGAGTGTTGACTCAAGGCAAAGCAAGGGCCTGGCTGGCTAATCTTGAAAACCCCTGAGGAATTAACAAAATGCACCTGACACCCACTTGTGTCTATTGGCCATAGTTACCACCCGCCGGGACTGGAAAGTGAAGAACTATAGGTGCCATCCCTTAGCATTTAATTCTTCCTCGGTTATACTTAGGAAGGATGGCCAATCACTGAATTTGACTGGTGTGGGGATACTGGGCACATTGAGTTCCTTTATTTTTGCTAACTCTAGGCAGGATGTCTGTTGAATTGTATCATTTAAAAAGATCATTTGAACAGGAATAAGGCATGCTTTAAACAAAGCTTCCCTACCCTAAATTTGCCAATCTTGTGTTCCCCGTACACTTTTTACATCAATAGTGTTCTTCCAGTATTCATATCCTTCAACTGCAAGTTGGGAAACAAAAGAATCTGAATAGATCAATTTAGTATTAGTTAGCAAAATCTTTCGTATTTTTGAAGGTGGTAATTTGAAATAATATGACTCTGCCTGTGTAGTGTCATGCCCAGAAAAATATGCAAATTTGTCTATGTACTTTTTGGGACTCCCCACTGGAGGTGTAGAACAGTGTTTCCACTGTGCATAATTCTATACTGATCTATGTCTAGTTGCTCGGTGCAGGTAGTAATGATTATAACAGAACATTTCCCCATGATTATTAGTGTTAGTGTAAACACCATCACGTTCAAATACAGTGCAGTCTTGCAACTCAGCAAGCACTGAATCAACTGTTTGAACATCCCATTCATCAGAAACAACACCATGTCTAATTACATTAGCCACTGAAACTTTAAATACATATGGAGTTTGAATGACCTCAGTAGGCCCATATATATCAAATGGAACTTTATCTCAAACAATCCCATCTGTAATTGGTACAGCTGAAATGTTCACAAGGGACAATTCTCTTCAGACCTTATGTGAGGAAACATATGGAGTTAGAACCTCATCCACTGGCTCTACAGAATAGTAGTAGGGAGATAATTACCATTTATAAGGAGAAAGAAAACAGTCACAAAACCAATCCATGATACAAAAGCTAGCAATGTTAGAGGTATCCATGGATAACTCCAAGGATAAACTAAATAGTTATTCTTAAGCCATATGTACAGCTTACATGTCTTTGAAACATTGTCACTTGTAGGTGTAGATGAAGTTGAAGAGAAGTCATCAAGGTTGATGAAGTAAACAGAAGCAGTCTCTGCAAACACAAGAGCCAGTGCATTACTGGTGGATGGATCCATTTTATATGGAGGTTCATTGTAGACGGTGTTGTCAGTTTCTGTCGAATTGGAGTAGAAGCGAGCCACATCTTGGACAGTTCTTGCCAGTGAGGTGGTAACAGGAATTAGCAGAAGATCATTTTCCAACCTTCCTATGCTCAAGGAGGCATTTGTAACAGTTTTGCACATGCTTGTGTATCCAGAAGTGTTGTTGCTTCTTCGTTGTGGAGATATATCCTGTAGGGTAGTGAGAGGGAACCGGGGACTGCCCAAGGGCCCTCTAGGTCTACTGTGTAGGATCGGCCACATGGTGCAATTTGATGTTGTGGGTGGAGACAAATCTGTTACCTTTGGAACCTGGCAGCGGTGGTAAGATGATAGTTCTGGTGCCTTGTATCCCCAGGAATGGTAACGGTGGGATGGACCTAATTCCTTCATCACAGCAATCTTCTCACGAACCAGATCTCCAACTTTAGGAATCCAACCTGTAGTAGTTGTTGGCAAATCCCTTATTTCTTAGGTGGCAGCACTGGCGGAAGAATTATAATCACAAAATTGCTGAAGCTCCTGTAGGACAGTGAGACTTTCATTTATGTCAAAAGGTGTATCTGCTGCCACCAAACCAGGGACATCTAGATCTGGGACATAGATAGGTACCCCAAAAAGGACCTTGTAAGGAGTGCGTCCTCCCAAGGACCACCTTGGCAGATTATTCTGTGCTCTCTGGACCCCATATAGGTTTATGGAGGCAACTGCGGCCTGAACCTAATACTTAGCTGTTAAGGTCTGCTTTAGATCTCAATTCCTCCTTTTCCGTGACCGAATTACCCTCTGGGTGGTTGAGTGAGGAGTTGTGGAGTTCAACACCCATCATCCTCATAGTGTTCCTGAATGCCTTAGAGGCAAAGGCAGGGCCCTGGTCCCAATGGAATTCTGCAACCACATATGTACCGATAAAGATCAGCAAGTCTTCTATGACAGTTTGAGCGTCAGCCAGCTACTGTGGCCACACCCACAGGAATCTAGAACAAGAATCAACAGTAACTAAGATGTATTTGTATGCACCATCAGGTTGTAAGGGACCATAATGGTCCTGGTACACACATTGTAGTGGCCTATTAGACACTATGAGGGATGTCTGCCGTGGGCGTTTGATGTTTGAGCCCTTTGCCTGCTGGCAAATATCATGGCAAAGAAGATATTTATTGGTCTGTTTGTATAGGCCTGGTCACCAGAAGCACTTCTGTAAGATTGGTATTGTGGCCGCGACACCAGCATGAGCGGATGCAACACCCCCATGCGCTGGTTTGATGAGTTCTAATCTCTGGTCTTGGTTGGGGTCTTGGTTGGGGATCACTCGATCTCCAACCCCAGGAACTGTCACAAAAGCAACAGTCTGTGCACTGATATGGTAAAAATATTTAGTACAGTATTCTTTTGGTAGAGGCTTGCCTTCATCTGAGGCCTTTACGGCAGCCAGAATTTCATTATCCAATCTCGTCTGAGAACGAGTCACTGCAGCAACAGAAGCTATAGCTACTGCGGATTTGGCCGCTTCATCAGCCAAGGTGTTTCCAATAAAGTGTTCTCCTACATGTTGGTGACCCAGTGTATGAACTACATGAGCATCAAGCAGCTTATCCTTAAGATCAGCTACCCTTCCCCACAGAGTTCTGTGTTTTATGGTGTTCCTCATTGAGTCTCTAAACCTGTTCACCTGCCAATGATTAAGATAATCATTGTACAACTGGACGCAGTAGTATGAATCATACATAACATAAGGTATCTTGGATACATATGTTCCAGCGCCAGGATGAGGGCTTTGAGTTCAGTCAATTGTGCTGTGCTGTCCCCTAGGGTCTGCGTGTAGGTATTGTGAGGGTGGAATACACCATCCTTCATCACTCCACTCATGGCTGTTGCAGCGGCTGAGTATTGATGTTTTGTACCTACAGCTGGTTGTGCTGAAAAGCCAGTGTAAATGACAGTTTGATATCTGTCAAGTGTCAAGATCTTAAGAGGTGTGGGGTATTCCTGTTTGTATTTGAGAAATTCTTGTGTTTGAAGTTTTGGATCAAAGATGTAATCAATATCGGTGGCAGTCAGGGAGGTTGCCCGTTGGATCCAGCATGGATGTAATGCTTCAGAGTTAGGAACGCTGTCTTTGGTGACAGCCTCTAGGGATGGCACCGGGGTAACAACAACAATTAGTTTCCCTTGGGCAAGTGGCCTCTCCTACATGACAGCCATCTGTACAGCAGTCAGATTTTTTTCTGTGGGTGCAAAACGTTGTTCTGCATTATAGTATAAATGTGATTTATATGCTATGTTCACTGTGTTGCCTTTGTTAAAGGTAACATAAGTGAACCCAATGGCACTAGCCTGATGAACAAATTTGTTTTGTTGTCAAGTGTGTGGAAGTGCTTTGCTGCTAGCTTAGCGTGCTGAAATCCTGTAAGGATGCACGTGTGTTCAATTGTCCAGTGTCTATTTGAGAAATGTTGGTGACCATACAGTGGCTTGATGCGTTGTGTATAGTCAGGAATGTAAGTTCTGCCAAAGTTGAACAAACTGAGTAAAATCTGCAGTTTCGTTATAGTATTTGGTGGCTGGAGTTGAGCACATTTTTCTAGAAAGTGCGAGGTCAGGCTCTTGCCCTCATTTGATAGCTCATATCCTAGGAACAATACACTGAGAAAGGCTATTCAAGTTTTCTTGAAATTTAATTTGTAGCCAAGGGCTGTGAATCCTAGACGATCCGATCGACCCTGGCAAGATGAATGTTGGGGTCGTCATCTGTGAGACAGATGTCATCCACGTGGGACAATACCTTGGGGATTAATTTTGAGTAATATTGATGTTAGATGGGCTGAGAATAGCCCTAGGCTGTTCTTGTAGGCTTGAGGCAAACGATAGAAGCTTTTATGTGAGCCAAATGAGAATGCACTCAGGTCCCGACTTTCATGTGCTAAATTTAGGCAGAAGAAACCATTGGAGATATCCGAGGTTGTTTTGTATTTTTTATGCACCATGTTGTTAATTAATGCTGTGCTGTGTGAATTTTGTATTGCATAGGTGCGTGTGTCACTGTTTAAGTGTCTGTAATCTAAGACTATTCTATATGAATGGTTAGGTTTACTCATTGCAGAGACACAGGGCTCTACGACTCCCTGGTACTCGAGCTGAGTGAGGATCTTACTCCCTAAACCCTTAGCCTCGTGTTCAACAGGATATTTGGGCTGAGGCTGGGGTGTAGACTTGATAGGTATTACACGTTAGGGGGAATCTTTATCACACCCTACATTGTTGTGGTATAAGACAAGTTGACAGTGTAGGCTTGTCTTACCACCTCTGGAACAAGATCAGAGAAAGAAGGCAAAATGACATCTTCCCTGTGTGGAATCTTATGGACTTATTCAGGAGGCCAGTCTCTTTCGGCCAATAGGATATCACAACTAAATTAATCCCAGATTATTACACTAATGGTGCCCTCTATGTCTCCTTCAATTTGGATATTTAAATCATAAACTCTGCTAGGTGGGAGAACATGCCCGTTCGAAGCCTCAACTGCAATAAAGTCGCTAGTTGTTGTCGCATCCAGATGATCTTTCAGACTCTGGTGATATATCGTGACTTCTGCAGCGCTGTCCAGCAGGGTCACTGCCCACGTCTTGTTTTTCAGCAACCTTCTCAAGTTTGCTGCCATATTTATTTGAAAGTGCTGCCACCATTTTCTTTTTAAATTGTGCCTTTTGTTGTGTGGACTTGTCTTCTTTCTCGTCTGAAGACCTCTGTGAGTCTTTCTTCTGTTTCATGTAGTCAGGAAGTTGATCTGACTGGCCCACTATCTTGATTCGTCTATCCGGTGCCACCTGAAAGGAACTAGAGGGACATGAATCAGTATATCTGTCAGGAGCTTTTATATTTTCTCTTTTTCTGAGATTATGGTCATCATTATGACCCTGGCGGTCTTCTGTCCGCCAGGGTTAATGTGGCGGTATCACCGCCAACAGGCTGGCGGTAATGACCACTAAATAATTACCATGTCGGTGAGCCCTCCCATAGACAGCCAATGTACCACACCAACCGCCAGCGCGGTACGAACACCGAACATGGCAGTAGACACCTACAGGCAGGTTGAAGACAAGGATCAGCCCACCATAATATGACATGGCACACCACCAGGATTTCCGGGGGATAGCAACAACACCAAAAGCCTGGCAGAAAAACAATATATAAAAGGAGACACTCACCTCCAAGAACACAGAAGAGTCCACAGCTGCCATGGAACCTGAACTGCAAGTCTTCCCGATGCTGTAACACACCATGGCCGTCCTAGAGGACCAACGCTGACGGCGACGGTGAGTACAGCTGCCTAGCACACAAGGGAGGGAGATGGGGGGGTGAGTGACACACACACACACACATAAGAACCAGATGCAGAAGAAAATAACAGTAACCGAACCCTGGAGTAAAGAAACCCAAGACACATACACAGTTCCAACCACTGTATTCCTGTTGTATGAATATGTAAAATGCAAAAACATACACAACTGCAGAAATAAATACATGCAGACCCAAAGGCCAGTCCAAAGTCACAAATGCCCACAGGGCAAAGTCCAAGCCCCAACCTGATTCCTGACAACAACAGAACTACACTGTTCTGGGGCATCATGTTGGAAATAGGAAGTCACCTCAGGGTGTGGAGGGGTCATGGGGGCACTCATTAGGAGGGGGCTTCCTGCCCACTGGTTCTGGTGGGGGCTACCTGCCCACTGGTTCTGGAGGAGGCTGCCTGCCCACTAGTTCTGCATGGGGCTGCCTTCCCACTGGTTCTGGAGGGGGCTGCCTGCCCACTGGTTATTGACGGGACTCCTTAGCCTCTGGTTCGGAATGCTGCTCCTTGGCCTCTGGTTCGGGATGATGCTCCTTGGCCTTTGGTTCGGGAAGCTGCTCCATTGCCTCTGGTTAGGGATACTGCTCCATGGGCTCTGGTTCGGGTTGCTGCTCCATGGCCTCTGGTTCAGGATGCTGCTCCTTGGCCTCTGGTTCCGGATGGGGCTCCTTGAGCACAGTTTTGAGTGGGGTTTCCTTGGCAATGGTTTCGAGTCGGGGCCTCCTTCGGCATGGATTTGTGTGGGCCCTCCTTGGCCTTGGATTTTGGTGTGGCCTCCTTGGCTTTGGATTTTGGTGTGGCTTTCTTGGCCTGGTATTCGGGTGTGGCCACCTTGGCCTTAGATTTTGGTGTGGCCTACTTGGTCTGGGATTTGGGTGTGTCCTCCTTGGCTTTGGATTTTGGTGTGGCCTCCATGGCCTGGGATTTTGGTGTGGCCTCCTTGGTCTGGGATTTGGGTGTGGCCTCCTTGGCCTGGGATTTGGGTGTGGCCTCCTTGGTCTTGGATTTTGGTGTGGCCTTCTTGGCCTGGGATTTTGGTGTGGCCTCCTTGGCCTGGGATTTGGGTGCGGCCTCCTTGGTACATATTTATGTACTGATAACATGAATAATCAAAAGCTTCTCTATAACATGACCTATTAGCTCTGGGTACCTGGAAAATAAAGAAGGATTTTGCAAACTTTCATATGAGCGTTTTTTTTTAGAATAACAGCTTATGGTCTGAACATTGAATAACACTCTGTTGAATTTGGGTTTCAAGAATACTATGAACATTGAATAACACTCTGTTGAGTCTGGGTTTCAAATATACTCTGAACATTGATTAACACTCTGTTTGATCTTGGTTTCCAAAATGCTCTGAACATGGAATAACACTCTGTTCAGTCTGAGTTTCAAGAATACTCTGATCATTGACTATCACGCATTTTGGTTTTGGGTTTCAAGAGTCAATTGTCTAGAAACATTTGCACACCTTATTGTTAGATTGTGTAGCGAGACGAAAAACCCTGAAATGATCACGCACTCTGCCAATCAGTACTGCAAGGGTTAAATGCCATGAAATGATCGCGCACTCTGCCGATCTGAACTGCAAGAGTTAAATGCCAGGAATGAATCGCGCACACTGCTGCCGATTCGAACATCAAAGTTTAAATGCCAAGATTACGATCGCGCACTCTGCTGATCTGAACTGCAAGAGTCAAATGCCAGGAATGAATCGCACACACTGCTGCTGATTCAAACATTAAAGTTTAAATGCAAGATTACGATCGCGTGTTCTGCCGATCTGAACTGCAAGAGTTAAATGCCAGGAATGAATCACGCACACTGCTGCCGATTCGAACATCAAAGTTTAAATGTCAAGATTACGATTGCGCGTTCTGCCGATCTGAATTGCAAGAGTTAAATGCCAGGAATGAATTGCGCACACTGCTGCTGATTCGAACATCAAAGTTTAAATGCCTAAGATTACGATCGCACACTCTGCTGATCTGAACTGCAAGAGTCAAATGCCAGGAATGAATCGTGAACACTGCTCCTGATTCGAACATCAAAGTTTAAATGCCAGGATTACGATTGCGCACGCGATCAACCCAAAAAGCCCGATACTCGAATATGCCTAATAACGGTGTCGGGGGCCTAACCCGACCTCCGTCTTACCGCCCTGCTGGAGGATCACCAAGGTAATGAAGACAGGGCCTGGAAAAGCCTAGGTAGGCCTTTGGCACAGGAGCTCAGGAAAATGCTGCTGTTCTGCACCAGGACCTCTGGATAGTGAGCACGTGGAGCTGAGCTGGGTCCTTTAAATAGACCCAAGCCCTGCCCACATTTCACACCCAACCAGACTGCAGGAAGGGATTCTAGAAGGGCTCAGAATAAGGACCACACCCTGTAATCCTCCAGCAAAGCCTTGAAAATGAGCAATACATTGCAAACAGTATTAATAACGTTTCAAGATAAATCTCTGCAATGCAAAAGGCTAACATAATGCATACACACACAATGCATGAATGATTAAATTTCATAAAGATTGGCTTTTTGAATTACTTCGCCCATAGAGCGTGCACTGCCCTGATGTTGACAGTACTCCCCTCTCCCGAACGCGCTCTAAGGCGCTTGTCTGGGTTTAGGCGATGAAAACGCCGCACTAGTCCTGGAACATGAATGTCAGATGCGGGGACCCATGAGTTGTCCTCTGGACCATAACCTTTCCAAGATATTAGATACCAGAGATTACGACCTCTAAATTTTGAATCTAGAACTTGTTTTACTTCGTATTCCAATTCTCCTTGTACTAGAACTGGAGCTGGTTGAAACCGGGCTTTTGGACTGCTCTTTTCAGGAGAGAAGTATGAAACACTGGATGAATACGTAGTGAATTTGGAAACTGCAGTTTATAGGTTACTAGATTGATCTGCTGAAGGACTGTGTAAGGACCTATATATTTGGGATTAAACATGTGTTTTTCTTAAAATCAATATGGCGAGTGGAAAGCCACACTCTTGCCCTATTTCTGACCCTGGTGGTCGGTGATAATGCGGCGGCCAAGCCGCCAACAGGCCGGCGGTCCAAAATATGCAATTCTGACCCTGGCGGGAACCGCCAACACAGCCCGCCGCATTAACACTCCGCCCGCCACGGCGGAACAAACAAACAGCGCGGCGGTCCCCGCCAACAGCCAGGCGGCAGACAATGTACCACCCACCCTATAACCACCCACCAATCCGCCACCTTTTCCGGGGCGGGAGCACCGCCGATAAAAACACGGCGGAAACAGACTACGAACGGGAAAACGCTCACCTCTACGCACTCCACGCGAGATTCCGGCAGTATGGAACCCGAGTTGCAGCTCATCCCCGCACTCCTATACCTGCTCCTGTACCAGGAGCACGCCCGGCGGCGCGGAAGACATCGGTGAGTACTGCACCTACGACATAGGGGAGGGAAAAGAGTACCGGCACACACCCACCCACCCACACCCACTACAACACACACATCAATGCATTCCCACAGATCACTGTCACAACCCACAAACCCCCCCCTCCGAAATAATGCAAAGACCAAAAGAAGAGATCATAAACGGGCAGATATATTGAAATATGGACACCAGTAATCCCAATAAATAAATAAACTATGTACAAAATATATACAGCTACTAAATGTAGTCCAACCACTGTCCGTGGACCACAGGGGTCCTGTGCAAAGGGGCAAGGCCCAGTCCCACGACAAGAACTCCACGGAGAGAACACTGCAGGGGCATCAGAAAGAAAATAGGACAGGCACCTCAGGGGGAAGGAAAGGGGGGGCACCTCAGCCACTTGAGTACACGACGCCAGATCCACGAGGGGACTCCATGACCACTGGCCCATCCTGGGGAGAGCAAAGCCACAGTCCATACAGTCCATACAGTGGGTGGCCTGCCCACTGGGCCATCCTGGGGAGAGCAAAGCCACAGTCCATACAGTCCATACAGTGGGTGGCCTGCCCACTGGGCCATCCTGGGGAGAGCAAAGCTACAGTCCATACAGTCCATACAGTGGGTGGCCTGCCCACTGGGCCATCCTGGGGAGAGCAAAGCCACAGTCCAAACAGTCCATAACAGACTCCACTGCCACTGGAGGAGGCATGTTGGCCAGAGGACATCCTGCAGCCCTGCCCGAGACAGATCCTGCCCTGCCACGTCTGCCAAAGGGCCAGCGGTTCTTGCCTTGAAGGGCCCAGTTCAGCGCTTCTTGCCTTGAAGGGCCCAGTTCAGCGCTTCTTGCCTTGAAGGGCCCAGTTCAGCGGTTCTTGAGACGGCGGTCCCCAGCGGAGCGGTGCTTGAGACGGCGGGGCCCAGTTCAGCGGTTCTTGAGACGGCGGTCCCCAGCGGAGCGGTGCTGGAGACGGCGGGGCCCAGTTCAGCGGTGCTTGAGACGGCGGGGCCCAGTTCAGCGGTTCTTGAGACGGCGGGGCCCAGTTCAGCGGTTCTTGAGACGGTGGTCCCCAGCGGAGCGGTGCTGGAGACGGCGGGGCCCAGTTCAGCGGTGCTTGAGACGGCGGGGCCCAGTTCAGCGGTTCTTGAGACGGCGGGGCCCAGTTCAGCGGTTCTTGAGACGGCGGTCCCCAGCGGAGCGGTGCTGGAGACGGCGGGGCCCAGTTCAGCGGTGCTTGAGACGGCGGGGCCCAGTTCAGCGGTTCTTGAGACGGCGGGGCCCAGTTCAGCGGTTCTTGAGACGGCGGTCCCCAGCTGAGCGGTGCTGGAGACGGCGGGGCCCAGTTCAGCGGTGCTTGAGACGGCGGGGCCCAGTTCAGCGGTTCTTGAGACGGCGGTCCCCAGCGGAGCGGTGCTGGAGACGGCGGGGCCCAGTTCAGCGGTGCTTGAGACGGCGGGGCCCAGTTCAGCGGTGCTTGAGACGGCGGGGCCCAGTTCAGCGGTTCTTGAGACGGCGGGGCCCAGTTCAGCGGTTCTTGAGACGGCGGGGCCCAGTTCAGCGGTTCTTGAGACGGCGGTCCCCAGCGGAGCGGTGCTGGAGACGGCGGGGCCCAGTTCAGCGGTGCTTGAGACGGCGGGGCCCTGTTCAGCGGTTCTTGAGACGGCGGCCGGTCTATGGCCAACTGCTCATTGCCTGGTGGTGCCCTCCTGAGCAGCGGGGATGGTGCTCCTTCAATGCCCACCTGGGCTGTGGGTGGTGGGGCCCTCCTGGCCAGCTGGGCTGGGTCCTCCCTGGCCAGCGGCTATGGGGGTGGTGGGCTCCTCCTGGGCAGCAGGCCTGCAGCCTGACCTCTCCGACTTGCTGCCCTTGCCCTCCTTAGTCGGGAGTCTGTGGCCCTTTCCTCCCTTTGGAGCTGTGGCTGGTGACTGTGTCTGGGTGGTGTCCGGGGGGGATGTAGAAGCCGGGCTCCTGCGGCGCCCCTTCCGCCTTCTGCTCCTCTTCCCAGGGGGTGGGCTGGCTGTCCCCTTGCTGCTGGGCGAAGATCCAGACATGCGGGCTGGTGGGCTCCAATACCCCTGCACCCTTGTCAAGGGGGCTGCAGGGCTGGTGGTGGCTGAGGTGCTCTTCTTACCCCGACGAGAAGGAGGGGGGGGCTCAGGGTCAGGAAAGAAGTTAGCAGTGGCGAGGAAGAGTTTCTTGGGACAATGGAGAGTGGTAGGTACAGTGGGAATGGGAGTGGAGGGAGAGGATGTGGTTGTAGGTGAGTCACGTTTGCTGTCTTTGGGTGCAGGTGCAGGAGGGATAGGCTGTCGTGAGGTGGATGGCTGTTGGGTGGGTGGGTGGCTGCGTTTGTGTGGTGTGGAAGAGGGGGTGACAGACACAGTGGGAGAGGACACAGGGGACGTGTAAATGGCAGTGGGGGTGGTGACTGCACGTGTGCGGACTGGACTGGAGGGTGTGCTGGTGATGGAAACACTGGCTGATGGTGATGTGAATGGAGGTGTGAGTGTAGACGTCACAGGGAGGGAGGAGGGATACGAGGAGGTGGGGGTCACAGAGGTGGTAGTGACTGTTGGCATGTCTGCATCGGAATGTTGCGTGTGTGAATGTCTGCGTGATATGTGGTGCTTATGTTTGGATGAGCTTCTCTTGGGTGTTGAGGTGTGTGCAGGCTGGTCTGATGGTGTGGGTGGGACAGGCAGAGGAACAGGAGACTGGGAGGAGGGAGTTAGTAGAGGGAGGCAGGAGACAGGGACAATGGCTGCCGTCAGTGCTGAGGCCAGAGCCTGGAACGATCGCTGATGGGCAGCCTGACCCGAATGAATGCCCTCCAGGTACGCATTGCTGCGATGAACCTCCCTCTCCACCCCCTGGATGGCATTCAAAAGGGTAGTCTGCCCAACAATGAGCGTCCTCACGAGGTGAATGAGCTCCGCACTGAGGGCAGCGGGGGTAACAGGGGCAGGGCCTGAGGTGCCTGGGGCGAAGGAGATGCCCGGCTTCCTGGCAGAGCGGGCACGGGGCGAACGCTGAGGGGCTGCTGGGAGGGCGGAGATGGTGCGCTGGGTGGCGGCTGTACCTGTAATGGCGGGGGGCACGGATGGTGCCACCCCCGCAAGGGAGCTCCCTTCCGAGGACGTGTCCGTGTCGCTGCAGGGTCCAGTCGTCCCCGTTGTGGAGCTCCCCTCGCCCTCCGTCTCACTGGTCCAGTCAGACTCTGCGGCATGGCCCTCCTGGGCCATGTGAGATGCAGCTCCCTCCTGCCCCGATGCCACTTCTCCTCCGCCTGATGATGCTGATGCACACAAGCACAGAAAGACAAACAAAAAGGGGGGGGAGAGAGAAATAAAGGGATATTGAGTACATGGATCTCCGGTACAGTTAGCGGACATGACAGACACAGATGCCCCCTGCACTAAGTTGCGCACTTGGGGTCCGCTACGCATTCCGTGGAACATGCCCTACACGCCTAGAGTTGACAACTGCACCCATGGATGACACGGCCCAGGGATGGCTGTACTGACACACTACTGAGGGTGGTGGCTGGGGACACAGGGGCTTACGGGGGTGCCCAGCCTACAGATATCGCCCTGGCCTAGGGGGACCCACAGCCCTCCTCCCCCACCCAGACACCTCCACTGCGCGACAACAGAGTAGATAATGCTTGGACTCACCCCCTTGTGTCTGCTGTGCTGCCCTCACGCGCCCATCCAAATCAGGGTAGGCCACCGCCAGGATCCGGAACATCAGGGGGGTCAGTTGACGGCAGGCACCCCGCCTACGTTGGGAGGCCATCCCCAGCAGAGACTCAGCGGTCTTCTTGGTCCCGCGGCGGATGTCCTCTCACCTCTTGCGGCAGTGGGTGCCCCGTCGATGGTGGACCCCCAGGGTCCGGACTTCCTTGGCGATGGCACGCCAAATCCCGATCTTCTCATGGGCGCGGACCTATGTGACACGTACAGGGAGGGAGAAATACCACGTTCAAGTTTGTCTGCATTTTCGTTGCCAGTGGCCCAACGCCCCCCCATCCCCGCCAGGCCCCCCGCCATGCCCCCCGCCAGGCCCAACATGCCCCCCATCCCCGCCAGGCCCCCCGCCATGCCCCCCGCCAGCCCCAACATGCCCCCCATCCCCGCCAGGCCCCCAGCCATGCCCCCCGCCAGCCCCAACATGCCCCCCATCCCCGCCAGGCCCCCCGCCAGGCCCAACATGCCCCCCATCCCCGCCAGGCCCCCCGCCATGTCCCCCGCCAGCCCCAACATGCCCCCCATCCCCGCCAGGCCCCCCGCCATGCCCCCGCCAGGCCCAACATGCCCCCCCATCCCCGCCAGGCCCCCAAGCCAGCCAGTGGCCCCAAATCCATATTGAATTAAACTCACTTGTTGGTCTGGAGGACCGTAGAGTAGCGCATACTGAGGGAGGACCCCATCCACAACTTTCTCCAACTCCTCTCCAGTGAAGGCAGGGGCCCTTTCCCCAGTCGCAGCAGCCATTGTCCCTTCCAGACCGAGGTCACAGCATCACTTGCAGTATAGGTCCTCTCCTGTGAAAGTTCAAGTCGCAAGTGGATAAGTAGATAGAAAATGGCGGTCACGTCCGCGGCGGTGCGTACCGCGGCGGTGCGTACCGCCACCGCCCTTCGCCATTGGCTCCTGAAACCCATAGGCTTCAATGTTAACCAATGCGGCTTCGCGCCGCGGTCTTCGACCGCTGACCGCCGCGGTGTGCCACGCCAGCGCATTGACCTCACATCCCATTGTCACACTTCATAGGTCAGACAGCCGCCATTTTGAGGGTCCACATGGCTCAATTTCAACTGCTTCACACAGGCCTAGGCCTTGCATAGCCACTCAGACACGCCATTCACTGCATAGAGAATCGTTTACTGTGCTAGCTGTGAGTACGTACCTGTGGGTTGCTTGACTGTGTGCTCCATGTTGTCCTTCCTAGGCACCGTCCGCTGGGTTTGGCGAGGAGACGGATGAATCCTCGCGTGTACCGACCGCTGGTGGACCTGTCGACAATGGAAGAACGCCACATTATCCTGACCTACCGTCTTGACCGTGCCACTATACATGAACTGTGTGCCCAGCTGGAGCCCGACCTGATGTCCCCCATCCGCCAACCCACAGGGATTCCCCCTCTGGTGCAGGTCCTGTCAGTACTCCATTTCTTGGCAAGTGGGTCATTTCAGACAACAGTGGGAATTGCTTCTGGGATGTCTCAGCCCATGTTTTCGAAGGTGTTATCCAGAGTGTTGTCTGCCCTGATGAAATACGTGAGGAGCTACATCATTTTCCCTGAGGTGGGCGAATTGGCTACAGTGAAGGGTGATTTCTACGCCCTTGGACATATTCCCAACGTCATTGGTGCCATTGATGGGACCCATGTGGCTTTGGTTCCCCCAAGAGACAGGGAGCAGGTGTACAGGAACAGAAAGAGTTACCATTCCATGAACATCCAGGTGGTGTGTTTGGCTGACCAGTACATCTCGCATGTAAATGCCAAATTCCCAGGGTCAGTGCATGACGCCTACATCCTGAGGAATAGCAGCATCCCTTACGTGATGGAACAGCTAGAGAGACACCGTGTATGGCTATTGGGGGACTCTGGGTACCCCAACCTGTCGTGGCTACTGACCCCAGTAAGGAATCCCCGGACCAGGGCAGAGGAACGGTACAATGAGGCCCATGGGCGTACTAGGAGGGTGATCGAACGCACCTTTGGCCTCCTAAAGGCCAGGTTTAGGTGCCTGCATATGACAGGTGGATCCCTAATGTACTCACCTTAGAAGGTGTGTCACATCATCGTGGCCTGCTGCATGCTTCACAACCTGGCTTTGCTCCGCCAGGTGCCTTTCCTGCAGGAGGATGGTCGAGACGGTGGTGTTGTGGCAGCGGTGGAACCTGTGGAGAGTGACGAGGAGGAAGACGACGGGGCTGAAACAGACAACAGGGACAGAATCATTGAACAGTACTTCCAATAGGACACAGGTAACAATTCAAAGATAATTTAGTAAATCTGAACTACTCTCCTGCATCTCTGCTGCCTGTCTATTTGCCCCAGTGTATGATGACTGAGTTGTGGCTTTTCCCTCCCTATTTCAGATCTGGGGTCCCCACTACGAGTCCTGTGCTTCGTTTCCCCATGGACTACAGCTTTGTGGCAGCTGTTTGTTGACTTCACTATGTACAAGGACATATTTGCACTGTCATGTCAATTACAATATTTTGAAATCACAGCCAGACTCCAGATAGTTTTGTGCAAAATAGGTGTTTATTTCAGTGCTCAAAATGGGATGGGTGGTTTCAAGTGGGTGGGGGCTATGGTGAAGGAATGTCCATGGCAGAGTCCAGAGTAACAGTCACACAGGTGCATTGTCCAGAGGCCTGTGGAGAGATGGAGCATGGGCAGTTCAAGGATGGACAGGGTGACAATGTGGGACAGTGGGATGACATCAGGTGGTATCCTTTGCTGGCGGGGGTCTTGACATCCTACTCTGTCTTCTTGCGAGATCTCAGGGCCCTCTTGCGGGGTGGTTCTTCTCCTGCAGGAGGTGGGGGTCTGGTGGGCTGCTGTTGTGCGGGGGCCTCCTGTCCACTAGCGCCGGCGGAGGTGGTTGGCTGTTCTTGGTCCAGGCTAGTGGCAGGGGCCCTTTGTTGTTGTTGAGTGTCCGTCCTGGTGTTGATGAGGTCCTGCAGCAGCCCTACCATGGTAACCAGGGTGGAGGTGAGGGCTCTGATGTCCTCCCTGTACCCCCGATAGTGTTCCTCCTGCAGTACCTGGATCTCCTGGAACCGGGCCAGTACCGTCGCCATCGTCTCCTGGGAGCGGTTGTATGCTCCCATGATGGTGGTGAGGGCCTCGTGGAGAGTGGGTTCCCTGGGCCCGTCCCCCCCCTGTCGCACAGCTGCCCTCCGAGTTGCCCTGTTTCCCTGGGCCTCTGCCCCCTGGCCGGTGTGCCCACTACCACTGCCCCCAGGTCCCTGTTGTTGTTGGGGTGGTGGGTTATCCTGGGTGCCCTGTAGTGGTAGACACACCGCAGATTGACGCGCCCTGGAGACAGAGGCATGGGCCCGCTGGGTGGGAGCTGTGCTGGTGTTCCCAGAGGGGTTTGGGTCTGTAGTGGCCTGTGCCTGTGTGAGGGGAACCGACTGTCCAGAGGTCCCCGATGGTCCGGGCTGGTCATCAGTGTCCAGGTCGACAGAGCTGCTGTCATCGCTGACGGCCTCTTGGGTGGGGGGTGTGGAGAATTCTGGGCCCTCCGCGGCGGTGTGTTGACGGTCGGGTCCTGCAGGGGTATAGAGGTATGGTTATAGTTTCAATGTGTGGCATATGGGTGTATCTGTGGGTTCCCGTGTCCCCAAGTGCTGGCATTCGTGTGTGGGGGCTTTGGTGAGGGTGGCTTGTGGGGGGGATGTGTATATGCATTGGGCATGCTTTGGTGATGGGTGTCCATGCTTAGTGGACGCATGCAGGCCTAGGTTTTGGGATGTGTGGGTTGTGATGGTGAGACAATGGCAGGGAATAGGTGTGCTGGGGGTGGGGTTGAGGATGGTGGTGTGGGTGAGGATGGTGGTGGGGGTGAGGGTGTGGGTGAGGATGGGGGTGAGGGTGGGGTTCGAGGATGGGGGTGAGGGTTGGGGTATGATTTGGCATGCAGGTGGGGGGGAAGCAGTAGTGAAGCTTCAACTTACCAGTATCCATTCCTCCGCCGACTCCTGCGAGGCCGTCAGGATGCAGGATGTTCAAGACTTCCTCCTCCCATGTTGTAAATTGTGGGGGTTGAGGTGGGGGTCCTCCGCCAGTCTTCTGCACGGCGATGTTGTGCCTGGATACCATGGAACGCACCTTCCCCCGTAGGTCGTTCCATCGCTTCCTGATGTCTTCCCGATTTCTGGGGTGCTGTCCCACAGCGTTGACCCTGTCGACAATCCTCTGCCATAGCTCCGTCCTCCGGGCAATGCTGGTGTATTGGATCTGTGTGCCGAACAGCTGGGGCTCTACCCGAACGATTTCCTCCACCATGACCCTGAGTTCTTCGTCTGAGAAGCGGGGGTGTCTTTGGGGTGCCATGGGGTGGTGTGTATGATGTGTGGGGTGGAGTATGTGTAGTTAAGTGTGTTGAGTGTGGTGGTGTGTGTTGTTTTGTGTGTGGATATTGTGTGGGTGATGGTGTTGAGTGGCTGTGGCTGCTAGTTTGTGGATGGTGGTGTCTCGCTCTGGCCTTCTTTCTGAATTTTTGGTCGTAGGGGTTTGTGGGTGATGTGGGTGTGTGTTTTATATTGTATTGTGTGTGTGGGAGTGGTGTGTGTATGTGTATCAGGTGTGTGGAATTCAAATCGGCCAATGTGGCTGAGTTTTGTTCGTTTGTGTGTATTCTGACCGCGGCGGTGTATCCCGCCAATGGAAAACCGCGTTTGAAAGACCGCCCCGTGGATTCGTGGGTCGTAATGGCATGGGCGTATTTCTGTTGCCGTGACGGTGGAGGTTTTGTCACCTCCACTTTTCCGCCGACCGCTGGTCTGGCGGTCTGTTGTGGCTGTCGGATTTTCGGAGGTTTGGCTGCTGCGGGTCAGAATGACCGTGGCGGGTTTCCGCGACCGTGGCGGGATTATGGAGGATTTCTGACCGGCGGTAGGCGCCTTTTACCGCCGAGGTCAGAATGACCACCTCTGTCTGCTGGCTTATATTCTGGTCCTTCACAATGTTTTTTGTCATAATGTTTTTTGTACGTTTGTTTTGCTTTACCTAGATGTTGTTGGATTTGTTTCTGGGTTTGATGGAGTTGTCGTATTATTTCTGACACCACTGGTGTAAGTGAACTTTCTTGTGGAATTGTGATTGGCAAAGTATCAGGATGATAGCCAAATAGACCAAAAAAGGGCGTTGCACCAGTGGAAGTATGATATGAGTTATTGTAGGCCAATTCAGCTAGCCAAAGCATTGATTTCCAAGAATGAAGTGCTTTCTCAGCGTAAGCACGCAGATATTGTTTCAATGTTTGATTGAGTCTCTAAGTTTGGCCATCCATTTGAGGATGATGACTGGTAGATAGTGTAGATGTAACTTGTAGCGTTTTGCACCACGTTTTCCAGAAATTAGAGGCAAATTGTGATCCTCGATCGGAGAGAATCACTTTTGGGAATCCGTGATAACGGACCACTCGGTTTAAAAGTATTGTTGCCAATTCAATGGAGGTAGGCAATTTCCTGCAAGCAATGAAATGTGCATATTTAGTGAGACTATCTACCACCAAGAGGATTACTTAGTGAAATTGAACAATTGGCAGTCCTGTAATAAAGTCTAATGATATATGTTCCCAAGGTCGGAGTGGAGTTGGGAGAGGTTGTAACAGCCCTTTTGGTTTTGAACGACTTGTCTTGATGCGAGCACAAACTTCGCAGTTATCAACCATCAAGAGTCTTAGGAATACCTGGATGACCTGCCGTAAGTATAACGTGTAACCAATGAAACACTAGTTTGCGCAACTTGGTAGTTGGAACAAATAAGCATGCATCATGAAACAGCAGACTTTGTTTGATTTATCTTTTGGGACCTGCTTGAGCCCATTTCTGCCATTTTTCAATGGTGAAGGAATTACGAATCTCTTCAAAAAAGTTTTCTGTTTTGATGATACAAAGGATTTTGTCTGGAGCAATGATAGCTTATGGGGGCTGGATTGTGGCTAACATGGTAGAATCTTGTCTGAATAGATCGTCCGTTTGGTGATTATCTTTGTTATGTTGCGATAACACTGCCCCAATTGTCATGTCTGAAGCATCTGCTTCTGTTATGAATGGATGGTCATTATCTGGGTGAGTCAAGACTGGGGCGGTAGAGAAGGCTTCTTTTTTTGTCAGCAACATCAAGGAATGATGAATACTGCAAAGGCAGCGTTACATCTGTTTCAGGGGCTATTGCTATGTGGGATTTGCGAGGATCTGTGACACTTGATGTCTGGAGAAATTGTTCTTTACACAGGAGTGAAGAAAACATGATTTTCCTTTCTTGCCAATTTATTACAGGGTTATGGTAGCTTAGCCACAACATTCCAAGGATGATCCCATACTGAGGAGCATGGATGACAACAAAGATTATTTTTTCTTCGTTTTTGGTGACTTGATTTTCCCCTTTACAGATCACAGACAAGGGGAAGGTCTGCAGAGTCACCGGACATCCAGATATGGGTGTTCCGTCTATGACTTGTACTATTTCTGGTGTTTTCTTCTTCTTACATGGGATCCCCCATGTTTGGATCGATTGTGCATCGATAACATTTCCAGTAGCCCCAGAATCTACTATGGCTTTCTTTAGGTAAGTCTTTTTTTTACCAGTACTTCTAGATCTAACTTTAAGTGTCTTGACTCAAGTAAAATTTTCTACCATCTTGTGAAGATTCCACGGTTACACCCAAGAGCAACCCTTCTAAACACCTTGGGTGTTCTAGTTTTTCCGCTTGATCTGTGCATTTGCTACCACCTTCTTGGTAGGAGTTTGTTTATCTTTTAGGTTTGGCAGGACATTCTTTGGCGAAATGGCCCTTTCAACAACAGTACAGACATTGTCAGTTTTTTCTCCGTAGATCTTTCTCTTCATTCGTCAAGGGCCGTCTAATCGTTCCAATTTCCATTGGTTCATGATTATCTTCTTTCTGAACTTGTGATTCTCTGAGTTCATGAACACGGCAGGAATTTTTCTCAGTCTTTTTGCGTGTTCCTTGTCATTCAGCAAGACAATGGTCTAGTCTCAGAACAAGATTTATCAAATCTTGACAATCCGTGGGTTGAGGATTGATCTGGGCAAGAATGTCTTTTAGCTCATCTTTGAGTCCATGATAGAACAGGGCTGCTTGTTTTTCTTCAGACCAGGATGTTTCTGCTATCAGCCAATCAAAGCTAGCCAAAAAAGAAACTAGGGCTTTATTGCCTTGTCGCAATTCTAGCAATTCTTGGTCTGCAGATAGAGTAACTGTTCTTCGATCGAACACTCTTTCAAATTCCCAGACAAAGTTTCTCTAATCATAAAGCAGGGGACTGTCTTTACGCACACGAGGGATTGCCCAGGTGGCCGCGTCTCCAGTCAAATAGGATAACAGGAAGGCCACCCTGGATTGGGCATCACGGAAGGTGTTTGGTCGACATGTAAAATGCAATTCTACTTGAGTCAAAAAGGTTTGTGCTTTCTGAGGATCACCTGAAAACCTTTCTGGGGGAGCCAAAGGAATGGGTGTGGGAACTGTGAGTGAAATGTTAGTTGAAGGATTGAGCCCACCCGCACCCAAAGGACTTTGCTCCATTTTTCCCACTCTGTTTTGTAGCTGATCCACCCTTTCTGCTAGATTGGCTGCTATGTTTTTAGATTCAACTACATCTAATTGGAGCTGCGTAACTACCTGAAGTAACTTGGGCCATGGGGCCATATTGGGAAACTAGCGCAAACCAGGAGGATTAAAAATTTGTGGGCTCACTATTCTGTCAGGGGGACCGGATCATCAGGGTTCGCACCTGTTCCAATATGTCCACCTCCTGGTAGCTCCAAACTCTATTAGCTTTTATAGCACAGAGTTAAAGAATGGCCAAGTGTGGGATGGGGTTTTAGGTTGGGAACAGCGGGGAAGGAGACCTGTGGGAGCAAGAGTTAAGAACACAATAGCAAGATTATGCACATTGACTTTCATAAACTTTGTTCCTAATACATATATACTGATAACATGAATGATCAAAAGCTTCTCTATAACATGACCTATTAGCTCTGGGTACCTGGAAAATAAAGAAGGATTATGCATACTTCATATGAGTGTTTTTTTTAGAATAACATCTTATGCTCTGAACATTGAATAACACTCTGTTGAATCTGGGTTTCAAGAATACTATGAACATTGAATAACATTCTGTTGAATCTGGGATTCAAGAATACTATGAACATTGAATAACACTATGTTGAATCTGGGTTTCAAGAATACTATAAACATTGAGGGGCATATTTATACTCTGTTTGCGCCGGAATTGCGTCGTTTTTTTTAATGCAAATCCGACGCAAAGCTAACTCCATATTTATACTTTGGCGTTAGACCCGTCTAGCGCCAAAGATCTTGGAGTTTGCGTCATTTTTTAGTGTGGACACCTACCTTGCGTTAATGATATGCAAGGTAGGCGTTCCCATCTTAAAAATGACTCCAAGTCATGTGCGCCTTATTTAAACTCCCGTGCAAAAATGGCGCACGGGAGTGGGCGGGTCAAAAAAAATGACGTCCAGCCGCTTTTGCGTCATTTCTTAACGCCTAATCAGGGCAGGTGTTAAGGGACCTGTGGGCTCGGAAGGAGCCCAGAGGTGCTCTCCCATGCCCCCAGGGACACCCCCTGCCACCCATCCCAGGGAATTTAAGGTAAGTTGAGGTAAGTATTTTTTTATTAAATTTTATTGTGGCATAGGGGGGCCTGATTTGTGCCCCCCTACATGCCACTATGCCCAATGACCATGCCCAGGGGACAGAAGTCCCCTGGGCATGGCCATTGGGCAAGGGGGCATGACTCCTGTCTTTGCTAAGACAGGAGTCATGTCAATGGAGGGTGGGAGTAAAAAAAAAAATGGTGCTAATCGGGTTGAGGCAGATTTTTTGCCTCAGACCGACTTGCCCCATTTTTTGACGCCCAAGCTCCATTTTCCTCTACGCCTGCGCTGCCTGGTGTGGGTCATTTTTTTTTATGCACACCAGTCAGCTCCGCCGGCTAACGTCATTCCATAAATAAGGCGCCCGCATGGCACTTTGGAATGGCGTTAGCCGGCGTTAACATTTTTGACGCACAACTGCGTTGGCGCAGTTGTGCGTCAAAAAGTATAAATATGGCCCTGAATAACACTGTTGAATTTGGGTTTCAAGAATACTATGAATATTGAATAACACTCTGTTGAGTCTGGGTTTCAAACATACTCTGAACATTGATTAACACTCTGTTTGATCTTGGTTTAAAAAATACTCTGATAATGGAATAACACTCTGTTCGGGCTGAGTTTCAAGAATACTCTGAACATTGAATATCACTCTTTTTGGTTTTGGGTTTAAAGAGTCAATTGTCTAGAAACTTTTGCACACCTTATTGTTAGATTGTGTAGCGAGACGAAAAACCCTGAAATGATCACGCACTCTGCCAATCAATACTGCAAGGGTTAAATGCCATGAAATGATCACGCACTGTGCCGATCTGTACTGCCAGAATTAAATGCCAAGAATGAATCGTGCACACTGTTGCTGATTCGTACATCAAGATTCAAATGTCATGAAATGATCGCGCACTCTGCCGATTGATACTGCAAGTGTCAAAAGCCAGGAATAAATCACGCACACTGTTGCCGATTCGAACATCAAGGTTTTAATGCCAGGAAATGATCGCGCACACTGCCGATCTGAAATGCAAGAGTTAAATGCCAGGACTGAATCACGCACACTGCTGCTGATTCGAACATCAAAGTTTAAATGCCAAGATTACGATCGCGCTTTCTGACGATCTGAAATGCAAGAGTTATATGCCAGGAATGAGTTGCGCACACTGCTGCCGATTCGAACATCAAAGTTAAATGCCAAGATTACGATTGCGCACGTGATTAACCCAAAAGGCCCGAAACTCGAGTATGCCTAATAACGGAGTTGGGGGCCTAACCCGACCTCCGTCTTACCGCCCTGCTGGAGGATCACCAAGATAATGAAGACAGGGCCTGGAAAAGCCTAGGTAGGCCTTTGGCACAGGAGCTCAGGAAAATGCTGCTGCTCTGCACCAGGACCTCTGAATAGTGAGCACGTGGAGCTGGGCTGGGTCCCTTAAATAGACCCAAGCCCCGCCCACGTGCCACACCCAATCAGACTGCAGGAAGGTATTCTAGAAGGGCTCAGAATAAGGACCACACCCTGTAATCCTGCAGAAAAATCTTGAAAATGAGCAATACATTGCAAACAGTATTAATGAAGGTTCAGGATAAATCTCTGCAATGCAAAAGGTTAACATACTGCATACACACACAATACATGAAATATTACATTTCATAAGGATTGGCTTTTTGCATTACGTTGCCCGTAGAGCGCGCACTGTCCTGATGTTGACACAGACTGGATTCTTGAGGTACAGGGCTGGTGGGACCTTCCTCTTATGGGCTGGACGGTGGGGGGAGGAAAGAGATCATGGCAGGCAAGGAAAAGCTTCTTAGGGCCAATGGGGCAGGATTGGGAGGAGGGATAGGAGTGGAGGAAGAGGGAGTGGTTGTAGGAGGAGGAGTTGTGCTGGACTTAGGTGACGGTGCATGGACAGTGTGAGGTGGATGACTGTTGGGTGTCTGAGGGCATGCATGTGTGTGTCTCTGGAGGGGAGCAGATAGGGTAGGGGAAGACAAACAGGACGTGTGGATGGATGTTGTGGTGGTTTCTGCAAGTGAGGTAGGTGTGCTATATGAGGTGGTGGTGGTAGTGACTGCGCATGTGGTGTGCGGGGTGCATGTCTGTGGGTCTGCTGTTGTGGTGACTGTGAGGAAGGCTGTGCAGGTGGCAGCTTCTGGGACTGTTGATGCAGTGCATGCAGTTCTGAGTGAGTATGTGACTGTGAGGGAAAGGAGGAGGAGGACACAGTGGAGGCAGTGGATGATGTTGTGTGTACATCTGTGTGTTGGCTATGTGAGTGCTTGTGGACTGAAGTGTACTGTCTGTGTTTGTCTGTGCAAGTCTTGTGTGTTGTTTTGGGTGCATGCTTGTCAGAATGTGTGCATGGGATCGGTTGGTGTGAGGAGACTGAGACTGGGTAGTGGTACTTTGCGGGGGGTCAGATCAAACAGGGACACTGGCTGCTGTCAGTGAAGAGGCCAGACCCTGAAACAATCATTGTAGGGCCACCAAGCCACTGTGGATGCTCTCCAGAAAGGCATTGCATTGCTGCATCTGGGATGCCAGCCCCGGGAAGGCATTCACTATGGTTGACTGCCCTACAGAGATGGATCTCAGGAGGTCACTATCCTCCTCACCTTGGGCAGCAGGGCTGACTGGAGCAGGACCTGAGGTGCCTGGGGCGAAGGAGACGCCCACCTCCTGGGTGAGTGGGCACGGGCAACTTATTGGGGGGCTACTGGCAGGGCAGTGCTGGTACAGGGGCGGCAGTAGAACCTGTAGCCGGGATGGTCCCAGAGGGGTCCACCAGATCCCATCAGAGGACAAATCAGAGTCAGTGGTGTCACCTCCTGTCCCCGTCGTGGTGCTCCCCTCACCCTCTGTCTCACTGGTCCACTCGGCATCGGACTCTGCCTCCTGCGTCCTGTGGGCTGCAGCTCCCTCACTCACCAGTGCCCATGCTACTTTGCCAGATGATGCTTATGGACACAAGAATAGGTAGACAAAAAGAGAGAGGGGGGGAGAGAGAAAGGGAGCACAGGGTCATCTCAGCACCGATAGCACAGATGGCAGACACATCACTGTCACACACTGAGACTGAGAATGGGCAGTATGGACCACACTGGCATACCATTGGCTAATTACCACAGGAGGTAGAGCCAAAGCTGTACAAGTGTACAGGAATCGGAAGAGTTTCCACTCACTCAATGTCCAGATGGTGTGCCTTGCTGACCAGCACATCTCTCACGTCACTTCCAAGTATCCAGGGTTGGTGCATGATGCCTTTGTCCGGGGGACACACCTACAGAGGCACAGAGTGTGGCTAATAGGTGAGCCTGAGTCCCCACCCAATGTATGTCAGTGTATGCCTTCAGGAGTCATACCCCATGCCATTGTGCAGGGCTAATGTGTGTCCCTTACTTCTTGCCGGCTACCCAAACCTGTCCTGGCTCATGACCCCTGTTAGAAATCTGAGAACAGGGGCTGAAAAAAGGGGTACAATGTTGCTCATGGGCTTACCAGGAGGATTGTAGAAAGGACCTTTGGGCTCCTGAAGACTAGGTTCAGGTGCCTCTATCTGACAGGTGGATCCCTATGTTACTCACCTGAGAAGGTCTGCAGAATCGTTGTTGTGTGCTGCATGTTGCACAATATGGCCCTCAGTACCCTATCTGCAGGAGGAGGGGGTGACAATGCAGCTATGGCATCAGTGGACACTGAGGACAGTGAGGAGGAGGGAGAGGAGGAAGATGTGGACAACAGGTCACATTTGATCCTGCAGTACTTCCAGTGACACTCAGGTAAGACTGTTCAACTAAACATTTCTACATTTTAGTGTTGTGCTGTGTGACTGCAGCATAATGCAAGTAATTACCTTTGCATCCCACCTGACTATCACCTATGCCTTCCCTTATTGCAGATGTTGGTGTTGTTCCAACAGTGTACTCCTGTGATGTTTACAGACTGCTGAGACACATTTGTTAGATGGATCAACATGTTACTGGATACTTACACAGGATCATGCAGTTCATTACAGTTCAACACATTGTACATTACCTGTAGATAAAACACTATTGCTCAAGTTGTGTTCAAGGGTGTTTATTGAAAATTGGTATACAATGGTAAGTGCAATAGAGTGGGGTGATAGTTGGGAATAGTCCAGTGTATCGGGCCAGTCTGTTTGTAAAACAGGTCCAGGGTCCAAGGGGTCTTACGAAAGGAAGCAATGGCAGTTCAAAGTGGACAAGGTGACACAGTGGAATACAAGGGGGACATTCAGTAGGGCCTCATTTCCCGGGGGTGGTCTTTGACTTGGCAAGTGTCTCTGGTATCTGTCTGGGTCTCAGGGGCCATTTTTGGGGTGGTTCACCTTCTGCAGGGGGAGGAGTGCTGGTGGCCTGTGGGTCCAGTTTCTGCAGCAGATGTGGAGGGCTGGTCAGTAGACAGGCTAGTGGAAGGGGCCCTGATGTGTAGTCCCTCATGAGGTTGGCCATATCACCCAACACCCCTGCAATGGAAACCACGGTGGTGTTCAGGGCCTACAATTCTTTCTTGATCTCTTGGTGGTGTCCCTCCTGCAGCCGCTGGTTCTCCCGCATTATGTTTATTACCTGACCCAACTTGTACTGGGATTGTTGATAAGCCCCCAGGATATTAGTGAGTGCCCCCTGGGCAGTCTGTTCCCTGGGCCTGTCCTCCCCCTGGCACACAGCTGTCCTCTGACCGTCCCTGCCCTCCTGTGCATGTGTCCCCTGAACGGTGTGCCCACTGCCACTGACCAAAGGACCCTCATTGTCTTGCCTGTGAGGTGTGGACTGGGGTTCCTGTACAGGTGGGCACACTGCTGACTGACGTGTCCTGGGGACAGAGGTCTGGGGGTGTTGGGTGGCTGCTGCTGTGTTGGATACTGAGGGGGGAGGCTCTGTGGTGGGATGGGTGTGGGCTGGGGTAGCCGACTGACCAGTGATACTTGTTGGGCCAGGGAGTTCATCCAGATCCAGAATTCCAGAGTTGCTGTCATCACTGGGGGCATCTTCTGGTGGGAGGCTGTTTAGCCGTGGCACCTCCTCACCGGTGAGATTGGCTGGGGCACTTGTGGGGATCTAAGTGGTGTATTATGCTACATGTCTGTGACATATTCTGCATCCCTAGCTTCCCCTATATTATTGCTATTGCCCTTCCACCTTTGTGTGAAGTGTTGGATTATTTGTTCTCCATGCTGTGCATGCATTGGTGGTGGGTGTACATGCAGGGCTGGAAGGGATGTGCATACAGTGGGTATGGCATGCAGGGCTTGGCATTTAGGTGATGGGTGTCAGGGTGAGGGGTGGTGATGGTGGTGGCATGCAGGTATGGGGGGTGATAGGTAGTAAATGTTGATTCACTTGTGTCCAGTCCTCCAGCAACTACAGTGAGTCCCTCAGGATGCAGGATTGCCAAGACCTGCTCCTCCCATGCTGTCAGACAGGGGGGTCCACCACCAGTCCTCTGGATAGCGAGCTGGTGCCTTGCTGCTATGGAATGCACCGTCCCCTGTAGGTCATTCCACCTCTTCCTGATGTTGTCCGTTGTTCATGGATGCTGTCCCATGGCGTTCACCCTGTCCAAGATCCTCCGCCATAGTTCCATCTTCCTGGCAATGGATATCTGCAGGATCTGTGCTCCAAACAGCTGTGGCTCTACCCTGACTATTTCCTCAACCATGATCCACAACTCCTCATCAGTGAAACGGGGGTGCCTTTGTGGGAGCATAGGTGTTGTGTGGTGTGTGTATTGTGCAGAGGGTATTGAGTAATGTGGTGGTTTGTGGAGTGTGTGGTGCGTGACGGATGACTGGGTAGTTGTGGTGTGTGTGTGAGGTTGTCTCTGTGATTTGCGTGGCTAGCTGTTGCGGTCTTTTCGTGTTTGCAAAGGATTGTGGGTAGATTGTGTGTGTGTGTTTTATAGTGCTGTTGGTGGGTGTGTGTGGTGTGATTATTTGTGTCTGGTGTTTTTATTTTGTTCTGGCCAATGTTGTCTTGTTTTGTATTTGTGTGGCCATATCCGCAGTGGCGGTGTTCACCGCCAATGGTTTACCGTCATTGAATGTCCGTGTGGTGATTCGTGTGTCATTATTTGGAGGGCGTAGCATTGGTGGCGTAACAGTATGGGTGGTAGTTCTGTCAGCTTATCACGTTCATTGAGTCTGGGGGATTTGCGGTTGTGGCTGTTTTCTGTCGGTTTTGTGTGTGTGTGTCGTAATCTGGTGGACGGATGTTCGCCTCTGTGGCGGTATGTTGGCGGCAGTCACCGCAGCGGAATTTGGAATTTACGGCCAATGTCATAATGAGGGTCTATATCTCTTTCCAGAGTTCTCCGGGTGTTGAGAGTCTTTTCTCTGACTGTGTCTTTATTTTGTTTTTGTTAATCCCAGTGCTTTTTAGAACCTTTCTGTGCTTGTTTGGTAGCTTCCTTAGGGGTAGTACTCTGAATTTCATGTTTTTTCGGCTTGGTTCTCAAATTATCCTATCCTGTACTAGTATAGGTGATGGAAATAATTTTCTTTAGCTCTTTCTCCTGTTCCAAGTATGGAATCTCCAAGAGCCGCTGGCGAATGGCCAACGCTACCACTTACTCTTTAATATTACTGATTATTATTGAGAAAACTGCGTCGAAGTTACGCATCAATTTCAAACCCAGTTTAGGGCTGATGCAGCCCGTGTTCATTCTGACTTTGTTTTAACACTTCTGGTAATTTTGACAAGTGTCGGGGTACCATGTGTAATAGTGTATTTTGCAGCAAAGACTGCACCCCATGCAGTGCAGTCATCCACTGAGGGAACCATTCTGAGTGGCAAGCACATTGTGAGAGTTCTGTTTCTCTTGTGGTCCCGTATGGGGAACCACAGCTTCCAGCTGATTAGTTTTCTAGGCTATTTAGAACAGGATTTTCTCTCGTTCCGTGAGCACCTTGCCCATGATAGTAGGTACTGTTTGTAGGTTAATCCTATTGATGGCCAATTGGTATCCAGCAGATGCTGGTGGTGCTGGACACACTGGTGTTGTGTTCAAAGTCTGCATTACGAACTGAACAAGTCGACTGTAAAATGGTGCTAGTTCATTGTAAGGATTGCGCATATCAGCTGCCTGCAAGTTTGGTACACCGGGTTGTGGTGTATATCTGGCAAACATTGAATCGTCCATCATTACCTAAGGGACCAACGGGTTGTATTACATGTGGTAGGGCACCATTAACCCTCGTCTGATGTTCCAAGTAATTGGTATTTCAAGATACTGGTATGCTTGGTACCGTTGTAGTACGTTTGCAACTTTGCATTTGTGGAATGTATATGTTGTAGGGTCTTCCTCTGGAAGGTAACCCCGGAATAGAATGTCTCTGTCTGGTTGGGTTAATGACCTTCTACAATAAATGTGGTACTGTCATCTAGTAAGCCATGCCCTATTAGATGTAGTGGCAATGTATGTCTGACATTCTTGGGAATGTCTTTGGTGTTAGCCATGTTGTGAAAATGGGTAATGGGGAGAAAGACCTTTTAAGAGTTCAAGCTTGAACAACCTACAGCCTATTTAGGTGCTCCCTGTTCAGCTGAGGAGGATTATCTCAAAGACCACGGACATGTCAGTATAATGGTACTTAGGATACCTGTTGTGTGTGAGACAGAAATACTCAGGGAATCTGTAAATTAGTGCCAAAACACCATTGTAGGTGGCGCTGTGTCATAGCTGGAATCTTTCTCTAGGCAAGACTGCTGGGTTAGCGATGACAGCACTTTTGTTTGTAGGCGACTAGGCCAATCGTACAATAAGTCACACCAGTCGGCTAAACCCTCCCAGCTCACAAGCAGCACCACACCAAAAAACCCAAGGAGTGCAAAGGTGATTTCTGTCAGCCTTCATGCACGGACTCAAGAGTACGACATCTCAGGGGAGTCGTGGTTGCTCGCAGAATACCCTTTTCTCACGTAAGCAATAGGTCTCAGTTACACACAAGCAATGAAGGAGATGCAGTGAAGTTTTCAATAGGTTTTATTAACAAGACTGCAATCTACTGTAAAATGCATGAGCGGCAATAATAAGGATAATGAATTATGCAAGAAGCAGAATTGTGAAGATGAGAGTTGTAAATAGAAAGACCCCCACCATGTTGCCATAACATGGAATTAAAATACCCCCAGACACCTAACATGGAGAACCTAATCTCGCACCTAAAGAGAGCTAGATGTGATAAACCTAATCTGCCAGTACCATGTCCATGAGAAGAGCCCCCCAATCCTCGTTACCTTGGAATGAGGTCCCTGAAAAGACTCCATGGTGACACGAAGGCTGGGTCTGCATCAAGGCGATGTGTAGCATAGATACCGTTGATGGTATCTGGTAGGAATCCCTCTGATAACCTTGTCTGCGTAAGATGTATTTATACAGATCTTGTAGAACCCATGACTCAGGTATGCTCCCAAACAATAGATAAGAAGGCATGCTTGGGGTGGCAATTATGTAAACAATACCCGCCAAAAGTACATTATGTTCCTGTCATACGTAAGTGGGAAAGGGACATATCTTGAATACCTATGTATATCACTTGTCTTTGACGCTGATAGCGACGTCTTCACGGAGTGGCAGTGATAGCCTGAAATCAAAACCTCCTCCTAACTGTAAACATAGCAGCCATCTTGGAAGAAATAATTAAATTAATGCGCTAAAACAGAGCAGGCTAAGTAGGTTAAGAGTCACTAGGTGACGGGGCACAAGTCTGCAAACCAGCGGGCTAAGCGAACTCCTGATTCCCAATAAAACCAAATAAGATCCACTACAAGGTCATTTACTAGCAGTGGTGGGTGTCTTGCCGTCTGCACCTCCTGAATTCTTCTTCGACGGGCGTCCCCACTTGTGTGGTGGGGGGTCTTGTTCGTGTGGCAGGGCCTCCCTTCCAGTGGCTTGCATCAATGAAGAAGGGCCTGGTGTTGATGCATCAAAGGAAGGGGTGGTGTTAATGCCCACTGTCACCCCTGTTAGGGAGGCCATGTTGGTATTGTGAATCCCCCACTGTTTGTGCATATCCATATGTATGTCCCTCTGTAGCTGCTTTATTTCCAGGAGTTCTGTCAAGTCCGGACCCATCACACCTTGGGACTCCTGATAGACCCTCAAGACGTGGCTGATGGTGTCCTGGTCAGGATCAGCCCCAATGGCCTCATATTGCTGGCCCACAGCATCCCTTCCATGCACCCTACACCTATGGGCCTGTGCCCTTGCCACAGGGTACCCTCTCCCACTGGGTCCTGGACCCTCATTGTTGGAAGTGTTGCGTTGCATCTCAAAATCTAGGACTGGGGGGTACGAGATGGTAGACAATGTGCTCAGAACACAGGTTCGGGGTGAATGATTAACTGTGATGTAGAGACAACCATGCTGGGGTCTGTTGATGTGGGTACAGTGAGCCTCACTATTTGTGTCTGACTAGATAGCCCAGATGGACCAGACCCATCCTCCACATGCAGACATCTAGGAGTATCTTTTTCACTGAGGGCTTCATCCACAGGGGTAGCAGCAGTCTCTTCTATGGCCCCTGTGTGCCCAGTGGCAGCTTGACCTGTTGATGTGAAAGATACAATGTTACTGGTTGCACTGTGACATTTAGTTTACATTAGGCATAGACCTTGTACAAAGGTATTTTGCAGTTAATCCTATTGTGGCAAGCAGCCATGCCATTGGTTGTAATGACATGATATTTGAGGAGCATGTCAACTTTTTTTGACTGAAGCAGCTGCTGAGATGTGCAGATCATTAACCTTTGGGAGGATGGCCTGAGAATGTCATCTTGCCACCAGTGAAGGCAAAACAGTGGCTAAGCAAGATATGCCTTTGGCCATTCTGAGGCCTAGTTGATTGTTATGCAGGCAGACCCAGGATTTTGTGGTATATGTGACTGGAGATGTCATGTGGTCAGTGCATTGTGAATGTGTCTACTGCCAATACCATTCTGGTGATGTATCTTGAGTCCTTTTGGATCATTGTTTTGCACACTGGGTAAGGTGTCCTTCCTGTCCTCAATAGTTTCATCTTGGATTAGTTGGTCAAGATGGAGCTAGGTGGCCAGGCACATCTCAGAATTGAGCATGATCTGAATCTTGGTCCCTCCCAGGTGAATAAACTTCAATTGAGAGTTAAGACACAGGGGTATTTGGGCATCAGAACACTGGGCTTGTGTTTGGAGTTGGAGAGACAGAGCCTCCTGGCTTTTGCAGTCATGTCACTCCCTCTACTTCACACACTTGATAAATGTCATCCGTCCAGGTAAGTACACTTCATGTGTGATTTCCCAAACGTGAGTCTTTGGAGAAGAGGGCACTGGACTGGTGGTTGGAGTGACAGTAAGAGAGCCTCCTGGGAGTTGCAGTAGTTATGTAACACCGAGTACGACACACACTATACAAATGGTTTCCTCCCAGGTGAGTATACTTTAATTGAAGGTTAAGACACAGGGGTCCTTGGACAAAACAACACTGTGCTGTTGTTTGGAGTTTCAGATACAGGGCCTGCTGGGAGTTGCAGTCATGTAAATCCACGTACATCACACATTTTACAGATATCATTGTCCCAGGTGAGTACACTTTAATTGAGAGTTAAGATACAGGGTTCCTTGGACAAGAGAACACTGTGCTTGTGTTTGGAATTACAGATACAGGGCCTGCTGTGAGCTGCAGTCATGTAACTCTCCGTACTACACACACTATACAAATGTTATCTTCCCTGATGAGTCTACTTCAATTGAGAGTTCACAGACAATTATATTTGGACAAAAGAACACTGGTCTGATGGTTGGTTTTACAGACACATGGCCTTCCAGGCCTTAGTAGCTAGGTCACGCTCTCTAATTCCCACATTTGACAAATGGTATCATCCCAGCTGAGTAAACCTAATTTGTGAGTTTGCAGACATTGGGGGTCATTCCGACCCTGGCGGTCAAAGACCGCCAGGGCCGCGAATGACGGAAGCACCACCAACATGCTGGCGGTGCTTCCCTGCCCATTCTGACCGCGGCGGTAAAGCTGCGGTCAGAAAACCGGGTCCGGCGGTTTCCCGCCGGATTTCCCCCGGCTGGGCGAATCCGCCATGGCGGCGCTGCTTGGGATTCTGACCCCCTTACCGCCAGCCTGTTTCTGGCGGTTTACACCGCCAGGAAGAGGCTGGCGGTAACGGGTGTCTAGGGGCCTCTGGAGGCCCCTGCACTGCCCATGCCACTGGCATGGGCAGTGCAAGGGCCCCCTAACAGGGCCCCAGCCTGCTTTTCACTGTCTGCCTAGCAGACAGTGAAAAGTGCGACGGGTGCAACTGCACCCGTCGCACACCTGCAACACTGCCGGCTCCATTCGGAGCCGGCTTCAGTGTTGCAGGCCCCCTTCCCGCTGGGCCGGTGGGAAGGTTGGAATGGCTGCAGCGGTCTTTTGACCGCGGAGCGGGCAAATGGCGGTTCCCGCCAGGCGGGCGGCTACCGCCGCCCGCTGGGGTCAGAATGACCCCCATTGTCTTTGGACAAGTGACTACTAGTCCGGTGTTCGGAGTTGCTGAAACAGTGCCTCCTATGAGTTGCAGTCATGCCACTCTCTCTAGTACACACACTTGACCAATGTTCTCCTCCTAGATGAGGCCCCTTCAATTGAGAGTTCACTAACAGATGCATTATAGCATGTGACCACTGTGCTAGTGTTTGTAATTACAGGAATAGTGCCTCCTGGGAGTTGCAGTCAGGTCACTCTCTCTACTTCCCACACTTGACAAACGTTATCCTCCCAGGTGAGTGAAGTTCATTTGTGCTTTGCCAAACAGGGATATGTGGAGAAGTGACTACTGGTCTGGTGTTTGGAGTTGAAGAACAGTGCCTGCTGGGAGTCGTAGTCATGTTAGTCCCTGTACTTTACACACTATACAGATGTCATTTGCCCAGGTGAGTACACTTCAAATGTGAGTTGCCAAATAAAGGTCTTTGGACTGGTGGACACTGGGCAGGTATGTGGAGTGACAGTAACAGTGACAAAAGGTGAGGTGTTGGCATGCATGACAAAGCATTTTTGTGACAATTTTAGTATTGTGACTAATCCAACTCCACTCCCCCAGGTATTCCTGTCAAGCCCTCAGGATGCCGGATGGCCAAGACCTTCCCTATCTAGGGAAAGAGATGTAATGGGCCACTGGCAGAGCCACAGCCAGTCTTCTTGGCCTGCAGGTGGTGCCTAGAGACCAGGGAACGGACCTTGCCCCAGAGGTTGTTCCACCTCTTCCTAATGCCCTCCTTTGTGCGCAGGGTGGTGCCTACAGCATTGTCTCTGTCAACAATCCAGTCCCACATTTCCATTTCCCTACTGAGAGGAATGTGCTGGACTTGTGCTCCAAACAACTGTGGCTCTACTCGTATGATTTCATCCAACAATACTCTCAACTCATCCTCAGAAAAACAGGGATTTTTTTAACGTGACTTTGTGGGGAAAAAACATGTGACTTACTAAAGAGGGGAAGTGCAAAAGGGTGTGACTGGACAGAAGTGTGTGCAGGATGTTCTATGGGATGGTGAAGAAAAGGTGCGCCTAATCAATGCAGTGTTTTGTAAGTAATGTGCTCTGGCATCAGTGTTTGGCATTGATAATGCAAAGGATTGAGGTCTGTGAAGGGGTGTGTTTTATAGCATCCTTCGCAGGTGTGTACAATGTGGCAATGTGTGTCAGCTGTGTTGTTTTCAAATTCATCCAATGTGCAGTTGTGTATTACTTTTGTGACCGCAGACAGCCATGGTTCGGACCGCCATGGGTATCCACCATAACGACTGTGTGCTTGTAATACAGTCAGTGGTTGGTTGCAGTGCTGTCGACGGTGGAGGTTGGATCGCCTATTTCCAGGTCTCCGCGCTGCTGCATGTCTGCCTTTTTTGGTTGGCGGTCGGCAGTCCTGCTTGTGTAACTCGTAATGAGGGGTTCTGAAAGAACTCCAATATTGCAGTCTTTTCAGGGCTGCCAACATGGTGATCTTGCAGTCTGACCACCAAACTCGTAATGAGGCCCTTAGTCTCTGCCTCAGAACATCTAAAATACATTCTTGATTATGGAGGCACCACCCGCCTCATTTAGTTGGAGTTGTTGGCAGCATTTGACACTATGGCCCTCATTATGACATTGGTGGTAAATCCCACTTACCGCCATGCTGACTGCGGCCAGCATACCGCTGTGGCGGCGGATATCCGCTAACCATATTATGACACACACACACCAATCCGTCAAAATTCAGTCACACACACAAATGCACCAGACCAAAGGTCAGTGATAAAGTGGCAGTAGCAAACCCCACACCGTTACGCACACACAACACACAGGGAGCAGTCCTATGCACTAGGCCATGCACTAACAGTTCAAGGGAAAATCACATGCCCATGGGGGACTGTGCCTAGACCCATTTGATGCACACCCGGAACCCATAGGAGCCTGACTAGGTGTAGATGGCCACTACCACTTTTGGGGTTGGAGTGCCACAGAGCCTGCCTAACAATGGATCTACCACTTCCCCCACCCAGACACCTCATAAAGCATGCAGACTCAGCTGAATTAGACTGTCCTCACCCCCTTGTGGCTGCTGTGATGCCCTCAAGCGCCCATCCAACTCCGGATATGCCACCGCCAGGATCCGGAACATCAGGGGGGTCATGGTGCAACGGACACCCCTTCCACGATGGGAGGCCATCCCCAGCTGGGCCTCCGCCATCTTCTTGCTCCAGGGTCGCAGGTCCTCCCATCTTTTGTGGCAGTGGGTGCTCCGTCTATGGTAGACCCCCTGGGTCCGCACTTCCTTGGCGATGGTACGCCAAATACCCTTCTTCTGGTGAGCGCTGACCTAGAGGGAAAGTGAAGCAAGAATGGATTTTACTCTCCGTCCGGTTCTTCTTACTCATTGGCCACAACTTCCCACCCTGGCCCAGATACACATACACTGACCATCCTCACATGCTGGCCTCTGCCCCCCGTATCTTCCATCCATGCCACTCCATACATTCATGTCCCATCCATCATGCTCACAGTGTACTCACCTGTTTGTCTGGAGGACTGTAGAGTAGCGTGTACTGGGGGAGGAACCCAGCCACCAGGTTGTCCAACTCCTCTGCGGGGAAGGCAGGGGCCCTTCCCCCAGACACTGTAGCCATTGTCGTTTCCAGACTCAGGTCACAGCAGCACTTGCAGAGTAGGTCCTCTCCTGTTGAAGGTCAGGTATCAAGTGAGTGAACAGACAGAAAATGTCGGTCATGTCCGCGGCAGTGTGTACCGTCACCGCTGGCGTACATCGTTATTCTCTCCTGGAACACATAGGGGCCAATGATAACCAATGCTGAATTGCGCTGCGGTCTTCGTCCGCCTACCGTGACGCTGCACAAAGCCAGCGCAGTTACCTCATTTCCCCTTGTCCCTCCTAACAGGTCAGGCACCCGCCATTTCAGGGGGCCACATGGCAGGGCAACTAACTGCGTCACATCACTTTTGTGCAGGAATACGGACAGACAGCGCCACACACTGATTACATCACAATTGTTTAAAAAACCCTTGTGAATCCTATGTGGTGTCTGACCCTCTGCTCACCCTTCTCCTCCATAGGGCACGTCCGGTGGGGCAGATGATGAGATGGTGACATCCTCCGGTATATAGACCCCTGGTGGACCTGTCGACAATAGAAGAGAGACACATCATTATCACCTACAGACTTGATCGTGCCACAATCCATGAACTGTGTGCCCAGTTGGAGCCAGACCTGATGTCAGCTATCTGCCATCCCACAGGAATCCCCCCTCTAGTGCAGGTCCTTTCAGTAGTCCATTTCCTGGCCAGTGGGTCCTTTCAAACAACAGTGGCCATGGCATCAGGGATGTCACAGCCAATGTTCTCTAACGTGTTGTAACAGAGTGTTGTCTGCCCTGCTGAAACACATGCTCAGCTACATCGCTTTCCCTCAGGTGGAGGATTTGCCCACAGTGAAAGGTGACTTCTATGCCCTGGGACATATCCCCAACATCATTGGTGCAATTAATGGTATACATGTGGCATTTCTCCCACCCCGCAGGAATGAACAGGTGTACAGAAACCGTAAAAGCTACCATTCCATGAATGTGTAGATGGTGTGTTTGGCAGAACAGTACATCTCCCATGTGAATGCCAAGTATCCTGGCTCAGTGCATGACACTTACATTTTGAGGAATAGCAGCATCCCTTATGTGATGGGCCAACTCCAGAGGCACCGTGTGTGGCTAATAGGTGAGCCTAAGTTCCCCACACAGTTTAAATAGGTGTCTGGGTATGGGGTTGTCCCTAGGGGTTGGTGTGTGTCTAACACTTGTCCCTCGATATTTGCAGGTGACTCTGGTTACCCCAACCTGTCATGGCTACTGACCCCAGTGAGGAATCCCAGGACAAGGGCAGAGGAACGCTACAATGAGGCACATGGGCGAACTAGGAGGATAATAGAGCGGACTTTTGGCCTCCCAAAGGCCAGGTTCCTGTGCCTCCATCTGACAGGTGGCTCCCTATACTACTCACGAAGAAGGTGTGCCAGATCATCGTGGCATGCTATATGTTGCACAACCTGGCTTTGCGACGCCAGGTGCCTTTTCTGCAGGAGGATGGGCCTGATGTTGGTCTTGTGGCAGCTGTGGAGCCTGTGGACAGTGAGGAAGAGGAGGCAGAAGATATAGACAACCGAAACAACATCATCATGCAATACTTCCAGTGAGAAACAGGTAAGAGAATGACACTGCTCCTCTCATATCAGACTACAGTTAGACATTGCATGATTCTCGCTTTTTACCTCTCTGTATGGACCCTGACAGTTCACTTTGGCTTTCCATTTCACAGATCTGGGTACCACTTTCTGCCTTCTGCTATGTTTACTGCTGTCCAACAACTGTTGAACATTGGTATGTGAAAATGAACATTGACATTGCTATTTTTCAGAGATGTTGTAATAACACATTTGTGAAAGTACAGACTGACTCCAGATTGATTTGTGATTCAAGGGTGTTTATTTCAGTGCTAATAAGTGGAGGGGGCTGTGCAATGGGCTGGGGTGATGGTGGAGGAATGTCCATGGTGGAGTCCAGTCTATTGGTATCACAGGTGCATTGTCCAAGGGGGCATAGGAAGTGGAGTAATGGCAGTTCAAGGTTGTCAGGGTGACATAGTGGGACAGAAGGGTGACAATCGGGTGAATCTTATTACCTGGCGGGGGTCTTGGCAATATTCTCTGTCTTGTTCCTGGATCTCAGGGACCGTTTGCGGGGTGGTTGCAGCAGACGCCCATTGATAGGAAGATGGAGCTATGGCGGAGAACTGTCAACAGGGTCAACGCAGTGGGACAGCATCCAAGAACACGGGATGACATCAGGAAGAGGTGGAACGACCTACAGGGGAAGGCGCGTTCCATTGTAGCAAGACACCAGCTCACAGTACAGAGGACTGGCGGTGGACCCCCACCTCCTCCCCCACAACCAACAACATAGGAGGAGCAAGTCTTGGCAATACTGCATCCTGAGGGCCTGGCAGGAGTAGGAGGGGGACTGGACTCTGGTAAGTCAACTCTATACTACTATCACCCCCCTACCAGCATGCCATCACATACCACCACCCTCACCCTCACTCCCATCACTCTACCACTTCCCACACACCCCACCATCACTACCCACTCATCCCAATGCCAAGCCCTGCATGAACACAAATCACTAAAGAATGCAAATTAGAGAGAATCAACTGCCCCCACCAAATAACAACTCACACAAGGCAAAGCAAAGCTGGCAGGGCAATAACAACCATACAGGGCAACCCACCCATGCACAATATGTCACACATAGAAACACTAAGGGGGTTATTACAACTTTGGAGGAGGTGTTAATCCATCCCAAAAGTGACGGTAAAGTGACGGCTATACCACCAGCCGTATTACGAGTTCCATAGGAAATAATGGACTCGTAATACGGCTGGTGGTATATCCGTCACTTTACCGTCACTTTTGGGACGGATTAACACCTCCTCCAAAGTTGTAATAACCCCCTAACACTGCATTTACATCACCACAGGTATCCCAGCCAATGTCACCAGAGAAGAGGTACCAGAAGCATCCACCCCCCCCCCAGAAGAGGCCCACAGTGATGACAGCAGCTCTGCTCGCCCGGATCTGGGTGACCAACCTGGCCCATCAGGGACCTCCGGACAGTTGGTTTCCTAGGCACACTCTCACACCACCACATAGCCTCCCCTCTCAGGAAAAACCACCACAGCACCCACGCAGCGGGCCCATAACTCTGTCCCCAGGACACGGCAATAAGCAGTGTGTCCACCACTACAGGGACCCCAGGGCACCCCACAAACCCAGGACAATCAGGCACCTGGGGTCAGTGGCAGTGGGCACACAGTTCAGGGAACAGAGGCACAGGACAACATGGAAGCTGGGAGGACTGCTGTGCGCCAGGGGGAGGACAGGCCTAGGGAACGGACTCTCCAGAAGGCACTCACCGTGATCCTGGGAGCATACCAACATTCCCAGGGTACGCTGGGCCAGATCCTGAACAAGATGCAGGCAAACATGCGGCGCAGGAGGGACAGTACCTGGGGATCAGGGAGGACTTGGAGGCCATTAACACCGCCCTGGTCTCCATTGCAGGGGTGCTTGCAGACATAGCCAACAGTATGAGGGAGGCAGTGGCACACCAGCAGGCCCATGACACTAGCCAGACTACTGAACAGCCCTCCACCTCCGCTGCCTCTAGTGGACATGAGGGCTCGCCACAGGACCAACAGGCCACCAGCACCCCTCCCCCTACAGAAGGAGAACCACTGCACATACGTTCCTTGTGATCCAGGCAGAAGCCAGAGACTATTGCCAAGACCCCTACAAGGAAATAAGACTCTCCTGATTGTCACCCTTGTGTCCCACTCTGTCACCCTGTCCACCTTGAACTGCCATTGCTCCCCTTCCTATGCCCCCTTGGACAATGCACCTGTGCTATAAATAGACTGGACTCTAACCTGGACTTTTCTCCATCATCCCCCATCCCATAGCACTTCCCCCTTTTCGCCAGAGCACTGCAATAAACCCACTTTGAAAAATACAAGTGTGGAGTATGTCAAATCATATGTGTGTATTCGTTTAACTTGCTTTAAACATTGCAATTCAAATGTACAGTAATTTATACACTGTAAAGACCTGTAGTTGGCTGCAGTGAACACACGAGGAGCAATAGCGGGGCACCAACATCTGCAAAAAGAGATGCAAATGGGTACAGTGAGTGGGCATAGAAGTAGGAATTCACAGCCTGCCAGTGACAATGTCACACATCAAACTGTCAATGAAATGTGAAATAACACTGTCTTACCTGTGTGTCATTGGAAGTACTGACGAATGACTGCACTTCTGTTGTCCTCATCCTCTGCCTCCTCATCTTCACTGTCCACAGGATCCACAGCTGCCACATGGCCATCACCAGCCTCCTCCTCCTGGAGAAAAGGCACATGGCGTCTCAAGGCAAGGTTATGCAACATGCAGCATGCCACGTTTATCTATCAGACCTTCTTGGGTGAGTAGCACAGGGATCCTCCTGTTAGATGGAGGCACCGAAACCTGGCCTTCAGGAGGCCAAAGATACGTTCAATAATCCTTCTTGTTCGCCCATGTGCCTCATTGTAACGTTCCTCAGCCCTTGTCCTGGGATTCCTCACAGGGGTCAGTAGCCATGATAGGTTTGGGTAACCTGAGTCACCTGCAAATATCGAGGGGCAACTGTTAGCCACACACTAACCCTTATGTCCCACACCATACCCATACACCAATATCCACTGGGTGAGAACGAGGGCTCACCTATTAGCCACACTCTGTGCCTCTGGAGTTGGGCCAGCAGCATTTGGGATGCTGCTATTCCTCAGGATAAAAGCATCATGCACCGAGCCTGGATACTTAGCATTGACATGGGGGATGTACTGGTCTGCCAAACACACCATCTGCACATTATTGAGTGATAACTTTTTTGATTTCTGAAGACCTGTTCATTTCACCGGGGGGGGGCAAATTCAATATGTGTCCCATCAATCGCACCAATGATGTTGGGGATATGTACCATTGCATAGAAGTCAGCCTTCACTGTGGCCAGATCATCCACCTGGGGGAAAACAGTGTAGCTGCACATGTGTTTAATCAGGGCACCCAACACTCGGGTCAGCACTATTGAGAACTTTGGCTTTGACATTCCTGCTGCCAAGCCCACTGTCACTTGGAAATAACCTGTTACCAAAAAGTGGAACACTGATAGCACTTGCACAAGAGGCAGGATCCCAGTGGGGTGACAGATAGCAGATATCAGGTCTTGCTCCAATTGGGCACACAGCTCTGTGATTGTGGCCCTGTCAAGTCTGTAGGTGAGGATAATGTGCCTGTCCTCCATTGTTGCCAAGTCCACAAGGGGTCTGTACACGGGAGATGTCTCCATCTCCTATTCATCCACAGCGGTTGCAATTTATGGGGCAAAAGAGTGTGCAGTTGGTCATTATCTGTACATTGTAACCACTACAGTACAATGCATGTTGTGACTGCTACAATATTTTGGTGGCATATGTCCAGAATGTGAAATTGTGAATTGCGGCGCAGTTAGGATCCATGGTCTGCCCCTCTCCCCTGAAATGGCATCCGTCTGTCCTGTTTGGAGGGACAGGTGGAAATGAGGTAATTCCGCTGAAGTTGTGCACCGTTGTGGAAGGCTGTTGTGAACCGCCATGCAACTCTTCATTGGTTATCATTGGGCCCTATGGGGTACAGTGGCCAATGGTGATGTACGCCGGCGGTGACGGTATGCACTGCCGTGGACGTCACTGCCATTTTCTATCTGTTCGCTCACTTGCTACCTGACCTTCAACAGGAGAGGACCTACACTGCATGTGCTGCTGTGACCTGTGTCTGGATCCTACTGTTGCGTAGGCTCTCATTATTCTAATTAGACTACTGGATTGCGTGCAGCAGAATCGTCCACGGTGTGGGAGACTGAGTCTAACCCACTGCGGGTGACACCTGTCGCTCTAAATCCGGGTTTTGCCTTGGCTAACTAGCAGTGCCTCATCTCTACCAGAAGATAGTGATGATTGGGCAGCCGAGCGCATGACATACTAGGCTTCTCAGGGAAGTCGTGGTCACTCAGGTCGCTTCCGGTTCTCTCATTTATAATTCAGTTTCATATATAAATGACAAACAGAGGCAGTTTATGTTTCAATAATGAGTTTAATAAAACGACTGCATGTTAGATAGCAAAGCATGAGCTGCAATAACCAGGACGACACAACATGACAGTATTAAAATTGTGACGAGAAGAGTGAAGCATAAAAACAACGCTATCATATTATCATTATGATCGATGGACCATTTCCTATCTAAGTTATAATTTGAGCACAGCATGTTAAGCTCTAATTCTGCCTTTCAGGTTCCCCCGGGAAGACATCAACCCTCATACCTGAGCAAAGGCCTGTAGTCTGCGTTAGCATCTTCAGCGAAGCATACAGCAACAGCATACAGTCGTGGTTCCCTGACTGGAATCTCCCTCTAACGTGCATTGGGACAAGGAAGTCCCAATTCCGAGAAAATGTCCCTACGTAAGGATGTGTATTTTCTATGAATGTTGGAGACTAAACTTCTACCACATTCACCGGCAATGTACCGAACTGTAGCCTTGAACGAAGCGCAGAGTGATCAAGAATGTCTTGTTTGAGAACAGAGTGCTGAGCTAGGCAAAAACAGTAAGACCATATAAATGGTTATTGTAAAAATAACAATGCGAAGCCGAATAAAATATATCTAGGTTAAAGTGCAAAGCGGCCTAGTGTGTTAAAATAATGTGCTTGGAGCTATGACTTAAAATGGCTACACAACACCCTCCCCTTGTCGGTTGAAAGTGTTTCAAAGCCAAAACTAAAATTTTATCGCTAAAAAGCTCAACCTAAGACATATATAAAAACAAAGTCAATTTGGGCAAGTTAAAGGGACACACAAGCATCCAATGTGACAATTTAAAATACGAGCATGTGACTTATAAACGAATTGGAAAGACATGTCAATTTAGAAAAGTTCCAAACTAGGTACGAGTCATGGAGAACAGGAGATCTTCCACTTCGGCAGATGTCAAAACCGGAAAGTCCTCGCCAAAAAGGATCAAGGAGCAGGTGTGTTCCATAGCCCCAGTGTCAACCAAGGTGTCATCCTGTGGAGTGCCCATTGATGAGTTGTGAACAACTTCCTCCAGGAAGGGTAACTCATAAGTAGCTTCACGCAGCAAACGCAACCTCAATGTGCATGTCCAGTAATGAATCCTCAGCGAGAACATCAACAGATCAACGTCTACTGCAGGCAAGCGCATATACAACAGCAACAGCAAGATGCCAGCTAATAAAGCCAAAGTTATCCCCCAAAAATACTGCCGAAATATGAGTGGATAGCTGAAGGTATCAAACCCAATATGGAGGAGAAGGTGTGAACGAAACCAGAACCAAAAGCTTTGAAAAAATATTTGTTTCCAGTTGTACTGGACGCAATAAATATTCGTCCCACGAGTTCACCGAAGTGTCTAGGAAAGTTTGAATTTAACAAGGACTGTATTTCTGCCGATGACCTTGCCACTTGAAGTGTGTAGGTCTCGCGTGCAGGTGTAAGGGCCACATGCTTTTGAAACAGTAATGCCTTGAGTTTGCATAGCTTGTCAAAATTCACATTTGAGGTAGCAATGTGAGGCCAAATATCAGCTACCTCCCTAATTTTAGTGGAGGGAAAGAGTACGATCCCGCAGCACGTAACGACCTTAGAGACCGAAACAACATAAACTATTCCGGCCCGCATGCCACAACAGTCTGTTGTTACATGGCCATGTTCGGAGTTACCATTGTGACGCTGTACATAGGTAGTGACCTATGTACAGTGCACGCGTCTAATGGTGTCCCCGCACTTGCAAAGTCCGGGGAATTTGCCCTGAACGATGTGGGGGCACCTTGGCTAGTGCCCGGGTGCCCACACACTAAGTAACTTTGCACCCAACCTTCACCAGGTGAAGGTTAGACATATAGGTGACTTATAAGTTACTTAAGTGCAGTGGTAAATGGCTGTGAAATAACGTGGATGTTATTTCACTCAGGTTGCACTGGCAGGCCTGTTTAAGAATTGTCAGAGCTCCCTATGGGTGGCAAAAGAAATGCTGCAGCCCATAGGGATCTCCTGGAACCCCAATACCCTGGGTACCTCAGTACCATATACTAGGGAATTATATGGGTGTACCAGTATGCCAATGTGAATTGGTAAATTTAGTCACTAGCCTGTTAGTGACACATTTGGAAAGCAGGGAGAGCATAGCCACTGAGGTTCTGGTTAGCAGAGCCTCAGTGAGACAGTTAGGCATCACACAGGGAACACATACAGAGCACATACTTATGAGCACTGGGGCCCTGCCTGGCAGGGTCCCAGTGACACATAGACTAATACAACATATATACAGTGAAATATGGGGGTAACATGCCAGGCAAGATGGTACTTTCCTACACAACACCCCCCCAAACGAAGGACAATAAGACTAGCCATGACCTGATGAGTCTTCATTGTCTAAGTGGAAATATATGGAGAGTCTGCATTGGAGTGGGTACACCCAGGACTATGTTCCACTGTATAGTCCATTCCCTGTAGAGATATGGACCACCTCAACAATTTAGGGTTTTCACCTTTCATTTGTTTTAGCCAAAGTAGAGGTTTGTGGTCTGTCTGAACAATAAAGTGAGTGCCAAACCGTTATGGCCTCAACTTTTTCAGTGCCCAGACCACGCAAAGGCCTCCCTCTCTATGGCAGGCCAACCCTTTCTCTAGGGGTCAACCTTCTGCTGATAAAAGCAACTGGTTGATCCTGGCCATCAGAATTCAGTTGTAATCAGACTGCCCCTACCCCTAATTCAGATGCATCAGTTTGAACAATGAATTTCTTGGAGTAACATGGGCTTTTTAGGACAGGTGCAGAGCACATGGCCTGTTTGAGCTCCTCAAAAGCTTTCTGACAGCTATCTGTCCACAATACCTTTTTAGGCATCTTTTTACTGATGAGATCATTAAGAGGGGCTGCTATGGAGCCTTAGTTTTTAATGAATCTCCTGTAATACCCAGTGAGGCCTAAGAAGGGTCTCACCTGGGTCTGTGTTATAGGGGGAACCCAATCCATGACTGTCTGGATTGTCCCCTGCAGTGGTGCAATCTGTTTTCCACCTACCAGGTGTCCCAGATAAACCACCTTTCCCTGCCCTATGTGGCACTTTGAGGCCTTGGTAGTAAGCCTGCCTTTTGCAGGGCCTTCAAAACTTTCCAAAGGTGGACCAGGTGCTCATCCCAGGTGGAGCTAAAGACAGCTATATCATCAAGATATGCTGCACTAAAAGCCTCCAACCCTTGCAGGACTGTGTTCTCCAACCTCTGAAAAGTGGCAGGTGCATTCTTCAAACCAAAGGGCATCAATGTAAATTGGTAGTGCCCTGCTATAGTTGAAAATGCAGTTTTAGGTTTAGCATCCTCAGCCAATCTGATCTGCCAATACCCTGCAGTCAAATCAAAGGTGCTTAGATACTTAGCAGATGCCAGTGTATCTATGAGCTCATCTGCCCTGGGTATAGGGTGAGCATCAGTTTTTGTTACCTGATTCAGACCTCTGTAATCAACATAAAACCTCATCTCCCTTTTTCCATCTTTTGAGTGAGGCTTTGGTACAAGCACCACAGGACTCACCCATGGGCTTTCAGAAGGTTCAACCACTCCTAGATCAAGCATTTTCTGAACCCCTTGTTTTATGCAGTCCCTTACATGGTCAGGCTGCCTATAGATTTTACTTTTGACAGGCAAGCTGTCTCCAGTATCAATTGTGTGTTCACACCAAGATGTGGTGCCTGGCACAGTTGAAAAGAGTTCAGAAAATTGTCCAAGGAGATTTATGCTGTTATCTTTCTGTTCTGCAGTCAGACAATCTGCTAAAACTACTCCCTCCACTAAAGCATCCTCTTCAGTGGAAGAAAAGAGATCAGGGAGAGGGTCACTCTCTTCTTCCTGTCCTTCATCTGTTGCCATGAGCAGGGTGAGATCAGCCCTGTCAGAGTAGGGTTTTAGGCGGTTGACATGAATCACCCTAAGGGTACTCCTGGCAGTGCCCAGGTCAACCAAATAGGTGACCTCGCCCTTTTTCTCAACAATTAGATGGGATCCACTCCATTTGTCCTGGAGTGCTCTTGGGGCCACAGGCTCCAATACCCACACCTTCTGTCCTGGTTGGTACTGAACCAGAACAGTCTTCTGGTCATACCATTGCTTCTGGAGCTCTTGTCTGGCTTGAAGGTTTTTACTGGCCTTTTTCATGTACTCGGCCATTCTGGGTCTTAGGCCAAGTACATAGTGCACTATGTCCTGTTTGGGAGCTTTTAAAGGTTGTTCCCAACCCACCTTCACAAGTGTTAGTAGACCTCTTACAGGGTGCCCAAAGAGGAGTTCAAAGGGGCTGAAGCCCACTCCTTTCTGGGGTACCTCCCTGTGAGCAAAAAGGAGGCAAGGTAATAGGACCTCCCATCTCCTCCTGAGTTTTTCAGGGAGTCCCATTATCATACCTTTGAGAGTTTTATTAAACCTCTCTACCAGTCCATTAGTCTGTGGATAATAAGGAGTGGTGAATTTGTAGGTTACACCACATTCCTTCCACATAGCTTTCAAGTATGCAGACATAAAGTTGCTACCCCTGTCTGATACAACCAATTCCCAGGAGGGCTTTTGCCACTGCAGGAGCTATATTGGATCCTTAGAAGAATTGCTTCAGGATATCTTGTGGCATGGTCCACAACCACCAAGATAAACCTATTGCCTGAAGCAGTAGGAGGGTCAAGGGGGCCAACTATGTCAACCCATACCCTTTCAAAGGGGACCCCAACCACAGGTAGTGGAATAAGGGGAGCCTTTGGTGTGCCACCAGTGTTGCCACTGGCGTGGCAGGTCACACAAGACTTACAAAAATCTTTTGTGTCCTCTGACATCCTAGGCCAGTGAAACAGGGGGACAAGCCTTTCCCATGTTTTGATCTGGCCCAAATGCCCAGCCAAAGGAATGTCATGTGCCAGAGTTAGGAGGAACTCTCTGTACTGCAGGGGAATGACCAATCTCCTGGCTGCTCCAGGTTTTGGGTCCCTTGCCTCTGTGTACAAGAGGTTGTCCTCCCAGTAAACTCTATGTGAGTCACGACATCCCCATTTTGCTCCTTGACAGCTTGCTGTCTGAGACCCTCTAATGTGGGACAGGATTTCTGTGCCACACTCAGCTCCTCCCTGGCAGGCCCCCCTCCACCCAAAAGCTCAGCAGTGTCTGCTGCCAGCTCATCTGGTGAAGGTTCTGCACAGGGAGAAAATTCTTCTTCCTCAGAAGGAGAATCATCTGTAGAGGGAGGGATAGTGGGTAGGGATTTACCCTTGCTACCCCTAGCTTTAGGGAGCACTTGGTCCATTGTTTCAGGATCCAAGTTACCCTGTCATTTTTGCTTTTTGGCCTGAGCCCTTGTCAAAGCAAACATATGCCCAGGAATGCCCAGCATTGCTGCATGAGCCTCCAACTCCACTTCTGCCCAAGCTGATGTTTCCAAATCGTTCCCTAGTAGACAGTCTACAGGTAAATCTGAGGCAACCACAACTTTCTTTGGACCAGTAACCCCCCCAGTTGACATTCACAACAGCCATGGGGTGGCTAAGAGTGTTGTTATGAGCGTCTGTCACTTGGTACTGGTGACCAAGTAGGTGTTGTTCAGGGTGTACCAGTTTCTCTACCACCATGGTAACACTGACACCTGTGTCCCTGTAGGCCTGAACCTCAACACCATTTATTAGGGGAAGTTGCTTGTACTTATCCATATTAAGGGGACAAGCAACCAAGGTGGCCAAATCAATGGCACCTTCAGAGACTAACACAGCCTCTGTGGTCTCCCTAACAAGACCAACCCCAACTAAATGACCAAAAGTGAGCCCAGCTACTCCCTTGGATTGGCTATTAGTAGGTTTGCTCCCACTACCACTGCTATTACTAGGGGCACTAGAGTTTGCAGTAGGGGTTGTGGTAGTGGGAGGTTTGGTGTTTTTCTTTGGACAACTGGCATCAGTTGTCCAATGGCCTTTGACTTTATACAAATAACACCAAGGCTTTTTAACTTGATTTGAAGAGGATTTGGACCCACCACCCCCACTGGAGGATTTTTGTGGGCCTGATGAAGACTCAGTTTTACTTTTGTCCCCACCCTTGTCAGAAGACTTACCATCCTTCTTATTGCCATCCTTGTCACCCCCTGTATGTACTTTTCTGTTCACTCTTGTTCTGACCCATTTGTCTGCCTTCTTTCCCAATTCTTGGGGAGAGGTCAGATCTGAGTCTACTAGATATTGGTGTAGCAAGTCAGACACACAGTTATTCAGAATATGCTCTCTCAGAATAAGATTATACAGGCTTTCATAGTCAGAAACTTTACTGCCATGTAACCACCCTTCCAAGGCCTTCACTGAACAGTCAACAAAGTCTATCCAGTCCTGTGAGGACTCTTTTTTGGTGTCTCTGAACTTAATCCTGTATTGTTCAGTGGTTAAGCCAAATCCATCCAAGAGTGCATGCTTCAAAACTGCAAAATTGTTAGCATCACTTTCTCTAACAGTAAGGAGCCTATCCCTACCCTTTCCATTGAAAGATAGCCACAATATAGCAGCCCACTGCCTTTGAGGGACCCCCTGTACCATACAGGCCCTCTCAAGTGCAACAAACCACTTGTTGATGTCATCCCCCTCCTTGTAAGGGGGGACTATCTTGTGCAGATTCCTGGAATCATGCTCTCTAAAAGGATTACTATCAGGAATACTGCTATTGCTGCCACCATGGGGTCCAAACCACAGTCTCTGTTTCTCTTTCTCCAGGTCTAAGGATTCCCTATCTAAGGCCAGCTGTTGCTGTTTAAGCTTCAGTCTGGTCTTTTCAACTCTCAACTTTTTGAGTTCCCTTTCTAACATATTGTCTTCAGGGTGGGTTGGTTGGGAATGCTTGGACACAGAAGATAAATTGGAAACAACAGAGGGAGATCTGTCCCTAACTGACTGGACCCTAATAACCTGGCCTCCAGGAATAAAGACACCCCTACTATGATGGGAACCTCCATTACTACCAGCATTACTAGGTGGCCTGCTAGGGGGCAGATTTGGAACAAAACCCTCCCCACTTCCCTCAAGGAGATCCCCTGAGTCAGAATGGGAGCCTTCTATTAACCTCTCATTTGAAGTGCCTGCTTGGGACTGCTTGACCATTTTAAGAGCAGACTCTACATCAGACATGTTAGCAAAAGGTTTAGAGACAGTGAGAAGAAAGAAAAAGTTTCAGAACTTTTTAAAGAACAGAGGAAAAAAAACTTGTTCTAACTTTTAGAAACGTTTAGAAGTTTAGAGTACTTTTCAGAACTTAGTAAAAAGTTTAAGAGGAGAAAAGCAAAACTTTTTGGTTAGGTGTACATACACTGAACTTGTTTTGTATATTATTCTCTTATGAAAAGTACACAATAACAAAGTGGTAAGTAGTTACAAGTACTTATCCCACTGCTGCACAACCAATGTAGGAGGCTGGCCTGGCTTGCAGTGGGTACCAGAGGTACTTACACCTTGTTCCAGGTCCAGTTATCCCTTATTAGTGTAGAAGAGGTGTTTCTAGCTGCTTAGGCTGATAGAAGGTAGCTATGGCAAAGCCGCTTAGGCTGAACTAGGAGACATGTAAAGCTCCTACTATACCACTGGTGTAATATGCACAATATCATAAGAAAACCCAATACACAGAAGTACTCAGTGAGTACCCTCAGTATGAGGATACGTTATATACACAAGATATATGTACACAAACCAAAATTATGCAGGTAATAGCAAAAGGCAAGTAATGCAAGCAGTGTAAAGTTAGAGTAGATTGCAATAGGAGCACATAGGTATAGGGGCAACACAAACCATATACTCCAAAAGTGGAATGCGAACCACGAATGGACCCCAAACCTATGTGAGCTTGTAGAGGGTCGCTGGGACTGTAAGAAAACAGTGAGGGTTAGAAAAATAGCCCACCCCAAGACCCTGAAAGGTAGGTGTAAAGTGCACCTACTACCCCCAGAGAGCACAGAAGTTGTGATAGGGGGTTTCTGCAGGAAGAACAAACACCAGCAATGCAACAACAGTGGATTTCCGGACCTGAGTACCTGTAAGACAAGGGGACCAAGTCCAATAGTCGCGACAGTGTCGAGAGTGGGCAGGAGCCCAGGAAATGCCAGCTGGGGGTGCAAGGAAGCTGCCACCTGCTGGAAGAAGCTTGGAGTTCTGCAAGAAAGAAGAGGACTAGGAACTTCTCCTTTGGAGAATGGATGTCCCACGTCGCGATGAAGCTTGCAGAGGTATTCCCACGCAGAAAGACCACAAACAAGCCTTGCTAGCTGCAAGGGTCGCGGTAGAGGTTTTTGGGTGCTGCTGTGGCCCAGGGGGGACCAGGATGTCGCCACTTGGAGGAGGAGACAGAGGGGGCACCCAGCAATGTAGGGAGCCCTCACAAAAGCAGGCAGCACCCGCAGAAGTACCTGAACAGGCACTTGGAAGAAGAGTGAACTGGAGTCCACGCGAAGTCACAAAAGGGAGTCCCACTACGCCGGAGGACAACTCAGAAGGTTAAAGCGATACAAGGTTGCTAGTAGTCGTCTTGCTACTTTGTAGCAGTTTTGCAGGCGTCCTGAGCAGTCAGCGGTTGATCCTTTGGCAGAAGGTGAAGTACAGTGAAATATGGGGGTAACATGCCAGGCAAGATGGTACTTTCCTACACCACCCGACCCCCCCCAAATACTAAAAATACCCAACCCCCCACCCCGCCCCTAAATCTAAAAATACATTAAAATGTGTGCAGGTCGGTTTGTGTGCATGTCTGTTTGTATGTGTGCTGGTATGTGTTGTTGTAGTGTATGTGTGTGTAAGGGGGTGTATATGTTGATGTTGGGGGTGGGGAGGGGGTATGTATGTTGATGTTGGGGGTGGGGAGGGGGGTCCTGCCACCTTTAGGGGTGGTAGGGGGGTCGGGGGAGGACTCTCTGGTGGGGGAGACCCCTATCAGTGCCAGGGAAGGAATTCCCTGGCACTGATAGTGCCTACCGCTATGGATTTCGTGGCGGTTCCGAACCACCCGAAATCCATGGCGGTATGCAGGGTCCTCATACTGCCGGCGGTCTGGTGGTGGCCGCCGGGCTGGAGACTGAAGTCTCCAGCCCAGCGGTCGTCACAGCCCTGACGGTCGGAGTGACGGATGACCATGGCGGTAACCGCCATGGTCATAATTCAATTTTTTTCCTGCTGGCCTGTTGGCGGTATTACCGACACTTCTTCCCCGCCCGCCAGGGTCGTAATGAGGGCCTATATGTTGTAATTATACCCGCATGCTCAGATGATATATAGCGAGGGTCTGGCCTACTCGTCATAAAACCCCTGAGGAGTTAATAAAACGTTGATGACACCCATTGGTATCTATTGGCCACAATAACCACCCGCCAGGACGTGTCAGTGATGCATTAAATGTACCATTCTGGACCCATTCATCAAGCTGATTTTCCGTTGCATTTGTATATTTTTGCCATTTATAAAACTTTGCAGGGTAATTTTAGTTCCCTCATTTTATCTAAGCCTAAACAACTTGTCTGTTGTACTGTTTTGTTTAAAAAGATCATTTGTACAGGAATAAGGCATGCTCTAAACAAGGCTTCCTTTCCCTTAATTTGCCAATTTCTTGTTCCCCACACACTTTTCAGATCAATCGATTTAAGCCAATATCCATAGCCTTCTGTCGATAACCGGGAAACAAAGGATTCTGAATATATAAAGTTCGCATTGGTCATTAATATATGCATATCCTTAGTAGGTAGTACTATAAAATAATATGACTCAGCATTTTTTACATTGTGCCCAGAAAAATATGCACATTTTTCAGAATATGTTTTGGAACTCCCCTGTGGCGGAGTCAGGCAATGTTCCCATTGCGTGTAATTTAAAACAGTTCTGGGGCTGCTCGCTCTATGTATGAAATGGTGTCCATAAAAATTATAGCAAAACATATCACCATCATTTTCTTTAAATTGGTAAACATCTTCATTCTCAAAGACAGTATAGTATTGCAATTCAGTCATCATAGAATCAACTGTCTTCACATCCCAATCATCAGAAACAATGCCTGGTATTACTATATCATTCATTGATAATTTGAACACATATGGTATTTGAATAACTTCTGTGGGACCATATATATCAAACATTACTTTGTCCCAAACAATCCCATCACTAATTGGTACTGCAGAAATGTTCACAAAGGATAAGGGCCATATGTACGAACACATTTTCCCATTGACATAGAGTGGGAAAAACCCTTTGCTACATCTGGCCCTAAGTCTCTTCGGACTGTATGTGATGAAAAATGTGGATTTAAAACCTCCTCCACCAGTCCAACTGTTGTTCTTTCAGGAAGAAAGTGACCGTGTATTGATAAGAAAAAGATGATGACAAAACCAATCCAAAGTAGAAAGGCTAAGACAGTCAAAGAAAGCCATAGATAGTTCCATGGAAAAATAAAATACGTTTCTTTAAGCCAGTTTGTTACCTTACGTGTACTTGACAAGTCAGCTGCAGAAGAGGCGAATGAATCTGAGAAGTCATCGTTGAAGTCAGCAAAATATCCAGAGGCAGTTCGTGCAAATGGCGGAGCTGTTGTCAGTGGTGGAGTTGGTGCTTCCTGTGGTGGCACACTATAGATAGCACCACCCGTCTGTGTTGGAGTTGAGTTAACTTGGTCAAATGTTTCTAAATTAGTTGACGTTAGTGGAACTAATGCAAGATCATCTTCCACCCTCCCCAAGCTCGGAGAGGTGTTGGTGTTGGTATAAACAACTTGTAGAGGAACTTCTTCACCAGCAGTGAGAGGGATTCGGGAACTACTGGATGTTCTTCTTGGTCGGAAGTGTAGGATTGGCCACATGGTGTAGTTTGACATTGTCGATGGAGACAAAACGATTTTCTTTGGCACCTGCCAACGGTGGTAGAATTACAGATCTGGTACTGTGTATCCCTAGTACTGGGACTGGTGCTCGATAAGAAGGGCCAAATTCCATTTTCACAGCGACTTTCTCACATACAAGATCCCCAACTCTGGGAATCCAGCTGGTAGATGTTACAGGCACATCCTTGATTCCTGTGGAGGCGGCACTGTTAGAAGAATTATCATCCCGGAACTGTTGCAATTCCCGTAAGACAGTGACACGTTCATTTATGTCAAAAGGTGTTTCTGCTGCCTCCACGCCAGGACCATCAAGATCCGGAACATGCATTTGAGTTCCGAACAGGCACTCATACGAAGTACGACCCCCCCCAGGGACCTTCTAGGCAGATTATTTAGTGCTCTCTAGACTCCATATAGGTGATTAAGCCAACTACGACCCATACCTAAGACTCTAGATGTTAAGCATTGCTTTAAATCATGGTTTAATCGCTCCACAACCCTATTTCCCTTGGGTTAAAATTGAGATGAGTACTGGAGTTGGACCCCCAACGAAGCCATGGCGTCCCTGAATGCCCTTGAGGCAAAAGCAGGGCCCTGGTCCGAATGGAAAGCCACAACTGCATATGTACCGATAAAGACTCGCAAATCTTTCATAACAGTCTGAGCGTCAGCCGAGCGTTGTGGCCATACCCATAAAAATCTGGAGCATGAATCAACAGCGAATAGAATGTACTTGTATGCACTATCAGGTGTTAGGGGACCACAGTGGTCCAAGTACACACATTGTAATGGTTTGTTGGAAATTAAGAGGGGTGTCTGTGGCGGGCGCTTGGCAGTGGAAACTTTAATTTGTTGACAGATGTCACAACAAAGGACATACCGCTCGGTCTCTTTGTAGAGACCTGGCCACCAGTAACAGGCCTGCAAGACTGAAATCGTAGCCACCACGCCAGCATGGGCAGATGCTACCCCCTCATGCGCTGCTTTAATCAATCCTGATCTTATGTCTTTGTTGGGGATGTCCCTTACACCTACACCTGGTATTCTAACTAAAACATTCAGGTGATCCCCCATTCGATAGGTATATTTATTAGGAAATCCTTTAGGATAGGGCTTATCATCAGCCGTAGCTGTCACGGCAGCCCAAATGTCTGCGTCCGATTTGGAACGCGAGCGAGTCACTGCAGCTACAGTGGCTACTGCCACGGCTGACTTTGCGGCTTCATCAGCCAATGTATTTCCAGCAACATGTATTCCAACGCACTGGTGTCCAAGTGTGTGTACAACATGGACATTTGGTAGCGTCTCTTTCAAGTCTGCAACTTTCCCCCACAGTAGTCTGTGTTTAATGGTGTTGCCTTTGGAATCTCTGAACCCATTCTGGTGCCAGTAATGCAGGTATTCATTAAAAGACTGGACACAGTAGTACGAATCACAAACAATCAGTATAAGCTGTGCAGGATCCGTGTGTTCCAGTGCCATCAGCAGAGCTTTTAGTTCTGCCAATTGTGCTGTGCAATCCCCTAGGGTTTGCGTAAAGGTATGTAGAGGACAGAATTTATCGCCCTCCATGTAGCCACTTATGACTGCGCAAGCAGCAGAATATTGGTGTTTAGTTCCAATTGCAGGTTGTGCTGAGCCATCGGTGTACATGACTCTATGATATTGTTCAATAGGCAATGTATTTGCTGGAACTGAGTATTCTATTTCGTATTGTAAAAGTTCTTGAGTTTGTAACTTTGGGTCAAAAATGGAGTCTACATCAGTGGCTGTCAGAGACATAGGGGGTCATTCTGACCTCGGCGGTAAAAGACGCTTACCGCCGGTCAGAAGACCGCCATAACACCGCTGCGGTCGCGGTAAACCGACACGGTCATTCTGACCCGCAACTGGCAAACCGCCAAAAACCCGACAACAACAAAAGTCCGCCACACCAAAGGTCAGTGGGAAACTGGTGATGACCAAACCTCCACCGTCACGCCAACAGAAATACGCCCATACCATTCAGACCCACAAATCCCCGCAGCGGTCTTTCAACCGCGGTATTCCATTGGCGGTACACACCGCCGCGGTCAAAATACGCACACCTTTACAAAACACAGCCACATTGGACAAATCAAAATATACACACCTGAGACACATACACACACCACTCCCACACACCCAATTAAATATAAAACACACACTCACATCACCCACAAACCCTTACGACCACTATTGCGACTGAAGGACAGAGAGAGACAGCACAGCATAGAGTAGACCATCACACAGAGGCAAATCACAACATCAACCACACAATTTCCAGGCACAAAACACCATACACCACCACACTCACCACACTCTACAACACATACACCACCCCTCACCTCATCCACACCACCCCATGGCACCCCAAAGACACCCCAGGTTCACTGACGCAGAACTCAGGGTCATGGTGGAGGAAATAGTTTGTGTAGAGCCCCAGCTCTTCGGGGCACAGGTGCAGCACACCAGCATTGCCAGGAAGATGGAGCTATGGCAAAGAATAGTGGACAGGGTCAACGCTGTGGGACAGCATCCACGCAATCGGGACGACATCAGGAAGCGGTGGAACGACCTACGGGGGAAGGTGCGTTCCATGGTATCAAGGCACAACATCGCGGTGCAGAAGACTGGCAGCGGACCCCCACCTCCTCCCCCAGAATTCACAGCATGGGAGGAGGAAGTCTTGCACATCCTGCATCCTGAGGGCCTCGCAGGAGTAGGCGGAGGAATGGACTCTGGTAAGGCAAATCTCCACTACTTCATTCCCCCCACCCCACCTGCATGCCAAATCATACCCCCACCCTCACCCCCACCCCCATCACACCAACTCCTTGCAAATGGCTCACCATCACAACCCACCCATCCCAAAACCTACCCCTGCATGCGTCCCCAAAGCATGGACACCCATCCCCAAAGCATGCCCACTGCACATACCCATCTCCCCCACAAGCCACCGTCACAAAAGCCCCCACAAGGGAATGCCAGCACTGGGGTCCACGGCCACCCACCCATTACACGGAATGCCACACACAGAAGCAATAACCATACTCTTTTACCCCTGCAGGACCCGAACGCCACCACACCGCCACGGAGGGTCCAGAGATGTCCATCCCACCACCAGAAGAGGCCCCCAGTGATGACAGCAGCTCTGTCTCCCTGGACCCAGATGACTAGCCCGGCCCATCGGGGACCTCGGGACAGTCGGTTCCCCCAGACAGCCACAGGCTACACCAGACCTAACCCCCTCTGGGAACACCAGCACAGCTCCCACCCAGCGGGCCCATGCCTCTGTCTCCAGGACACGTCAATCAGCGGTGTGTCCACCACTACAGGGCACCCAGGTTAACCCACCACCCCAACAACAACAGGGACCTGGGGGCAGTGGTAGTGGGCACACCGTCCAGGGGACAGTGTCCCAGGGAAACAGGGGAACTGGGAGGGCTGCTGTGCGACAGGGGGGGGACAGGCCCAGGGAACCGACTCTCCAAGAGGCCCTCTCCTCCATCATGGGAGCATACCACCACTCCCAGGAGACGATGGCTACGGTACTGGCCAGGTTCCAGGAGATCCAGGTCATGCAGGAGCAACAGTACATGGGGTTCAGAGAGGAACTGAGGAGCGTTAGTTCCGCAATGGGGACCATCGTCGTGGCCCTAAACCAGATAGTCACCACATTGCGGGACCATGTGGCACCACAAAGGGCCCCTGTCACTAGCCTGGACCAGGAACAGCCTACCACCTCCGCCGGCGCTAGTGGACAGGAGGCCCCCACACAACGACAGGCCACCAGAACCCCACCTCCTGCAGAAGAAGAACCACCCCGCAAGCGGAACCTGAGATCTCACAAAAGACAGAGTAGGATGCCAAGACCCCCGCCAGCAAACAATACCCCCTGATGTCATCCCACTGTCCCACATTGTCACCCTGTCCAACCTTGAACTGCCCCTGCTCCATCCTTCCACAGGCATATGGACAATGCACCTGTGAGACTGAGAACTGGACTCTGCCATGGACATTACTCCACCATCACCCATCACCGTTTTACAATCATGTTCCTAATTTTAGCACTTTAATAAATTCACTTATTGCACTTAAAAAATCTGGAGTCTGCTTGTATTTTTAACAAATGTATTAGACATAACGGTGCAAAAATGTTCAGTTACATTGTGATGACAACATACCACTGTCACACAACTGTAGTCAATGGGCAAACAAAGCAGAGGTCACGCAGTGGGGCCCACAGCTCTGAAAACGGAAGGGAAAGTCACAACTCAGTTAACAGGAACTGGGAAGGAACTCAGACAGTAGAGAGGCAGGAGACTTTAAGTAAATGTAAAATTGCGTGGTTGATTCGTACCTGTGTGCTACTGAAAATACTGTTGTATCACTGTGTCCCTGTTGTCTGTGTCGTCCCCGTCGTCTTCCTCCTCTTCACTCTCCACAGGCTCCACAGCTGCTACAACACCACCATCTGGACCATCCTCCTGCAGGAAAGGCACCTGGCGTCGCAAAGCCACGTTGTGAAGCATACAGCAGGCCACAATGATATGGCACACCTTCTTTGGTGATTACATTAGGGATCCACCTGTCATATGCAGGCACCTAAACCTGGCCTTCAGGAGGCCGAAGGTTCTTTCTATAATCCTCCTAGTTCGCCCATGGGCCTCATTGTAGCGTTCCTCTGCCCTTGTCCTGGGATTCCTCACTGGGGTAAGTAGCCACGACAGGTTGGGGTAACCAGAGTCACCTATTAGCCCCACACGGTGTCTCTGTAGCTGTTCCATCACATAAGGGATGCTGCTATTTCGCATGATGTACGCGTCATGCACAGACCCAGGGAACTTGGCATTTACATGGGAGATGTACTGGTCAGCCAAACAGACCACCTGGACATTCATCGAATGATAACTTTTTCTGTTCCTGTACACCTGCTCACTTCCACTGGGGGGAACCAAAGCCACATGGGTCCCATCAATGGCACCAATGATGTTGGGGATATGTCCAAGGGCATAGAAATCACCCTTCACTGTAGCCAAATCGCCCACCTCAGAGAAAACAATGTAGCTCCGCATGTATTTCATCAGGGCAGACAACACTCTGGACAAAACCTTAGAAAACATAGGCTGAGACATCCCTGATGATATGGCCACTGTTGTTTGGAATGATCCACTTGCCAAAAAATTGAGTACTGACAGAATCTGCACCAGAGGGGGAATCCCTGTGGGTTGGCGAATGGGGGACATCAGGTCTGGCTCCAGCTGGGCACACAGTTCATGTATAGTGGCTCGGTCAAGTCTGTATGTCAGTATGACATGTCGTTCTTCCATTGTCGACAGGTCCACCAGCGGTCTGTACACGGGAGGATTCCTCCATCTCCTCGCAAGTCCCAGCGGACGGTGCCTAGGAAGGACAACATGGAGCACAGAGTCAAGCAACCCACAGGTACGTAACCACAGCTTGCACAGTACACGATTCGCTATGCATTGAATGGCTTGTATGAGTGGCAATGCAAGGCCTAGGCCTGTGTGACGCAGTAGAAATTAAGCCATGTGGGCCCTTGAAATGTAGGCTGCCTGACCTGTGAAGTGTGACAATGGGATGTGAGGTCAATGCGCTGGCGTGACACACCGTGGCGGTAGGCGGTCGAAGACCGCGGCGCAAAGCAGCATTGGTTAACATTGAACCCTATGGGTCTCAGGAGCCAATGACGATGTGCGCCGGCGGTCGCGGTACGCACCGCCGCGGTACGCACCGCCGCGGTACACACCGCCGCGGGCGTGACCGCCATTTTCTAACTGCTTAATCACTCAAGACCTGATCATCCACAGGAGAGGACCTATACTGCAAGTACTGCTGTGACCTCGGTCTGGGAGATACAATGGCTGCTGCGACTGGGGAAAGGGCCCCTGCCTTCACATTTGAGGAATTGGAGAAACTTGTGGATGGGATCCTCCCCCAGTATGCGCTACTCTACGGTCCTCCAGACCAACAGGTAAGTACACAGGGAGCACGTAGTATGGGCTATGCCTGTGTTGAGTGGGGTGGATGTAAGATGGTGGGGAGGGGAGCGAATGAGGAGTGCAACGTACGACAGATGAGAGCATGTGCCACATGGCAAGGTTGGGGAGGGGGGGGCCACCCACATCGACCATGCAGAAAAGTGATGATATTTCTTGTTCCACCCTGTACATGTCACATAGGTCAGCGCCCATCAGAAGATCGACATTTGGCGTGCCATCGCCAAGGACATCCGGGCCCTGGGGGTCCACAACAGACGGGGCACCCACTGCCGCAAGAGGTGGGAGGACATCCGCCGTGGGAGCAGAAAGACCGCCGAGGCTCTGCTGGGGATGGCCTCCCAACCTAGGAGGGGTGCCACACGGCAATTGACCCCCCTGATGTCCCGGATCCTGGCAGTGGCCTACCCCGATTTGGATGGGCACGTGAGGACATCACAGCAGACACAAGGGGGTGAGTATCAGCACATTCTGCTATATTAGCGCTCAGTGGAGGTGTCTGGGTGGGGGGGGAGGGCTGTGGCTATCTCTAGGCCAGGGCGGTTTCTGTAGGCTAGGCCCCTCCGTTAGGCATGGCCCTGTGCCCCCGCCCCCCACCTCTGTAGGGTGCTAAGTACAGCTATCCATGGTCCGGGCTCACCTATGTGTGCATTTGTCGTCCATAGATTTGTAGGCCAAGTCACAATAATTGAGTAGTGTACCCCGAGTGCGCGGCGTAGTGCAGGGGGCTTCTGTGTCTGTCCTCTCCACCAACGGTGCCGCCAATGCATGCACTCAACATGTCTTTCTTTCTTCCCCTCCCTTTTTTTTTGTTTTCCAGTTCCTGTGTGCATTAGCATCATCAGGCGGAGGAGAAGTGGCATCGGCGCACGAGGGAGCTGCATCTCACATGGCCCCGGAGGGCCATGCAACCGACTCCGAGTACACCAGTGAGAGGGAGGGAGAGGGGAGCTCCACAACGGGGACCCGTGGAGACGTCAGCGACACCGACACGTCCTCGGAAGGGAGCTCCCTTGTGGTGGCGGCAACATCCGTGCCCACCGCAACAACAGGTACAGCCGCCACCCAGCGCACCAGCCCCGCCCTCCCAGCAGCACCTCAGCGTTCGCCCCGTGCCCGCTCGGCCAGGAAGCCGGGCATCTCCTTCGCCCCTGGTACCTCAGGTCCTGCCCCAGTTACCCCTGCTGCCCTCAGTGCGGAGATCATTGACCTCCTGAGGACGCTCATTGTTGGGCAGTCTACCCTTTTGAATGCCATCCAGGGGGTAGAAAGGGAGGTGCATCGGAGCAATGCGGGTCAGGCTGCCCATCAGCGATCGTTCAACGCTCTGGCCTCAGCACTGACGGCAGCAATTGTCCCTGTGTCTAGCCTCCCCCCTCCAACTTCCTCAACCCAGTCCCACTCCCCTGTTCCTCTGCCTATCCCAGACACACCTACAGACCAGCCTGCACACACCTCAACACCCAAGGGCAGCTCATCCAGACATAAGCACCACAGATCACACAAGCATTCACCCAAGCAACATCCACATGCAGACATGCCAACAGCCACTGCCTCCTCTGTGTCCCCCTCGTCTCCCTCCTCCCTCCCTGTGACGTCTCCACTCACACCTGCATGCACACCACCATCAGCCAGTACGTTCATCACCACCACACCCACCAGTACAGTCCGCACACGTGCAGTCACCACCCCCATTGCCATTTACACGTCCCCTGTGTCCTCTCCCAGTGTGTCTGTCACCCCCTCTTCCAAACCACACAAACGCAGGCAGTCACCCACCCAACAGCCATCCACCTCACGACAGCCTCCAGCACAAGCACCTGCAACCAAAGACACCACACTTGACTCTCCTACAACCACGTCCTCTTCCTCCACTCCCATACCCACTACAACTACCCGTCCCTGTCTGTCTAAATTGATTTTCCTTTCCAACCTTGACCTCTTTCCAACAACTGACCCACCCCCTCCATCTAATAAGACTCCAGTCAGCACCTCAGCCACCACAAGCCCTGCACCTACTAGGACCATCGTTCAGGGCTATTGGAGTCCACCAGCTCCTAGTGCAGGAACATCGGCCAGCAGCAAGGGGACAGCCAGCCCACCCCCTGGAAAAAAAAACAAAAAAGGGAAGGGCCGGCGCGACAGGCCTGAGACGGCTGCCCCCAAGGACACCACCCTTGCACCGTCACCTGGCCCATCCAGAAAGGGAGGCAAGGGCCCCAGAGTTTCTGCCAAGGAGGGCAAGGGCAGCAGGGCGGACAAGTCCGGCAGCAGGCGAGCTGCCCAGGAGGGCCCCACCAGCCCCATTTGGGGTGTGACGGAGGACACCCACGGGCCCAGGACTCCAGCACAGGAGGGCCCCGCAAGTGAAAGGTCGGATGGCGACTGAGCGGGAATTATTGGCCAGATCTGGTTCCCTAGGAACACAAGACAAGCACCGCTGAACAGGGCCCCGCCTTGAGAAGCACCGCTGAACAGGGCCCCGCAGTGAGAAGCACCGCTGAACAGGGCCCCGCCAAGACAAGCACCGCTGAACAGGGCCCCGCCGTGAGAAGCACCGCTGAACAGGGCCCCGCCGTGAGAAGCACCGCTGAACAGGGCCCCGCCGTGAGAAGCACCGCTGAACAGGGCCCCGCCGTGAGAAGCACCACTGAACAGGGCCCCGCCGTGAGAAGCACCGCTTCGCTGGGCCTTTCCTGTCAAGCACCGCTCCGCTGGGCCCTTCATCTCAAGCACCGCTCCGCTGGGCCCTTCCTGTCAAGCACCGCTCCGCTGGGCACTGCCGTTTCTGCACCGCTCCGCTGGGCCCTTCCTGTCAAGCACCGCTCCGCTGGGCCCTTCCTGTCAAGCACCGCCCTGCTGGGCACCGCCGTCTCTGCACCGCTCCGCTGGGCCCTTCCTGTCAAGCACCGCTCCGCTGGGCCCTTCCTGTCAAGCACCGCTCCGCTGGGCACCGCCGTCTCTGCACCGCTCCGCTGGGCCCTTCCTGTCAAGCACCGCTCCGCTGGGCCCTTCCTGTCAAGCACCGCTCCGCTGGGCACCGCCGTCTCTGCACCGCTCCGCTGGGCCCTTCCTGTCAAGCACCGCGGTCGCGTATGTGTGTGCCCGTAACCTTTTCTCCTCCCCCCTCCCCTGTGTCGTAGGTGCAGTACTCACCGGTGTCTTTTGCGCCGGTGTTCGTGCTCCTGGTAGAGGAGCAGGAAGACAATGGCTGGTAGGATGTTTAATTCGGGTTCCATGCTGTCCAGATTCCTCGTGCAGTGTGTATAGGTGAGCGTTTTCCCGTTCGTAGTCTGTTTCCGCCGTGTTTTTATCGGCGGGGCTCCCGCCCCGGAAAAGGTGGCGGATTGGTGGGTCGTGATAGTGTGGGCGGTACATTGTCTGCCGCCTGTCTGTTGGCGGTGACCACCGCGCTGTTTGTTTGCCCCGCCGTGGCAGTCGGAGTGTTAAAGTGGCGGGCTGTGTTGGCGGTTCCCGCCAGGGTCAGAATTCCATTTTTTTTACCGCCTGCCTGTTGGCGGGTTGGCCGCCGCTTTAACACCGACCGCCAGGGTTGGAATGACCCCCATAGTCCATTGTATCCAACGTGGATGTAATGCTTTTGTGTTTTGAACGCTGGCTTTTGTAACAGCCTCTAGGGCTGGGATCGGAGAAATGACAATAATGCGTTTTCCTTGGGCCAGAGGTCTTTTTTTAATGACAGCCATCTGCACAGCTGTGAGAATTTTCTCAGTGGGAGCAAAGTGTTGTTCTGCCGCTGAGTATAAGTGAGATTTGTATGCAATCGGGACTGTCTCACCTTCATTAAATGTCACATAGGTAAAACCGATGGCCCCAGCTATTACTCTGATGACCAAGTGTGTTTTGTTGACCCTCGTGTGTAAGTGTTGTGCTGCAAGCATATCTGTCTGCAACTCTCAAAGAATGCGTGTATGTTAAATTGTCCAGAATTTACTTTAAAAATCGGGACGTATTAGATCATATAAAGGTTTTATGCGTGTAGCATAATCTGGAATGTAAGTTCTGCCAAAATTTAGGAGACCTAATAGTGATTGGGGTTTTTTAATCGTATTTGGTGGTTGTAACTGTGAGCATCTCTCTAAGAATTGTGGCGCTCGGCTCGTCCCTTCACTTGACAGCTCATATCCTAGGAACAGGACGCTGAGGAAGGCTATTTTTGTTTTTTTTAAGTTGAATTTGTAGCCAAATTCAGCAAATCTGACAACAATGTGGGATAACGGTCTTAAATGTTGTAGTAATTCATCATCCGTAAGATAGATGTCTTCTACATCGGATAATGCTTCAGGGTCAATCTCGTGCAAAATTGCAGTAACACGAGCTGCGAACAGTCCTGGGCTGTTCTAATACCCTTGAGGTAAACAACACAATTTTTTCTGGGAGCCTAGCACACTGAAGCTTGTTAAATCTCTACTCTCAGGCGCTATATTCTGGGAGAAAAAAACATTAGAAATATCCAGTGTTGTTCTGACCTTTTTACGCACTATGTTGCTCATCAGTCCTGTGCTATGCGAGTTTTGGATTTCATAAGTGCGTGTATGACTGTTTAAATGTCTGTAGTCTAAGACTATTCTGTATGAATGGTCTGGCTTAGCTATGGGGAATAATGGGTTATTCATTGGCTAGACACAGGGTCCAATCACGCCCTGGTACTCTAACTGCGTAAGTATTTCTCTCACCGGTGCTTTTGCTTCATGTTTTATATGATACTGCGGTTGAGGTTTACTTTTAATTGGAATTACATGGTAGGGGGACTCTTTATCCCATTCTACGTGATTTCTGTATAATGCAGGTGCTTGTGCTAAAGCCCATACAATGGAATAGGACTCGGCGAGTTCCTCTGGAACAAGGGGTGAGAAGGAAGGCTTAATGACATCTTCTCCATATGGGCAGGTACAGACAAATTCCGGTGGCCAGTCTAGTTTGGCCAGCAAAACATCATATATGTTTACTACGCGATCCCAAAAGATGCGTCTATTATGCGTTCAATCTCTCCTTCTAACTGTAGCGTTACCTTATATACCCTATCAGACGTGGAGACACGCATGTCCACAGTTTCTACTTGTATAAAGTCATCAGTTGCTTTCACCTCTAGATGCTCTAGAAGATTCCGGTGAACTATTGTGACCTCTGCTGCAATGCTAGAGCCCAATTCTTGTTCTTCAAGAGGACCCTCTTTCTGAGCGGCATGTCGGACTGCGACTGCTGCCACATTTTTCTTTTTGATTTGTGGTTTTTGTTGGGTGGGTTTCTCTTCCTTTTTAGCAGAAACCTCCAAAAAGCGTTGTGATTCCTGTCTCGGTTTCACGTACTCTGTCCTTCGCCCTGATCGCCCACCTCTCTCATTTCGTTTTTCCGATGAGTCCTGAAAGGAACGAGATTGGTGTGTATCAGTATATTGATATCTATCAGGTGTTTTTATGTTATCTCTATTTCTGAGATTATACCTATTCTGCGGGGTCTCCATCCGCAGAGATTCTCCCCTCTCTTTTTTAGGAGTTTGTAGCTTTTTATCCCAGCATTTCTAATTACCCTCAGGTGCTTGCTTAGGGGAATCTTTACTCAATTTACCCTGAAATTGTGGTTTTAGTGATCTGGCCCCTAGACTATCTCGACCAAAACTGGAATAGGTCTCTGCTATTATTTTAGGCAGCTCTCGTTCCTGATCCTGTTGTGGAATGTCACGGAGCCGCATGCGCACTGCAAGCTCCACCGCTTCCCCTTTAAGATGACTTAAAATGATTGAGGGTACTGTGGCAAAATTGCCCATCAATTGCATCCCTAAATCTAGGGCCGGGGCAGCCCTGTATTCATCTTGAATTTGTTTCAACACCTCCGTTAAATTGGCAAGTGTCGGTGTTCCATGTGCGGTTGTATAGAGTTCTGCAAACACCGTGCCCCAGGTATTACAGCTATCTACTGTAGGGACCATCCCAAAAAGGCAAGCACATTGTTAATATTCTATGTTTATCCTGAGGTCCCGTATGAGGAAATACTGCCTCCAGCGCATCAATTTTTTGTGCTAACCAAAACGGAGTTTCCTCTCATTTGGCGGGTACTTTACCCATAATCGAATGTACAGTCGCAGGATTTATACCTGGTGTTCCTGCATGTGGATGTGCTGGAGCAGCACATGCTGGGTTTGTGTTTAGTGTTTGCATCGCAAATTGTACTAATCGTCTATGTATCGCTATTAGTTCATTATATAAACGACAAACCTCAGCTACTGCTAGATTTGCAACCGCAGGATGTGGTGTATGAGTGGCCAATAATGGCCAGGTAGGACCGTCATTACTTAGAGGACCTAACCTTACTGGTAACATTGTGTGGGGTAGGACGCCATCAAGACAGTTATTATGTTCTTGATAAGATAGAGGTATCTCTAAATATGCGTATGCTCTGTATTGTCCATGCGCATTCGCAGGTGTATATTGGTGAAATGTATTCGTGTTCCCATCAACTGCTGGAAATGTGACCCAAGAATAGAAAAGTTCTGTTCTATAAGCTGCATGGGCACCCACCACAAATGTGACTGGACTCCCCCTGGGGCGTTAGGCCATGCGCTAATAAATGTGCAGTTAGAGGTTGTCTCATATTAACCGCTATTTGTACCTGCTGTGGATTCGCCATTGTAGTGACATTATTAGATCAGAGAAGACACACCAAATAGGGCTTTCCTTTTGAAGTTCAAGCTTGAACAACCTCTAACTGCAGTAGGATAGCCTACGCAGCTGTGATGGAAATCCTCAGTACCACGGTCGTCTCCACATACGGTATTGCGGTGTCATTATATATAATGAGACAGAGATACTTCGGAGGACCCGAAAATTAGAGCCTGACCAAACGTTGGCGGCGCCATGTTGCGTAGGCTCTCATTATTCTAATAAGACTACTGGATTCCGAGCAGCAGAATCGTCCACGGTGTGGAACACTGAGTCTAACCCACTGCAGGTGACACCTGTCGCTATAAATCCGGGGTTTGCTCCGGCTAATTAGCAGTGCCTCATCTCTACCAGAGGATAGTGATGGTTGGGCAGCCGAGCGCATGACATACTAGGCTTCTCAGGGAAGTCGTGGTCACTCAGGTTGCTTCCGGTTCTCTCATTTATAATTCAGTCTCATATAAAAATGACAAACAGAGGCAGCATATGTTTCAATAATGAGTTTAATAAAAGGACTGCATCTTAGATAGCAAAGCGTGAGCTACAATAACCAGGACGACACAACATGACAGTTTTAGAATTGTGACGACAAGAGTGAAGCATAAAAACAACGCTATCATATTGCCACTATGATCGATGGACTATTTCCTATCTAAGTTTTAATTTGAGCACAGCATGTTAAGCTCTAATTCTGGCTTTCAGGTTTCCCCGGGAAGACATCAACCCTCATACCGGAGCAAAGGCCTGTAGTCTGCGTTAGCATCTGTAGCGAAGCATTCAGCAATCAGCATACAGTCGTGGTTCCCTGGCTGGAATCTCCCTCTAAAGTGTAATGGGACAAGGAAGTGTTTGTATAATAACACAGCTGATTGTCCAAGAAAATGTCCCTACGTAAGGATGTGTATTTTCTATGAATGTTGGAGACTAAACTTCTACCACGTTCACTGGCAATGTACCGAACTGTAGCCTTGAACGAAGCACAGAGTGATCAAGAGTGTCTTGTTTGAGAACAGAGTGCTGAGCTAGGCAAAAACAGTAAGATAGAAGAAAATAAAACAAGACCATATAAATGGTTATTGTAAAAATAACAATGCGAAGCTGAATAAAATATATCTAGGTTAAAGTGCACAGCGGCCTAGTGTGTTAAAATAAGGGCATGGAGCTATGACTTGAAATGACTACACAACACTAACATGGCTCGAGTGACTGGGGAGAGAGTCCCTGCCTTCACCTCGGCAGAGTTGGAGAGACTGGTGAATGAGGTCCTATCCCAGTACCAACTGCTGTATGGGCCTCCAGACCAACAGGTGATTACACTGTGAGTACGATGCATGGGTCATGAATGCATGGAGTGCTTTTTGTGAAGGCCTCATGGGGGGGGGTTAGTGGATGGGCCCTGGGCAGCGTGCAGCATGTATGCTGGGGCATGTCTGTGCTAATGGGGTTAGTAAGGGGCATGGTGGGCCAGAAGTGTAACAGGCAGGACGGTATGACTAATACCTTTCCCTGTATATATTTCCTCTGCAGGTCAGCACCCATCAAAAGAAGGGTATACGGCATGCCATCACCAGGGACGTGTGGACCCTGGGGGTCTACGGCAGGTGGAGCACCCACTGTCGCAAACGGTGGGAGGACCTGAGACGCTGGGCACGGAAGACGACGGACGCCCAGCTGGGGATGGCCTCCCAACGAGGAAGGGGTGCCCGTCAAACCCTGACCCCCCTGATGGGCTACATACTGGCAGTGGCCTACCCGGAGCTGGATGGGAACTTGGGGGCTTCACAGCAGCAACAAGCGAGTGAGTACAGTGCCCTTCATTACTACTTACGCCTGGTGGGGTGGTATCCTGGTGGGGGATGTGGGCCTGGGGTGTCCCTAGGCCAGGCCTGACATTACAGAGTAGGTCCCATGTTGGGCAGGGTTCTGATGTGAAATTTCTCCAACCTAGCTAGTAGGCATCCACTGCTGGGCAGGGGTGTGTCCCTACCCATGGCCTGGTGACTAGCATTGTAACTGGTAGTGCATTGCCTAGTGCATAGGGCTGTTCCCTGTGTGTGAGTGTGTTGTGTACGCCAACGGTGGTGTTGGTGCAGCCATTGACCAAGTGTATACTTTGGGGGTCATTCTGACCCTGGCGGTAATTACCGCCATGGCGGAGGTCGGCGGTAGCACCGCCAACAGGCTGGCGGTGCACCGCTGGGCATTCTGACCGCGGCGGTTCAGCCGCGGCCAGAAACGGAAAGTCGCCGGTGTCCCGCCGACTTTCCGCTGCCCTTGAGAATCCTCCATGGCGGCGGAGCGCGCTCCGCCGCCATGGGGATTCTGACACCCCCTACCGCCATCCAGTTCCTGGCGGTTCTCCCGCCGGGAACAGGATGGCGGTAGGGGGTGCCGCGGGGCCCCCATAAGAGGGCCCCAAAAAGAATTTCAGTGTCTGCCTAGCAGACACTGAAATTCGCGACGGGTGCAACTGCACCCGTTGCACCTTCCCACACCGCCGGCTCAATTCTGAGCCGGCGTCCTCGTGGGAAGGGTGTTTCCCGCTGGGCTGGCGGGCAGACTTTCGGCGGTCGCCCGCCAGCCCAGTGGGAAAGCCAGAATGACCGCCGCGGTCTTTTGACCGCGGAGCGGTCTTTCGGCGGGAACCGCGTGGCGGGCGGCGACCGCCGTCCGCCGCGGTCAGAATGACCCCCTTTGTCTCTCCCCCATCCTTTTTGGTTTGTCATCCTGTTCTTATGTGCATTGGCATAATCTGGCGGAGGAGCAGAGGCACCAGCGATGGAGGGAGCTGCATCCCCCAGGACCCAGGAGACAGAGTCCACCGATGCTAAGGGCACCAGTGGGATGGAGGGCGAGGGGAGCACCACGGCAGAGATAGGAGGGGACAGTTCAGACACGGATACCTCCTCCGATGGAAGCTCCCTGGTGGTGGCGGACACCTCTGTGACAACCCCAGCTACAGATGCAGCGGCCACCCCGTACCAGCACTACCCTCCCAGCAGTCCGTCAGCGAGTTTCCCGTGCCCGCTCACCCAGGAGGGTGGGCATCTCCCTCAACCCAGGCACCTCAGGCCCTGCCCCAGTTAGCTCTGCTCTCCTGAGTGAGAAGGCTATTGACCTCCTGTGATCCATCTCTGTTGGGCAATCAACCATTGTGAATGCCATCCAGGGGCTGGCAGCCCAAATGCAACAGTCCAATGTATTTCTGGAGGGTATTCTGGGTCGGCGACCCAACAGAGACCAATCCAGGCTCTAGCCTCCTCTCTGATGGCAGCCATTGTCCCTGTTTACACCCTCCAACTTCCTCTTCCCTGTCCCATTCCCCTCAACCCCAACCTATCCCAAGCACACAGGAAGACAAGCATGCACACAGGACAACACAGAAGAGTGGACATGGCAAACACAAGCACCACACTTCATCCCACAGGCACTCGCACAAACAACATCCAGATGCAGACATACCAACATCCACTGCCTCCACTGTGGCCCCCTCCTCCTCCACCTCCCTCCCAGTTTCGTCTACACTCACACCTGCATGCACGACATCCTCATCCACTACCCCCATCACCAGCACACCTATCAGAACACACACCTCACTGGCAGACACCACCCCCACATCCATGCACACATCCCCTGTGTTATCTCCCACTGTGTCTGTGCCCCCTCCTCCCAAAGTACACAAACGCAAGCACTCAGACACCCAACAGCCATCCACCTCACAACAGCATCCAGCCCATGCACGTGCATCCAAACACAGCAGACAGACACCTCCTACAATCACTCCCTCTTCCTCCACTTCAAGACCTTCTCCCTCTTCCCGCCGCAATGTCCCTAAGAAGCTTTTCCTTTCCACAGTTGACCTCTTCACTTCCCCTCCTCCACCCCGTCCTTCACGTCAGGCCAGGGTGGTCAGAAACCAGGCAAGTACCTCAGCCACCCAGTCCACGGGCACAGTAGTGTCCCCAGCAACTCCAGGTGGCAAAGGATCCCGGACACCAGCCAGCCAGACGGAAAGGGTGCCTGCCCCAAGTGCTTCAAGAAAGGGCAAGGAGCCGGCTCCAGCAGCAGGAAGGAAGGGCAAGGAGCCAGCTCCAGCTGCAGGAAGGAAGGGCAAGAGCCAGCTCCAGCTGCAGGAAGGAAGGGAAAGGAGCCACCCCCAGCTGCAGCAAGGAAGGGCAAGGAGCCACCCCAGCTGCTGCCAAAAGGAGCAAGGAGCCATCTCCAGCTGCAGGCAGTAAGGACAAGGGGCCTGGTGCTGGGCCTCAGTTGGAGCCCCCACCACCAACCATGGTGGTGCAGCCGTCCAAGGCTGCAGGGGATGGGCTGGAGCCTCCCCCCACCAATACCACCACCAGCTCCGCGCGCAGCACCGACACCACAACCACCACCAGCTCCGCCAGCAGCACCGGTAGGCAGCTGTCCGAGGCTGCAGGGGATGGGCTGGAGCCTCCCCCCACAACTACCACCAGCAGCAGCAGCACTACTGGGCAGCCGTCCGAGGCTGCAGGGGATGGGCTGGAGCCTCCCCCCACCACTACCACTACCAGCTCCGCCAGGAGCACCGGTGGGCAGCCGTCCGAGGCTGCAGGGGATGGGCAGGAGCCTCCCCCCACAACTACCACCAGCAGCAGCAGCACCAGTGGGCAGCCGTCCGAGGCTGCAGGGGATGGGCTGGAGCCTCCCCCCACCACTACCAGCAGCAGCTCCGCCAGCAGCACCGTTACCAGCACCACCACCATATCTGCCAACAGCACCAGTGGGCAGCTGTCCGAGGCTGCAGGGGATGGGGTGGGGCCTCCCCCCATCACTTCCAGAAGCAGCAGCACCACTGCCACCACTTTACAGCCGTCACCACTGGTGGACATTCTTTAAACCTGCCTCCATGTCGTGCAGCCTGCCCCTTGCAAATCCTGTGGGTATGAAACCCAGCTGTGAGACTGTGACCTTGCACTCCCCAAGATTTGCATCACAGGGCACGATGCCCCCTCCAGAACCAGTGGAGAAGCCATCCTCCTCAGGATGAAGCTCCTAGGGCACGATGCCCCCTCCAGAACCAGTGGAGAAGCCATCCACTCACCCCATCCTCCCCAGGATGAAGCACAGGGCATGTTGCCCCTTCCAGAGCATGTAGGCAAGTCACCCACTTGAGAGACTGTGGCCTTGCACTCCGCAGGACAAAGCACAGGGCATGATGCCCCCTCCAGTGACAGTTGCAAAGTCACCCACTTGGGAGACTGTGGCCTTGCACTCCCCAGGACGAAGCACAGGGCATGTTGCCCCCTCCAGGACTAGTGGCATTGTTCCACCTGCCAGGTGAGGTGCCCCCCCATTCCCAGTCCACCTGAGGTGCCTGCCTATTTTCGACCTGATGCCCCTGCAGTGTTCTCTCCGTGTTGTTGCAGGAGTGAAGTATGGCCATGGACTTTGTAATGGCACCCTGTGGCCCACGAACATTGAGGACTGGGTAGTGTCCCTTCATTTGTAAATATATATATACTTTTTGATTTGGTTGCACATATTTCTACTATATTTATCTTATTACACTCACTTTTCTCCATTGGAGTTGCCCTTTGCATTATTCCTGAGGGGTACAGGGTAAATATCTTATGGTACTGCATCTGCTTGGGTGTATGGTGTTGGGGGTGGGGGTGTGTGTTGTGTGTGTGTGGTTGTGTCACTCTCTTTTTCCTCCTCCCCTCCCCTGTGTGCTAGGTGGCTGTACTCACCATGGTCGTCTTTGCAGTCGTTGGTGTTTGTAGTGGAGCAGGACGTAAATCAACATTGGAAATATGTGCAGCTCGGGCTCCATGGTGTTGTGGTTCTTCCCTGAGTCTCCACAGGTGAGTCCTTTGACTTCTGTTTCCGCCAGGCTTTTTATGTCGTTGGTACCGCCTCAGAAAAGGTGACGGCTTCCAGTGTCTTAATACAGTGGTGGATCATTGGCTCTGCCTGACTGTAGGCGGTTACCGCCGTGGTGCCTGACGATTCCTCCCTGGCGGTCGGTGTGTTAAAGTGGCTGTCTGTCAGAGCTGTTTCCGCCATGGTCATAATTTTGCAGTATTTACTGCCAGCCTGTTTGCGGCATTACTGCCACTTTATCACCAACTGACAGGGTTGTAATGAGGGCCTATATCCCATTCAATTCTGATACACAGACTGATGGACATAGGGATCAGGGGCCCAGTGATCAAATGGATTTATGAAAATGGAAATATGTGCAGCTCGGGCTCCATGGTGTTGTGGTTCTTCCCTGAGTCTCCACAGGTGAGTCCTTTGACTTTTTTCTGCCAGGCTTTTGATGTCGTTGGTACCGCCTCGGAAAAGGTGGCGGCTTCCAGTGTCTTAATACAGTGGGTGGATCATTGGCTCTGCCTGACTGTAGGCGGTTACCGCAGTGGTGCCTGTCGATTCGTCCCTGGCGGTCGGTGTGTTAAAGTGGCTGTCTGTCTGAGCTGTTTCCGCCATGGTCATAATTTTGCAGTATTTACTGCCAGCCTGTTGGAGGTATTACCGCCACTTTATCACCAACTGCCAGGGTTGTAATGAGGGCCTATATCCCATTCAATTCTGATACACAGACTGTTGGACATAGGGATCAGGGGCCCAGTGATCAAATGGATTTATGACTTTCTATCCAACAGAAATCAAAGTATCTAAACTATCTGCATCCTTCCTGGCTTTTCAAATCTCTGCCCCTTCAGAACAGCGTTCCCCGGGGATCCTCGTTGAGCCCTATGCTCTGTAATATATATATAATCCCTCCAGCCACTTTGGTCCATTGCTATGGATAGAAAGTATTGTCCTATGCAGATGATTCTCGGTTGATCATCACATTCTAAAACAATCAGGATCAAGACCAGGACAACTTTAGGCTGTGTCTATGATTGGTCTTAATTTGGCATTAAACTTAACTCACAATAAAACAAAATTCTGACCCTGGGTGATCATCACCAGCCACTATTTCCGAAGTTGTCAGAGTGCTCGAGATACAATTTAACAGTGATCTGTCCTTCAGACAGCAAATCACTTTGGTGGATGCCACTTGCTTTGGTGAAATAAAAAGTGATTAAATATCTACATGATCAGGCCAGAAATATGGTGGTACGCTCCCTCATTTCCTCTAGATTATATTATACAAAATTGCTGTGCCTGGGCCTTCCTCTTAATCCGACCGAGAAACTTCAGGTGCATATCCTTCATGACCTCCCTAAAAACTGCATTTTCCCACTAGGTTGTTAAACCTACTCTGGCTACTCACAGAAAAAGGATCATATTCTAAGCCTTTGCGTTCATCCACGGATATGTTCATAAAACTGGTTCCTTCAGGCTTCAAATCTTCATCACAAACGACTTTCCTTTGCGAATCTTGAGATCACCAATTTCTGACTGTCTTCTCCCGCCTAAATATCATTTGAGAAAGAGGGCTTGAATGTTTGCAGTCCTTGGTGCGACCTGGTGGAACTAACTGCTTAATTAAGCTTTTCATTCCCATGTATCTTAGTTCTTAGCCCCTAGAAGTCCATTCTCTTGGTTATTGCTGTGCTCTGTAAATCAAACGTACTTTATAATATGTTACTTTACAAAATATTGGGGGTCATTACAACATTGGCGGTAAAAGCCGCTTACCGCCGTGCAGAAGACCGCCAACACACCGCCGTGGCCGCGGAAATCCACACATCCTGAAATCCGCCAAAATTCAGACACCCACACAAGTCCGCCACACCAAAGGTCAGTGATAAACTGGTGAAAACAAAACCGAGACCGTCACGCCAACAGAAATATGCCCATGCTATCACGACCCATGAATCCACGCGGCGGTCTTTCAACCGCGGTATTCCATTGGCGGTACACACCGCTGCGCTCAAAATACACACACATCTCCAAAACACAGCCACATTGGACAATTTGAAATACACACACCTGATACACATACACACACCACTCCCACACAATCAATACTATATAAAACACACACCCACATCACCCACAAACCCTTACGACCAAATATTCTGAAAGAAGGCCAGAGAGAGACACCACCATCCACAAACTAGCAGCCACAGGCACTCAACACCATCACCCACACTACTTCCACGCACAAAACACCACACACCACTACATATCACCACACTTATCACCACATACACCACCCCACACATCACCTACACCACCCCATGTCACGACAACGACACCCCAGGTTCTCGGAGGAGGAGCTCAGGGTCATGGTGGAGGAAATCGTGTGGGTAGAGCCACCGCTATTTGGATCACAGGTGCAGCACACCTCCATAGCTAGGAAGATGGAGCTATGGCGAAGAATAGTCGACAGGGTCAACGAGGGACAGCACCCAAGAAATCGGGACGACATCAGGAAGAGGTGGAACGACCTACGGGGAAAGGTGCGTTCCGTGGTCTCCAGACACAACATCGCGGTACAGCGGACTGGCGGCGGACCCCCACCTCCTCCCCCACAACTTACAACATGGGAGGAGCAGGTCTTGACTATTATGCATCCTGAGGGCCTCGCAGGAGTCGGTGGAGGAATGGACTCTGGTAAGTCAAATCTTAACTATCATATCCCCCACCCTACCTGCATGCTATCACAGACCCCCACCCTCACCCCCTCCCCTATCACTCCAACTCCTCACATATGTACTACTAACACAAACCACCCATCCCAACACCAAGCCCTGCATGACACAACAAAGCATGGACACCCATCACTAAAGCATGCCCACTGCACATACCCATTACACCCCCCTCAACCATCATCACACAAGCCCCCACACAGGAATGCTAGCACTGGGGTACACGCTCACCCACCCATTGCACACCATCACACACACAGATGCAATAATCATGCTTTTCCACCCCTGCAGGACCACTAACCAACGTCACCAGACAGGAGGGTCCAGACATCTCTACCCCACCCACAGAAGAGGCCCACAGTGATGACAGCAGCTCTGTCCAACTGGATCTAGATGACCAGCCCGGACCATCGTGGGCCTCGGGACAGTCGGTTCCCCACACCCAGCCACAGGCCACCACAGACCTTCCACCCTCTGGTAACACCAGCACAGCACCGACCCAGCGGGCCCATACCTCCGTACCCAGGACACGTTAATCAGCTGTGTGTCCACCACTACAAGGAACCCAGAATAACCCACCACCCCAACAACAACAGGGACCTGGGGGCAGTGGCAGTGGGCACACGGTCCAGGGGACGGAGGCCCAGAAACACAGGGGAACTGGGAGGGCTGCTGTGCGACAGGGGACGGACAGGCCAAGGGAACCCACTCTCCACGAGGCCCTCTCCTCCATCACAGGAGCATACCACCACTCCCAGGAGACGATGGCGACAGTCCTGGTCAAGTTTCAGGAGACCCAGCGCCTGCAGGAGGACCAGTATTTCGGGTTCAGGGAGGAGCTCAGGACCATCAGCTCCGCCTTGGGCACCATCGTAGGGGTGCTGAAGGACATACAGCAGACCTTGAGGGACACCGTGGCACTCCAAGGGGCCCCCGACACTAGCCAGGGCGAAGAACTGCCCACCACCTCTGCCGGCGCTAGTGGACAGGACGCCCCACCACAGGACCACCACACCAGCACCCCACCCCCTGCCGATGGTCAACCACCACGCAAGCGGGCCCTGAGATCCAGGAACAGAACAGAGCAAGATGGCAAGACCCCCGCCAGGAAATGAGACCACCCTGATTGTCCTCCCACTGTCCCACTTTGTTACCCTGTCCATACTTAAACTGCCCCATCTCCACTTCCTATGCCCAGATGGGCAGTGTACCTGTGAGACTATTAGACTGGACTCTGCCATGGACATTCCTCCGCCATCACCCATCACCCTTTTACAACCCCCCTCCATTTTTGAGCACTTCAATAAACACCCCTGGACCACAAAACAATCTGGAGTCAGTCTATGATTTGGTAATATGTATTATCAATGACAGTGTAAAAAAGCGTTTCTACTTGTAAAGGCAACTTACCTATGTCACACATCACAAGTCCTTGAAGGATGCATGCAGATGACACACGTTGGTAACCACACCTGTGAAACCGTAATGGAAAGGAACAACTCAGTTACCAAATAATGCTATGAAATTACACACAGGATAGAGGAATACGTGTGACAGTGAATGTAATGGTAAAAATGTAAATGTTCTCACCTGTGTGTCACTGGAAATATTGCTGTATGACTGACTCCCTGTTGTCGTTGTTTTCTTCCTCAGCTTCCTCCTCATCACTGTCCACAGGCTCCACAGGCTCCACAGCTGCCACAACACCGTCATCTGGACCATCCTCCTGCATAAAAGGCACCTGGCGTCGCAATGCAAGATTGTGAAGCATCGAGCAGGCGATGATGATCTGGCACACCTTCTTCGGTGAGTAGAATAGGGAACCACCTGTCATCTGGAGGCACCTGAACCTGGCCTTCAGGAGGCCGAAGGTGCGTTCAATCACCCTCCTAGTCCGCCCATGGGCCTCATTGTAGCATTCCTCTGCCCTGGTCCTGGGATTCCTCACTGGGGTCAATAGCCAGGACAGGTTGGGGTAACCAGAGTCCCCTAATAGCCACACACGGTGCCTCTGGAGTTGACCCATCATATCAGGAATGCTGCTATTCCGCAGGATGTAGGCGTCATGCACTGAGCCAGGGAACATAGCATTAACCTGGGAGATGTACTGGTCTGCCAAACAGACCATCTGTACATTCATAGAATGATAACTCTTCCTGTTCCTGTACACCTGTTCACTCCTGTGGGGGGGGACCAGAGCTCATGGGTTCCATCAATAGCACCTATGATGTTGGGGATATGTCCAAGGGCATAGAAGTCACCTTTCACTGTAGCCAAATCTTCCACCTCAGGGAAAATGATGTATCTCCTTACGTGTTTCAGCAGGGCAGACAATACTCTGGACAGGACGTTTGAAAACATAGGCTGGGACATCCCTGATGCCATGGCCACTGTTGTCTGAAAAGACCCACTTGCAAGGAAATGGAGCACTGACAGCACCTGCACGTCAGGGGGGATTCAAGTGGGATGGCGGATTGGTGACATCAGAACTGGGTACATAGTTCCTGGATTGTGGCACGGTCAAACCGGTAGGTAACGATGACATGTTGCTCCTCCATTGTCAACAGGTCCACCAGCGGTCGGTACACCGGAGGATTCCGCCATCTTCTCAAATGTCCCAGCTGACGGTGCCTAGGAAGTACAACAGCGATGACCGAGTCAAATTTTAGCAAGGTATGTACCCACAGTTACACAGAAGACGACACCAAACACAAAACCCTTCCTGCATGTGTGTTGAGTGTAGGCCTAGCTATGTGTGACGCAGAAGTAAATGAACCCATGTGGGCCCCTGAAATGGCGGCTGCCTGACCTCTACACTGGGACAATGGGATTGTGGGGTAACTGCGTTGGCGTTGCACACCGTCGCGGTAGGCGGCTGTAGACCGGGGCGCAATGCTGCATTGGTTAACATCGGACCCTATGGGTCCTAGGAGCCAATGAACAAGTGCGCCGGCGGTGATGATACGCATCCCCGCGGACGTCAACGTCGCAGACCTCACCGCCATTTTCTATCTGTTCAATCACTAGATACCTGACCTTTGACAGGAGAGAACCTACACTGCAAGTGCTGCTGTGACCTCGGTCTGGAAGCGACGATGGCTGCTGCGTCTGGGGAAAGGGCCCCTGCCTTCACTGCTCAGGAGTTGGAGAAACTAGTAGACGGGGTCCTCCCCCAGTACACGCTACTCTACGGTCCTCCAGACCAACAGGTAAGTACACAGGGAGCAAGTTGTATGGGCTAGGCCTGGGTGGAGAGGGCTGGTTGTAAGAGGGAAGGGGGCAGAGTTCAGGGAACATGATTGCATGTGCCAAATGGCAAGGGTAGGGAGGGGGGACACTTACATCTACGGTGGAGTTGGTAATGGCTTCTCTTCTTCCCTTGTGCCTGTCATGTAGGTCAGCGCCCACCAGAAGAAGGACATTTGGCGTGCCATCGCCAAGGACGTCCGGACCCTGGGGGCCCACCAGAGACAGGGCACCCACTGCCGGAAGAAATGGGAGGACATTCACCACTGCAGCAAGAAGACGGCAGAGGCTCAGCTGGGGATGGCCTCCCAACGTGGGAGGGGTGCCCGTCGCACATGACCCCCCTGATGTTCCGGATCCTGGTGGTGGCCTACCCTGAGTTGGATGGGCGCTTGAGGGCATCACAGCAGACACAAGGGGGTGAGTACTACCTCATTCTGCGGAGTTTGCGTGCAGTAGAGGGGTCTGGGTGGGGGAGGAGGGCTGTGGGTGTATCTAGGCCAGGCAGAAATACGTAGACTAGGCCCCTCTGTAATGCAGGCCAGGTGGCACTCTACCCCACCGCAGTATAGTGCCAAGTACAGGTATAGATGCCCCTGTGACATCCATGTGTGCAGATGTCCACCATAGCCATGTAGGCCACATGCCAGGAATTGCATCTGCAGAGGCCAGGAGCACGGCGTAGTGCAGGGGGCAGCTGTGTCTGTATTGTCCGGTAGCGGTATGCCATGCACTCAATCTGTTCTTCTTCTGTCTCCCCCCCACTTTTTGTGCTTTCCCTGTTCTTATGCGCATCAGCATCATCAGGCGGAGGTACAGTGGCACCGGAGCACGAGGGACCTGTATCCCACATGGCCATGGAGGGCCACACCACGGACTCAGAATGCACCAGTGGGACGGATTGCGAGGGGAGCTTCACATCGGCCACCGGATCACCAACCAGCGACACAGACTCATCCGCCAATGGGAGCTCCCTTGTGGTGGCGGCACCATCTGTGCCCCCCACTTCTACAGGTACAGCCGCCACCTCCCCTACCAGCACCACCCTCCCAGCAGCCCCTCAGCATTCGCCCCATGCCCGCTCACCCAGGAGGGTGGGCATCACCTTCGCCCCAGGCACCTCAGGCCCTGCCCCAGTCACCCCTGCTGCCCTCAGTGAGGAGGCCATTGACCTCCTCAGGTCACTCACTGTTGGGCAGTCTACCATTGTGAATGCCACCCAGGGTGTAGAAAGAGAGTTGCAACACGGTAATGCATTCCTGGAGGGCATTCATTCTGGTCAGGCTGTCCTTCAGCGAACCCTGCAATCTCTGGCCTCAGCACTGATGGCAGCCATTGTCCCTGTGTCTAGCCTCCCCCCTCCAACCTCCTCCACCCAGACCCAATCTCCTGTACCCCAGCCCATCCCAAGCACACCTACAGACCAGCATGCACACACGTCAACACCCAAGGGAAGCTCTGGCAAACATAGGCACCACACAACCCACAGGCACTCAAACAAGCATCACACACATGCAGACACACCAACACACACTGCCTCCATTGTGTCCCCATCCTCGTTGTCTGCCTCCTCCCTCCCAGTGTTGTCTACACTCTCACCTGCATGCACTACATCTACAGGCACCAGGACTCGCACCAGGACACCCAGCACCACAACCCGCTCACCTGCACTCACCACCTCCACTCACATTTACACCTCCCTGTGTCCTCTCCCAGTGTGTCTGTGACGCCCCCACCCAAAGTACACAAACGCCGGCAACCACACACCCAACATCCATCCACCTCACGACAGCCTCCAGTACCTGCACCTGCACCCAAAACACCTAAAGTGACACCTCCTACAACCACCTCCTCTTCCTCCTCTCCCAGACCCCCTTCAGAAACTGTCCCTCTGTAAAATTGACCTTTTTGCCCCCACCCCCCTCCAATTCATCAGTCCCCTCATAGCGCCTCAGCCAAAAAGCCGCCAGTACCAGTGGTGCCTGTTCAAGGTGTGTGGAGTGCACCGGCCACCAGGGCAGGCAGTGTGACCCGGAGCCAAGGCACTGGCAGCCCACCCCCTGTAAAGGCTCTGAAATTGGAAAGTGGCCGACTGGACCGTGTGAAGACTCCTGGAGGGAAAACAACTAACAGGGGTTCCAGGGGAATTGCAGATGTAGCTGTGACTCCTCCAAAGGTGGGTAAGGGCCAGAGGAAGTCTGCACAGCCTGGTGTGAGCATCACGGCGGAGAAGGGCGGCATCCTTCCCGGCGGTCGGCATGCCACCGCCAGCACCGTCGTGACTGGTCAGGAGACCACCGCCAGAGTCATAGCCCAGGAGGGGCCAAGTATCGTCACTGGTCAGGAGACCACCGCCACCACCAGAGTCATAGCCCAGGAGGGCCCAAGTATCGTCACTGGTCAGGAGACCACCGCCAAAGTCATAGCCCAGGAGGGCCCAAGTATCGTCACTGGTCAGGAGACCACCGCCAACGCCAAAGTCATAGCCCAGGAGGGCCCAAGTATCGTCACTGGTCAGGAGACCACCGCCGGAGTCATAGCCGAGGAGGGCCCAAGTATCGTCACTGGTCAGGAGACCACCGCCAGGGTCATAGCCCAGGAGGGCCCAAGTATCGTCACTGGTCAGGAGACCACCGCTGGAGTCAGTGCCCAGGAGGGACAGGGCTGCCACAGCCCTGCTGGGCAATGAGGGAACGTCATGCCACACACCAATGCCCAGTCCACAGAACGTAATGCCACACACCAATGCCCAGTCCAGAGAACGTCATGCCACACACCAATGCCCAGTCCAGGGACCGCCATGGCAAAGCACCGCTGAACAGTCCAGGGACCGCCATGGCAAAGCACCGCTGAACAGTCCAGGGACCGCCATGGCAAAGCACCGCTGAACAGTCCAGATCCGCAGTCCAGGGACTGCCATGGCAAAGCACCGCTGAACAGGGCATGCACCGGGGAAGAATGAAAAGGCCGCCACATCACGCATCGTTATCCCATGTGCAGCTGGGACAGTGACGGGACAGGAACTGTCACGGGGAGTCTAATCCAGTCTGGGCACCAGTCCCCCTACAGAACCAGTGGAGGCTGTTATCGACTTGAGAGACTCTGGCTTTGCACTCCCCAGGATGGTCCAGTGGGCAACCCACCCACTGTAGAGACTTGAGAGACTGTGGCTTTGCACTCCCCAGGATGTAACAGTGGGCAAGCCACCCACTGTAGAGACTTGAGAGACTGTGGCTTTGCACTCCCCAGGATGTAACAGTGGGCAACCCACCCACTGTAGAGACTTGAGAGACTGTGGCTTTGCACTCCTCAGGATACATCAATGGGCATGGAGCCCCGTCGTGGATCTGGCTTTGCACTCATCCGGCTTAGGTGCCCCTCCTTCCCTTCCCCCTGAGGTGCCTGTAGTTTTCTATCTGATGCCCCGGCAGTGTTCTCTCCTTTTGTGGCCAGGTATCTTTTGTGGGCCTCGCCCATGCATTTTTGGACTAGTGGTGCACGGACATTGATATGTGCAAATGTGCACTACTTCTCGTCATGTATATACTTTTGACTGGTTTAATGATATATCTGTATATTTTTGAGACATGTATATTGATACATTACAATGTTTGAACTGATTTCGTTTTGTCTTTGCATTCTTCCGGGGGGTTGTGGGTTGTTCATGAGATTTTGGTGAATGCATTGGTGTGTATGTAGTACTATGCGAGGGTGGGGGTGTTGCGTGTGTGTCCCCCTAACTTTTGCCTCCCCTATCTCGTAGGTGCAGTACTCACGTTGTCTTCGCCGGCGCTGGCGTTGCTCTTCGTAGATGAGTAGGAATACAAGGGCCGGTAGGATTTGGAGTTCCAGCTCCATGGAGTCCTCCTTCCTCGTGGCATGTGTTCAGGTGAGCGTTTTCCCATTGCAGATACTGTTTCCGACGTGTTTTTATCCACGTGAGTCCGCCCCGGAAAAGGTGGCGGATTGGCGGGTTGTGATACTATGGGTGGTACATTGTCTTCCGCCTGTCTGTTGGCGGTGACCGCCGCGCTGCTTGTCTGTACCGCCGTGGCAGGCGGTGTGTTAAAGTGGCTGTCTTTGTTGGCGGTTTCTGCCAGGGTCATAATTCCCTTTTTTTGTCCACCGGCCTGTTTGCGGTATTACCGCACCTTTAACACCGTCCGCCAGGGTTGTAATCACCCCCTAAATGTTAAAAGTGCATTGAAACAATGTAGATTAGTATAATGTACAAGGTCATTTAAACCGGTGAAGACAATGGAACTGCTGACCAAAAGATGTGCAAAGAATTACAAATGGATGAAATCACACCGGACGTGCCACCTGTGAAGACGTCAATTACGAAGACCAATCAAAGACTTGTAAAATAATATGGAGTGAAGAGCAGGCTTACCTATTGTGTTCTATGATAGGTTAAAGATAGTGGGGTATAGCAAACGTCCAATAGAATTTTGGGGGAATGTACTACGAAAAAGGGATAAAAACCCATGTCACGGGGAGTCAAGAGAAATTAGGTAGGGAATGCTATTGATTTTATCCAGAAACTCTGTTACTCTGTTTGGTGACTTGATATTTTATTAAACCATCCTCGCCCTTAGATTGTCCATTTTACACTTTGCCTCCTTATGAGGAAAGTGCCCTTTTGCCCTAGAGCTGAATTCTGACTGATGGCGATTTGACTGATGTCCTGAAGACGAAGGTTGAACCTGTGCGCTGACCTAAACTTTGGAGGGTAATTATGACAATGCAATTGTAATTTGTCTGTTTGCTTTTCCTTTCTAGGTACCAACTGCTTGCTTTTGACAGAGACCATAGCTAGATGTTTTTCCAAATTGGTGTTCTAAATTGTTTTGCATGAAGCCCAACATGCGAATGCTAATCAGTGGTTAGGACAGATGTTCATCAAAACTGACACAAATAGACAAACGACTGAGATTATGCTTTGTTGAACCGATGTGTTATTGACTCTCTACTAAAATTGATCTATGTTCACGCCGTGTTATGTTCTGATGTTTGTGATTTTCGCCTTCATGAAAGCTTATCAAAGTTGCCATATTGTGACTATGCTATTATGTTTCTTGGTGTTGAGATTAACGCATTTGCTATTAGATTGTAATTAATAGGGAATAAAACTCACAAAATTCTACCAGACAATGTGTGGTTATTCATGACTGAAAGGTCATAGTAATATCTTCGAATTGATTAATGACTTTGACTAAAGTGAAATGCATTGTTGTGATAAATATTGATGACCTTATTGATGTATTGATTGATATATTGATTAGCTATCTCGTCCTAAGGTGTCTCTCAACTGGGTCAAAAGATTCATTGGCCTAAAACGAGTCCTGATGTGTGATAAATTATCATAAAGGGACGCGTTAGCAGTTCTGGTAGCAGAGGATGGTTGGCCTTTTGGGGCCCTAGGACGGAGAATTATTGTTTAGATTGTTTTTCTGAGATAATGCAAATTGGAGGTATGATGTGTTTCTAAATTCACCATGACTTTCCTGGGATCTCGGAGTCTGCCTAAGTGAGTTGGAGATGTTCTCGGCGTCAAAGTATGAGTGGTGTAGGATTTGCGTTTGCTCAGCTTATGCATTTTGCGGGTGAAATGTGAAGTTTGTGTGTATCTAGGCCAGGTAATGTTGTTGTAGTAGGAGTAGGCGTACTCCGCAGTATGAGAGTAGGGAAGTCGGCGTACTTCATATGAGTGTGGCACTTTGTGCTCAAAATTATCCACGTGGTTGGTTGTTCATGTACGGACCCGTCGTGGTCTAAGACTCCGGAGTATATTGACAAGTGTGGGAGACACTTGGGTTTATCTTGTAATTTGTGCGGTTTAATAGGTCAATCGGGCGTGGTTGACAAGTCGAGTTTGAGTCAAATTGTATGTATCAAACCTTCGATGGAGATTTGGAAAGTTCTAAAGTGCACTAGGATGAACCATTGACAAGTCAAGAGTAGGATTTGCGGGTCAAATTCTGCTTGTGGGTGCGGGAACTGAGAAGGAGAGAGTAGCGGCCGAGGCTTCAAGTGAAATCTCTGTAAAGTTCTGAAGCGAATGTGTTACCCTTCCTGTAGTAAACTGGCAAATTTGTGTTGTTGTTAAAGGTGCTCGCAGTAATTTTGCATTAGTTTGGTGTGAATCTAGTGAGGGGCGGACGAGCCGCAAGACTTTGTCAGCTGCAGTGTGTGAGTGTGACGTCAGTGGTGCCACGCTGAGATAGGTCAGTTGTCGAGAGGGGTCGCGCACGGATTGGCTGCCGTCCGTGAGAGGCAATAGGTTGAGAAAGGTGGGTAAAGAGTGTCCTGGGAACTAAAGTCACTTTCTGATTAAGTACAAATAAGAGAAAATGCAAAAATGAATTTTGTCAAGCCTTTCAAAAGTGCTCTGAAAGGAGATGCATACATTATGGCGAGTGAAGGGGAGCCTACACCCCTGAGGGAACTCCGGCTTACATAGTTATGGAGGAAAAAGGTGTTGCACCTTGTTTATGGATGAAACAGTGGCGCAAATTGACAGAAAAAGAGGGATGTTTGGCGTTCCCAGAACATGGGACGTTCAATACGAGAGTGCTAGAAAATCTGAGGTGGATGTTAAGTGTACAAAAACCACCTCCGAGGCCAGCCCAGTAAGAGGCTCTAGCGATTTGGGATCTAATGGCCCTTAAACAGAGACAAGAGAAGTTCCAAAGAAGAATAAAAAGGGCAGAAAAGACTTATGCAGAAGCTAGGTGGGATAATGAAAGCAAAATGTGGAGATGAGGAATAGTTGATGGGTTAAAGTTGTTCCCAGCAATAACACAGGGAGATGAGACACAGGGAAAGAAAGCCACCTGTAAAACAGACAAAGACTCTAGTAAGCCTAAAGAAACTAAGAGATCTTGGGAAGAAGAAGATGATTCAGACGATGAAGAATTTATGGATCGAATATTACATGATCGCCCGCCACCTTATGCGGCAAACGATAATGTCCCGAGCACTAGTAAGGGTCCTGGGACCAGACGCAGGAAAAGGGAGTTACTGAAACAGCACAGACTAGCGATACAACTTTGATACAGAATGGTGTCAGTGTACCCACTGCGCCAGACATGCAGATACAGTTGCAACCTCCACCGCAGATACAGAGAATCTATCCAGACGTCCCGGTACTAGAGACTACTACAAACTTGATAGTGCCGCCAGACCCGATATATACAAAATCGAGGTTAGTGCAGATTGAGCCGACTCCGCAATTGCTGCCGCAGCCACAGCTAATACCGGGATATAACCCAGCAGCTGGACCTCTGTTAATACCTGCACCGGCTTCAGAAGATCAGACCTTTGGAGTCGCTGCTCCACGAGGTTTGGGACCAGGTCAGTCACCAGCTGCAATATCATTGCCAATTACTGTTGGTCCACTGGTGCCATTGTATGCCCAAGGTAAGCCTGGTGTATGTGATCAGGGAATAATGGCCCAAGATGTGCTAAGAGGAGGGTCCATAGGAACCCCTCAGTTAATGGCCCCAGGAGAACAAGCGGCTGAAAAACCAAGGTCCTTGATAGACCTTAGCCCAGTTGAAGCACCATTGAAAGCAATAAGACAGGCAGGGCTAGGGGTGTTAACCCCACAGACAATAAGTACGAACGCTTCACAGTCGCCGATGATGCATGCGGGGGACATTTCACTGCAAGGTTTTACAGCACAACAGTTGAATGAGTAGTTAGACAAGACCTATACTACGCAAAAGACTACAGTAACAGCAGTAGAACCAGAAAGATCAGAGAGAGATGATTACCTGAACTTTATGAGACTGGGCGTGGAAGCTGCTGAATTAGTAGAAGGAACAATGGGGGTGAACAGGCTAGGGTCATACACAGAAGCAGAATTGAGGTACCTGTGCCCTAAAATTACTAAAGAAGTAGGCAAGGTACATCAGAAATTAGCGAACATGGCAGACAAGTACAACATTGATATTGAAAACACTAAACATTTGAAAAGAAGTTACAGGTTAGACTTTGATTCAAAAGACTTCGAGCATATGAGATCTGCCGGAATGAAAGCGCATTTAAAGGAAATACTGCAAAGTGCACAAATCTGGGGAGCGTTAGAAAAGTGGGAAGGCAGATGGGCTAAGAAAAGAGACAAGGAGAAAGATGACAGCCCAGGAACTAGTAAAACCAAAACTACACCAGATACAGAATCAGTAAAGATACTAGCGATGAGAGAAACAGCTGGTGGGGTTTAAATTCATGTACCGTGGTCCAGAGGAGACATCCTATCTTTTACTAATGATTATCCCAGGTTAAGGGAGAAGCCGATTGAATGGTAACAACAAACAGATAGGTTTGTGAAGCTTGCGAAGTGTCTCTGGGAAGACTTGAATACCCTGTTTGAGATTATTGTCCCGCCCGACTTATGGCTTGAGTGCAAGAGAGGGGTAGGCTGGCCAACGAAGGAGCCGGCAAGGGATAAGGTGACCAGAGCACCCTCTGAGGAGGTGATGAAGTACTATCATAAAGTGATTGAGTTTTTGAAGCAGAAAGTGTCGCCAAAAGTGACTGATTGGCAGAAAATCGACCGGACCTCACAGGAGGTTAAGGAATCAATACATGCTTACTATGAGAGATTGTTAAAGGCATTCAAACATTACAGTGCTACTGAGACTATTGAGCCAAAAGACATGAACCATCTCGTGTTCAGATTTGTTGAAGGGTTGAGACCAGAGGTTAGCCAGATGATTAAGAATCATTTGATCTGTTGGCAAGTGAAGCCGATTGATGAGGTATTGCAGTATGCCAAATACTGTAGTGATGAAATTGAGCTGAAGCAGAAAAAGTTGAAGGAGAAAGTGATGGTGATGCAGATAAGAGCTGCACAGGCAGGAATACAGGGAAATGGAGTTCAACAAATGATACATCAGCACCCGCAAGGGAATGGTGTGTTTCAGCCTCACCCAAGAGGTCGAGGTCGAGGTTTTGTGAATCGGGGTCCAGACTTAAATACTGTTGTGGTTCAAAATGATGTGCAAGGGATGAAAAAGATGTCACCATGTCACGCGTGCGGGGCGTGGGACATTGGATGCGGGAATGCCCAAATGTGGTGCAGGATGGTGTCGTTCAACAAAGCACTAATGTCGGTACATTTCAAAATTTAAGAGGTCCAAAGTTGAGAAATCAAAACTCGAACTTTCACAATAACATGGTTCAGATGCAAGGGTTACAGCCCATGCTGCTAATGCAAATGCCGCGTGTACAGCCAGAGCAAATGCAGCAAGTACAACAGCAGGTTCCCATGGTACCTAGACAGCAAATGCAATTACCAATGGCTCCGATGGGACAGCAACAGGTGATGCTTCCTCAACAGGTCACAAGGCCAGGTGATGAGTCAAAATAATGCAGTACAACAATTCCCATTGCGAGGTGAAGATGGAATGAATGAGGAATGGTCGGATGACAGTTCAGACAGCGAAGAGTGCAGGCTTGCAGTGTCCTTAGAAGTAGATCACAGGGGACCCTATGCAGAAGGAAAGGTAATGGGTCACAAGGTTTCATTCTTGGTTGATACTGGAGCTACACGCTCTACAGTCAGGAGTGCAGAGGTTCCGAAATTGCCACTTTCGGGGCATTCTATAAGGGGGGTCGGAGTGGCAAACCAGTACCTGACAAATCCGATTACAGATCCAGTACAAGTTGAGATCGGCAACTTCCAGGGACTACATAAGTTTGTAGTCTGCGACTCAAGTCCGGTATCCATACTGGGAAGGGACTTACTGTGCAAGACAAAATGTTCGATTACATGTTCCAATGATGGAATTGAGGTGCAGACAAACAGTGATGATGAAGGAGATGATGGTCAGTTCGCAGAGTTAGAAACAGGAACTACAAATGAAGATTACCCTTTGATTACATTGTTCCCGATGCTTACAGTGATTGACCTACCTGCCGAGTTACAGGGAACGGTGACAGAGAAAGTGTGGGATTTGACAGGAAAAGAAGTGGGACTGATAAAAGGAGGAGAACCAGTTAAAGTACAAGTGAAGGCAGATGCAGTGTTTCCCCAGGTGCCACAATACCACATGACACAAGATGTTCTTATCCAAGTGGCACAAATAATTGCGGACTTTGTAAGTGGGTTTGAGACTTTGGGAGTCTTGAAGGAGGTATTGAGCAGTCCATGTAATTCACCAATAATGGGTCTGAAAAAGCCTGTGGGAAGGATCGAATTGTGCAGGACCTAAGAAAAATAAACAAGATTGTGGTAAAATGTTGCCCCATAGTGCCCAATCCAGCAGTGATTATGTTTCAGGTCCCGTGTGATGCTGAATGGTTCACCGTGGTAGACCTGTCACAAGCTTTCTTTTCGATACCTATTCATGAAGACAGCCAGTTTTTATTCAGTTTCAAATTCCTAGACAAAGTGTACAGTTGGTGCAGAATTCCTCAAGGGTTTTCTGAATCACCGTCCATCTTCAATCAGATATTGAAAAAGGACTTGGAGTCCCTAGTACTGCCTTTCAATACAACTCTAGTACAGTACATTGACGACCTGCTGATTGCGTCCAGGACAAAAGATTACTGTAAATATGATACGATCGCCTTACTGAATCATTTGGGAAAGAACGGACATAAGGTGTCGCCAAAGAAGCTGCAGTACTGTCAGAAGGAGGTAAAATACTTAGGACACTTGATTGAGAAAGGGTCCAGGAGAATATCGAAGGAAAGGGTGACTGCTATTTTACAAATGAACCCTCTGAAAACCAAGAGAGATGTCAGGATGTTTTTGGGAATGGTGGGCTACTGTCGCCAGTGGATACCCAACTTCTCGATTATCTCAAAACCATTGATAAAGCTGACAGGCAAAGAGATCAAGGATGAGACGTATACCATAGCTTTATCCAAGGAAGAGCTTGAGTCATTCATGGAATTGAGAGAGTGCATGTGCAGAGCACCAGCTTTGGGTATGCCTGATTATACGAAGCCATTTCTACTGTTTTGTCATGAACGTGATGCTTGTTCTTTGTCTGTCTTAACACAGGTCCATTGAGGTGCAAACTGCCCGGTAGCATATTTTTCAGCTACCTTTGACCCCGTCGCATCAGCCTTACCGGGTTGTTTGCGAGGAGTTGCAGCAGTTGGTCAAAGCCTCACGCAATGTGAAGGCATAGTGATGGGACATCCTCTAACAGTAATGGTTCCGCATTCAGTTGAGATTTTGTTGGCTCGAACCAAAACCCAGCACATGACAAATGCCCGACTTACCAGATATGAGACAATTATATTGGGGTCACCTAATGTTTCACTGAAGCGATGTACTGTATTAAACCCGGCAACTCTACTTCCTGTTGAGAAGACCGAGATTAATAACGAAGAGGAGGTGGAGCATGATTGTCTTGCGGTAACAGACCTATGTACCAAGCCCCGACCTGATATTAAAGATACGCAGTTAAAAGAAAATGAATGCATTATGTTTGTTGATGGATACTGTTTGAGAGATTCAGTCGGAATGCTGAGAGCCGGTTATGCTGTATGTACCATAGCTGGTATCATCGAAGCTTCCTGGCTTGATAGATGTATTCCGTACAAGTGGCAGAGCTAATTGCCCTTACTAAGGCATGCCATGCAGCTGAAAATCTGAGAGTCACTATCTATACTGACAGCAGATACGGATTTGGAATTGTACATGATTTTGGCCAATTGTGGTCACAGAGAGGTTTCATGACCTCTTCTGGTTCTCCTGTGAAAAATGGTGAACAAATCAAGGATTTGTTACATGCAGTTCAGTTACCTCGGTGAAATGCAATGCTCACGTTAAGTCACAAGACTTTGGGGGTCATTCTGACTCCCGCCGGCCGCGGTATCCGCAGGGCCGGCGGGAGCTGCCAGAATACTGCTGCGCGGTCACAAGACCGCCGTGGGTATTCTGGGTTTCCCGCTGGGCTGGTGGGCGACCGCCAGAAGGCCGCCCCGCCAGCCCAGCGGGAAACACCCTTCCACAAGGATGCCGGCTCCGAATGGAGCCGGCGGAGTGGAAGGGGTGCGACGGGTGCAGTTGCACCCGTCGCGATTCTCAGTGTCTGCATGGCAGACACTGAAATTCTTGGTGGGGCCCTGTTACGGGGGCCCCTGCAGTGCCCATGCCATTGGCATGGGCACTGCAGGGGCCCCCAGGGGCCCCACGACACCCCATACCGCCATCCTGTTCCTGGCGGCCTAAACCACCAGGAACAGGATGGTGGTATGGGGGTCGGAATCCCCATGGCAGCGGAAAACCGGCGGTACACCGCCGGTTTTCCGTTTCTGACCGCGGCTGTACCGCCGCGGTCAGAATGCCCTTGGGAGCACCGCCAGCCTGTTGGCGGTGCTCCCGCGGTCCCCGGCCCTGGCGGTCCATGACCGCCAGGGTCGGAATGACCGCCTTTGTGTCCATGGGAAACGGCTATGCAGATCAAGTCGCAAGGTTCTGCGCATTGAACTGTATATCGTTCAAGGATCAGTGGGAATTGATGCCGCAAACTGAAAAAGACACATGCTTGAACCTTGCATTTAGGGTGGTCGATACATTAGATGAGCTAAAAACACTACAGGGTTGTGCTAGCAAAGAGGAAAAACGCTCCTAGCACAGAATGCAATGTGTACAGAGGGCTGACGACTTGTGGGTCTCAGAGGAGGGGAAATTAGATTTACCAAACAGTCTCCTGTCACAATTTGCAAGGCTCTATCACGGACAGGCTCATCTAGGAAGAGATGCAATGATCAGGTCATTTAAAATCGATTGGTTTAACCCAAAGTTCAAACATGCCGCAGAGGTTACCTGTCACAGGTGCATCATCTGTCAGCAGATGAATGTCGGAAAAGGGACTGTGGTAACTTTGAGCCACATAGGGAGAGCTGGTGGTCCATTTGGCAAGATGCAAATGGATTTAATTGAAATGCCTGTTTGCGGAGGATTGAAATACGTGGTGGTGATTGTGTGTGTTTTCAGCCACTGGATTGAAGCTGACCCCACACGTAGAAATGACAGTCTCACAGTTGCAAAACTGCTGCTTAGGGAACTAATACCTAGGTTTGGGTTTCCGGTCTCTACAGAATCAGATAGGGGCAGACACTTCGACAATGAGGTGATTAAGCTCTTGTGTGCTGCATTAGACATCGAACAGAAGCTGCATTGTAGCTACCGTCCCGAATCATCAGGATTAGTAGAGCAAATGAATGGTACTTTAAAATCGAGAATGGCAAAGATGTGCGCAGCTACCAATATGAAATGGCCAGATGCATTGCCCTTAGTGCTGATGTCAATGAGGAACACCCCTGATAAGAAGACAGGACTATCACCACACAAGATCCTCATGGGTAGAGCTATGAGGCTGCCTGCAGTACCTGCAAATCCTCTTGTGAATATCACGGATGATATGGTGTTGGACTACTGCAAAGGTTTGGCTGATGTGATTCGCTCTTTTTCTCACCAGGTGGAAGCTAACACATTGCCACCGATCGGTGATCCAGGTCACACCCTGCAAGCCGGTGACTGGGTGGTTGTCAAGAAGCACGTGAGAAAGTCATGTTTGGAGCCACGCTGGAAGGGGCCATATCAAGTAATATTGACAACAACCACTGCTGTGAAATGTGCAGGCGTTCCAAACTGGATACATGCCAGTCACACAAAAAAGGTAACGTGTCCAACTGATGAGGAACTTGAAGTTTCTGGCTCAGCAGAGAGGGAGGTTTCAGGGCCCGAGAACAGCCAAGAGGGAACTGAGACTGCAGGAGGGCCCACTGAGAACAGCCTTGTCCCTTAAATAGTAAACGAGTTCAAGAGAGGTGACAGTGTACCTATCTCAGTAGAGGCAGCAGAAGAACTAAATCAAGGAGACGTTCTCCCAGAAGCAGATGGATACGGGTTAGAACTTGAACCTGTTACAGATAAAGAAGAAGAAGAAGGCGAAATAGTAGAAAGAGATCAAAGTACACCAGCATCCCCTGAGCCAGTTGCAGGTCCATCAAGGGAAAACACCATATCACAAGAGGAGGGTACTGTTTAGCGTCCTGAAAAGATAAGCCGGCAAAAGACGCATAAGGGAGATAACTGGCCAGAGAAACAGGCTGCAAAAGAAAGGAGCGTACCAGGTGAAACAATAACAGAAGAAACAGATACATCCTGAGTAGGGGACCGGAGTGAAGGAGAATTGCAAGGTGAACGCAGACTGAAAAGAAAAAGAATCGCAAATAGAAGGTACGCAGGTCCTGAGTGGGCGTATGCAACAACATCTGAATGGCAACAAGAATTCTTAGCGTTCTGTTTTGATCGAGAACTACCAGGCCAATACTACGGTACCTGAAGTAACTCAAAGAAAAGCCTTTGTTAAAAATCAAAAACTGAAAATCCAAAGAAAAGAGATCTATAAATTACCGGATACGACATTTATAACCTGATTTGACTTTGAGAACCTGATTATGACAAGCTGCTAACCTGATTTGACAAAAGGGGGTCCTGGAGTGGGTGAAACGCTGTAAATGAATGCAGAGAGAGAGAGAGACTTTTGCATCAAGAATAAAAAAATTAAAAAAAGAGTTTTACATCATCCTCAAGTTGATTATTGTTCTGCTATCTGATTCTTTACAAACATGGCTTATAATAGAGGTAGTAACAAGAAGAGTAAGGTGTGTGGTTGGTTAAGTCTTATATTAAGTATTGTGTGTGCAATAATAATTGTGGGAGTGATTGTGGGAATGCCGTGATTGGATAAGAAAGTGACTAACAATGCTTCAAAACCTGAAACTACAACATTAACACCGTGGTAAAAGTTTGAGCAGGATGCAAAACACTTGCATGAGGGAACTAACTCAAAGGGGGAACTTTCCACTAATGTCTTCTATCGCCTGTTGAATGAGTACGTTGAGACCATAGATGCGAAAAACTGTTATGTGTGCACAAAGATTCCTTCATCAGTGCAAGAAGGGGTCACCTACCATAGCCTTCCACTAACATACGGGATACGTTGTAGCTTGCCATTAACAAGATTCTATAATCAAGAGCATGTGCAATATTTTTATTCAAATTTGGATGTTGTGTTTTCTTTTGTGCCAGTGATTGAGTTTTTGAATAAGCTAGCTAAGGAACATAGTATAAAATTAGTGAGAGGTTTCTTTGAACCGACGCTTACATTTGGGACAGCTTATGCACACCGCAACAATCTGACTTGCTTATTGACACCTGTAGAGAAAAGTTTTTTAGATCACATTGATGATAGACGCAAAGCATTAAAAGAAAGATTAGAAAAAGGGTTAGAAAAACGCACATATGCAAATGATTATGCTTACACTGCAATAAAGACGCAAGGCAAACTAGCTATAGATGCATTACATGTAGGAAGGCTTTGTATATATAGGCCGAAATCTGAACATGACACTTTATTTGTGGGAATGAGTGAATGCAGGCATGTGTTTTTGTTTCAGAGTAAATGGACATTCATGTTACATGGACAGGATCCAGCGATCCCTGGGATCTATTATAACTGTGGACCTAATGCTTATTACCGTCTCCCTAAGGGATGGTATGGGACATGTTATTTGGGGATAGTGTTCCCAAAGATTTACCAGATTGATGACTTAAAGCAAATACCTAAAACGTCTGAATTACAACATGCTAGACAAAAACGAGAGACAGCGGCTGCTGTCATTGGAGACATGTTTGGAGACATAGGGGGTCATTCTGACCCTGGCGGCCGGTGGCCGCCAGGGCCACCGACCACGGGAGCACCGCCAACAGGCTGGCGGTGCTCCCGAGGGCATTCTGACCGTGACGGTTCAGCCGCGGTCAGAAAGGGTAAACCGGCGGTCTCCCGCCGGTTTACCACTGCCCGTTGGAATCCTCCAAGGCGGCGCAGCTTGCTGCGCCGCCGAGGGGATTCCGACCCCCCCTACCGCCATCCAGTTCCCGGCGGTCCGCCCGCCGGGAACCGGATGGCGGTAGGGGGGGTCGCGGGGCCCCTGGGGGCCCCTGCAGTGCCCATGCCACTGGCATGGGCACTGCAGGGGCCCCCGTAAGAGGGCCCCTACAAGTATTTCACTGTCTGCTTGGCAGACAGTGAAATACGCGACGGGTGCAACAGCACCCGTCGCACCTTCCCACTCCGCCGGCTCGATTACGAGCCGGCATCCTCGTGGGAAGGGAGTTTTTCCCTGGGCTGGCGGGCGGTCTTTTGGCGACCGCCCGCCAGCCCAGGGGAAACCTCAAAATACCCACTGCGGTCTTCCGACCGCGGTACGGTATTTTGGCGGCTCCCGCCGGGCGCGCGGTGACCGCGTCCGGCGGGAGTCAGAATGACCCCCATAATCCCTTCAGTAGGGGTTATTTTAAGCACCATAAAGATTCAAAAGTTGTCTACTATTCTGGATAACATGCTGACAAATTTTACAGGGGCTATACTCCTGATGGATACTGAACTTGCTGCGGAAAGAGCTATGACTCTTCAAAATCAGCTTGCTTTAGACATTCTTTTAGCAAAGAATGGCGGAGTCTGCAAGATGCTCAACAAGCGTAATTGTTGCTCATATATACCCGACAATAGTAAAAAGAATAGAGGTATGCTTACTAACCTAACTAAAGATAGTGCAGATTTGAAGGATTTGAAGGAACCTGGAGTGTGGGAGAAATTTGGAAAGGGAATTGCCAGAGTAGGGAGCTAGTTTAGCAATATTTGGAATGGGGTACTTGCAAAAATATTAGGGGGACTATTAATTGTTCTGGCCTGTCTATTAGGATTATGGGGAGCATGCAAAATAAATGATAAAATCAAAAGAAATTGGACAAAGAGAAGCAGAAAGAATGAGGAAAATGAAAGGGAGAAAATGTTTAATGAAATTTGGGAAAGTTCACACAAGGGACAAGATGTTGAAATGGGCATTATGCGTAAAGTGAAAAATTAAGTGAAATGTGGAAAGGGAAAGGTTTGTGTGATGACGAACGTCATCAGAGGAGGGACTGAGAGAGCGTAGCATATATAATCTATGTTAACATGAAATGTTTATGAATTAATGTGTGATGCTGTCGCATAGAAACTATAATAATAGTAATTTTGCTTAGACGTGCGCTTGAATTATGACCACGATGAGTGGCCACGAATGTATACGCGAATAAATAATGATACTCAAAATGTTTTTTTATTACGTTTAAATAAGTTTATACTAACTTTTGCGTTATTAAATCTGTATTGAAAACCTCATAGGCCTTAAGTTAGCGTGAGCTGGAGTTTAGCTGCCTGGCTCTCATATTAAATGCATTTTTCTATTTTCCAGTGTGCTGACTCGCAAGGGGCCATGACCCTGTTTATTCTTTTTCCTTCGACTTGGAAAATGAAAGTAACCATGTTAGATCGGTTCTCACCATCTCCCCTCGTCCACAGACTAAGGGCCTGATTACAACTTTGGAAGAGTTGTTAATCTGTCCCCAAAGTGACGGTAAAGTGACGGATATACCACCAGCCGTATTACGAGTCCATTATATCCTATGGAACTCGTAATACGGCTGGTGGTATATCCGTCACATTTGGGACAGATTAACACCTCCTCCAAAGTTGTAATCAGGCCCTAAATGTTAAAAGTGAATTGAAACAATGTAGATTAATATAATGTACAAGGTCATTCAAACCAGTGAAGACAATGGAACTGCTGACCAAATGATGTGCAAAGAATTACAAAGGGATGAAATCACACCGGATGTGCCACCTCCAAAGATGTCAATTACGAAGATCAATCAAAGACTTGTAAAATAATATGGGGTGAAGAGTAGGATTACCTAATGTGTTCTATGATAGGTTAAAGATAGTGGGGTATAGCAAATGACCAATAGAACTTTGGGGGTATGTACTACGAAAAAGGGATAAAAACCCATGTCACGGGGAGTCAAGGGAAATTAGGTAGGGAATGCTATTGATTTTATCCAGAAACTCTGTCACTCTGTTTGGTGACCTGATATTTTATTAAATCATCCTCGCCCTTAGATTGTCCATTTTACACTTTGCCTCCTTATGTGGAAAGTGCCCTTTTGCCCCAGAGCTGAATTCTGACTGATGGCGATTTGACTGATGTCCTGAAGACGAAGGTTGAACCTGTGCGCTGACCTAAACTTTGGAGGGTAATTATGACAATGCAATTGTAATTTGTCTGTTTGCTTTTCCATTCTAGGTACCAACTGCTTGCTTTTGACAGAGACCATAGCTAGATGTTTTTCCAAATTGGTGTTCTAAATTGTTTTGCATGAAGCCCAACATGCGAATGCTAATCAGTGGTTAGGACAGGTGTTCATCAAAACTGACGCAAATAGACAAACGACTGAGATTATGCTTTGTTGAACCGACGTGTTATTGACTCTCTGCTAAAATTGATCGATGTTCACGCCGTATTATGTTCTGATGTTTGTGATTTTCACCTTCATGAAAGCTTATCAAAGTTGCCATATTGTGACTATGCTATTATGTTTCTTGGTGTTGAGATTAACGCATTTGCTATTAGATTGTAATTAATAGGGAATAAAACTCACAAAATTCTACTAAACAAGGTGTGGTTATTCATGACTGAAAGGTCATGGTAATATCTTCGAATTGATTAATGACTTTGACTAAAGTGAAATGCATTGTTGTGATAAATATTGATGACCTTATTGATGTATTGATTGATACATTGATTAGCTATCTCGTCCTAAGGTGTCTCTCAACTGGGTCACAAGATTCATTGGCCTAAAACGAGTCCTGATGTGTGATAAATTATCATAAAGGGACACGTTAGCAGGTGTTAACCGAATTTTGACACGCTTGTTGGCTGCCTACGAGAAACTGAGTCACATATGATCTGCAGCAGGTTGCAGCACAATGGAGAGGCAAATAAAGTTACTATTTTTGCCACCAAAACTAAATTACAAAAATGTATGCCTTTCTTCACTCCCCCTGCCATTTTCAGGTATCCCATTGTGTCAGGGTCAAAGTCAAATATCTCGGGTTCTTCTGGCTATATGCTGTCCATGTTCATCCATCTAAAATAAGGTGACTAATATTAGGCCTAACATTTGTTTTGCTTCATGTGTTTATAATTTGCCTTCTTATTGACAAAATTCGCTGTTACATGCATCCCTGAAATGCGTGGTTAGACGAATATGATTTTTGAATGTATTTCCTCTATCTTTCCATTGTGGGCAGCTCAAGATTTGGGTTTAAATGTTCCTGACTCTGGAATTCCCCGTCCCATTTTCCTTCTTCTCGAGACTGAAATCTCCATGTTCAAGCGCAACTGAATACCTCTCTATTTTAAACCTCAGACAATACTCAACAACAGTACCCAGAAACAATTAGGCCTGGACGGAGTTCGCATGTGCCAGAAAAACTCTGTTGCAACACTATGCGGGCGAGGGCACGAGCTATAGCTACCTTTCGGCACAAGTTATAGTTACTTGAGATAACTATGACAGGTGAATTTCTATAGTTTTGTACGTTTAAAATGTAAGCCTAACTATAACATCCCTGTAACCTTTGTTTTTTTCAGTGAATTTCTTTGTTTTTTCAAGTCTATTTCTTAACTCTAAAGTCTCTGTAACCTTTGCTTTATTCAGTGAATTTCTATTTTTTTTTAACATATAGTAATTTTCATTACTATACATTAATCCAACCACCTCCATGCACGGCCTCCAGCCACATACAGCGACAGTCGTCCACAGGGCCTGGCCCCAGACCAATCTCCTAAAAGCACCCAACCTGCAGCCAGACTCTGCAGCCAACAACCTAACCCTATGCTGCAAAGGGCCCTTTGGCCATCCACAGCAGGAGTTGGCTGCATACTGTCTGTCTGTATGTGAGAATAGTTGTGAGAAGGTGTATCTGGGAGTGAGAGTGGCTGTGAGAGTTTCTGTCTGGGTGTGAGAGTGCATGCATCAGTGTCTTGGTGAGTGCATTAGTGTCTGCCCAGGTCTGTGAGTGGGTGCATGAGGGTGCCGGTGGATCTGTGAGTGGTTGTCTGAGTGGGTCTGTGAGTGGGTGCATGAGGGTCTGAGTGGGGTTATAAGTGCTTTCACGAGAGTCTGAGTGGGTCTATGAGTGGGTGCTTGAGTGTCTGAGTGAGTCTGTGAGTGGGGGTATAAGGATGTGAGTGGGTGTGTGAGTGGGAGCAAGACTGAAAGAGAGTGAGAACGAGAGAGGTATGGACATTTTTAGTTTTTGATGGATGATATACTTACAATTATATTTTTCTGGACAAATTAAAAAGCAAAATGTATTTGTCAATTAAAGAGTCACATCAACTTTCAGTTTGAGCCTTATACTTTTGAAGTTTAAAAGAAATTAAAGGAGAGAAATGATCACGGACACACCAGGGGTAGAACCCTAAACTGTGAGGCACAGTGACCTTAACCATTAGGCCTAGGGTGACTCATTGATGGACTGTGTCCAGACATACCTATGACATTCAACCCACACATGTGAGAGTAAAGAAAACATCAATATTGTGTTATTAGGAAGGTTTAACAGTCAAAACACTAGTAAATAAACAAACACACTGCCAAGCTATACTAGGATTTGAACCTTCAGCCTATTGAGTGACAGTACAAGAACTTGACCATTAGGCCACCAGTGACTCTGTTATGGTCTGCATCCAAATGTAACTACAGCATTTGTACCAAACATCTTGCTGGTCTTTCACTTTGAAGTCATTGCATGAAGAGACAACTGTAATTACATGCTCTCTCTCTCTTCCATCCCATTATGGAAAGGAAGAGAGAGAGTGACAGGACTTCTGGGGAGCCTGAAAGCCTCCGTGGCCTTAGCCAGCTCCCCGCATCCTTTGGGAGCTGGCATTGCTCCCAGAAGCAGGATGCTGCTTCAAATAGCAGCTGCTTGCTTCTGGCAGCAATGTTTTCATCTGTCTTCCCAAAACGCATATTTGCGTGCAGGGAAGACAGATGAAAAGTCCGCTTTCTGGCAGCGGGAGCTGGTTGATAGCTCTTGCTGTCAAAAACCAGACTTTGGTGGTCATTCTGACCCTGGCGGTCTTTGACCGCCAGGGCGGAGGACCGCGGGAGCACCGCCGACAGGCCGGCGGTGCTCCAATGGGGATTCCGACCGCGGCGGTAAAGCCGCGGTCGGACCGGCACCACTGGCGGGGTCCCGCTAGTGTACCGCGGCCCCATTGAATCCTCCGCGGCGGCGCAGCTTGCTGCACCGCCGCGGGGATTCCGACCCCCCCTACCGCCATCCAGATCCCGGCGGTCGGACCGCCGAGATCCGGATGGCGGTAGGGGGGGTCGCGGGGCCCCTGCAGTGCCCATGCCACTGGCCTGGGCATTGCAGGGGCCCCCGTAAGAGGGCCCCTACATGTATTTCACTGTCTGCTGCGCAGACAGTGAAATACGCAACGGGTGCAACTGCACCCGTCGCACAGCTTCCACTCCGCCGGCTCGATTCCGAGCCGGCTTCATCGTGGAAGCCTCTTTCCCGCTGGGCTGGCTGGCGGTCTGAAGGCGACCGCCCGCCAGCCCAGCGGGAAAGTCAGAATTACCGCCGCGGTCTTTCGACCGCGGAACGGTAACCTGACGGCGGGACTTTGGCGGGCGGCCTCCGCCGCCCGCCAAGGTCAGAATGAGGGCCCTTGTTTGCTTTTGATTGGTGGGAGCTGTCGGCTCCCATCAAGCAAAAACAAACAGCTATGTCCCGGGGATGGGTACCTTAGGACATAGCAGGAACAGCCCTGGGGTTTGGCGGTCCCCAGGGCCATCACTGGCTCCTCGAGGGGGGCCACGTGGCCTCTCTCCAACCAGCATAGCCCCAGGGAGGTGGTGGTCCCCGGGGCTCAAGGGTCTGAAACAGACCCCCTTCATTGTTTTATTGAAGCCCCAGGGGTTTGGGTGGGCTCCGGGTCTGCCGAGTGGGGTGGACAGACCATCCATTATATTTGTAAGCCCCAGGGAGGTGGTGGTCTCCGGTGTAGTGGGAGTGGGGCGCACATCCCCACCACACCACATTAGTTTAGTGCCCTTGGAAAGTGGTGGTCCCTGGAGCAGTGGGGGGCAGTGGCCACCCCACCTCAGATTTCTTTAGAGCCCCATGGAGGTGGTGGTCCACAGGGTTGCGGGGGACAGCACAGCCCCCCGCACCACATTACTTTAGTGCCCCGGGGAGTTGGCAGAACCCAGGGCTGCCAGGCGGCCTCCCCCATATTAATTTTGATGAAAGCCCAGGGGAGGTGGTAGTCGCCAGGGAGGTGGGAAGTCAGGTACCACTGCATATACAAATGAATGCCACCTGGACCTAGCGCACCTGTGGGCTCCATAGACAACAAGCACGGGAGCCCACACTTTGTTTTTTTTATTTCTGTCAGATCTGCTGCGATTCGCTGTGAAATTAAAAAAATATATTTTTAGCTCTAGGAGGTGTCCCTCTAGGACCCCAGCGCCAGAGCTGAGGGGTCAGGGTGACTCCACCCTTGCCCCTTTTGTTTTGTTTTTTTACATTTTCTGGTTTGAAGTTTTGGTAGCCAATCAAGACTTTGCATTTGCCGTGCATGAGCTCAAATCAAATTAAATCAAATAAACTTTATTTGACAGAAATTGTCATAAAAGCATACGAACAAAAAAAAGTTAAAAAAACAAAACAAAAGCAATACATCAACCACAAACAAACATTAAAGAAAAGGCATTAAGACTTAGGTAGAATACATGGGGTTGGGACCAAATAAAACCTGTGCCCATAGTGGCCACTTTTGGTGATCCATCATTCTTATCAACACAATATCAAGATGTCCTCTTCTTTGGAAATTCGTCGTAAAGAGAAATCCAGAAAACTCTTTTTCACTCATATAGTAGACCCTAAGGGAGGAATTGAAGGACATGCGAATGTTGGTTCAGAACTCAAGTTGCAATTACTGTATGAGAAGATGGAGAAACTATCCAGAAAAGAGCTTTCCAAATGGTGGGAGATTGAATCTCTACAAAGGTACATTGTGGAAAGAGTGCCCAGGGGTCTGAGAATTTATGCTATACCTACTTATGAAGATCCGGATCCAGATAGGTTAGATGAATGGGCTGAGAATTCTAAAGTTAGTTCACTTAACATGATTAAAATCCTGATCAAATATGCATCCAAAGATAGGAAAAAGGTTTTGGATGAAATTGAGAAAGTGTCTATGGAGATTTTATCTCTGACATCGGAAGACGCTTTGGAAGAATTTAAGAAAAACTTGGAGAAGAAGCTGAGTAGATTTGAAGAAGACATTATGGGGGTCATTCCGACCTCGGCGGTAAAAGGCACTTACCGCCAGACAGAAGACCGCCATAACACCGCTGCGGTCGCGGTAAACCGCCACGGTCATTCTGACCCACAACAGGCAAACCGCCAAAATACGGACATCCACAAAAGTCCGCCACACCAAAGGTCAGCGATAAACTGGCGATGACCAAACCTCCACCGTCACGCCAACAGAAATACACCCATGCCATTACGACCCACGAATCCACGCGGTGGTCTTTCAACCGCGGTATTCTATTGGCGGTACACACCGCCACAGTCGAAATACACATACTCGTACAAAACACTACCACATTGGCCAATTCGAAATACACACACCTGATACACATACACACACCACTCCCACACACTCAATACAATATAAAACACACACCCACATCACCCACAAACCCCTACGACCAAAAATCCCGAACGAAGACCAGAGAGAGACACCACAGTCAACTACCAAGCATCCACAGGCACACAATATGAATACCCACAGAACTTCCACGCACCTCACACAACACACCACTAAATAGCACCCCACCTATCACTACACACTCCACCCCACACATCATCCACACCACCCCATGGCACCTCAAAGACACCCCAGGTTCTCTGATGATGAACTCAGGGTCATGGTGGAGGAAATCGTACGAGTAGAGCCCCAGCTGTTCGGGACACAGGTGCAGCACACCACCATTGCCAGGAAGATGGAGCTATGGAGCAGAATAGTCGACAGGGTCAACGCTGTGGGACAGCACCCAAGAAATAGGGACGACATCAGGAAGAGGAGGAACGACCTACGGGGGAAGGTGCGTTCCATGTTATCAAGGCACAACATCGCGGTACAGCGGACTGGCGGCGGACCCCCACCTCCTCCCCTAGAATTTACAACATGGGAGTAGCAAGTCTTGAACATCCTGCATCCTGAGGGCCTCGCAGGAGTCGGTGGAGGAATGGACTCTGGTAAGTCTCATCTTCACTACTTCACCCCCCCACCCCACCTGCATGCCAACTCATACCCCCACCCTCACCCTCACCCCCATCACAACTACCCCTTGCAAATGTCTCACCATCACAACCCACCCATCCCAAAACTTAGCCCTGCATGCGGCCCCAAAGCATGGACACCCATCACCAAAGCATGCCCAATGCACATACCCATCACCGCCCCCAAAAACACCGTCACAACAGCCCCCACAAAGGAATGCCAGCACTGGGGTACACGGGAACTCACCCATTGCACGCCATTGGCACACACAGAAGCAATAACCATACTTTTATACCCCTGCAGGACCCGAACGCCAGGTCACCGCGCAGGAGGGTCCACAAATGTCCACTCCACCCCCAGAAGAGGCCCACAGTGATGACAGCAGCTCTGTCTCCCTGGATCTAGATGACCAGCCCGGTCCATCGGGGACCTCGGGACAGTCGGTTCCCCTCAGACAGTCACAGGCCACAGCAGACCTTCCCCCCTCTGGGAACACCAGCACAGCACCCACCCAGCGGGCCCATACCTCTGTCCCCAGGACACGTCAATCAGCGGTGTGTCCACCACTACAGGGAACCCAGGTTAACCCACCACCCTAACAACAACAGGGACCTGGGGGCAGTGGTAGTGGGCACACGGTCCAGGGGACGGAGGCCCAGGGAAACAGGGGAACTGGGAGGGCTGCTGTTCGACAGGGGGGGGACAGGTCAAGGGAACCCACTCTCCACGAGGCCCTCTCCTCCATCATGGGAGCATACCACCGCTCCCAGGAGACGATGGCGACGGTCCTGGCCAGGTTTCAGGAAATCCAGCTTCTGCAGGAGCAACAGTATATGGGGTTCAGGGAGGAACTAAGAAACATCAGTTCCGCCATGGGTACCATCGTAGTGGCCCTGAATGAGTTAATCACCACATTGCGGAACACTGTGGCACCTCAAAGGGCCCCTGTCACTAGCATGGACCAAGAACTGGCTACCACCTCCGCCGGCGCTAGTGGACAGGAGGCCCGACACAAGACCAACAGGCCACCAGAACCCCACCCCCTGCAGAAGGAGAACCACCCCGCAGGCGGGCCCTGAGATCCAGGAAGAAGACAGAGTAACATGTCAAGACCCCCGCCAGCAAAGGATACCGCCCTGATTGTCATCCCACTGTCCCACATTGTCACCCTGTCCAACCTTAAACTGCCCCTGCTCCACTTCCCACAGGCATTTGGACAATGCACCTGTGAACCTGATAGTCTGGACTCTGCCATGGACAATCCTCCACCATCACCCCTCACCGATTTGCAACCACCCATCCAAATTAGAGCACTTGAATAAACACACTTATTGCACATAAACAATCTGGAGTCTGTCTGTGATTTTAACAAATGTATTAGACATGACAATGGCAAAATTTTTATTCACATTGTGATGCCAACAAACCGCGGTCACACAGCTGTAGTCCATGGGGAAACAAAGCAGATGTCACGCAGTGGGGCCCACAGCTCTGAAAACGGAAGGGAAAGTCACAACACAGTTACCATACACTGGGGGAAAAAGTCAGACAGTAGAGAGGTAGGAGTCTTTAATTAAATGTAATATGCTGGTGTGTACTCTTACCTGTGTGTCACTGAAAATATTGCTCTATTACTGTGTTCCTGTTGTCTATGTCGTCCTCTTCGGCTTCCTCTTCTTCACTCTCCACAGGCTCCACAGCTGCTACAACACCACCATCTGGACCATCCTCCTGCAGAAAAGGCACCTTGCGGCGCAAAGCCAGGTTGTGAAGCATACAGCAGGCCACGATGATCTGGCACACCTTCTTTCGTGAGTACATTAGGGATCCACCTGTCATATGAGGCACCTGAACCTGGCCTTCAGGAGGCCGAAGGTGCGTTCGATCACCCTCCTAGTCCGCCCATGGGCCTCATTGTAGCGTTCCTCTGCCCTGGTCCTGGGATTCCTCACTGGGCTCAGTAGCCAGGACAGGTTGGTGTACCCAGAGTCCCCTAATAGCCACACCCGGTGCCTCTGGAGTTGACCCATCACATACGGGATGCTGCTATTCCGCAGGATG